>NC_134716.1:127425000-128025000 GCF_049634645.1 Pelodiscus sinensis
GCACCCGTGGCCCGGCAGCGCCGTGGCTTTGCGCCGTCGGAGGCGGTCCTGGGTCTCCGCGCCAGGCCGGGATGTCTGCGCTCTGGGGATGCGGCTTGCCCCGCCCCCCGCCGCCAGGACCCGCTCCAGTTGTTCTGGGAAACCGAAGGCCGAGGCCGCGGTGCACTTGGCCGCGGGCCCAGCTCTTTCCTAGAAACGGGGCTGTTAACGTCGGGCCTTCCTCGCTAGCTGGCGTCACGCCGAGGCTCCGCGGGGTCAGGGGGCCGGGGCAGCGCGCCGCTGCATAATAATCTCCCTGTGAAAACTCAGTGCTCTTTCGTCAGCCCCAGGCTGCGCTGGGGGGAGCTGAGTCAGCACAAGCCGACTCCCTGGCCCCGAAAGAGGCTGTGTCTGCTCACTTATGGGGCCCAGACCTCGCTGGGGCTTGACTCAAAGGCGCCGCGGCAGGAGACGGAGGCAGAGGCTAATGCAGAAGGAGCCCTCAGAGCTGTGTCCTGTCATAGCAGTGAGCTGTGTGTGGACAGGTGCGTGTGCAAGGGCCCTGGTCATTTGCACGTGCGTTGTGCGCCCACGAGAGAGATGCACAAGCTAGTGCTCAGCCCAGGGAGTGGAAAAGTTTGCATTCCGGCTCAGGGCCGCGTGGCTGTAGCCTGGGGTGAGTTGCTGAGGGCCAGCTGGCAAAGTTTGGGGAGAGGGGGCAACCTGGGGGGCTGGAAATGCCGCTAACTGGGCACCCGCCACTAGCTGGTTCTTTGGAACCTTGCGCGGTCACCGTCCCGTGCCTCAGTTTACCCATCTGCTCAACAGAGAAGTGGTGAGAGCAGTTCAGGTTAAGCAGCCCATTTGGGAGGAGGGCAGGGGTGATCGGAGACGGACAGAACAACTTGAGATGGACGCTGGGGGCTTTTGGCCTGGAGGGAGCCCGGTCAGATGTGCTGACACCACCGCTGGGCTTTGTCTTTTCTTTCACGCACTCCCCCTCCCTGGCAGGCGCTCCAGTGTCTCAGACACCGGCACTACGGGCCCACCCCGAGGGCCCCTGCCCCTGAGCACAGGAGGGACCCGAATCTCAGCTGCCTGGTCAAAGCCCCGTGTTTCTATCCTCCGGGGATGCTCAGAAAAGCACAGGAATGTGCCCGGACGCTGCCTGAGTGTGCAGAGAGCCTGAAACAATCGCTCCAGGAGCTGGGCACGGCCCCGTGTCTGGGTCCTGAACCCTGCCGCCAGCTGGAGGAAGGACGGGGCCTTGGGGTTTTCTGGGTGCTTTACTCAGTCTGGAGGCCTGGGGCCTCCAGCTGTCCCAAGATGCAGTGTGCCAGCTTCACCAGGTGAGCGTATGGTGGGCTAGAAGACAGGTCCTATTCCTGGCACTGGGAGGGGAGTGGGGTCTAGTGGTCAAAGCAGGGGGACTTGGGAGCCAGGACTCCTGGGTTCTGAGAGCAGCTCTGGAAGTGGGGCCCTACCCCCGGGCCCTGCTGCATCGTCCCTGCTGGGCCCCCGGCTGCCCGGCCCGCTCACCTGCCGCCTGGGCTTCCGTGGTGAGGTGCTTGGGCTCCTCCATCCAGGGCGTGGCGTGCGCGGCCACGCTCCAGTCGCTCCACGTGCCGATGTCGTTGTCCTTGGCGGCCACCTGGATGATGTACTCCTTGCCGGCGTAGGCGTCGGTGATGGTGTGAGACGTCCCGTCCGACAGCTCCACCTGCGCAGGGACAGGGGGTGGTCACTGGGGGATGGAGGATGGGGGTGGGAAGATGGAGGGGTAGGGATGGGGGAATGGAGGGGCGGGGGGTGGGGACAGAGCAGGGGAAAGGGGACGGGGTGGGGCAATGGAGGGGCGGGGGATGGAGGAAGAGGTGGGGGGATGGAGGATGGGGGTGGGAAGATGGAGGGGTAGAGATGGGGGAATGGAGGGGCGGGGGATGGAGGAAGAGGTGGGGGGATGGAGGATGGGGGTGGGAAGATGGAGGGGTAGGGATGGGGGAATGGAGGGGTGGGGGTGGGGACAGAGCAGGGAAAAGGGGACGGGGTGGGGCAATGGAGGGGCGGGGGATGGAGGAAGAGGTGGGGGGATGGAGGATGGGGGTGGGAAGATGGAGGGGTAGGGATGGGGGAATGGAGGGGCGGGGGGTGGGGACAGAGCAGGGGAAAGGGGACGGGGTGGGGCAATGGAGGGGCGAGGGATGGAGGAAGAGGTGGGGGGATGGAGGATGGGGGTGGGAAGATGGAGGGGTAGGGATGGGGGAATGGAGGGGCGGGGGATGGAGGAAGAGGTGGGGGGATGGAGAATGGGGGTGGGAAGAAGGAGGGGTAGAGATGGGGGAATGGAGGGGCGGGGGATGGAGGAAGAGGTGGGGGGATGGAGGATGGGGTGGGAAGATGGAGGGGTAGGGATGGGGGAATGGAGGGGCGGGGGGTGGGGACAGAGCAGGGGAAAGGGGACGGGGTGGGGCAATGGAGGGGCGAGGGATGGAGGAAGAGGTGGGGGGATGGAGGATGGGGGTGGGAAGATGGAGGGGTAGGGATGGGGGAATGGAGGGGCGGGGGATGGAGGAAGAGGTGGGGGGATGGAGGATGGGGGTGGGAAGAAGGAGGGGTAGAGATGGGGGAATGAAGGGGCGGGGGATGGAGGAAGAGGTGGGGGGATGGAGGATGGGGTGGGAAGATGGAGGGGTAGGGATGGGGCAATGGAGGGGCGGGGGGTGGGGACAGAGCAGGGGAAAGGGGACGGGGTGGGGCAATGGAGGGGCGGGGGATGAGGACAAGGATGGGGAGGGGGCAGAGAAAGGAGGGGGGCACCCGCTGGGCCAGGGCGGAGGCCCCAGCTCTGAGCCGCAGCCTGCGCCAGGCGCCCCACACCAGGAGCAGGGGGCCGGCCGACTCCACCCGCCGAGACGGGTCCCAGCCTCCCAGCCGTTAGTCTGTTGGGATGGGGCGAGGGGGGGCGTGGGGGGGCCCATCCTGCCTGTCAGGCAGGGCACAGGAGACGAGACGGCAGCGCTGTGGCAGCTCAGCCCCCTTGTCCCCCCAGAACTCGGCCGGCCGGGCCACCTCAGCAGCAGGCCGGGGAGCCAGGCAGGCTGGGGCGTGGGGGAGACCCGGGAGTGAGAGGCTGAGGGGACTGGCCAGCGGGGAGTGCGAGGCGACTGCCGGCAGTGCCTGGGCATGGCCAGCTCCTGCCTGCTGGGTGCTGCACGGGGGAGCCGGCTGCAGAAGGGCAGGAGGCCAGGCCCAGCGCTCGATGCACCAATGCCGACCCCCCGCTGGCACCCAGCCCCACAGCCCTGCGCGCTCTGGTGCCCCCAGCCTGCGCTCCACTACCAAACCGGCCGCGCCCGTGAGGGAAGGAGCAGCAGCACCGAGACAAGCGAGGACCGAGGGGGGTCAGGCTCTGGGGCGGCGTATACACTAGCACGGGAACGGCTTTGTCGAGCGCTCTGCCGGGTGGCGGTGCTGGTCCCAGGCCGGTGCTCTGCAGCCCCGCGCAAGCCAAGGCCAGACCAGCACCGGAAAGGACCCGTGTCGGGCTCCTAGAGACAGCCCCTCTCCAAGCCCCCTCGATTTCCACCGTGAGTCCGAGGGAACGAAGGGCACAGCACACACGGGGGGCTGGCTGCCCAGGCTGCTCGAGGCCTGGTTACCACAGGAGGGGGCCACACCACAGCATGGGTGTTGCTCTGAGCATGGCGGGGATCAGCAGAAGGGGGGGGGTAGGCTGGCCTAGTAGGGGCTGCAAGTCAGCAGGGCTGCCAGACAGTTTCACTAAAAATATCAAACATGGTGGGAAAAAAATTGGTTGAACAAAAAAGAAAAGAAAAGAAAAGAAAACAGGGACCAAAGTTGTTGAGAAAAAAAAAGGGGGGGAGGACCCCAAAGTTATTGAGCAAAAAAAAAAAAAAAGAGTCACTGTGCCTTTAAATCCCCCACCAGACGCGGCAGGGGAAGAACGTCCCCTGCGGCCTTCCGTCCGAGGCAAATAGAAAGTACCAGACATTTTTACACGTCCGGTATTTTCTGGTTTTTTTACCAGACAGAAGATGCAATTACCCGACTATCTGGGCCAATACTGGACACCTGGCGACCCTACAAGTCCGAACGGAAGGGTGTTGGCAGGGCTGCAGATCCGGGCTGGGGGGCGCTGACCAACAGGCGTGTGGGGGAAGCTGGAGGTCAGAACTGAGGGATGCTGGGAGCTCACTGAAGTGGGTGTGCCACGTACACAGTGTTTAACCAGCCCTCGCTGCCGGCGCTGAGATCCGCCCTGGCGTCCAGTCAGCCGCCGTGCTCCGTTGCCTCGGGGCTCAGCAATTCAAAAGAGTCCTGGGCCCTTTAAATCGCCGCTGGAGCACCGCACGGCGGGCTCCGGGCAGCACTGTGGGCTGGCCGAGGTGGGCGTGGCCTGCTCCGGGTGATGCTGAAGGCTGGCTGCCCCTGCCCCGCCCCTTCCGACAAGACTCGGCCCCTTCTGGGAGCACGGAGCCACTTTCCACACCTTCCCCGAGCCCCCTGGCAGTTCTCTTGTGCCCCCAGCTGGGACCTCTGGCGGCAGCAGGGAGCCCTGGCAGCAGCCCCACCGAGAGCCCCAGGGGCAGGCCGGCTGGAGATCTAGGCACCATCTCGCTTGTTAGGGTCACTGTTCCAGCTGCGCATTAGCTGCCTTATCTCAACGTGACTGCAGCGCAGGCCAAGCCCTGGACTGAACGCAGGCACGGAGCCAAATACATGTCCCGAGCCAGCGCCGTGTGCGGGCCTGCAGCTGAGATCTCTTCGGCTGAATTCGGCGTGGGAGTTTGGGCCGGTTCTCACGCCACCCAAATGCACTGGCGTGGCCCTAGCCGATAGGTCTTCAGAGCCGGGCGTCCCAGATCCTTAGCAGGCGCGAGTCGCGCCCACCTCAGCAGAGCTGCGTCCGTTTTCACCCCCCGAGGCTCCGGCCCTTCCGGTTACAATAACGGCAGTACGGCTCGCCACGCAGGTGCAGTCTGAGGCCTGGCGCCCGGCCGGGCAGGGTCAGCCCAAGGAGTCAGAAACCTCCAGTGCCTGGCAGGCCCAGCGCTATGAAACCCCAGGCCTCTGATTGATTTCAGTGCCCACTCGCCTCCCCATCAGGTCTCGGGTCCTGGCCAGCTTCCCATGATGCATGCAAAGGGGCAGCACGCCGATTTGCTGGACGTGCACTTGGCTGCGTGGACGGGCACCGGGTGATGTCCAGGCAGGCGCAAGGAGATGCGCTGTCCTCCCGCGCTCCAGCTCTCGACCCCTTGTTTCCCTACCCCGGAGCCTGTTGGATTCTTCCACCTCCGCGAACCACGGCGGTGCCTTTCTAGAGCCTGACGCCACGGGCCAGGGTCACTCCGCAGCCTCGTGCATGGATGTGCGCGGTGCTACACTTTTCCCACCTGCTGAGCAACACTACAACAAGTTTTCTCACCCTTTGCTGATCCCCGCGGCTCTTCTCTGAAGCTTCTGCAATTTCATAGAATCATAGAATCATAGAATAATAGGACTGGAAGGGACCTCGAGAGGTCATCGAGTCCAGCCCCCCGCCCTCAAGGCAGGATCAAGCTCCGTCTACACCATCCCTGACAGATGTCTATCTAACCTGTTCTTAAATATCTCCAGACAGGGAGATTCCACCACCTCCCTTGGCAATTTATTCCAATATTTGACCACCCTGACAGTTAGGAATTTTTTCCTAATGTCCAATCTAAACTTCCCCTGCTGCACTTTAAGCCCATTACTCCTTGTCCTGTCCTCAGAAACCAAGAGGAACAAATTTTCGCCTTCCTCCTTGTGACACCCTTTTAGATATTTGAAAACCGCTATCATGTCCCCCCTTAATCTTCTTTTTTCCAAACTAAACAAGCCCAGTTCATGAAGCCTGGCTTCATAGGTCATGTTCTCTAAACCTTTAATCATTCTTGTCGCTCTTCTCTGCACCCTTTCCAATTTCTCCACATCTTTCTTGAAATGTGGCGCCCAGAACTGGACACAGTACTCCAGCTGAGGCCTAACTAGTGCAGAATAGAGCGGCAGAATGACTTCACGAGTTTTGCTTACAACACACCTGTTGATACAACCCTGAGACCCGGCTCTGAAGACCAATTTACCAACATCCCTCTTAAACCGCGGGCCCCCAACTGGCCCCCGGCTTCCGGCAGGGCTCACACCCGTGCCAAATACAGAACGAGGACAACCTCTCTGCTCCTCCTGGCGGTCCCCCTGGAGAGCATCCCCGGATTGTGTGCAGCCGATAACCCGCCACGATCCCCCCACGCTCTGCAGTCTCCTCTTCCCATCGCGAAAGCGTGGCCTGCGTTCTTTGTGCCCAGATGGCTCCCGGCACCCAATACAACCATAGACCACTGCTGCTGTCGGCTCTATGGGGTCGCACCTGCGTGAGAATGTACCCACCGATACACAGCGCCACAAATACACAGCACTGCGGGTATCCACCAGCACACAGCACCACAAATACAGACCGATACACAGCTCTGCGGGTACCCATCAGCACACAGCACCACAAATACAGACCGATACACAGCACTGCGGGTACCCACTAGCACACAGCACCGCAAATACAGACCGATAAACAGCACTGCGGGTACCCACCAGCACACAGCACCACAAATACAGACCGATACACAGCACTGCGGGTACCCACTAGCACACAGCACCGCAAATACAGACCGATAAACAGCACTGTGGGTACCCACCAGCACACAGCACCACAAATACAGACCGATACACAGCACTGCGGGTACCCACCAGCACACAGCACCACAAATACAGACCGATACACAGCACTGCGGGTACCCACCAGCACACTGCACCACAAATTCAGACCGATACACAGCACTGCGGGTACCCACCAGCACACTGCACCACAAATTCAGACCGATACACAGCACTGCGGGTACCCACCAGCACACTGCACCACAAATTCAGACCGATACACAGCACTGCGGGTACCCACCAGCACACTGCACCACAAATTCAGACCGATACACAGCACTGCGGGTACCCACCAGCACACTGCACCACAAATTCAGACCGATACACAGCACTGCGGGTACCCACCAGCACACTGCACCACAAATTCAGACCGATACACAGCACTGCGGGTTCCCACCAGCACACAGCACTGCAAATACAGACCAATACACAGGACTGCGGGTACCCATCAGCACACAGCACTGCAAATATACATCAGTGCACGACACCCCAAATAAACAGCAGCATGCATTGTCCCAAATACCACATCCTCACAAATATGCACAGTGCCGCCAGAGCACGTAGGCACACCCATGTCACGCCATGGGGCATGTGGCTCCGTGTTTGTATAACCACGAGGTGCGGGTCCAGGATTCTGAGGCCAGACAGAGGCTGTGACTTGCCCCCAAAGTCACATACGTAGCCAGGCTCTGGGCACAGCACCCGGCAGCACACAGCATCTGGGACCACGCACCCGCCATCCCTCGGCTCTCTCCAGACCGAGGCGTGCCTCCCACAGGCCTGCTCGCCTGGTGCAGAGACCCCGCCAGCGTCGGGATGCAGGCCCGCGTCAGGGGGCCTTTTCCTGCTCCCTTGAGCCCCGCGTCAGTCACGGGACCTCATGGGTGCTCCTCTGGGACGCCCGCTCAGCCAGCCCCTACACGCTGCTGCAGGTCTGGGTTTCCAGCCCCGTGCACCAGCCAGAGCTGGCGACGGGCCGCTGAAAGCTGCCCTTCACGTTGTGTCCGCTTGGGGGCACCAAAGAGTTTTACAATAGTTTGCCACTCAGCAGCCACAATCCCGCCCACTAATTGGGGAGCCCTGGTAATTAACGAAGCTGCCCGGTGTGTGTCCCGACCTCTCGGCAGAGCCCTGGGGCAGCCGGTGTCCGTGGCGGTGGAGAACACGGGACTCGGGTGCAGTGACTGTTAGGGGATTCCGGATAGTGGTAGGGATGGACCCTGGGTTCCCTCCGGTGCCCTAGCTCAGAGCCTGCTCTGCCTAGAGTCACCATGCGGGGGGTCGCGGTTGTCACCAAGCAGCACCGTCTGGTTTCTACCCCCGCCAGGACTGGGGCACTGTGCTAAGAGAGGCAGGCCTGCGCCACACGAGGCTGAGGGGTGAGAAAGGGCAAGTGAGGCCACCAGTGAGTTCCAGCCACGCCCCCTCTGGCCCCCGCCTCGTCAGGATCTGCATGTCCCACTAGCTCTGCCAATCCCCACCCTCCATTGCTTTGCCGTGGCAACAAGCGAGAAGGCGGAGCAAAGGAGAGCCAATCAGAGTGCAGGGCTGGGAACCATACTAGCTGTCTTGCTTCCAAACATCAGGCCACCTTGAGACATGCAGGTGCTATGTACTTCCTTCTTCTTTCCCCAGCCCCCCGTCAGTGCTTTGTGGGGCATGCCCCAGCCTAAGGCACGGAGCCGGAGGGAACCGGAACGTTCTGACACATTGGAAAGTGAAGGAAGGAACTTGGACTGCGGAACTCACTGCCACAAGATATCAGCGAGGCCAAGAGCTCACCAGGACCTGTGCCGAGACAGGATATTGGTCTGGATGAGAAGAACATCCAGTGCTACAAGAAAAAAGAATGGAAGAAACTCACACCGCAGCCCAGAACCGTTCCTGGAGCGATACAGGAAGCCCTGCCACGCATGGGGCACCTGCCTCGTTTGGCTCCTGGTTCCGATCCCAGCCCGGCTGGGAGTCCCCGAAAGCCACCCCCGTCTGGCTCAGCAGCCCTGGCCCCTTGTTGTTGGCAGTGGCAGAAGAGAGCGGGGGCCGCTAGGCAGACCAAAGGGAACGAACCTGCCTCCTTGTTGCGAGAAGCCACGGAGCAACGCTACCCTCCGGGCAGCCCGGCGTTGCCCCCCCGCAGTGAGGGAGAGGAGGCAAAGGAAGCACACACTCTACTCTCCTCCCCCATAACCTGAGCCCTCCTTGCCTGGCCTGGGCCTCTCTAGTGGACCAAATTCTGCACTGGACACGTTCGTGGAATCCCAGGAAAAGGCCAATCAAGTCGGGAGTCGGGTAACTAATGGGGAACAGAGGGGTGAAGTCAGACCTGACCTGGACCTAGGCCCAAAACTTCATCCCAACCTGCCATGTGGCAAGGGAGTCCCCCGAACACGGACCCAGAAGAGGCCCGAGTAGCTGGGGGGTGGAGGAGTGCCTGGCTTTGGCTCTGTGGGGATGAGGCAGGGAGCCAGGGAAGGAACCTGACATGAGAGACAGACAGATGGCGGGGGGGAGGAGACGGGGCAGAGAGGCCTCATCAAAGGGAAAGAAATTCCTTCATCCGCGGCCCGGCCACACAGGGACAAAAGTCGGTGATGGTAATTTTTCGGCCGGGGGTGGGGCTGCGTTTCTCAGCCCGCTTTGTGCACCTGCCAAAAGTCACTAGGCCGGCTGCAAAGCAGCGTGGAGATTAATGGAGGCTCAATAGCCAGGGCGAGGCAGGGCGATTAGCATGGGGGGCGCCGGGGGGAAGCCTGACCCCTTGAAGCTAGTCATTCAGCTGTCCACGCTGACAGGAAATCTCAGCCATTCCTCCGCTGCCGGTCCTGTCCCACCCCCCATTGCCCAGCACGCCTAGACCACCTCCTCCAAGACAACCAGCCCCACACAAGCGCCTGCCCACTCCTGCCTCTGCTGCTGAGCGGGGAGTTGTGGGTTTAGACCGGGGCCAGTGCAGGGAGGGAACTGAGGCTGCGGCCGCAGAGCCCCACGTCCCCATGTCCGTGCGAGGCCCCGAGGGCCACGGCAGCTCGGTGCACGGTAGAGAGGGGAAAGTTGGCCTCGGCAGAGCTCCCGAGAGCCCGCTCAGCGCTCTCTCCCGCCGCCCGTCTCCATCGCTCGCGGCCCTGCTCACGAGCTCCCGGCTCTAGAACGCAGGCTGAGCACGGAGACCGTGCGGCTGGAGGAGAGGTGGGACTCCCACATGGGCCCTGAGCGGCATCTGGTCGCTCCGACAGCTCGGCCAGGGCTGCAGGGCGCCAGCCGGGGGCACAGCGTACGTGCGGCGGGGAGGGGACGTGCCGGGCAGCGGGAGGGATGGGACAGAGCCATAGCCTTGTGGGGCCTGGTCTGCAGCAGAGTCTAACGGGCCTGGGAGGGATGAGAAACAGGGACACTAGGGCCAGGACCGACCTCAGTGCTTGACGCCAACTGAGCCCCCAACCCGTGGGGCTCTCTCCAGCGGGAGCGCCTGGCTGGGTGAGAGCAGGCACGGGGACACTGGCATCCCTCCCCATCTGTTCAAAGCTCTTTTAACCCCCCGGGTGCCCTGTGGCTCACACCCAACGTGCTGAGGGAGAGTCGGGCCAGTGCTAAGCTGCTGCAGCGAACGTCCAGTCCCTCCCCAGGATCCTGCGCTCCCTCACCTCATGCGCCCCCAGCCTGCGCCCCTGGTGTGGGGCGCCCGAGTCAGATGCTGGCCGGATGCAGGAGAGCTGGCCTGGGTTCCCTGAGGGCATCCCCTCTCTCTCATAGCCCCCTTTCTGTATTTGCCCCTTTGCCCCCTGGCCTAGCCTCTGCCTCCTTGCCCCTTCTCCTCTCTTTCTCAGGGGCAGAGGCATAGGTGCAACGTCACAGGCAGCTCCAGCCAGGCCAGGGGAACTGTGTGTGTGGGGAGCAAATTCTGCACCTCCCTGAGGGTTGCCATTGGTGCTGGTGGGGGGAAAAAACAACCCTATGCCCATAGGTGACGGTGTTTGGGGCAGCCCCGTGGCTACGGCGCAGCCTGGGAGGTGAAATCTGGCTGGGGAGCCTGGTGCAGAGGAGAGGGTGGGAGCGTGACTCCTGTGAGAGCCGGAGGAGGCACGTCCGAGCGGAACTGCTGCCCTTTTCGGGCGCTCGGGTTCTCAGAGGGAAGACCAGCGACCCAGCGGCATGAGGGGAAGGCACACGCCGAGTGGAGAGCCCCTTTTCCCACACAGAATGTGCCAGTGGCCCCAGCGCACAGACGGCTGGGGGAGGGGGCAGCCGCCAGGAAAGAGGGTGGTGGAGGGGGGGTGCTAAGAAAGTCGTGACCAAGCAGGCAGGGGAAGAACTGTGAGGGGCCCTGAATGGAGGACAAAAAGCCTGAACCGGGCAAGGTGGCGTTCTCAGAGAGGGGAACCCCGTTCAAGGGGTCTGGCAAAGACAGATTGCAGGGCCGGGCCTGGGAGTTCTACCCCCCGCGGCAGCCCAGCCCTGAGCCAGCGGGAGATGCCAGGGCTACCGGAAAGCGAGTGGACAAGTCGCAAGGCGAGCGCCAAGAGAGCAAATGCAGAGCTGTTGCCGGGGGAGGGACGGTCAGGCCCCGTTTCGAGGCTCAAGCTGAACTGGCGTCAGAGTCTCCGTTTGCTGGGTGTGTGTCCACCCCCCTCTTCCACGGGGAGGAGTGACTCCGGGTTGCAATCCAAATAAGTCTGTGTGAACGGAGCGAACTGTCGAGCAGCAGCGGGGGCAGTTCAGTCAGTTCACGTCTCAGGCTCAAGTTTCTGCTCTGCCACATAGTCCCAGTGTGAGCTTGGGAAAGGCATTTAGCTTGCTTGTGCCTCAGTTTCCCCATGTGGGGTGAACAGCACGGCCTTACCTCACCGTGGGAGTATCATGGGGATAAACACATTAAAGAGTGTCAGGCTGTCAGTTCTGGTGGTGATGGGGGCCAGATAAGTCCCTAAAATAGACATGCGTGGCTCCAATTTCACTAGCCCCATTCATGCAGCTCTCCTACTGCGTCCCTTCAGGGGTGTTTACACACAAATGCACACTGTCTAAGTTAAACCACTTTAGCTTAAACCTGTTCGGAATTGAATTCCAGGAAGGCCTACATTCCAGCGGTGCCGCAGTGGTGCCCTAGGGTAGCTGCTTCCTACATTGACGGACGGGTTTTCCATCACTGACGCTAATCCACCTTGCCGGGGGGCGGTTGCTAAGTCAATGGAAGGATTCTTCCTTTGCCCGAGTTGTATCTCCATGGGAGTTAGGTCAGTAGAACTACGACACTCAGGGCACAGAGTTTTTCACAGCCAATATAATTTTTAAGTGTGGATCCGTCCAGGTGGAACCAAACCACACCTGGTTTCAATTGAAATCAGAATACCCACCCTGACGTTAGCACCAGTTTTACTCTTCGGGTTACATAGGTGCAGTTGTATAGACAGAGACTTTAAAATGCTTTGGGGGTTTCCGTTCCTCTTGGTCGATACCTCGTTAAGTCCCACGGGCCTGCTACAAAGGTCTACCGTCTCCTTCTGTGATGGCGTGATGTCCCAAATACATGCTTTGAGGCTTCCAGCAAAACCCAACAAAAGAGCGGACAATCCCGATACATCTAGGGGAAAATTCCGATAGAAACTCTCCACACTTCCAGGCTTTCTCGGTCTGTCACAGAGTCATGTTAGAGACTTGCTCCCATCTGGGGTCCTTTCGCATCTTGCGCCAGGAGTCCCCAGTCAGCCGTGTTTTTAGCCTTTCCTGCTCTGGATGTTCCTTATAGCCAGAGGGATGGTTTTTACTTATTAATGATGCTGATGATTCTGGTTCCAGGCTCCTCGCTGGCTGAGCGTTGGCCGTCCCCAAGAGAAAACGGGAATTCACCGCTCGCTGGGGTGGAGGCAGATTTCTGCTTTGCTTCAGGTTATTTGGCTTCCTCGTTAACATGTCAAGGGAGTCGTCATAAACAGAACAAGCTGAGCGAGTCCAAACCCCTCCTTGCTGGACTCTCCCTCCTTCTCATGCTGATTAAAGACCAGGCTCCACCATCTCTCTTGGTCTCCTCCCTCTCAGGATGGCTCCACTGAGACCAGTAGGCTTGCTGGCTCAGTCAGACTCGACTGCACCTGCTTACAGAGGTGGCCACAGAACAGAATAGGCCAGTGGGGAGGGGGGAAGAACAATGTAAAATGTGGAAATGGCAGACATGCTAAATGACTTTTTTTGTCTATTTTTTGTCAGAAGAGTTAGTTGCGATTGGACGTCTAACATAACGAACACCAGTGAAAGTCAGGTGGAGTCAGAGGCGCAAATAGCGAAAGAACAAGTACAAAATTACTTAGACAAGTTGGATGTCTTCACCTCACCAGGGACTGATGAAATGCACCCTAAAATATTGAAGGAGTTGACTGAGGAGACATCTGAACTATATGCAATTATCTTCAAAAAGTCGTGGACGATGGCAGAGATTCTAGAAGACTGGAAAAGGGCAAATATAGTGCCCCTCCATAACAAAGGACATAAGAACAACCCAGGGCAATACAGTCCAATCAGTTTAACTTCTGTTCCTGGGCCAGAAAAATAATTAATGATTGGTCTTGTTGTAAGGGCAGGGGACTGGACTTGATGACTTTTCAAGGGCCTTTCCAGTTCTAGTGTGCTAGGATTCTATGTTTAAGCAATCAATTTACAAACACCTAGAAGATAATAAAGTGATAAGTAATAATCAGCATGGATTTGTCAAGAGCAAATCATGACAAACCAACTCAATAACTTTCGTTGACAGGGTAACAAGCCTTGTGGATGAGGGGGAAGAGGTAGATATGGTATATCTTGACTATAGTAAGGCTTTGCTACTGTCTAGCATGATCATCTCATAAACAAACTAGGGAAACCTAGATAGAGTTATTATAAGATGGTGCATAACTGGTTGGAAAATAGCTCCCCGAGAGTAGTTATCAGTGGTTCACACTCAACTGGGAAGGATATATTGAGTGGGGTTTCACAGGGTTCAATATCTTCATCAAAGATTTAGATATTGGCATAGAGAGTGTGCTTATAAAGTCTGTGGATGATACCAAGCTGGGAGGGGTTGCAAGTGCTTTGAGAAGAGGGTTAAAATTCAAATGATCTGCACAAACTGGAGAAATGGTCTGAGGTGAACAGGATGAAGTTGAATAAGGACAAATGCAAAATGCTCCACTTAGGAAGGAACAATCCGTGTCACAAACACAGAACGGGAAGTGGCTGTCTAGGAAGGAGTCCTGCAGAAAGGGATCTAGGGGTCAGAGTGGACCACAAGCTAAATATGAGTCAACAGGGTAAACCTGCTGCAAAAAAAGCAAATATCCTCAGATGTATTAGCTGGAGTGTTATAAAATAGACACAAGTCATTTCACCATGCTGATTAGCCCTCAACTGCAGTATTGTGTCCAGTTCTGGGGGTATGTCTACCCTACAGAGTTTTGTCAGAAAAACGGCTGTTTTTCTGACAAAACCTGAGTAACATCCATACTGCAGTTGTGTTCTTTCGAAAGGTAATCGAAAGAACAGAAAGGTTTCCCCGGCGTTGATAATCCTCTTTCTACAAGGAAGAAGCCTTTTTCTGAAAGAGCTCTTTCGGAAAAAAGCATGTGTGGACAGGGAAGAGGGAGTTCTTTCGAAAGAAGAGGAAAGAGGAAAAAGCACAGGTGCCCTGGTGGCCACTCCATCCATAGTCATCACAGCTTACATGTGAGCTGTGCGGACGCTATCTGTCAAAAAAGCAGATGGCTTTTTCGATGCGTTTTCGCAGTGTGGACGCAGACTTCTGGAAGAAGTTTTTTTAGAAGATCTCTTCGGGAAAAGTTTCTTCCGAAAGATGCCTGCAGTGTAGACAAAGCCTGGGTGCCACATTTCAGGGAAGAGGTAGACAAATTAAAAGAGGTCTGAGGAAGAGAAACAAAAATGATTAAAGGTCTAGAAAACATGTGAGGAAAGACTGAAAAAAAAGATGGGTTGTTTAGTTTGGAGAGGAGAAGACTGAGGAGCCATGACTCATGGTAGCAGTTTTCAACTACCTAAAAGGTTTTTACAAGGAAGAGGGAGGAAATGTATTTCCCTTAAACTCCTGAGGATAGGACAAGAAGCAATGGGCTTAAATTGCAGCAAGGGAGAGGGGGGCGGGTTGAGGTTGGACATTAGGAAAAGCTCCCTAATTGTCAGGGTGGTTGAACACTGGAATAAATTGCCTGGGGAGGTTGTAGAATCCCCATCACTGGAGATACTTAAGAGCAGGTTGGACAGACACCTGTCAGGGATGATCAAAGATGCTTGGTCCTGCCATGAGGGCAGGGGACTGGACTTGATGACCCCTCGAGGTCCCTTCCGATCCCAGGATTCTCTGACTTTCAAAAGCCACGCCCACTTGAGACACCTCCAAGGGGGCAAACACAGCTCTAGGCCTTATCACAGCTCTAGTTCAGCCACGCCCCTGGGGCTCAAAGCACTAAGCCATTCAGGGAAGAGGTCAGGAGGTGAGGCTAAAAAAGTCCGTGGCTCTATTGAAATCTTCACTAACGAACGTCCGTGCAGCTATGTGAACCCCTGGGAAAGTTTTCCGTCTGGTCCTTCCCTTGGTCCCGCTGTGGCTCACCGGGCTCTGGGAGGCTGGGGTTTTAAGCCCAGCAGTGCCTTACCCGGCTCTGGGCAGGGGTAGACAACACAGCACGTTTACTATCCGAGGGGGCTGGGCCCAGCCCTGCAGGACAGGTGCTGCCGCCGCAGGGGGAACGCGGGGCGGGCTCGCTTTGCAATTCCTGCCCCTCCAACCCTGCAGTGGCCCGGCTTGCTTGCACATGTGCATTTGGGGGAGGCATGCAAACGTGTGTACACGTGTGCGTAGGCATGTAGGCACGCGTGGGAGAGCGGGTGCAGGCCGGTGTGCATCTGTGGACAGGAACGTATGCGTGTGTGCCCCGTGTGGCGTGGTTACAGCCTTAGGGTACGACCACGCTGCAGTGGTGGGGGGTTATTGTAGCTGGTGCACGCACCCTCGACCCTGGAGCTGTGAGGCTGTGGCGGTGCAGCCCGGCCAGGCTGGCATTTACCCAGGGCTCCGAGAGGGATCGTATCGCCCCCCTCCCACCTGGTATGTTCACACACACGGCAAACACCCCCCACGGCTGCAGTGTGGACATAACCTTGGGGGCGCGGTGGCTTTTCGGGCCCAATCCTGCGAGGTGCCCAGCTCTTCCTCGCTGCTAGCGATCCCTGTCCTACGTCCTGGGCGTTAAGGGCGCTCCGCACAAAGCAACACACCTCGGGAGTAGCCCATGTCTCTGGCTATTTTCCCTGTGACAGAGGCGTACCCTTTGCGGGCAGGCTCCCTACTACAGCACAAGCCAGAACCGACCCCCCAATGCCCCACTGAAAACAGGAAATCCCACTGAAGAGGCTTGGACGGTTTCCCAGCATGCACTGCCAATGCCCCACTCTTCTCCCAAGCTGCAGTGGCCACTAATGGCGGTTTGAAAGGCTAGTTTTCACAGTGATCCGCCCTGGGGTGTGTGTGTGTGCCCCGGGTTCGCCTGCTCCGAGGCGGGGAGCATGTGCCATTGGGACAGTCTGACCGCTCCCCTCGGATGATGTTTGTGAATCGCTGGCTCTGCCCGCGGAGGGAGAAGGCAGAGACGTGCCGGAAGCAAAGCCGCCAGCCGGGACGTTGTAACCGAGCTAGGACAGGGTGGTCCCAGCACCCAGGTTTCCTTTCAAAGGCAAACTCACCGGGGCAAAGGCAGTGTCAGCGATGCCAAAGCAGAGACGGGGTGGCACCGATTTTCTGCCCCGTTCTCTGCCCTGTTCACGGCCGACTTGGTCAGAGGCTCTGCAGGCGAACAGGCGTTGCTGGGGGTTTGTCGCGGATTTGGCTGGCCCTGGAACAAGACCTGCAGGGGCTCCGCTCGGCAGACCGAGAGATCTGTCTTCCCCCGTCTCTGCTGCCGTGCGGCTTTGCGTGGGAATGCGGCGCAGTGGTTCCCAACCGGTATCTCTACCGGCTGAGCGACTGCTTCTCTGGGATCCCAGAAGATATCGCAAAGGTCGCTCCAGTCCAGTGGCCTGTCCACCGACCGTGGCCAAGGCCAGGTGCCCCAGAGGGCGTGAACAGAACAGGGAATCCTCCAGTGACCCCTCCCTCTGCCAGGTACATCAATCGTGCCTCTATGATCCCATACCCCACGGGGCCGTCGGCTGCTTGGGCCTGGGTCTCTCTGTCTCTGAGCCCAGACGTTCCATCCTGCCCCCTCCCAGGGCGGACGCTTTGCGACCCGGAGCGTGGCGTGGACCCGCTGTGCTGCCACGTCTCCCCGCTGCATGCCACGTCCCCTGCCATTTGGGGTTTTTCCGAAAGCGCCCCCTGCTGGAGTCAGGAGACGTGTGTGTCTCAGGGGCCTTCTCTTGCGTGGGAACACACTGCCCAGTGACTGTGAGCATCTCTGCCCTCTACTGGACAGAACCCAAACTGCTCCACTATGTGTCATAGGGGTCCCTTTGCCTGGCGTGGCAAGACTGGGGTTTTCAGAGCCACGGGCCCTGAGATCTCTTTATCACGGAGTAAAGTGACACTGAAGAAGTCGTCCCCCTCGCTCTGCTAAGGCCCTGATCCAGCAAATCAGTGGAGCATGCAAATAGTTCTACTACAGGGCCCGCCGCCCACTCTGTGCCCTAGACAGGGCTGTCTGATTTTGCTCCTGATGGCTCCTCTTGGAGGTTTCTCCGGTGTGTGCAGGCATGAGGGCACTGCACGGTCTGGGTGTTTTTGTATAAACAGAGCCTCTAAAACGCATGGCGGTGAGCCGTGGCGTTAGCGCCCATATGGTGTGCACTGGGGCGTGTGTGTCTACCACGCACACATGGGCGCTTTCATGCCGGCTGTCTTGGTGCATGCGCCTGCAGATGTGAGTGATCATCTCCATGTGTGAGCGCCAGCATGCACGCCGGGACGCGGGACGTACGAGTGCTGCTGGTGTGAGTTAACTGAAGGAGCCTGTAAAACCAGAAACAGGGCTATTAGCGATCCATTAGGACAGAGTATCCAGTTCCAGCCTAGGTAATCCATTAGAGGGACATCTGAGCGCATTAGCAGAGCTCGCTGGAGGCCAGGACGGGGCTATAAAACGGAGGAGGAAACCATGCTAATCTGGCTTGAATTACCGACTTAAAAGCAGGAGAAAAAGAAAGGATGCCCTAAATATTTAATGTTTTCTATTTAGGAGACAAAACGTGAGGTTCTGCCAAGAGGGGAGGCTAAAAAAACCTGTTTCGTCTGCAAATGCATCCCATCTCTTCCTGCTGGCAGCTGAAAAGGAGCAGCCCGGCTTTCCAGCCGCCTGGCTCTCTGGAGTGAGCGCCTCAGGCCACGCTAGACAGGAGAACTG
This sequence comes from Pelodiscus sinensis, assembly GCF_049634645.1. Classification (NCBI taxonomy): domain Eukaryota; kingdom Metazoa; phylum Chordata; order Testudines; family Trionychidae; genus Pelodiscus; species Pelodiscus sinensis. Next base: position 127,443,108 of record NC_134716.1, read on the forward strand.
TTTGCCACCCATTGTGAAATTAACTCCAACTCTGAAGAGGTGCCAGCCTAGGGAAGGGATGTGTCCCGGCGCTGTTTGCAGTGCTGCAACGTGGCACATGTCCGCCACGTATAACAGCACACGCAGACACATGCGTTTTGGCCGAGGGGCAGCCCGCGGCTCCTTTTAGCACATGAATAGTCATTCCCACACTAAGGTTGCTAAGAAGATTGAGCTCAGCCGTGGTTCCGATCAGAAAAGCAACCTCTTAATCCTGCACCCAGGCCTTGTCTACACTAGGCCGCTGCGGTGATCAATCCATCGGCTGTCGATTTATCGTGTCTAGACTAGACACGATCAGTCGATCCCTGAGTATTCTCCCGTCTTGCGGTACTCCACCAAGACGAGACGAGTAGCTGGCATTGACAGGAGTGCAGCCCCCGCCAAGCTTACTGCACGTAAGACGCCGCGCTAAGTATGTCAGATTCAGCTACACTATTTGCGTAGCTGAAGCAGATCACCGGTGCCGGTGTGTGTAGACAAGGCTCCAGGCGGCTGTTTGCTCTAATTCAGCCTGGAACTAAGGTGCAAGTTGTAAACAGGGACAGTCATCCACCCCTGCAACGACTGACAGAGGGGCATGGGGGAGTCCCCAGCTCTGACCACTTTAAAAGCAAATTGGATGTTTTTCTAAGAGAGTCTCTGAGGCTTATAAGGGGCTCTGTGGCCTATCAGAGGCCAGGCTCGCTGGTCAGGCCTGGGAATCTATGAATCTCAGGATCCAAATTCATTTTTGCCACCTGGACGCTCTCTTTGGGCAGGGCAATGGGAGTCCAGTTTGGCTCTCGCACCATGCAGAGAATGTCGGTCAGGTTCCAAGGGCAGACACCTTGGGTACCGCTCAGCGATGCACGCCCCTCGAAACAGGCTGGGGATGAGGGACGAGAGAGCAGCAGACAGCAGCCTGGCCTGAGTCACATCTCAGGCTGAGTGTGCAGAGCTGGCCAATCGGGAGCGCCACCGGCTCCAACCTTAGTCATCACTTGTGTAAACGAAGCAATTTGGATATGGAGTCATTCCAATTCTAAAGTGGAGTCACTCTGGTTCTAATGTGGAGTCATCATTCCATTTCTAATGTGGAGTCATTCCAGTTCTAATGTAGAGTCACTCTGGTTCTAATGTGGAGTCATCATTCCATTTCTAATGTGGAGTCATTCCGGTGCTAATGTGGAGTCACTCCGGTTCTAATGTGAAGTCATTCTGGTGCTAATGTGAAGTCACTCCGGTTCTAATGTGGAGTCACTCTGGTTCTAATGTGGAGTCATTCCGGTGCTAATGTGCAGTCACTCCGGTTCTAATGTGGAGTCATTCCGGTGCTAATGTGGAGTCATCATTCCATTTCTAATGAGGAGTCATTCTGGTGCTAATGTGGAGTCATCATTCCATTTCTAATGAGGAATCATTCCGGTGCTAATGTGGAGTCATCATTCCATTTCTAATGAGGAGTCATTCCGGTGCTAATGTGAAGTCACTCCGATTCTAATGTGGAGTCATCATTCCATTTCTAATGTGGAGTCATTCCGGTTCTAATGTAGAGTCATTCCGGTGCTAATGTGGAGTCACCATTCCATTTCTAATGAGGAGTCATTCCGGTGCTAATGTGAAGTCACTCCGATTCTAATGTGGAGTCATCATTCCATTTCTAATGTGGAGTCATTCCGGTTCTAATGTGGAGTCACCATTCCATTTCTAATGTGGAGTCATTCCGGTGCTAATGTGGACTCATCATTCCATTTCTAATGAGGAGTCATTCCGGTGCTAATGTGAAGTCACTCCGATTCTAATGTGGAGTCATCATTCCATTTCTAATGAGGAGTCATTCCGGTGCTAATGTGAAGTCACTCCGATTCTAATGTGGAGTCACCATTCCATTTCTAATGTGGAGTCATTCCGGTGCTAATGTGGAGTCACCATTCCATTTCTAATGTGGAGTCATTCCGGTGCTAATGTGGAGTCATCATTCCATTTCTAATATGGAGTCACTCCGGTTCTCCTGCTTTAGCGTCGTCCTGTTCCTGCTGCCCTATGGCTGGGGACCTTTTTTTGTTGCTATACAAATTATAATGTTAGCCTGTGGGGGTCTTTGAATTCCAGCCACGTGGCCCCCAGACACAGCGCAGTTACCAGACTCACCCCTTTCTGCCCATGGAGGACACTAGGTAGCAGGAGAGTGACAGGGTAGACTCAGAGCGAAACCTTGGGCACTGGAGAGGGGGACCCAGCTAAGTGCTGATGGCCACCCGGCTACGCAGCAAGCTGGCCCAAGGGGAGGGAACAGTGGGGCTGGAGGTGCAGGCTTGTGCGGTGGAGACTGACCTTGCCAGACAGGGGAGCAGCCAGCAGCTAACAGTCATGGGTTGCCAGGATGTTTCCAAGCAGGGCCCACAGGTTGGCTGAGTTCCACAGGTTGACTGCGCTGCGTGAAGAAAAACTTCCTTTTGTTTGTTTTCAACTTGCTGCCTATTCATTTCATTTAGTGACCCCTAGTAAATCACTTTTCCTTATTCACTTTCTCCACACTGGTCATGATTGTATAGACCTGTATTATAAGCCCGTTAATCTCCTCGTTTCCTCTTCCAGCCCGTCCAGGTTGCTCATGCAGTACTTCTCTCATGTGCTTGGAGGCTGCTGCCTGAGAATCCCTCTCTTCACCCAGGGAACGTTTAATAAGATGGCCTGCTCCCAGCTCCATGTTGGTCCATTCCTGCGCCCTGCTGGGTTACTGCCCAGGGGCACTGTCATGACCATGAGGGATAGGCAGCAGCCTGGGGACTTAGGGGTTAACTGTACCTAGCCAGGTAGCAGTCGGCCAATAGCAATGCAGGTAGGAATTTCAAACTGGGACAAAGGAATTTTTGGTTTTTCCCTCCTTTGTCCCTGGGCAGTTGATTCTCCAGATACTGAGGGGGACAGACAACATGTCTCTCGACAAGAAAAGACTCTTCACCATCTATAAGTAGGGTAAAGTCTAGGTTTTATTGTTTTATGGTTTGCAAATGGGAATCTGATGTCTGTGCATTTCAAAATGGGTTTTCCTCTCCTTTGTAGCTAAGTTTTTGGCCTCTGGGAGTCCCCCATGAATATAATAATTGGTGACTTTTCCGTCTAGTCATTATGCTTGCAACAGGAGTATTGTGGTGATAATAAAAGTTCTTTCTTTTTTATTAACCTGATATTGGTTAATTTTTGTGTCCTGGTTTTACTTTAGAGCTGAGATTTCTCAAGCGATCTCTCCCCTGGTTTTCTTATCATTACTTGGCTGATGGCAGAGGATTTTTATCCTCAAAATCTAGATTTTTAGGATTTGGGGGGAAGTTTTCTCCCAAAGCCTGGAGAGAGAAGGTTTTGGGGTACTTGTGCGGGCCCCCACTTCTGCATTCATCGCGCCAGAGTGGGGAATCAGCCATGACAGGTACAAAGCAGGCAGGCAAGCAGGCAGAATTTCCATGAACGGACTCCTGTGTATGCCAGGGAGTCCACATGCCATGTGGGAGGTCTGTGGGTGGGGTGAAGATGGGGCCGAGAACAGAGGCGCTGGGGGCGGGCTGGTGTACGCCTCGGCATATGGTTTAATTGCTTCTTATGGCTCTGGCAGAGCTCTGTCCTTCTCCCCCAAGACTCATTTTCATTAGATGCTTTACTATGGCCGCTGCTGCCGTTAGCAGTCAGGTCGTGTATAACGGCCTTGCCCGTGGAGAGCTGAGTACGGGAGGGCAGCTGGCGCAGATACGCAAAGCTCTGTGTGGAGGGGGGTTGTGGGTTGGGACGGTGGTGGAGACACAAAGCTCTGTGTGGAGGGGGGTTGTGGGTTGGGATGGAGGTGAATACACAAAGCTCTGTGTGTGGGGGGGTTGTGAGTTGGGACCTTGGTGGATACACAAAGCTCTGTGTGGGGGTTGTGGGTTGGGATTGTGGTGGATACACAAAGCTCTGTGTGGGGGTTGTGGGTTGGGATTGTGGTGGATACACAAAGCTCTGTGTGGGGGTTGTGGGTTGGGATTGTGGTGGATACACAAAGCTCTGTGTGGGGGTTGTGGGTTGGGATTGTGGTGGATACACAAAGCTCTGTGTGGGGGTTGTGGGTTGGGATTGTGGTGGATACACAAAGCTCTGTGTGGGGGTTGTGGGTTGGGAATGTGGTGGTTTCACAAAGCTGTGTGTGTGGGGGGCGTTGTGGGTTGGGATTGTGGTGGATACACAAAGCTCTGTGTGGGGGGGGGGGTTGTGAGCTGGGACCTTGGTGGTTACGCAAAGCTCTGCGTGGGGGTTGTGGGTTGGGATTGTGGTGGCCTCACAAAGCTGTGTGTGTGAGGAGGAGAGCCCAGGACCGGATTGGCGCGTTGTGTTGCAGCTCTGAGCTTAAGGGACTCGACAGAGCCGGGGAGGGAATCCGGCACGGCCTTGCAGCGCTCCCGCCGCCTGCCTTCAAAGAGCCGACTGAATTAATCGCGGCAAATAATTCACCTGATGAATAGTGGCATTTCCATTCCGCTTCTTCACCCACCCCGTTTCCCATTCTCCAGCTGGCTTGACAGACAGCCTAATCACCAGCCGGGCCCTTCGCCGGCAACTACCAGCTGTCAGTCACGGCGCACACGATTCCCAAACACACTCGGGCATGACTCGCCCTGCCCTGCTGATGGCTGTCACGCCACTCACAACCAGGCCGGGGAGGAGGGGGTTACATATAAACAAGCAATCCAGAAGAGTGCACGAGGGACGCCGCTGAGCAAAAAAAGCCTGGGATGCAGAGGTTTGGCATCGGCCGCTTGATTCTTAAAACGGGAACGCCAAGCCTCCCAGTACGGGGGAAAGAGACGTTTTCATCTGCGCCTCCACTTCCCAAGGCAATGGAGAATCAGCCCCAGATTGCAGAGTTGAGTCACATTGGGGTGTTACACCGGGGATGGATTGTCACTTGGGGATTGGATTTTTACTGAGCATATAACCCCCCTCCTCTTGGCATGCAGTCTTTAGTCTTATGGCTCCTCTGTGAAGTACACAGTGTGCTTAGCCCCACTGGGGCAAACAGAGAGGCTAAGGGTACGTCTAGACTACATGCCTCTGTCGCCAGAGGCATGTAGATTAGGCTACCAGACATAGGAAAATGAAGCGGCGATTTAAATAATCGCCGCTTCATTTAAATTTACATGGCTGCCGCGCTGAGCCGACAAACAGCTGATCAGCTGAAACAGCTGTTTGTCGGCTCAGCGCGATAGTCTGGACGCGCGGGTGGCGACATCAAAGGTATTTGTCGACCACCCAGGTAAACCTCATCCCAGGAGGCATACCTGGGTGGTCGACAAATACCTTTGATGTCGACACCCGCGCGTCCAGACTATCGCGCTGAGCCGACAAACAGCTGTTTCAGCTGATCAGCTGTTTGTCGGCTCAGCGCGGCAGCCATGTAAATTTAAATGAAGCGGCGATTATTTAAATCGCCGCTTCATTTTCCTATGTCTGGTAGCCTAATCTACATGCCTCTGGCGACAGAGGCATGTAGTCTAGACGTACCCTCAGTGACATGCCCAATGCCACACAAGGGCTGTGTCTAGACTGGCATGATTTTGCAGAAATATTGTTCCGCAAAAGAGCGTCTAGATTGGCATGGATGCTTGCGCAAAAGCATCCGTGGCCAGTATAGACGCAATTTTGCGCAAGAAAGCTCCTGCGGCCATTTTCGCCATCGGGGCTTTCTTATGCAAAAAATTCCTTCCCTATCTACACTGGCCCTCTTGTGCAAGAACACTTGTGCAAAAGGGCTTTTTCCCGTGCGGGAGCGTGAAAGTATTTGTGCAAGAAGCACTGATTTTGTACATTACCAAGTCAGTGCTCTTGCGCAACTTCAAGCGGACAGTGTAGAGAGCAGGCAAGTTTTTGCACAAAAGCGCAAAATCTTGCCAGTCTAGACACACCCAAGAAGTCTGTGGTGGAAAAGGGGTGTGGCATCAAAGTTCCCAGGTCTGACAGTGACTACTGGGCCACCCTTCTGCTCCTAACATAGCTTCAAATGCCAGCAATCCTATTTAATAGACTGTAGGGTCCTGGTAAACTGCCAAGCCCCCTTTTTTCTTGATGTCCAGCATAAAGGGACTGGCACACAGCCTCACAATTATAGTCATCTAGACCCAAGGAGCTGTAGACGTCACTGGGGTGGACTGGCGGGTTAGTTCCATCCTGCTAGGAGCCAAAAGGAAAGAGGTCTCGCTTGAAATGTCCCCTGAAGTCTTGCAATGGTCTCGCTTGAAATGTCCCCTGAAGTCTTCTGACTTTTGAGGGAGTGAAACCAAGTTTTGCCCCTCACACCATTTTTTTTCATGAAAATGTCAGCGAGGTTTTTATTTTTAAGCTTCATGTGTTAGACTCCCTAACCTCTCCTTCCCCCTGCTTTCCACTGAAAAAATGGGGGAAGGGAAAGAGAAAACAGGTTTAAAACTCCCCCAAGAAACAGCTCCCCAACATTTCTTGGTTTAAAAAAAAAATCAATTGGGAACAAAATGACATATTTTTGCATGGTCAAAAACTTAGAAAACACCCAAGGACCCAAAACTTTGACATCGAACTTTTCTTTGCGATCAAAAGATCTTTTTCAACCAAAACAATCTCCACATCTCATAGCCCACCACCAAATTGCCTAATTGGGATTACAGTCGGCCACCCTCGGTAGAGAAGACAGAGGTTGAATGACTTGGAGACTCACATGCTTTTATCTGGGCTATCCCAGTCCTTGTCGCTACAAAAGGCTTTCAGTCCAAAGCACTTCACGGACAACTTTCTTTTTTTTTTTTTTACAAAAAAGAAACAAGAAATAAAAAGTCCGGTAACATCAAGGCAAGGGCCGCGTCCCTGATAACACAGCGGGCGGCGGCAGGAGATACGTTTTATCTCCGGTTTGGAATCCATCTTGGCAGAGCGCATTTGAATGCAGTGACATTTACACTTCAAATGCCTCTTACATCTCGGCGGGCAAGTTTTATGTAGAACATATGTATGGAAATGAGACACTGGCCTCGTGTTACAATGTGAGCGAGGGGAATGGTTCAAAGGTAGAATGGGACTCGCAAGAGACTCCAGCCCTCGGTTTCGTGTGCTCGTCCTGACGTAAAGCAAAGAATCGAACGCGCGTTTGGCACAAGCTGGTTACCGGACAGTGGTATCGCCTTTGCAGCTATACAGCCGCTTCTTGCTCCCAATCACCTCCTGTCCATGGCCCGTCCCAAACCATGAGCCCACATTCTGCGCCTGTTAGTCTCCCCCTTACCTCCACGGACTTCACAGATAAGGTGAGGCTGCAGGTTTGGGCCTTTATAACACAATAACGCCTCTCGCCTCTCCCCCACCTCCCGCCCTGCCCCTCAAGGAAGGGGATTTAGATGTCACTCACGTGTTGCCACTGGTCAAGGATGAGGGGGCGATACCTCAAGAAGAATTTGAGCGGGAAGGACTCGGGGTCAGGCCAAGAGGAAGGATTCTGCCACCTCACTTCGAGCCTCCGGGGGTTGTTGGCGACTGGCTTGGCCACCACGTTCTCCGGAGGGTCCGGCTTTACTGGAAAAACACAGAAAGGTCTTTTGATGCCGTTTCTTAGCCCGTTTTCATGCTGTTTCACAAGACAGGGTTGCCTTAGCTCTACTCCCGGTACAAACAAGCTGCAGGGAACTTCCTCCCATGGCACATTTTTATCGCTCACTCAATAACAGCTCGTTGGGCAATATGGCCACGTAGCGTCTAGGTTCTGCCGAATATGCCGTGGATCGGTTGTGCTATGTTTTTATGAAGCACGGAGTAAAAATGTGGAATAAGAGAGGTAGCAAGAGCAAGGCGGGTCAGACAGATGGATGGACAGAGACTGTACTCGAGAGTCAGGTAGTTTGAGCTGACTGGCAATGAGTTATAGACACTGAAAGGGCACGTTTTTAAGCCATCTGTGCTCCAAACTTACCCCAAATCATCACGTTCCAGGGAGGCCATGACGGCCCTACATCCCTATGAAATCGATAAGTCAAAACAGGTGCTGCATACGCAACTGAGCTGACGTCTGTGGGCGCTTGACCTGAGTCAGAATTGAGGCAAGGCCTCAGAATTTGGTTCGCTGAATGGCGACGGAGGCGTAAAAAAAATGGAGCACACCAGGATTCAACCCACGTTGGTTACTGACTCTTCATACTCACCCAGGGCATTTGTCACATGTTTTACCTTCTCCTCAACCCTCAGCCGGTTTCCCTTTGGCTCTAGTTTTGGGGTACTGGAATATTTACTCACCTACTTTACAGGCGTTTGGAGTGAGGATTATTTCACTGAGGTTTGTGAAGTGCTTTGAAGCTGACGATCTATTTGGGTATCAGTAGCAAACCGTCGTCATACCTGCAGACTAGGGCATTTTCTCCGTGGGGACATTGAATTAGCTTTAGCAAGTCCCTGAAAGGCCAAGGTCAGGGCGAGAGCGTCCGCGTGCCACCCTACGTCATGTTCAGAAGGAATCTGTGGTAATTAACAGCGTGTTAATTATTGAACAGGTGAGACGCCCAGAAGTGGCGGGTGCCGGAGCCGAGCTGCGTGTGTTGTCTTTGCATCCATGCTAATACTCTCCCGGGGAGTTGGTGAGACGGAGGCAGCCAGATTGCAAAGCAAACCTTGCCTGAGCAGCTGCGTACTCCGGTCTGCCTGCCAGCCCGGGCCCTTCCAAACCAAGCAGGTGAGCGAACCCCCCGATGCTGCTCTGAATTCAGGGGTGGCGATGCCGGAATAATTCATGGCACCACACGATCGGTATGCCTCACGGCAGCCTCGCAAACAAGCCCCAGCCATCCACAGCCGTGTGGAGATGGGGCCGGGTGCGAGGCAATTCGACAATGCTCCTTCACCAGGAGAGTGCAATTCTGTCGTCTCAAAGTGTGTCGGGCCTGGCCCAACGCCCACCAACGTCAATTCAAAGATGGCCGCCGACTCCACTGGGCTTTGCCTCAGTCTTAGGGGCCAGCCCAGGCAGGAGGTATCATCACACCCATTTTAAAAACCACCCCCGGCCTGTGGTACAGAAGAGTTTAGGCCAATAAGGGCCGTCTGGCCTTCACTGTCTACGGATGACTTGACTTCTGCCACCGAGTACGCCCTTTGACAATCATCTCCACGGCAACCGCGTGGCCAGCTCACGAGCCGTGGCTGGGAGTCACACTGTGGGTCTCAGCAGCGGAGGGACAGCCGGATGTCGGGGACCCCGTTCCCGGACAACAGCGCCCGGCCACAAACACAGGCTGGGAGAGGGGCAGAGGAGAGAGGCTGGATGGGGAAGACTGTTCCCCACTAGGCTGTTCTTTCCAAGCGGTTCCTTTGTTGCCCCTGTGGGAGGACGCAGCTCACGACGGGGAACACGCTAGGAATGGAACAGCGCACGGCCGAGAGAAAGGCCATGGGGGTTTCCTCTGCGGCACGGCACCCTTCTTCTCTGAGCAACGCAGGTCCAAAGCTCAGCGGGGCCTCCTCAGCCGCTCTCTCCACCCCAGACCCTCTCTCTGCGGCCTGGTCTCTCTGTGGGCGTCTGAAGAATGGCCAGAGCCATACAGCGATGCCCTCTGAGCCCCATGGTCGCAGCTGAGTGCTGAGGTGACGGGTTTCCTCCAACCCCAGGCTGCATTGGGGTTCAGGCTGAGGAGCGGCTCTTGCTTTCTGATCCGTCTATGCTGCACTCGTGACCCTGCTAGCTGACCGGCGGCAGGGCGCGCCGGAGGCCTGGATGTGTAGCCTGAGGGAGGACGGGCAGTTCTTGGCAATGCAGCACGGTGCCGGAGGGGTAGCAGCTCCTCGGGAGTCCCCCAGGCTTTTGAATAAAACTCAAGCTGAGCTGCCACTGGAGGAGTCTGCCATAACAGCCCTGGCTGCTGCGGGACAGGTCCCCAACCGGCAGGCTGGCTCTCTCTGTCGGAGCTTGGGCGGGCGTTGTCGGTTTGTAGCGACAGTGCCATGGCTTCCTTTTCATGGATGCCTCCACCGGTTGTGCCTCCGCTTCCTACCAAGGGCGATTCCTGCGGACAATGGTGCCACCACGCACAAGAGAGTGCCCAAAGAACTCCTGGGGCTAGTAAGGCCGTGAGCTTTATCTGACGGTGTTACAGGAGAGGCCGCACTGTTACACGCACTCACACACACTGTTTTTCCGAGCGTGCGAGGGCTGCGCGGTGTTCGAAGAAACCTGGCTTGTTGTCAGTGGGGGGAGGCCTTTGCTTTTGGGCGGGAGCTGTAGCCAGCAGCAAGGGCGTTTGGTCTCTGCGCTCTAACAAGAGTCAGGTCTTGAGAGTCGCTCGAGGGCACTGGGCTGAGATTCCCGGACGGGGGGCATGTGTCACCACCTCGGTTACCAGACTGGTGAACGGAGTGCAAATAAAACAAATGACACTCAGAAATGAGCTCACATCAAACCATCCTGCAAGGCCTCGAAATCTGCTACTGCTCGGCGGAGGGAGAGGAACAGCGTAAGCTACCCGGACAGTTCTAGCGCCAGTTCTGTATCGTTTGCGGAGCGCCGGCGATGTGCTTGGGGCTGCACCGGCCACTGGAGGCAGCCCTGGCTCCGAGGCGCCGTGACACAGTCGCGCCGGCAGGGAACCCGAGGAAGGACGAACTCGGCCAGGTTGCGCTTTGAGTGGCGAGTTCGCCTCCAGCGGGCCCAGCAGGAGGAGCGAGTGCGAAGGAGCCTTTGGAGTGCAGCTTAGTCGGGGGAGTGTCTCCTGCCGCCTACAAACCTAGCCCATAACCGCCCTCTCCCATCACTGCACCCCTCTTGTCTGCTGCTGGCTGCCTCTTCGTCTCCCAGCCTTCCGGGTCCCACATCGCTCAGGCCTGGCCCATGTCCCAGGCCTCGCCTCCCCGGGGCGGGCTCCGTCAGCAGGGCCAGCTTTGATACCCACGCCGGTCCTTCCCCTGCCAACCTCCCCATCCCTCTCTCGTGCTGGCCTTGCGGGCCCTGCCTACACCCGCCACCTCCCTCGCCTCGCCGGAAGCCTCCCTCTGCCGAGCAGCGACGGGTGGGGGGAGAGGGAGGAAAAGATGAGGTAACGAGGCAGATGTGAACACGTCTGGAAGAACGATTCCGGCGCGCCCCTTATCTCTCTGTGCAGCTCCCCACTTGCTGCGGCGCGTCAGGCTCAGGGTGGGGATACACGGAGCTTGACTTGTCTGGCCGACAGCTGGAGGCAGCGAACGACGGGCCTGAGGCTGCCGGGTGCCGAGCAGCCTCACCTCCCCAGGACTTTCCTTATAAGGTTTCGGCCCCTAGGTGGGGGGCTGTAGCCAGGTGACGTGTGCAAAAGGATGGGGGATCACTTTCGAGGCACAATCACCCCATTTGGTAGCAGTCCAGCTGCGGGGGGGTGGGGGGAATTATGATCAGGCCTGATTTTCCTCTGGTGGCTTTGTCTTTTATCAACAAGCAGCAACGGGAGGATTTGTCGGGTCTGTGCAGCCCTGAGCTACTCCAGATGGCTGGTAATTCCTTCCCTTGCTTTGAATCCTGGGGCTTGGGGTGGCCATCGGCTGCCATTAAAAGGGCCGTTGAGTCCAAACACATACGGAAAAGAATAAATCCAGCGCTGGCTCTGTGGGCTTTGCGGATTTGATTTGCAAAGCAGAAAATCTGTTTAGCTGAACGAACGCAGATGATTCCAAAAATCCAGCTTTCCCGTCAGATCTGCGAGGCGCCGGGGGGATGGAAGGCGCTGGGTTGGGTGCATGCGAGATACGGCAGGAGGGGAAGCTTTCAAACCCTGCACCCTAAATCCATTCACTTTGCAGGTGTTTCTCCTTTGCTAGGGACCCAACCGCTTAGGACCAAACTCCATCGCAGTATCCTGCACGGGGCCAGATCTTGCTGTCGTTTGCGAATCCAGAGTCATGTCATCAAACAGAGCGGGAAGGATTTGGGGACTGGGGTGACGATTGGGTCACACATTCTTCAGATGGTCTGACAGCTGGATGTGTGACCCCTTGGGTTCCCGCCAGCATAAATGAGGGCAGAATATGGCCCCATGACTTCAGTGAAGCGGCCCACGGGACGGGTTTGGCTCTTCATGGATGGAAAGAGCGTCGCAGTGTAAGAACAATACTGGAATAATATCAGCGGGTGGAACAAATCCATTCATTTTGTCAGAGAGTTGGTTACGAGCCATATGCATGCGGAGCAGCCTTTTGAACTCCACTTTTTCCCTCTGCAAAATGGAGGCGGGCGGCAGGGTAGTCAAAATGGAGGCGGGCAGGAGAGTAGTCAAAATGGCTGGGCCAGGCCCATCCGGCGGCGAGCAGCAGCACCCTCAGTCCTTGAGCAGAGGTGTGTGCAAACGCAGGGCCGGCCCACAACATTTTGGCCCCTGAGGCGGGGAGCTCAAATGACGCCCCCGTGCTCCCTGGCTTGGGCCAAAACTTTGAAAGGTCTCAATTCTGCTGCCTTCTTGGTCTACTCTCACGGGACTGCTCTGCTCCCTACCCCGAGAAAGGAGAACTAACAGCAGCAGACACAAGTTTCTACACTCTGGGTCCTAGTGGCACCTCCCCACAGTCTGACACCTGAGGCGGCCACCTCAGTTCGCCTCCTGGTAAGGCTGGCCCTGTGCAAACACTCTGTCTAGGAACCAGCGCTCCCCTGCCCTGTGGCCCTGGTTTGGTTTTCCCTGCACCCGAGGGGAGGGGAGAGGGATTTTTGGCTCACATCAAAATGGAGTCCCGCTCTCAGGGTTTGTGTGGAACACAGCGGTGGCATCCCCCGTCCGCAAAATAGCGGGAACTCTTGGGCTGTTTCAGGTGCTCTTGTCCGAGATTTTCAGGTCAGAAAAGGACCTCTCCAATTATCTCGTCCGACCTCCCGTACCGCAAAGGTCACAGAACCTGGCCCAGAGGTTTCTGCAGCTCGTGGTAGGACGGCCACACACCCGCCCCTCAGATTCTCAGCTCACTGTCTCTTCCCAGCGTCCGTGTGTCACTTCGCTAACACAAGTTCCTACATTCATTCTTGGTACATCTGCCCTAGGGGACAAGGTCGAATTCAGCGACGCAATTTCAGCGACGTTAATTGCGCAGCTGAAGTCGAAGGACCTTGACTCGACACTTGGCGCTGTCCACACTGCAGGAAGTCGAAAGGCGCAGACTCTGCCTTCCACTTCTCTTACTCCTCTGGCATCGACCAGAAGGCCCCGCTCACTTTGAAGTAGCGTGTCTTCACTAGACTCGCAGTTCGAGCCCTGGAAGATCGACAGTGGCCACTTCGATCTTCTCTGTAGTGTAGACGTACCCTCTGATTGTGCACCTAGGAGACAGCTAGTTTCACAGAACATTTGACTCCGAGTCTCGTGAGAGACCGCTCAGTGAGAAGAAATTATTCAGCTAGTGGCATTTTACCTCTGATTTCAGTGGGACCTGGTTTAGGCCAGTGCCTGGTGCTACAAACTTGTATGGGGCATCTTAGGGTGTGTCTAAACTACATGGCTCCATCGATGAAGCCATGTACATTAGGCTGATTGGCAAAGGGAAATGAAGCCGCGATTTAAATAATCACGGCTTCATTTAAATTTAAATGGCTGCCGCGCTGAGCCGACAAACAGCTGATCAGCTGTTTGTCGGCTCAGCGCGCTAGTCTGGACGCTCCCGCGCCGACCTGAAAGCCCTTTATCGACCTCCCCGTTATGCCTCGTAGGATGAGGTTTACCGGGAAGGTTGATAAAGGGCTTTCATGTCGGCAGGGGAGCATCCAGACTAGCGCGCTGAGCCAACAAACAGCTGATCAGCTGTTTGTCGGCTCAGCGCAGCAGCCATTTAAATTTAAATGAAGCCGCGATTATTTAAATCACGGCTTCATTTCCCTTTGCCAAACAAACAAAGCTACATGGCTCCGTCGACGGAGCCATGTAGTTTAGACCTACCCCTAGAGTGGAAGCTTTTCGGCCCAGGGAATACGGCTTAAATTACTATGTACATTTGGAGCTGTGCATAAATCGGCGTGTCTGTTATAACAGCTGCTTTGCCTGACAGACTGTTCGAGGAGAATTCCTTCATCTCCAGGCAGGTAATAACTTCCCAGAGAGATTCCAATGGGCCAGGCAGCCAGTCCTGAAAACCTTGTGTCCATCTGCACCACCACAGAGGGGAACATAGTCACTAGCACGGAGGAATCTATAAAACTTTGGAGCAGCCTGGAAGACAGATGGCAAAGGGCAAACGGGGGCAAACTTTGAAAGTCTAACAGATGCCAGCTTCAGATCTAGTGCAAAGGCCTGAGCACAAGTACTTGCTGTCCTGCTTCATACCTTCTCCAGCGTCGCTATTGGGTTAGATCTGCTCTTGGAATTCCCTGGAGGAGATTGGCTCGATTGTGCTCAAATACTAGAGCGGGGAGGGTGGGTGGGGAGGAAGAGGGGGCAGCCAGATAAATAGGCAGGAGTTGAAAAGCACCGTGTTCAGTTCTGGGCAAAAAGATATTGACAAGCTGAAGGGAGTTTAGCAAAGAGCAACAGAAAGGACGAGGAGACCCGCAGGGATTGCTGCCTGAAGGACAAAAGGCGTTCTTTTATACCCATGAAATCAACCAACTGATCTGCTAAGAGGAATCCCTTTCAGCTCACCACCGATTTACAAGCGGTTAAAAAAAGAAAAGAAAAAAGAAAGCACGGTAGGCAGTGTAGAGAAACAGGGTGAAATGAAGGACTTGCCTACACAAGAAAGCTATACTAAACGGAAAAAGTTACCCCTAGGAGGACATAGTGGGCATGTCTCCACTGGGGAGTTATTTCAAAATAGTAAGGCGAGCGTGCACACTGCCAGCCCGTTATTTCGAAATAGCAACTCCCGCTTGTGGAGAGGAATAGCTTATTTCGAAATAGTTATTGGGTCTAACCAAGTGAGTTATAAGATCAAGAATACATATTCCTGCGCATCCAGAAATATAATCTATGCTATCATGTGCCGAAAGTGTCCGTCTGCTATGTACATTGGACAAACGTCTCAGACACTTCGCCAAAGGATCAATGCCCACAAAACAGATATCAGACAGGATCACAAAGAAAACACAGTTTCTTGCCATTTCAACCAGAAAGGACACTGTCTCAATGACTTAATTACCTGCATCCTACTCCAGAAGCCTTTCAAATCTGCACTTGAAAGGGAATCCTCTGAACTGTCATTCATGCTAAGATTCGACACTCTACATGTCGGGCTCAACAAAGACACTAACTACCTTACCCATTACAAAGATAGCTTCCCCAGTTATCACCTCTAATACCATTAGCTCACAGACATTTACCCTTTCCCCACCTCTAATATCATTAGCACACAGACATTTACCTTCCTCCGCCCCCGCATCCCCCTTCTGTTCTGAAATGTGATTTGTCCTTTTCATATGTGTTCACTTTTTTTTAATTGTATCCTTTGGTATGTATGGTTGTGACTATTTTCTTCCACTATTTGATCTGAGGAAGTGGGTCTGGCCCATGAAAGCTCATCACCTATTAAACCATCTTGTTAGTCTTTGAAGTGCTACATAGTCCTGTATTTTGTTTCAGGAGTTACTATTTCAAAATAACTTATTTGGAATGAATTTCCCAGTGCAGACAGACCTAGCCTCTCAGTCTAATACAAGAGAATGTTGCTTGGGAAGCAGTTTAATATTGAGAACAGCCACTTTTATACAGGTTGGATCCTACCTTGTCCAGCATCCTTGGGACCTGACTGGTCTCAAACAAGGGGATTGGCCAGACAAGGGGAAGTCCTTGTCAACATGGTCCATGCCTGCTGCCCATGGCTAGGGCTCCAGGGCTGTGGCTCCTGAGGACGGAGCTCAGTGGCTACCACCGTCACCCCCAAGCTCCAAGGCTGGGGCCGGAGATTTATGATGCCGCGGGCCCCTTGCTACTGTCTGGCTGCAGGGGCTGGAACTCCCTGCTGCTCCTCCGTGTCTCCCCCCGCCATGGTGCTCCCGGCTGAGTTGTCCCCGCCCCACTACTCCTGCCCTACAGCCCAACTTCCCTATTCTTGGGCTCTGTGGTCCAGGAACATCCATAGTTGGAGTCCCAGTTAAGAGTGGTACAACCTGTACTGGAATAAGCATGTCCAAATGGGAAGTGACACGGGTATTTAATTACACTGGGGGGACAAGTGGGAGTCCCTACCACTTAGCGTACGTCTAGACTGCGAGGATCTATCGGAAAAAGTTATGCAAAATTTGCTCCGCATTTTGCATCTCTTTTTCCGATACTTTTTGGAAGAGGCTCCTCCAAAATTTGGCCCGTCTAGACTGGGCCAAATGTCAGAAATCCCCCTCTTTTGCAAGTCCCCTTCTTCCGTGTGGAACGAGGAATACAGGGGCTTCTGAAAGAGCGTGTTTGCTCTTCTGCAAAACAAAAAAAGCGAAGAGCAAACGCATTCCCTGGACTTGGCGGAGTTTCTTCGGCCAACCCCCTCCCCCGCAATCTAGCCGTACCCTTAGCTATCTTATAATTAGATCGCACAAGACAATACAACTGACCAGGAGCGTCCGTGCTAGCACCCAAACAGGGATTCTGTGATTTTTTTACAAAGGCGTTGTCACATAAGAACGGTCATACTGGGTCAGACCAAAGGTCCATCTAGCCCAGTATCCTGTCTGCCGACAGTGGCCAGCACCAGGTGCCCCGGAGAGGGTGGACCGAAGACAATGATCAGATGATTTGTCTCCTGCCATCCCTCTCCAGCCTCTGACAAACAGAGGCCAGGGACACCATTTTATCCCCTGGCTAATAGCCTTTTATGGACCTAACCTCCATGAAATTATCTAGCTTCTCTTTAAACTCTGTTATAGTCCTAGCCTTCACAGCCTCCTCTGGCAAGGAGTTCCACAGGTTGACTACACGTTGTGTGAAGAAGAACTTTCTTTTACTAGTTTTAATCCTGCTACCCATTAACTTCATTTGGTGTCCTCTAGTTCTTCTGTTATGGGAACTAATAAATAACTTTTCTTTATCCGCCCTCTCCTCACCACACCACATGTATTGAAGTCTCCCGAGACTCTCCTGTGATGTCTTTGGTTTCACTCCTGTTTTGAAAAATGTCAGTCCATCCTATTAGAGAGCAGAAACCACCCCCTGCGAGTTAGGTAACCCACGTCACACCAGGAATAAGAAACGCCCGGTAGGCTAGACAACAATGGAAGTAGTAAATGAATCCGGTAGCTCCCACACAACGCCCAGGCTGGGAGGCGTGCATGAAACATGGGCAGCGTACACAGTTTCAAATGCTGGCCTAATTCATCTCTAAAAGCGTCACAATCCCTCCATGGATAATTCACTGGCAGAAAAAAGGGGAAAATTAATCAAATAAAGTATCCTCGGCCAAAAGATCTCGTTACCAATTACTATTGGCCCCGCAGTTGTAAAAGCAGGAAACTTCCTTCCCAGGGTTTTCATTTCCGAGCTCGCCAGGGTGTGCGGACGCCCTCATTTTCAGACCCTCCCCCGCCACCGTCAGACAACTTTGGCCTCAGCTTTTCATAGCTCACCCCAGCCTGTCGCCTTGTCAGAGCTCAGAAACGAACCAGCCGGGCCCCAGCAGTGGTGGAAGGGAGGAACTCGCGGAGTAAAGCCGAGATGCGCAGGAAGTGGGTCTGACGGCTGGGGAGCAGGCACTCAAGGGTCGACCGCTCAGCACCAAGGCACAGGAGGCTGGCCAAACCGCCGTCTTTTAACCGAGCTGATCGCTTGGGATCGTTACATACCCTGGGGCATTTTTCACAAGGGCATTAAGCTCCAGGCCTTAGCCCAGTGGGTTTCAATCGACGGGGTGCGACCCAGGACGGGGCGGTGGGATGTCGGGCGCTGGGGCTCGTGGCTGCAGGGGGATCAGGTGAGCAGCGGGGGGCCTGTCCTGCACTGCAGACTGTGCTGCACCCCAGAAGCGGTCGGCAGCAGGCCCAGCTCCTAGGTGTGGGGGGCGGAGCACACAGAGCTCCGCCCACTGCCCCGAGCGTTAGTTCTGCACTCCCATTGGCCGGGAACCTGCTGCCGGCTGCGTCTGGGCACAGCTCAGTCTGTGGGGCCAGGAGAGGCAGGAAGCTGCCTTAGCCCCCCTGTTGCACTGCTAGCCAGCCCCAGCCCTGCCCCCCGAAGCCAGAGCCCCCTCCTTCACCCAAAGCTCCCCTCCTCCACCCCACCCTGGAGCCCACACTGCAGCCATATTCTGGTGGGTCATGGGGATCCACATTTTCTTCAACTGGGTCCTGAGAAAAAAAAGCTTGAAAACCGGCGGGTTATCCGACGTCCAGGCTAGCCTGTTTAACCCCGCCTACCTCAGTCGTTTCAACTGAACCGACCTGCCTCGATTGTTACGGCCCCGCCTATGTAGCATGGGGGCACCTCACAGACAGGATCCTCACACAGCCCCTCGGAGGAGAGGAAATATCTGTAACTCTCTTGCACAGGTGGCCAGCAGAGCTGCAGGGAGATTAAGCCATTTGCTCATGTAACACAGGGGGCCTGAGGCCGACTCAGGTACCGACCCCCGATTTACTGGACCCGGTCCAGTGCCTTGACTCCAAGGCCGCTTTGCTTCTCTCTGTCCTCCCATTATAAATTGCTGTCCAGGGTGGCTGCCCTCTGACAGGTGGCTGGCAGGGACGTCTCCCTTGGGTGTAACTTGGGTGTCATTCTGCAGAACTAGCCAATAGCCCATCATAAGACGGGATTTTCAGGTCTCTCCTCCACGTCCATCTCTCTCTCTCTCTTCTCCTCCTCCTGCCTCCCCCCTCTCTCTCAGCTCTCCTCCGCCTCCTGCCTCCCCCCTCTCTCTCAGCTCTCCTCCGCCTCCTGCCTCTCTCTCCGTCTCTCTCTTTCTCTTCTCCTCCCCCTCCTGCCTCTCATCCGGGGGACCACGGAGCCCAAACGGCCGCTTGCGCCTCTTGCTCCCGCATGGCGGCGCGGCTGAGCGGCACAGAAGTCAGCCGAGCGCCACGGCAGGAGGCAACAGCGCCTCCCAGAGGCAACATGTAGTGCTACAGAGTCTCAGACACTGGGCTACTATATATATGATGGGCTGGTTTCCCATCAGGGCCAACGGATCAGGGAGCACCTGCCCTTTCGAGTGCGTTGGAGCAGGTTCTTGCATCCGAAGGCGCCGAAAACGTCTTCCCCTTCCTGGGGCTGGTGGCCTGCGCGGCGGCGTTGGCCCGGCACTGCGCCTGCCTGGAATTGCCTTTGGGCAGAACAATTAGCACTCGCGGGATGTGGCATTTTTAATGCCGCGTGTTTTCTCCTGAGAACTCGCCCCAGGCTCCCGGCGGAAGAGTCGTGGCGGAGGTGAGGTGTAAGAAATAAAATACGCAGGATTTTAAAATTAAGAGGTGCAGAATTGTCAATGGTGTGGCGCAGAATTGTCAGTGTTTTGGGGCGGAGTTCCCCCAGGAGCATCAAGTGGGACTGCACCTGTGGGGCGCCCCAAGTCTGGTCAATCCTCGTGGTGAAGAGGCTATTCCAGGAAGAGCTGAGTTCTGCAGTGACATGTCCTAACCCAGAAGTGGGAATGGCCAGGGACAGGCCAGGCAGATCAGGCAACCTGTGGAACTCCTTGCCAGAGGATGTTGTAAAGGTTACCTTCCACTGCTGCCACTTTTCCACACTAAACAGAGAGTAAACATAAGCCCGGCCAGACTGGGTCAGACCAAAGGTCCTCCAAGCCCAGCGTCCTGTCCACCGACAGTGACCACAAAGCCAGGTGCCCCAGAGGGAATGAACAGAACAGGGAATCATCAAGTGATCCCTCCCCTGTCGCCCATTCCCAGCCCCTGACAAACAGAGGCAGGGACACCCTCCCTACCCATCCTAAGAACATAAGAACATAAGAGCGGCCGTACTGGGTCAGACCAAAGGTCCATCTAACCCATTATCCTGTCTGCCGACAGTGGCCAGCACCAGGTGCCCCAGAGAGGGTGGACCGAAGACAATGATCAAGCGATTTGTCTCCTGCCATCCCTCTCCAGCCTCTGACAAACAGAGGCCAAGGACACCATTTCTATCCCCTGGCTAATAGCCTTTTATGGACCTAACCTCCATGAAATTATCTAGCTTCTCTTTAAACTCTGTTATAGTCCTAGCCTTCACCGCCTCCTCTGGCAAGGAGTTCCACAGGTTGACAACACGCTGTGTGAAGAAGAACTTTCTTTTATTAGTTTTAAACCTGCTACCCATTAACTTCATTTGGTGTCCTCTAGTTCTTCTATTATGGGAACTAATAAATAACTTTTCTTTATCAGCCCTCTCCACACCACTCATGATTTTATTGGCTAATAGCCATTGATGAGCCTGTCCTCCATGAATCTATCTCCTCTTTTTTGAACCCTGTTAACGTCCTGGCCTTTACAACATCCTCTGGCGAGGAGTTCCACAGGTTGACTGTGCGCTGTGTGAAGAAAAACTTCCTTTGGTTTGTTTTAAACCTGCTGCCTATTCATTTCATCGGGTGACCCCTCGTTCTTGTGTGAAGGGAAAGGTGCAAAAGTGCAAGACGAGGAACAAAATGTTTTACATCTCATAGGATGTGGGACTGGAAGGGTCATTGAGAGCTCATCTAGTAGAGCCCCCTAAATAAATTAGACTATCCCTGACAGGTGTTTGTCTACCAGCGACAGGGATTTCACAATATCCCTTGAAAGCCCATTCCCGAACTTAACTACTCTTTCAATTAGAAAGTACTCCCACATGTCCAACCAAAATTTCCCTTGCTGCAGATGAAGCCCGTAGCATCTTCTCTTACCTTCAGTGGATGTGGAGAACAACCCGTCACCATCCTCTTTATAACAGCTTCTGACATATTCAAAGACCGTTATCAGAGCCCTCCTCGGCCTTCTTTTCTGATGTCTAAACATGCCCAGTTGTTTTCACCTTCCCTCATACTGCAGGTGTTCGAAACCTTTGATCGGTTTTGTTGCTCCCCTCTGGCCTCTGTCCGGTTTGTTTGCATCCTTCTTAAACCTTGTCACCCAGAAAGGAAAGCAGTATTCCCGCTTAGACCTCACTAGTGCTGAGTAGAGCAGGAGAGTTACCTTCCACGTCTTACATACAATGCTGCCGTTAACACACTCTAGAATTCTATCCGCATTTTTTTGCAATGGCATCACATTGTGGATCATATTTAATTTGGGATCCATTATAACACGCCCATCCTTTTCAGCTGTACTAGCCCCCATTCTGGGGTTGGGCATTTGATTTTTCCTCCCTACGTGCACTATTTTGCACTTGGCTTTCTTGCAGTTCATCTTGCTAAAATCAGACCAATTCTTCAATTTCTCAAAGTCATTGTGAATTCTGGTCCTGTCCTCCAAAGTGACTGCGGGCAGGGGCCACAGTCAGCTATCCAAGTCATTAATGACAATATTGATCCCAATATTGATTCCTACTGGTCCTAAGGCCGACAACAGAGGGACAGATAGGTCCTCCCAGTTTGACAGTTTGACAGCAAATGACTGATAACTACTCTCGGAGTACCATCTTTCTACCAGTTGTGCCCCCGCTTTATAGTAATTTCATCTAGACCCCATTCAGTCCTCCCCCTTTTTTGTTTTGAGACTGTCATGCGGGACTATGTCAAAAGCCTTACTAAAATCAAGATATACCACGTCTCCTGCTCCTCTCCTCTCCAGTAGGCTAGTAACCCTGTCAAAGAAGGAATGAGATTTGTTGGGCATGATTTGGTTTCGATAAGTCGATGCTAGCTAACCTTATTCGCGAGGTGCGTAAAGAGGGATTGTTTAATCATTGGTGCCAATATGTTTCCGGGTATCGAAGTTAGGCTGACTGGTCTATCATTCCTGGGTCCCCTTTTTAAAGACAGGCATTACATTTGCTCTTCTCCAGCTGTCTAGCCCCTTGCTGTCCTCTACAAGTTCTCAAAGAAAAGCGCTAACGGTCCCACGATTGCTTCAGCTAGTTCTTAAAGTGCCCTACGATGAATTTGATCAGGCCCTGTGTATTTAACTATGTCTAACATATCTAACCATTCTTTAACCTGCTCTTTCTGACTTCGTCTTGCTTTCCTTCCCGCTTGTTGTTGCTATTAAGTGTGTTTAATATCTGGTCCCCATTAGTGACCTTTTCAGTGGAGAGTGATTCAAAATAGGCATAAAACATCTTTGCCTTCTTGACCTTACCAGTCATTAGCTTCCCTTCCATCCTCAGTAGAGGATCTGCGCTTTTATTTTTTGAGAAGTAAGGTATTTTGAAAGAAGGGGTTTCTTTCAAAATAACCGTGTCTACATGGCGTTTTTTATCTCGAAATAGGGTATTTCGAAATAGCGTCCGGACGCGATTATGCAAATGAAGTGCGGGAAATTCAAACCCGCGCTTCATTTGCAATTTCGCTAGGCTGCATTTGCATTCCTTTCTCGAAAGAGGAACATAGTGTAGACTTACCCAATCGCAACCAACACTTGATCCGTAACTTGAAGTGTTCGTAACTCGGATCCCATAGAGTTACACGGCGACCGCGCTGTTCATAAGCATGGATTGCCGTTCGTAACTCGGATCCGCATTTACGACCGCTTTGGTTGTAAGTGCGAATGGTCGTAAGTGTAGGTGGTCGTAACTTGGGGAGCGGCTGTAATAACTCCTGAAATAACTATTTTGAAATAGCGCAGCCATGCTACAGGGAAGCCTCGAAATGAGTCCGAGGCAGGTTCGGGAGGAGCTATTTCGAAATAGCAGCAGTGGAGCATCCATACGACAGCTATTTCGAAATAGCAATTTCAGAAGAAGCATTATTCCTTGTGGAATGAGGGTTTATTATCCCGGAGTAAGAAGCTTGTTAAGCCGAAATCATTTCAAAATAATGGGCTTGCTGTGTGGATGCGTACCTTGTTATTTTGAAATATCCCTGTAGTGACTATGTGCCCCCAATGCTGTATAATACTCCGCAACCCAGGGTGAGCTCTTCCAACTGTGATGAGGAAGAGTCGCTCTTCGTATTATCGTGGTGGCTAGGGCTCTTAGACACGGACCACAACTTCATTGCAGTAGGTGCTGTACAAACACTTCCTGCCCCACTGTTAAGATCTGGGTCCTGATTTCCATTCTGAATTTAAAAAAACACAGGGGTGAGCCCAAGCCTGGACTTTGACCATCTCTCCCTCTCCCACAACCGACATATTCACTACGTCCTATGCACTGACTGAACATGGGCCGGGATACAAGGATACCATTTATTTGCCCATCTCCACCAATAATTGATGCTGCATTCACGTAACCAACAAATTGTTTTATTTGGTTCTAGGCTTTGCTCTCTCTCTTGGTTTTTAAAGAATGGACACATTTGTTCTGGTGAAACACATGACTCCTCCCAGCCTTGTCTCCTAACAAAAGTGGAAGATAATATGAATCTTGATGGAAACTGAAGGCAAGTTAGCTAATTCTTGCATTTACATTTTCAATCAGGTTTTGGCCAGCAACACAAGAACAGCTGGGATATTTTCATCTGACCTGCTCAATCCAGCAGGTGATGACAAAGTCTGAGATGCGCCTAGACGCGGCCAAAGTTTTTCTAGACCTAGGCAGACAGTATCAAAGGCAAATGAGATGTCTGATAACAGCGATGATGTCATGAGTCAACTGTGTGAGACTCTTGCAAGAAAAGCAAATGTGATTCTGGGCTGCATTAACAGGAGTGTTGTGAGCCAGACACGAGGAGTCATTCTTCCGCTCTGCTCTGCGCTGATTAGGCCTCAGTTGGAGGATTGTGTCCAGTTCTGGGCACCACATTTCAGGAAAGATGTGGAGAGATTGGAGAAGGTCCAGAGAAGAGCAACAAGAATGATGAAAGGTCTAGAGAACATGAGCTATGAAGGAAGACTGAAAGAACTGGGCTTGTTTAGTCTGGAAAAGAGAAGACTGAGAGGGGACATGAGAGCCGTTTTCAAGTATCTGAAAGGATGTGACAAGGAGGAGGGAGAAAAATTGTTCTCCTTGGCCTCTGAGGACAGGACAAGAAGCAATGGGCTTAAACTGCAGCAAGGGAGGTTTAGGTTGGACATTAGGAAAAACTTCCTACCTGTCAGGGGGTCAAACACTGGAATAAATTGCCTGGGGAGGTTGTGGAATCCCCATCACTGGAGATAGTTAAGAGCAGGTTGGACAGACACCTGTCAGGGATGGTCTAGACCAGGGGTTCCCACCCCCTGGGGAAGCATGAAGAAATTCCAGGGGGGGCGCAAGGCAACCCAGCCCCTCCCCCCAAGTTTTGCTGCTAATTTTGTTTTTGTGGCCCTGGTCAGTTCCTTTTTTTTTGCTCAACAAATTTTGCTGCTGTTTTGTGTGTGTGTGTGGGGGGGGGGGGGGGGAGTGAGGGTTTCTTCACAATCAAAAAGGGGGCGTGATGCCGAAAAGTTTGGGAACCACTGATCTAGATGGTGTTGGGTCCTGCCGTGAGGGCAGGGGACTGGACTCGATGACCCCTCGAGGTCCCTGCCAGTTCTAGGGTTTTAGGATTCTTTGTATTATCAAAGTACCTATGAGACCCAGTCCTGGACCAGGACCCATGGTGCGTAGGGTGGGACTCGGGATGTAAAGGGGTAAGCAGTTACCCAGAACGCATGACCCTCGAGGTCTCTAGGATCGTATGGGTCAAGTGGATCCGGCAGCCCGTTCAATAAAGGCCCAGGGCGCACTACAGCTAAGCAGGTGACTGGGTGCGATGGCTGCTGAGCGAGCAGCCGGGGTCACCTGTGAATTGTGGACCCATAACGTAGCTTAGGGCGGCCCTGGTCTAGGAAAACGTGCATAGAGAAAGAGATACTAGAGCTAGCGCTCCTCCTCCTGTTGGCTTGTCACCCACCACTTCTCTTCCATGAAGGCTGTGTGTTTCTTGGGAAGGGATAGCCCGCGAGCCGACAGCCTCTGCAGGGAGCCTCAGTGCTCCCTAAAGGGGCGGGGCCTCAGGCAGAAGGGGTGGGGCCAGCAGCAGCCTGCCTGAAGCTCCGCCCAGAGTACTGTGTGCTGCCCCAGCCCTCAACACAGGCCGGAGCACATGGCATGGTGCTCCAGCGGTGATTTAAAGAGGCCAGGCAATTTCTCCTTTGGCTGGCCGGGGGGAGCCTTTGAGTGTATGTCTCTTAAGGCACGCAGCACGAGGGGGCCTGGCTAGACCGAGGCCTCCAGGTGCTGCCACAATGCACATGCTCAACAACAGCCTGTCGCGTCGGTCTGCTGCCTGTTCCCTCTCCTACGAGACGCCTGCTCTCTCCGGGCAGCTGATGCC
Source organism: Pelodiscus sinensis (assembly GCF_049634645.1). Lineage (NCBI taxonomy): Eukaryota > Metazoa > Chordata > Testudines > Trionychidae > Pelodiscus > Pelodiscus sinensis. The sequence goes on from NC_134716.1 coordinate 127,468,392, forward strand.
AAACCCTGGAGAGCTACTTAGCCATTGCTTTGTGGGGACACCACTCGGCCTACGGGCTTCCCCTGAATTCCTCGCCGGGACCGTCCATTGCTCCTGGCACGTGACCGGCCAGCTGCGCCGTGTGATTTCTGCGCCCTGGCTGGATGAGGGAGAACAGGGAACGAAGCAGTCCGGTGCGAATCGTAACCCCCTCTTCTCACGCACCAGTTCCTGCCGGGCGCGTCTTTCTCCCTGCTCAGAACGGGAGCCGGGCAGCAGAGCCGCGCCATGGGAGCTCTGCTTCCCGCCCCACGTCGAAAGGAGCAGAGGGCGCTTTTCGGAGCCGGCGGCGGCAGCTGAGTTACTTCCCCGGATGCCGGCTGCCCAAGCTGGGACACAGGCCACGCAGCCGGCCCTTAGCAGGGAATCCGACAGCCCGGGGGCGGCCCGTTTCAAACCTTGCATGGCTCTGTTGCGACCACCTGGCGTGGTCATCGGCCCGTGGTTTGGTGGCTTCACTAGTGGTCACAGCTCGGGCAGGATCGTCCGGGAGTTCCCTGGGAATTTAGAGACAATGCCCTGGGCTGACACCGCCAGGAACACGTCCCACCGAAACGGGTTTCGGCCCACGTCCTAAACGAAACGCTCAGGGGCTTGACGTGGGCTCTCTTCCCATCAGCAGCCACTGAATGCATCTCCCTTTCCTGACGCGAGGGAGTCCCCGCAGACCACGGGGAAAGCACACAGGGAAGCCCTACGCTGGCTGATCCCGTTCTGAGGATAACACAAGGCTTTGTGCACAGGGCAGTCGACTAGGCTCCTCTCCCGGGAACAAAGGCAGGCAGCCTCGTGCCCCCCGCTGAGCAAGCGGAAGCGCCCGCCCGGCCCCGAGAGCCCCGCGCCGGCCGGGGAAGTTACCTATGGCGAACTCGTCAAAGGTGATCGTGGTGGCGTTTCTGCCCAGGGCGTTCGTGACCGTCAAGGTCACCTTGTACTTCACGGTGGAGAAGAGCTGGTGGTAGCGGATGTGACACCTGTTCTTGGGGAACGCGTCCTTCTCGCAGACCAACTCTCTGGGGCCGTGCCTGTCACAGCCAGAAGGGACGAGAGAGCAGGCGTTACCCCAAGGAGCAGGAGTCTGGGTGACACAGGGGCCCAGGCCTGGTGCCATGTTGGCACCTCAGTGCTCCAGCCTGGCCGTATTTATCCCGCCGCTTCTCAGCTCAGCCCTGCCCTCACTCACAGAGACCCCTTGCCCCTCGTTTTTCCCCGGGGCTCCCTCTTTGGCTCAGAGCTCAGCTGCACCATCCCGGGATTTCCTGCCGTGTGTGAAAACCGGGGAAGGGGCCATTTTCGGGCCAGTTGGGGTCAATCTGTACGCAGCGCCCGCTACTCTCCGGCCCCTCACAAGCCCGGCCGAGAAGCCGCCAGCCTGCCACGGAACAAGGACAGCTTCCTCACGCTCCCCCCGCCACCCGGAGGCGGAGACGGCCGCAGCGCCTCGTCATGGGCGCCCGGTAGCTGAGGCAGGGGGAGGCGTTGCCTTCCGAAACCGCCAGGCTGGCCCCGCCCATGCTCCGCCCCCAGAACGCCTGCTCTAGGGGAGTGTTGCTGCCCCCAGCGCTGCCCTCCCCGTGCTCCAGGACTGGGGCCGTGCGGCCTCCTCCCTCCCTGGTGCCCTGCGGCTGGGGCAAGTGCACACCCGGCCCCTCCTCTCCTCTCCCCATGGTTGGGGGGTGCATTGCCCTGCCTCCCTGTGGGGGGTGGGAAAGGGGCGGGGCCTCAGCAGAAGGGGCGGGGCTCTCCCAACCCTCCTTTCAGGAACGCAGGGAGTGGACCTGACTTCGGGGTGGAGCGGACTCCTCCCTACACAGTCCTGTCAGGCCAGCCGGCCGGTGGCTGGAAACCATCACACCTGCGAGCGGGACGTCTCCGTCCCCAGTGCCTTCACCCGGCTGTGGCAGGGCCGTCTGGGATGGGAGCCGCTGTCCTAGGGACCCTCCCTGGGCTCGCAGCTAAGCGCTCATGTAGGACAGGGGTGAGATTCTAAGGCCTGGGGCCCCCGGCTTGCCTGGATCCCACCCCCGAGGCTCAGGGCTCCTCCCCCCCAGCACTGGGAACCTCTGCCCCCCGCCGCCTGTTCGGAGCCTCCCCGCGGTGCACAGCTGGAGCGACTCCGGCTGTCCCCCCCAGTCTGGCCCATGCACAGAGGCCTCCTCCCCTCCCCGCGGGAGCCGGGCACTTACATGACGGTGATATTGAAGGTGTTGGGGATGTAGGTAGGGCTGGGCAGGTGCCAACTGCAGTAGAATCCTTTGGGGTAGTTGTTGGATCGGCACATCAGCACAGGCTCCTTGGGCGAGGCTGCCGGGAAGCAGAGACCCAGGTTACTCACGGGGACCCCCTCGGAGGAAGCGCAGGGGGGCTGGCGACATGCTGAAAGCAAGAGGATTTCACGGCGGCTCCCCTGCCGCCAGGCCTCCAACCCCAAGACTTCTACTTCCCGCAGAAAAGCTTCCCATAGGTGAGCGGAAGGAGGTCTCCCTTAGCTTGCAGCAGTAGTAGGGCTTTTATCCTCGCCACGAGCACAGGCAAGGAGAGAGGACACACCCACCCGCCGGCGGGCAGCACTTGCCGGCTGGTCTCAGCTGGCCGGGGCCACGCTCCCACGACAGAGAAGCCGCAAGGGGCCGGTGCGACCCTCCACCCTGAGCGCCTGCCTGGCACAGGCCAGAGAACCTCGCATGTGCGGAGGGAGGTGGCTACAGGGCAGGCCTGCCGACGGGGGGGATGTAAAAGGGGCAATTGAGCAGGGCCCCGGGTGATTTAAAAGGGCCCGTGGCCCCCAGCTGCCGGTGGCATCGCAGTGGGGTACGACAGGCTTCCTGCCCGCCCTTGTCCTACACGGCTCCTAGAAGCAGTCGACACTGACCCTGTGGCCATGGGGGAGTGTCTCTGTGTGCTGCCCCGCCCCCCAGCACTGAATCCTCAGCTCCCATTGGCTGGGAACTGCAGCCAACAGGAGCTGCAGGGGCGGTGCCTATGGGTAGTGGCCTATGGAGACCTCCCAGTCCCCCTGCCTTGAAGCTGTTGCCAGTCACTTTTGGAAATCATCTGAGGTAAGCACTGTTCCTCTGTCCTCCTCCTGCACCCCAAACCCTTGCCCCAGCCCAGAGCCCGCACCCTGCACTCTCTCTACACCCCGAACCCTTGCCTCAGTCCAGAGCCCACACCCTGCACCCCCTCTACACCCCAAACCCTTGCCCCAGCCCAGAGCCTGCACCCTGCACCGCCTCTGCCCCTAACCCCCTTGCCCGAGCCTGGTGAAAGTGAGGGGGGTGAGGGAGAGCGAGGGATGGAGGGAGCAGGGGAGGGAACTCAGAGAAGGGGTGTCCTTGGGTTTGCATGATTAAACGGTTGGCCACCCTACCGGGCAGGCGCATAAAAGCCCTGGCTGTGCCGGAAGAACGTGCCCACATGTCCAGCGGATCGTGTCCACGTGGATTTACTGACTGTTCTGCCCCGTGGCCCAGAATTGCTGGTGGCAGCAGGGAACCCGCTGGAGCCCACATTTCAGGGACCTGTCTGGGGCTCGGCCATCTGGAGGGTGAGGAAGAGACCCTCTGACCTGCTGTCGACTGTGTTTTATGGTGGCACAGAGGCAGGACCCTAGAGACTCGGTGTGTGCCAGTAACGGGGCGGTGTGAGCGGACCACGCCTGCTGGCGCCCTCTGCAGGCAAGAGCTGAACACATCAGCTCCAGCTCCTTCCGCCGTGAGACTCGGGCGGTGGGTGCTGCTCCTGGGCCCGGGGTGAAACTCAAGGCTGAAATGTAAGTGTGTGTGTGTCACCCACCCACTTGCTGGGCGTGGTCACTGTCCCGTGGCACTGAGACCACGCCCAGAGAGGCAGGAGTTTGCTCTACAGCCTTAACTGGGTTTGCTCTACAGCCTTAACTGCTCTACAGCCTTCCCTGGTCCAGGAAACTCCCTCCTGGGGACCAGTCAGGGACGCCCAAGCCGTAATAAGAGCAGCGTAGCTCTAGCCACGGGGGTCCCACGATCTTAGACACACTGCGGAGGGGAGGCAATAGCTTTTCCTGCAGGAGCTGGTCCAAGGAAAGATCAATGGCCCTGTGTCTATGCCCCCTGCTGCTATCCACAGGCGGATAGGCTGCCTCCGCCGGGGATCCGGCCTGGGTCTGCACGTGGATGTAGAATTGCACAGATCTCTGTCCCTCGCTCCCACAGCAGTGGAAATAGGCAGGGAGAGATTTTCTGGGGCTCTGTCTGGTCGACCTTTGAAAGCTCCAAGCCCTGGGAATCCCTCCTCTCCCGGGGAACAACTCCGCAAGCCCGTGCTGTCCGTCAGGAAGGTCTCTGGTGCACATCACCCCCAGAGTGGCATCTCCTCCCTCCTGCCCCGATCCCTGAGCGCGGGAACAAAGAATTCCCCGCCCTCTTTGAGAAAAGCCTCTCCGCCAACCAACGAAAGAGTGGCCAGCATGGCCTCCGCCCAGCCCCAATCAACCATCCGCCTGCTCCGTCCCTGTAGCCGCCGGCCAGGGGCTGATCCCCCACACGCATGTAGGAATGGGGCTCCCAGGATCACACCAGCCCAACACTCCCCTCTGCTCCGGCCAGACCAGACCCAGAGGCCAGTTCTAGGTCTCTTTCTTGGGGTTCAGAGCGCTGCCAGGGACCGGCCGCAGCAGTGGGAGAGACACCTGACTCGCGACAGTTGTGCCTTCCCCTGGCTGCGCCATTCTCCTATGCTCCTGGGACAACAGCACTGCCACACAACTGGGGGATTTACCAGCACAGGCGTCGGGATCCAGGCCTCCGCTCTGGCACTCATCCCCACTATGGACCATGGGCCACGCAACCCGCCCGGCTCCCAGCACCTCCCCCGTGGTATTGTCGCACACGTGCACCGACGTACAGACACGAGCACCGTCCCACAGTCCCTGACGCGCATCCAGTTCCACTGTCCCAGGCGAGGAAGGGGGAGGGGAAAATGCTCGTGTTATTCTTGTCACTCTCAGGAGGTGTTCGGTCCTGGTGGGGATGGGGACGGACAGACAAAGAGGAATCCAGGGGAGCTGCAGGCCACACCGTGCCTGCAAAGAGCCTCTGGGTGTTGATTCAGTCTCACCCATCTGCCCAGAGCCATCCCCCTGTGGTCTCACCCCCATCCTGGGATGCTCCGGACTCCCGGCTGTGGACCAGGTCCTGCGAGGCAGGGTCTGCAGGCTGTGAACAGGGCCCTACCTTCCTGTTCGCCATGTCTGGACGGGGGAATGCCGCGGCTCAGCCTGGGGGCCTGATGTGCCTGGGATGCTGAGAGAGGCGGTGAACGTGGTGAGGGCAGCGCATACCTCCTCAGAGGCCTCGCCACAGCACCAGCAGCTCAGCAGAGCGTCATGACCTCATCAGCTTAGTATGACATCACCGCGCCGGGGACGGTGGGGCTGGTACACCAGACGCTCTTGGCTGGGAGTTGGTCTCACAATCTAGCCCTCCTACATAGCTGTGTCCAGCCAACTAGTGAGGGGAAACTGAGGCACGAGGCGGTGCCACCCGAGGGGACTCACTGAAGCTAGGTCTCCCAGGACCATCCTTCCCCTGGTCTTCAGGGTGCTGTCTGTTGGGAGAAAGCAGCGTCCAGCATCTCTCCAGGGGATGGACACTAGCCAGAGCACTGAGGAGGGGGGAGAGAAGGAGCAGCCGGCTCTGGTATAAGGCAGGCGTCTCTTCAGACGGCTATTTCAGCTTTCAGACAACAGACGGAGGCCAGACCCTGGGTAAGGAGCCTCGCTGTTAAAACATCCAAGCAGCCCCTGTGCAGAAAACCGGCCCGCATACTTGCAAGGCCAGGGACGCCGAATTTCCCCCTCGCCTGCCTGGTCTGGACTCCCCTCGCTAAATGCATCCGGCCCAAGCCCCCACTGAGGAAGTGCTGAAGGAAAAGGAGGTGCAGGGGGGGCGAAGGGCTAGCCTGTCGTATCCCCAAGCTGCCACACCGGGGCAGTAGCTCATCACAAGGCTGCATTCCTTGGCTAGAAATCCAGCCCGCTGGTTCTCAAAGAGGGTGGGGAAGGACCAGAGCCCGGGATGGGCGGGCAGTGTGTGGTGACAGGCAGAATCCGGGGCTGGCATGGGGACAGAGCACACACATTTGGGGTATCGGAGAGGCGGGCAGAGCTCCCTCTATGCTGAGCGCTTGGAGAGATTCAGGTGCTGCCCAGCTGATCGCAGCGCGCCCACAGCTGGCAGCAGATGCCTCTCCTGGTGGTGCACATCTGCACATGCCTCGAACAACATTTATTCCGCACGTGGATGGGAAAAAATTGGAGGGAACACTGGAGGCGGGTACCGTGGCTTCCTCCTCACCCCCGCAGCGAGAGTGTCCAGCAATCTCCTCTGTCTCCCTCCTGTCGCATCCCAAGCCTCCTCTGCAGCCTTCCCTGGATCCGCGCCCGCCCCCCTCTCCGGCCTGGAGAAGCAGTCAGAAGCCGGTGCCGCTGCTCCGAAAGGTCAAGCTTAAGCACTGCTCAGCGGCCGGGCTTCCCGGGGCCCGCCCCTCACCAGCGTTCGCGGGCTCCCGCCGGATTTGTTCAGGGAGGGGGCACTAGGGACTAATCCTCGGCTCGCCTCGCGGACCGGCCCACACACTACCTGCGCCCCTCCCCCCGCAGGCTGCCTTGCCTGAAAAGAGCGTTAATGAATCTTTACCCAGCCTTTCATGAGCTCGGCTGAAGATTATTTATCGTCTTTGTCCCGGCCGCACGCCTGGAGCGGCTCTCAGGGATCTTCGCCAGCCCCCTCGGCCTGAGGACGGCCGGAGATTCGCAGGCGGGACTCAGAACCGTAGTGCCGCGTTTCAGCAAGCAGGGAGGGCGCCGGAACGGCCTCCCCGCTGTGTTACCGCACCCCGGCCGCGGAAGGTCCCCCCACAGAGTCAGCCTGTTTTCACCGCAACCCCATTGAAAATCTTCTCTGCCTGCTCGGACACAGGTGCAAGACAGACAGACAGATAGATGGGGGTGGGGAGGAATAGATAGATAGACAGACAGATAGATGAGGTGGGAGGGATAGATAGACAGACAGATAGATGAGGTGGGAGGGATAGATAGACAGAGAGAGTGTATGGGGATAAATAGATAGACAGAGTGTATGGGGATAGATAGATAGAGAGGCAGGTTGCATGGGGATAGATAGGCAGATAGATGATATGTGTGGGGATAGATAGATAAGATGGATAGACAGACAGACAGATAGATGAGGTGCGGAGGGGATAGATAGATAGACAGTGTATGGGGATAAATAGATAGAGTGTATGGGGATAGATAGAGAGGCAGGTTGCATGGGGATAGATAGGTAGATGGTGTGTGTGGGGATAGACAGATAGACAGATGGATAGATAGACAGACGGTGTGCACAGGGGGATAGATAGATAGATAGATAGATAGATAGATAGATAGATAGATAGATAGATAGATAGGGGTGTATGGGGATAGATAGATAGATAGATAGATAGATAGATAGATAGATAGATAGATAGATAGATAGATAGAGAGAGAGGCAGGTTGCATGGGGACAGATAGGTAGATACAGAGGACAGACAGGCAGGCAGATAGCTAGATACGTTTGGGGGATGGAGAGAGACAGACAGACAGACACGTTGCCAGACTACATTAGATGTGTATGGGGGATGGAAAGAGACATTGTCAGACTCTATTAGCTCTCAGGTCCATTTCGTCCAGTATCTTACCACCACCAGTAGTCAGTGCCATGTGCTTGAAAGGGAGGTAGCAGCATCCTCCGTGGCACTATGGCACTTGGACAGATGGCAGAACGGTGGCAGATGGCAGACCGAGGAGCAATGGTCTCACGTTGCAGTAGAGCTCTAGGTTGGATAGCAGGAAAAGCTAATAGGAGCTAGGAGGAAGGAGCTAGGAAAACCTAGGAGAGTGATGAAGTGCTGGGCTGGGTTCCCTAGGGAGGGGTGGAATCTCCATCACTAAACATGTTTAAGTTCCAGATGGACAAAGCCCTGGCTGGGATGATTGAGTTGGGTTGGTCCTGCCTTGGGCAGGGGGCTAGATTTGATGACTCCTGAGGTCTCTGCCAGTCCTAGGATTCTAAGATTCTATGGGGTGACCTCCAGAGAGGCGTTCCTCCTAAATTCCAATAATGAGGTCAGCTCATGCCCTGAAGCAGGAAGTGTTATGTTCCGTTGTCAAAATATGTGTTCATTTTTAACAAAATCCTTACTATCACACTCTTACTATTGTTGTTCTACATATGCCCCATCTGTCTCTGAATCCAGCTCAGCAGGATACTGTGGCAAGGAGTTCCACAGGCTAACGACACGTTGCATCACAAAGCACGTCCTTTCGGCAGTCTGAAATTTGCTGCCACAGATTATCAGATGTCCTGGGCTTGAGTGTTTTTGTGACCAGCGAAATACAAATAGACCCACGTTCTAAGCAGGGGAAAAGAGAGCCCATGAGACTTTCTTTGCATACCCTGGCTCACCGCACAGCGTGTGTGTGGCTGAATTAGTGCAAATATCTTAGTACAGCGGATACAACTTTCTTCTTTGCTCTTAAGCCAGGAGGGACGCAACACGGTTTTGGAGAGTCCTCTGGGCTTGGCAGCAGGGGTATTTTTGGCAAGGCTTGTGAGCAAAAGCAACTCAAGTCAAAGCCAATGAAAAGAGGCTGGTAGACCATCTGTGCACCCAAAGGGACATGTCCATATGAAATGCTGGGGCTGAACATTGTGCCGGGGTACTGCCTTTTCTGATATAGGAGTGGGCGTGCTGCCTCTCTCCGAACTCCTGTCTGTTCCAGAAAGCGCAGCGTTTAAGAAGACAGCGTGGCCCAGTGGATATAGCGCCAGACTGGGCCATAGAAGAGCTGGTTCTATTCCTCGTTTGGCCACTGTTCTGTTGAGCGACCTTGGGCAAATCACTCCTCGTGCCTCAGTTTCCCCACCTGTAAAGTGGCGATGATGATAATAATGACCTCCTTTGCACAGTACTTTGAGCAATTTGGATGAAAAGTGCCGTGTAAGGCAAGAAGCCCAGTATACTGCTCATAGTCCATTCTTGGTGGATCCCCTCACTCACGACTACATCAGCCTGTGGAACTTGAGGCCACTGGAAAACTACTGAGGCCCAAGTGTTCTGGAAGATTCCGAACCGGCATCATACACCACTGAGTCTTGGCAGTGATGCCAGGTAGGACAAAATTCCAAGGGTTATGGACGCGCCCGAGTCAGGCTAGGCTGTGACCCGAGGTATGTCCCTCCTGGGGTGTAATCAAAGACCATCAGGGGCTGTGTGAATTTCGGCTGAGCAGGGATCATGCCTCTTTCCGAAGTATCCAACTTGATTCGGGACAAGGGTACTGGACTAAATGGAGCATCGGTCATTGGCAATGTGCCAGGAGGAGGGATACGGAGTCAGACTGAGCGCCGGTCCGTGGCGGAGCGCCAGGAGGAGGGATACGGAGTCAGACTGAGCGCCGGTCCATAGCGGAGCGCCTGGAGGAGGGATACGGAGTCAGACTGAGCAACGGTCCATAGCAGAGCGCCTGGAGGAGGGATACGGAGTTAGACTGAGCGCCAGTCCTTGGCAGAGCGCCAGGAGGAGGGATACGGAGTCAGACTGAGCGCTGGTCCATGGCGGAGTGCCAGGAGGAGGGATAGGGAGTCAGACTGAGCGCCGGTCCGTGGCGGAGCGCCAGGAGGAGGGATACGGAGTCAGACTGAGCGCCGGTCCGTGGCGGAGCGCCAGGAGGAGGGATACGGAGTCAGACTGAGCGCTGGTCCATAGCGGAGCGCCTGGAAGAGGGATACGGAGTCAGACTGAGCGCCGGTTCGTGGCGGAGCGCCAGGAGGAGGGATACGGAGTTAGACTGAGCGCCAGTCCTTGGCGGAGCGCCAGGAGGAGGGATACGGAGTCAGACTGAGCGCCGGTCCGTGGCGGAGCGCCAGGAGGAGGGATACGGAGTCAGACTGAGCGCTGGTCCATAGCGGAGCGCCTGGAAGAGGGATACGGAGTCAGACTGAGCGCCGGTTCGTGGCGGAGCGCCAGGAGGAGGGATACGGAGTTAGACTGAGCGCCAGTCCTTGGCGGAGTGCCAGGAGGAGGGATACGGAGTCAGACTGAGCGCCGGTCCGTGGCGGAGCGCCAGGAGGAGGGATAGGGAGTCAGACTGAGCGCCGGTTCGTGGCGGAGCGCCAGGAGGAGGGATACGGAGTTAGACTGAGCGCCAGTCCTTGGCGGAGCGCCAGGAGGAGGGATACGGAGTCAGACTGAGCACCGGTCCGTGGCGGAGCGCCAGGAGGAGGGATAGGGAGTCAGACTGAGCGCCGGTTTGTGGCAGAGCGCCAGGAGGAGGGATACGGAGTCAGACTGAGCGCCGGTCCGTGGCGGAGCGCCAGGAGGAGGGATAGGGAGTCAGACTGAGCGCCGGTTTGTGGCAGAGCGCCAGGAGGAGGGATACGGAGTCAGACTGAGCGCCGGTCCGTGGCGGAGCGCCAGGAGGAGGGATACGGAGTCAGACTGAGCGCCGGTCTGTGGCGGAGCGCCAGGAGGAGGGATACGGAGTCAGACTGAGCGCCGGTCTGTGGCGGAGCGCCAGGAGGAGGGATACTGGGCCAGGCAGTGCTCTGGTCCGTGGCAGTGCGTCTGTTGCTGTGTTCAGACCCCCACCTGCGCCCCCCCTCCGAAGGGTGCTGAGCAAACTTGCTGCCTGGCTTGTGGGCTCCACCCTCTTCCGGACTGTGCCGTGCCCCCCCGGGCTGCAAACTCCAGCCCCTCCCCCGGCCCCCCCCATGCTGCAGACCGAGCTCATCCGCCCCTCCCATGCTCTTAACGAGAGAAAATAAAGCAGCACGCCCAGATCGATACAGGGCTCTTAATGCTGTCGCTGGAGACGGGCCAGGCTACTGGCGGGGGGGGGGGGGGGGGACAAAGCCATTGGGGGAATGTTAAAGATGCTCCCTGCACCGAGGCTCTGGAGTTCTGTGGGCTGCCCCCCCCCCCCGGATGCAGAGCCTCCCCAGGCCAGGTTCAGAACGGCCCATCCCTAGGGCTGCCGGGGGAACGGCTCCCAGGCGGCCATCGTGGGGCAAAGCAGAGGGTGGAGGGAGGCGTTTAGGGAACCGTTTCCCACCGAAGCGACAGGCCCATGCAGAGCAGGGGTGGCCCATGCCCCATTCCCGCCGCCTGGGCGCCCCCGGGTGTCCCCCGCCACCCCATATCCCCTCAATAGCTTCTTGGTGGGGAGCCAGGCATTGCTCCAGCCCCTCCCTCAGGAATATCGGCTCCTCGCCCCAGGTATCCGTATCCCCTGACCACAGCTGGGAGGCCAGAGGCGTTCAGTGCCTTGTGGGGACACCTGGGGTCTGGGCTGGCTGGCTGACAAAGATGGGGGCCTCACGGATGCTGCCACCCCCCCGAAGGTCCAGCACCCGGCTCCCTCTCTCCAGCCCTGCGCCCTGTGTTTCCAGCCCTGGATCGTGCCCCAAACCACCCCTTCCTCACCCTCTTTTTTTCTGCCCTCTCCCCCACGTTCCCCTTGCTGGGGGCAGATGTTTTTCTTCTTCCCCACCCTCTTCTCTAAAACTCACTGATCTGGCCCTTGCGCTCCCAGTCCTCCACCTTCCCAGCTGCCCAGTGTGGTCCCACCGTCCCTCCTGCCCTGCTCTTTTCGGGCGGAGGTTGGACAATACCTAGCCCGGCTCCCTCCTGACTCTTCCACGCCGGGCGCCCCCCAGCTGGGCCGAATCCCAGCCAGCGCCGCAAACGCCCCTCCCGGCTGGAAGCCGGTCTCTGGTCCCGTGCCCCCTTCCCTGCCGCGTCTTGTAAGCGACATTCCGATCACTAAATCCATCGCTGGCTGCCCTCCAGCTCTCCCCGCCGTATGTGTCCTGCCTGCCTGATTTCCAGGCAGAAGGCCCCGCACTCCCCTGGCAACAGCCCGACAACTGGGCAGGCGGGGATGCCGAGGGCTAGAAACCAGGGCGGTGCCCAGCCCCTTGGGGCCAGCGGGGCCTGGAACCTGCGCGGCCGGTGAACACGTTCTCCCGACTCTGGCCTCCTGACCCCTCGGGACCTGGGGAGCTGACCTCCTCCGCCCGCTTTAACCTGCAGCAAATATTCATCCTCCGCCTGCCCGAGCGCGGGAGAGAGCCAGACAGCCGAGCCTGCTGCAGCCTCCGCCTCGGCGCAAACGGCTCCTGCTCCTCCAGCCGCTCACCGGCCTCTCCGCCACCGCGCCGCCCACGCGCCCGGTTTCATCTCCTGGCCAGCGGCTGAGCTGAACGGAGCCTCTGCTACCTCAGCCTCCGCACCGGAGCCCGGGGAGTCACGGCAGGCAGGCCAGGGAGGGACACGGCCTTCCTGCAGCTCCCGCGGGCAGGACGGGAACCGAAAGCCCGGGGGCCGGGGCTGGGCCCTGGCTTGCCTGGATCCAGCCCCCGGAGGCTCAGGGCTTCGCCCCCTCCCCAGCAGCAAGGAGGCAGTGCTGGTGCCCCAGCCCTGAAGCCCCCGCAGCCCCTTCCCACAGGGCTGGGGAGCCAGTGCCGGCTCCACGCTCTGGGGCAAGGAGCCGCAAGGTTTGCGGGCCAGAGTCAGGCCAGCCGGGGCCAGAACCGGCCTGCTGTGCCTCCCGCCCCCACCCTCTTCTGCTCCCTCCCATGCACAGCCCCCCCTCTCACACCCACCAACCCCCAACCCCCTCCTTCCCTCCCTCCCTCCCAGACGCATCAACCCCCAACCCACTCCTACATCCTCCCTCCCAAACCCACCAACCCCCAACCCACTCCCCCTCCCTCCCACACCCACCAATCCACTCCTGCGCCCTCCCTCCCTTCCCCCAGACCCCACACCCCAAGCCTGCTTCCCAGCAGCCCCCACCCATGCACAGGCACACACTGAACCCCTCATTTTTGGCCCCCCCAGCGCCTAGGGGCCCACAAAATCTACTAGCCCCCCCGAGGTATCAGCGAGGTGTCTTTTCTTTTTTTTTTTGTTCCTCACTTTTGTGCAGCCCCCGACTGATTTTTCAGTGGCTCAGCGGCCCCCCTAACCCAAAAAAGGTTCCCCGCCCCTGCCCTAGGGCAATCACTAATCACCAGGCTGGCTGTGCTGAGCCGCTCCCGGGAGTGACCCATCCAGGGGGTACTCTAGCGAGATGGCAACATCTCTCCCCTGCCGGAAGGGACCGACAGCCCCAGACAGCCAGAACCCCAGTGCCCTGCCCCATGGACCAGTATCTGCAGGGGCGACGGATCCAGAACGTGGCGGGAATTCAATGCTAAAAGAAGATGCAACATGGAAATCGCACTCGTCTTTAACGTATTTGGCATAAACCAAATTCCCTGTTATTTGGGCGAGAGTAATAGCTAGGGGCCTCATCTAGGGTTAGCAGCTGTCATACATGCTAGCCCTGCCCTGTTGCGCTTTGCAAACAGATCAGGGCCACAAAGGAAGGCCTATTAGCTTAGTTTTCCCAGGGAAGAATCATAGAATCATAGGACTGGAAGGGACCTCGAGAGGTCATCGAGTCCAGCTCCCCGCCCTCAAGGCAGGACCAAGCTCCGTCTACACCATCCCTGACAGATGTCTATCCAACCTGTTCTTAAATATCTCCAGAGAGGGAGATTCCACCACCTCCCTTGGCAATTTATTCCAATATTTGACCACCCTGACAGTTAGGAATTTTTTCCTAATGTCCAATCTAAACCTCCCCTGCTGCACTTTAAGCCCATTACTCCTTGTCCTGTCCTCAGAAACCAAGAGGAACAAATTTTCTCCTTCCTCCTTGTGACACCCTTTTAGATATTTGAAAACCGCTATCATGTCCCCCCTTAATCTTCTTTTTTCCAAACTAAACAAGCCCAGTTCATGAAGCCTGGCTTCATAGGTCATGTTCTCTAGACCTTTAATCATTCTTGTCGCTCTTCTCTGGACCCTTTCCAATTTCTCCACATCTTTCTTGAAATGTGGCGCCCAGAACTGGACACAGTACTCCAGCTGAGGCCTAACTAGTGCAGAGTAGAGCGGCAGAATGACTTCACGAGTTTTGCTTACAACACACCTGTTGATACAACCTAGAACCATATTTGCTTTTTTTGCAACAGCATCACACTGTTGACTCATATTCAACTTGTGGTCCACTATGACCCCTAGATCCCTTTCCGCCATGCTCCTTCCTAGACAGTCGCTTCCCATCTTGTATGTATGGAACTGACCATGGTCACAAAAGGTTTCAGTGGCAGAGCTGAGACCAGCCCTGAGGGTGGCTCCTTCCGAAAGCCCTTCCCTACCCACTGGACCATGCGGCCAGCTTGCAGGCGATGGAGTGTTTGTTGCCAACTGAATATGCTATCCACGAATTTGGAGAGGGCAAGTCCCTTGCACTTGGGCCGGTTACCCTACAGGAATCCCCGCCGCATGCAGCGTTGTCAGACACTTCACTCCGCCTGTGACACGGTCCATCTGCAACATCATTCGACAGCCCCTGGGCTGCCTTTTCCACGGTGCCATGCAGCAAGAGCGCAAAATCCTCCCATTCCGCGTTCGCAGTGTCGGCGGGACGGGCTGATTCCACGCCGTGCCAAAGGACGTTCTGGATCGGGAGACGGACCATCTAGCCGATATCTGTCTCCCTCCATCTGTAAGCCCCCAAAGTCTTTGTACCTTGCGTCCCCCCATGCAGGGTGAAAAATGGAACCAATCCATTTGAGAAACCACTAAAAATGATCTACTGTCGCTTTTCCTAGCTCGGAGGGTCATGAGATAATGGACATTAAAATCACGGCATTTTTATATAGAGAAGAGCTATTTGAGGTCATTTTTAGAGGTTTCTGAAATGGATTCATTATAATTTTCCTCGCCTGCTGAGAACTTAATGCACTAAAGACGCCTGACTCCACAGGTGGATGGATACAAAAAATAGTGCCAATAAAAGGTTTAAAGGCACTCTGAAATGGTTCTGTAAGAGGCTTATTCCTTTTATCACACGTGGCCCATCCAGAGCCCAGGCCGACGAGGGATTTTATTGACATGCGCTTGAGATGACCTGCATAACTCATCAGCCCTAACTCAAGCCCATAAAACCTTTACAACCCAAGCTACCATCACGTACTTCCTCCAGAAACACACACATCACACGCTGTAGGTGTGTGGGTGTGCGGTGACAGCAGACAGACGCGGGCCTGCTCCGGGCCTCTCGGTGGATACTTTACACGGGGCTACACTCAGACAGACAGCTGAGCCTGCTCTCCGAGGTCTTCCATGGAGGAGAGCAGTGTCTAGATCAGGGAGGGGTGAACTTTTTGGGGGCTGCTGACCCACAGGAAAATCAGTCAGGGGCTCCACAAAAGTGAGAAGCAACACCCCAACCAAAAAACCCCACATTCCCTGCACACAAGAGAGTCTGGAGGGGCCTAGGCTGGTAGATTCTGTGGGTCCCCTACACTCTAGGGCGGGGCCAAAAATGAGGCGTTCAGTGTGTGCACAGGGGGCTGCTGGAAGGTGGGCTTGGTGCGTGGGGTTTGGGCGGGAGGGTGGGTGCAGGAGTGTGTTGGGGGGTCTGGGAAGGTGCTGGAGTGGAGTGTGGGTGCGGGGTCTGAGCAGGAGGGGGCTGTAGCACCGGCTCCCCAATTCCAAGGGGGGAGCCCCGAGCTTTGAGGTCTAGCTCCAGGGAAGCCGGGAGCCGGGTTCGGCCCCCTGATCGGCCCCCCTGCTCTGGATGCTGTAAGACTGATGTAACTGATGCCCCGACACCAGTCTCTCCTGCCCAGCGTTGTCCTCAAGTCGTCATTGACCAGTCCAAGTCGAGTCTCAAGTGACTACAGTTCAAGTCCCAAGTCGAGTCTCAAGTCACAAACAATGAACCCGAGTCGCGTCTCAAGACAAGTCACCTAGCGACTTACGTCGGACTCGAGTTCAAGTCGTGGGACTCGAGTCAACAACTTTGCTCCTGCCCACTTTGGGGCTAATGCTCAAGGGGCTGGAATATTCCCCTGGAGGTTGCTGTACGGGGCATAGAATCCTAGAATACTAGGACTGGAAAGGACCTCGAGAGTCATCGAGTCCAGTCCCCTGCCCTCATGGCAGGACCCAATACTGTCTAGACCATCCCTGATAGACATTTATCTAACCTGCTCTGAAATATCTCCAGAGATGGGGATTCCACAACCTCCCTGGGCATGATCTAAGCCTGTTGCATTGGGTTCCACAGGGCTTGCAGATCTAGGAGAGAGAGAGGGAGGGGTGTGTGTGTGTGTGCGCGCACACGCATGCACACAAAAGGGCTGGAACGATTTGTCCAGTGGGGTGCGGAGAGCCGCGTACGTAGGACCAGATCCGTAGATCTGTGCCGCTCACTGGAGGTACCCCGGGCGCCCTTCTTCCCCCCCGACAGCAGTACTTGTCGCTGCAGCAAACACATGTTATTTATTCTCATGCAGATTTTCAGAAAATTGCCGGTTTCCAGCGGGCCACGGGGATCTAAAACCCATGAATAAATCAGATTTCTACAGCTGATAAGGGGCGCATCTGTACAGAGAGGAACGGGTTCTCATCAGCGTCCGCCCGCCATGCTCTGCTCTGGCGCAGCTGCCGGAGTCAATGAAACAATCATTAACAATCATGTGTGTGCTCACAGCCGCTCCCGTGAAAACGTCTGAGCGGAAGTCCTGGCGCGAGCCCGGCTCAGCGTGCAGAGGTGGGAAACGGAGATACCAGAGCGACCCGGGTGTCACGGCTCTGGTGACCCTGTGCGGCGGGAGGGTGGTGGCATTGTCGAAGGGGCGCTGAACACGCTACGGAGTGCAGGGCGCGTCATGGCGGCTGTGGGCGACTTTACGCCCGAGCCCCTTGTTTTTTAGGGGCCGTGGGGAGAGGAAGCGCCTGCTGGACACTTGAGGCACGTCTACACTACATGCCTCTGTCGGCAGAGGCATGTAGATTTGTTTATTCAGCAAAGGTAAATGAAGCCGCGATTTAAATGATCGCGGCTTCATTTACATTTACATGGCTGCCACGCTGAGCCGACAAACAGCTGATTAGCTGTTTGTCGGCTCGCCGCTAGTCTGGACGTTCCCCCTGTCGACATCAAAGCCCTTTGTCGGCAGCCCCGGTAAACCTCATTCCACGAGGAATAACGGGGCTGCCGACAAAGGGCTTTGATGTCGACAGGGGGAACGTCCAGACTAGCGGCGAGCCGACAAACAGCTGATCAGCTGTTTGTCGGCTCAGCGCGGCAGCCATGTAAATGTAAATGAAGCCGCGATCATTTAAATCGCGGCTTCATTTACCTTTGCCTACAACCCTAATTTACATGCCTCTGCCGACAGAGGCATGTAGTGTAGACACAGCTTTGAAGGCAAAGTGAAAGCCATCTCAGTGGTACTGTCTAGGTCTTTAAAAACAAGGCACCGGGGGGGTGGGGGGGGCAGAGCACAGCACGAACCTGGCACTCTCAGATGTGGCTTCAATTCCCTGCCCGGTTTGAAGTTTCCTGGGTGAATTTGGACAAGCCAGTTGCTCTGGCTGCCCGGGGAGAACAGCTCTGCCCTGCCCTGCTGCGAGGCTGGGAACAGAAACAGATTTTAACAAAAGGTGCTCAGATCCTCTGGGGGCTTCTATAAATACCGTAGCCGGTGGACGCCGTGGAGAGAGAGGAGCAGATAAGATCATTTCATTGGCTGAGCTCCCAGGGCCCACAACCAATCATTCTTAAGCTTTAGACAGGGACCTTCTGGGCCCCACCCACTGTCCCGCATCCACAGCTCCACATGAAATGAATAGGTAGAGGGTTTAAAACAAACAAAAGGACGTTTTTCCTCATGCAGCGCACAGCCAACCTGTGGAACTCCTTGCCAGGGGATGTTGTGAAGACCAGAACTTTAACAGGGTTCAAAAAAGAGCTAGATACATTCTTAGGTGTTAGGTCCATCAATACTGATTAGCCAGGATGGGTAGGGATGGTGTCGTTAGCCTCTGTTTGACAGGGGCTGGGAATGGGTGACAGGGAAGGGATCACTGGATGAGCCCCCATTTTGTTCTCTCCCTCTGGGGCACCTGGCATTGGCCACTGTTGAAAGACAGGACACTGGGCTAGAAGGACCTTTGGTCTGACCCAGTCTATGTTCCTTCTTATGAATTATTACCTACCATGCTATTGCTACATGACATGTTTGCTGTTGTCCCCCACCATGTGAATAACAGGACTCCCCAAAACCTAAGCAGACGTATGGCTCACTCCACCCACGGGATTCTGGCTGTGTGCCTTTGCAGGGCCCCGATCCCAAGGAGGGGAGCGTGGAATCACTCGCAGAAGCTGCCCATCTTGACAATTTTACTGTCAATTTTACTGCGACTCAATTGCCACATCTCAGGAGTCTCTTGAAAGGCGCCGAACCGAGGGCCGACTCGGCAAACGATTAATTGCTTAACAGACTTGTTTCACAATGCTCCTCTGCCAAGCCACGGAGCCGCGCTCGCTCTTTCAGACAGCTCGCCCGCCGCGCCACGAGAAAATGTCAGGCAGACTCGGACGCCGCAATCCCAGCGTGAAGCACAAAACTCAGGCCCAGCTCCATGTGACAGAGAGAGAGAGAAGCAGGTCGACCTCTGCGGCACACGTGAGGCTCCGAGTGGCTCTTCTCCGTGGCACCGGTCTCGCCGTCAGCACTAGTGTCCCGAGCCTCGTGGGCGAGGTGGGTTTCTGCTGGGGCCAGGCAGGGGATGGGGGAAGAGGCAAACGAAGCAAAAGCACAGGAGGTCAGAGTTGGCATTCTGCACTGGGGTGGGCTGGTGCGGGGCAGGAGCCAGGCTGGGGTACGGGAGCGACCGCAATGGCCGGGGAGAGAGGATGGAGGACACGCAACCTGCCAGGGGCATTGTGGCTTGTCCCCAGCCCAGGTGTGGTCGAGAGCTTTGACAAGGACCCCCTGGGTCCTACACAAACTAAGCCACATGATCGTCATCTGGTGGCGGAGCATCACACAGCGCACCGTTAACCTGTGGAACTCCTTGCCTGAGGAGGTTGTGAAGGCCAGGACTATAACAGGGTTTAAAAGAGAACTAGATACATTCATGGAGGTTAAGTCCACTAATGACTATTAGCCAGGCTGGGTAAGGAATGGTGTCCCCAGCCTCTGTTTGTCAGAGGGTGGAGATGGATGGCAGGAGAGAGATCGCTTGATCTCTCCCACTGCAACTTGAGCCCAGTTCACCAGTTCATCACCAGGAACCCCCAACGACACCTGAGCCCCTGTTCCTCAAGCTGCCGAGTGGAGCCTCTGCCCCTCCCAAGAGGGGGGCTGTGCTGGGTTTCCCAATGCAAAGGCTTCGGGGGCTCCATACAGGCCCCGCATTGGCCCCCTCCACCTTGTTCGAGGTGCCCCCGGCCGGTGAAGGACTGGCGTCTGCTCGGAGCCCTCCTCCGCCTGGAAGGAACTCCTCCCCGGCCCCCGGGGATGCCAGTGGTGCAGTAATTAAACATCCAGGACGGCTGCCAAGACGCCAGATGTTTAATTAAAAACCCAAAGCTCACTTCTGTTCACCTGCTCCCGGCAGCCGGCGCGGGGCTGGAGCCACGGCAGCGCCCCCCAGGCTCCAGGAGGCCGCCAGGGTCCCTGCTGTCCAAGAGCCACGCCAGCTCCGGAATCGCAGGGAGGGGCGGGGGGCGGGGGGCTTTCTGCCAAAACCACGGCCGTGGCAGCATCAGCATCAGCACCCGGAGGAGGCCGTGGAGCCAGGTGCAAAGGGAGCCAGGGTTCTGGAGATGGAGGTTCTCAGCCCTCCAGGGGCGATGGCCTGGAATTGCCCCCCCTCTGTGGGGGCCTGGGGGCGATGGCCTGGAATTGCCCCCCCTCTGTGGGGGCCTGGGGGCGATGGCCTGGAATTGCCCCCCCTCTGTGGGGGTCTGGGGGAGATAGCCTGGAATTGCCCCCCCTCTGTGGGGGTCTGGGGGAGATAGCCTGGAATTGCCCCCCCTCTGTGGGGGTCTGGGGGAGATAGCCTGGAATTGCCCCCCCTCTGCGGGGGTGCTGGGGGAGATGGCCTGGAATTGCCCCCCTCTGTGGGGGCCTGGGGGAGATGGCCTGGAATTGCCCCCCTCTGTGGGGGCCTGGGGGCGATGGCCTGGAATTGCCCCCTTCTGCGGGGCCCTGGGGGCGATGGCCTGGAATTGCCCCCCTTCTGCGGGGACCTGGGGGCGATGGCCTGGAATTGCCCCCCTCTGTGGAGGCCTGGGGGAGATGGCCTGGAATTGCCCCCCTTCTGCGGGGACCTGGGGGTGATGGCCTGGAATTGCCCCCTTCTGCGGGGACCAGGGGGTGATGGCCTGGAATTGCCCCTCCCTCTGTGGGGGTGGGGGCCTGGGGGCGATGGCCTGGAATTGCCCCTCCCTCTGTGGGGGCCTGGGGGCGATGGCCTGGAATTGCCCCTCCCTCTGTGGGGACCTGGGGGAGATGGCCTGGAATTGCCCCTTCCTCTGTGGGGGCCTGGGGGCGATGGCCTGGAATTGCCCCCTTCTGCGGGGGCCTGGGGGTGATGGCCTGGAATTGCCCCTTCCTCTGTGGGGGCCTGGGGGCGATGGCCTGGAATTGCCCCCCTTCTGCGGGGGCCTGGGGGAGATGGCCTGGAATTGCCCCCCTCTGTGGGGACCTGGGGGAGATGGCCTGGAATTGCCCCCCTCTGTGGGGACCTGGGGGAGATGGCCTGGAATTGCCCCCTTCTGCGGGGGCCTGGGGGTGATGGCCTGGAATTGCCCCCTTCTGCGGGGGCCTGGGGGTGATGGCCTGGAATTGCCCCCCTCTGTGGGGGCCTGGGGGCGATGGCCTGGAATTGCCCCCCTCTGTGGGGGCCTGGGGGCGATGGCCTGGAATTGCCCCCTTCTGCGGGGACCTGGGGGAGATGGCCTGGAATTGCCCCCCTCTGTGGGGACCTGGGGGAGATGGCCTGGAATTGCCCCCCTCTGTGGGGACCTGGGGGAGATGGCCTGGAATTGCCCCTCCCTCTGTGGGGGCCTGGGGGCGATGGCCTGGAATTGCCCCCTTCTGCGGGGGCCTGGGGGTGATGGCCTGGAATTGCCCCCCTTCTGCGGGGACCTGGGGGAGATGGCCTGGAATTGCCCCTCCCTCTGTGGGGGCCTGGGGGCGATGGCCTGGAATTGCCCCCCTTCTGCGGGGACCTGGGGGAGATGGCCTGGAATTGCCCCCCTTCTGCGGGGGCCTGGGGGCGATGGCCTGGAATTGCCCCCCCTCTGTGGGGGTCTGGGGGAGATAGCCTGGAATTGCCCCTTCCTCTGTGGGGGTCTGGGGGAGATGGCCTGGAATTGCCCCTTCCTCTGTGGGGGCCTGGGGGTGATGGCCTGGAATTGCCCCCCTCTGTGGGGACCTGGGGGAGATGGCCTGGAATTGCCCCCCTCTGCGGGGGTCTGGGGGAGATGGTCTGGAATTGCCCCCCCTCTGTGGGGGTCTGGGGGAGATAGCCTGGAATTGCCCCCCCCGTGGGGACCTGGGGGTGATGGCCTGGAATTGCCCCCCCTCTGTGGGGGCCTGGGGGCGATGGCCTGGAATTGCCCCCCCTCTGTGGGGGCCTGGGGGCGATGGCCTGGAATTGCCCCTTCCTCTGCGGGTGTCTGGGGGAGATGGTCTGGAATTGCCCCCCCTCTGTGGGGGCCTGGGGCCTGGGGGCGATGGCCTGGAATTGCCCCTTCCTCTGCGGGGAACCTGGGGGAGATGGCCTGGAATTTGCCCCCCCCCCGCAGGGGGCCTCAGCGACTCACATCCAGGCCTCGTGGGACGCCCCAAACTCCCCGGGAGCCCGGTCGGGTGTAACCGGAGCTAGTTCTGAATCTCCTTTCCTGCTGCCCAGGGATGGTTCCCTTAGTCTTTCCCTCCCCATGGCGTATTCCCCCTCCCCCTCCGAAGGACCCATAAGGGCCATTAGCCCCGGCTCGCGTGGGGCAGGGGGCATGCCACCCGGCCGTTTTCCCAGCCCTTCCCGGCCAGTGATGGCAGCACTTCATTACCCTAATCCCCTTCCCAGCTCCGCTCTTTCGACTCAGCGACAAGTTTATGGGGCTCAGGAACTTTGAAAAGTCCAGCGGATTTGGCAAGTGCTCAAGGGCTGGCCAGCATCCAGGTGCTTCTTGGCTCCGGGACAGGAGCCGGGAGATAAATACCTAGGAGAGGATTAAAGGAAGCTCCTTGTGGTTGCTCGGGGTCTGACTTCTCCTCTCCCCCTTTCCGTGTCATTATCGAGGGGCTGGTGGTTCAAAGGCACATTCCTCAGCCAGGAAAAGCAACGTGGCTGCTCTGATTAGCTAATGCGCGGGGCATCCGGTCCCTGGACGCACCGGCCACCTGAAACAGCATCGCCTCGACCCAAAGAACGGAGCCAGGTCAGTGGCAGATGTGTTTATCTCCAAGCAGGGCAGGAATTAGTGATGTCCTGGGATCCCTTGCCTCCCTCGGCAGCCGTCAACCCGGCTGGGGGCCCTGCGGAGCCCCCTTCTCGGTGTTCAGGAGAGAGAAACACAGACCCGTGTTTCACAATGCACACAGCCGCGCCAGCTGGGCTCTGAAATTCCCGCCCCGCGTCGGAGCTCTGCAGGGGCGGGAGAGGAGCCGACCGGAACACAAGATTTAGCACGCTGGATCCGACGAGGGCTCCGTCTAGCTCGGTGTCCGGCTCCGGCAGCTGCTAAGGAAGGCGGAAGAGCCGTGCGGCGGGCCGCGAAGGGGCGATGTGCCCCGAGCCAAGTGTCCTCTTCACGTTCCTCTCGGCTGTTTGGAGCCGTGATGATTGTTAGGTCGCCTGCTCTTGCTTGTAACTGTCCAGGCCTCTTCGGAGCGACGCCTCCTGCGAGGGTCACCGGCCAAGTCAACGTAGCTCTCATCAGCTTTCGGAAATAGCCCCCCGGCTCATAGAATCCTAGAACACCAGAACTGGAAGGGACCTTGAGCGGTCATCGAGTTCTGTCCCCTGCCCTCATGGCAGGACCCAGTACTGTCTAGACCAGGGTTCCCAACCTATGGGTTGGGACCCACATATGGGTCGCCATTACATTTCAAAAGGGTCGCCAGGTGTCTCCCCAGGAGGCTCTGAAGGAGCCATTCACACATTTTGGCTGTGTCTAGACTGGCCAGTTTTTCCGGAAAATCAACCGCTTTTCCGGAAAAACTTGCCAGCTGTCTACACTGGCCGCTTGAATTTCCGCAAATACACTGACTTCCTACTGTGAGAAATCAGTGCTTCTTGTGGAAATACTATTCTGCTCCCGTTCGGGCAAAAGTTCCTTTTGTGCAAAGCTTTTGTGCAAAAGGGCCAGTGTAGACAGCTCAGATTTGTTTTTCGCAAAAAAGCCCCGATCGCGAAAATGGTGAAGAGTGTCCGTGCCAATCTAGATGCTCTGTTCCGAAAATGCTTTTAATGGAAAACTTTTCTGTTAAAAGCATTTCCGGAAAATCATGCCAGTCTAGACGCAGCCTTTTTGAATTGCCCTGGGTCACCAAGTCTTCCTGAATTGTCAAAATGGGTCCCCGTCTGGAAAATGTTGGGAACCGCTGGTCTAGACCATCCCTGATAGATGTCTGTCTAACCTGCTCTTAAAACGGGGGCAGCCGTCCTTAACAGGGCAGCACATCTGCCCCCAACTGTAAAGCGCATGTTGGAAGCGATTGCCGCGGGGTGCTCGTTTTCCAACACTCGGCGCGGATGTCCTCCAGGCGCTGGCTGGCGGCTCCCCTCTCAGGCAGCATTAGGAAGCCAAGCGGGACGTTTCTGCTGCCACTCGGTTCAAAGAGTTGACCATTTTGGATTGGAACAAATGCAGAGGTTTGCCCGGCCTGCCGGCAGGCACAACGGAAAGCTGCTAATTCACAGCTCAGGAGGAAGTGGGAAGCATTAATTTAATTATCCACAAGGCGGGTGTCATTCAGTCCTAATTACTACACAGACCGTCTTTGTAAGACTGCTCCGTGTCTCTCCCTTCTCGCCTCTCTTCGCTGTACTATGCCGTACATCGCATGCCCCGTTCTCGTAAACTCTAAGTCATATACCATCTTCTAATCCCTTCATCAATTCTGTTGCCCTTCTCCGGAGTCTCTGTAATTCATCGGTGACCTTTGAACAATGGGGAACCCAGAAGCGTCGGCAGTTTTCCGAAGTGTCTCTGCACCAAATCTGTATACAGAGGCGTTATTACCTTCTTTGTGCTATAAATGATAGCCCTGCACTCGCTACATGCGCTAGGTAACGTTTACTATTATTTGCTGGCTGTTCATTACTACTGTGTTAAAGGAGCAAATTTGCTAGATGGAGCCAGCCGGGGGCTGTAACAGGGCTTCTGATAAATAGTCACTTGATTTTTTTTCACATCAATAATGCCACGTTTTAAAGCATTTGCATTTTGCTCCCACAGAAGCGTATCTAGCAAATCCTCATGTTACTGCCGATTTTTTTTAACTAATATGCCATTCCCTCTGCCCTTCCCAACCCCCAAATGACCACATGATCCTCCTCTCTGCTTCCAGAAGGGGATGACCATTGAAATGGAAATGGAGCACAGAGAAAAGGGATGCCAACAAACAATATTTTTACCCAACACTCACTGAGCCTGTGGAACTCCAGGCCACAAGAGACAAGGGAGTCCAAGAGCTCAGCTGGATCCAGAAAAGAGCTAAAGCAGAGGTGGATGTTCATAGGGCTAAGGCAGAGGTTCTCAAACTTTTTGGCCCACGGCCCACCCCACCCAACGCAGACTTTTCTGAGACCACCAGCCAGACACCCATGGTGACAAAATGGGTGCAGGAAAGGGTTGGGATGCGTGGTCTGCACAGGAGGCAGGGGCAGGAGAGGGGTGGGGTGAGGGGTCTTGGAGAGGGTGGGTGCAGAAGCAGGCTAGGGTGGGGGGGGTCTGGGTGGGACGTTTGGTGCAGGAGCAGGCTGAGGGTAGGGGCCCGGATGGGAGGGTGGGTTCAGGAGAGAGGTGGGGGTGAGGGGACTTGAGGGAGGGAAGGCATAGGGGTGGAGGGTCTGGGAGGAAGGATGCAGGAATAGGGTGTGGGGTCTTGATGGGATGAGGTGTGGGATCTAGCCACGAGGGGCATTGGGGGCGCTTACCCGGCTCCATGCCTCCCACTTCTACCGGGCACCACCCCCACTGCTCCTATTGGCTGCAATTCCAGCCAATGGGAGCAGCGGGAAAGCCTCCAGGCGAGCGGTTTCCTGCTTTGCTCCAGCGTCTGGAGCTGCTTCCTTCCCCCATAAGCTGGATCCGGCCGGCGAGGCTCCCCTTCCACTGCAGCAGGAGTTGCAACATCGGGGGGAGGGGGGACACCGGACTGGAGCCCCAATGCAGGCACGCCGTTGTGGGGGGGAGGTGAGACCCGAGCCCCTGGCCCACCTGTACGATGGTCGTGACCACTAGTGGGCCACGGACCACGCCTGGAGAACCACTGGGCTAAGGAAAACCTTCAGAGCCACATCAGGCAGGATAAGATGCTACCGGGGCTTCGAAACTTTCATGCTTCGGTGCCTAAACCAACCACTGGTGGCTGTCAAGAAGAAACTCCCCTTTAGGGGAGGTCTCAGCACCTCCACTTCTCTTGTGGGAGCAGCGGCTGCTGGAGATGGGAAAGCCAGCACTGCAAAGGCGTTTCTCAGGTGTGAGCTCATGGAACAATCACACGCCTGCATCAAACCTGGAAGCCACTGCCCTAGCAGCTGACACACCCATAGACCCCCACAGTCGCTTACCAAGAGCACAGACGTCACCGCTCCCAAACAAAGCTCATTGAGGGCACGGAACCGCGGTGCCCCATGGGAACGGCACGGGCGTGTTTCTAAGGGCAGAGGAATCTCACCTCCATCGGGAACAGAACGTACCTACTGGGAATATGGCCAGGACTCTGTGTGGAACACCCCAGCTCTTGGGGAAGTACCACCGGTGGATCTCTCAAAGACGGCACCTCTGGGGAGCTGCTAGCTCCGTGCCGAGGCACCGGCTGGCAGCTGACTCAGGAAGAGGAGAGCCTGCTAACTCCCTGCTCAGTGTGTGCCAAGATCACAGGGGGCCAAAGAGACTTTTTGTCCCCTTTCCTCAGTGCAACGGACTCCACCACATCCCAGTTCACCTGCCCTGCAGGCGTTCCCACTCCTGAGCTGCCGGAGTCCACAGCTCCACATCTCCCCCTTGAATCGCCTCCCAACAGGCCCCACAACCTCGCAGCCCAGCCTGCTCGCCAAGGGAAGGCGAGGGGGTCCCGCCCCCCCGAGCCAGTCAAATGCGGCTTCTTTGCCGGCAGCCAGAAGGGGGTTTCCAAGCGGTGGCCTCTCCACAGCCAGTACTGGAAAAGGCACTGTGGGATGGACTGAAACTTGCCGGGAATTTGGGCCAGAGCAGATGGATTTGGCTGGAAAGAACTCCAAAAGACAGCCAGGTGTTTGAGAGAGCGGCAAGGTCTCATTCCGAAATGCCACTACAAGCAAACGTGAAGGGTGAACACCACCCCACTGGGACACAAACAAAAAGAAGCAAAAACTTGTTCCAGCCCAGACAGTGGGTTTCGTTTGACCCCGTATTAGTTTCTAAATTTTATTTTTTGGTTCGGACACTGAATGGCGAAATCGTAAGAATGGCCAGACTGGGTCAGACCAAAGGGCCATCTTGCCCAGTGTCAGGTCTGCCAGCAGTGGCCAATGCCAGGTACCCCAGAGGGAGTGAACACAACAGGGAATCATCAAGGGAATCCCTCCCCTGTCGTCCATTCCCAGCCTCTGACAAACAAAGGCAGGGACACCATCTCTGCCCATCCTGGCTAATAAGTATTGATGGATCTGCCTTCCATGAATGTATCTAGCTCTTTTTTGAACTCTGTTAAAGTCCCGGCCTTCACAACATCCTCTGGCGAGGAGTTCCACAAGTTGACTGTGTGCTGCATGAAGAAAAACTTCCTTTGGTTTCTTTTAAACCTGCTGCCTGTTAATTTCATTCAGTGACCCCTAGTTCTTATGTTGTGGGAACAAGTAAATCACTTTTCCTTATTCACTTTCTCCACATCAGTCATGATTTTATAGACCTCTATCCTATCCCCCCTTAATCTCCTCTTTTCTCAGCTGAAAAGTCCCCGTCTTTTTCATCCCTCTTTGTACGGCACCCGCTCCAAACTCAAACCAGAGTTTCAGCCTGTGCAGCCTGGGGAATGCAGGACCACCCTCAGGACTGAAGAAAGTCCAGGCAAACTTGTGAGCTCCCCTTGCCCCGTTCCCAACCTTCATAAGCCTTGCGCGGGCCGTGGGCTGCAGCGATTCCAGTGGCTGCTGTCGCTGTCCCACGGCAAGGCCTAGCCCCGAGCCAGCTCTTTGCACTGGTGCCTGGCTGGATTCGGGGCGGGTTCTAGCACGGATGAGGCCTTTGCCTTGCACACAATGCCACACAGAAGTGTTGCAGGTAAAACCAGTGTGGGGTTCTCTGTCCAATGTGCCTGAGGCTCCCAAGGTTTTGCCAGGGGTTTGATGGGATTTCAGTAGCCTCTAAGGCTATGTCTAGACTGCAGGCGGATCTTTCGAAAGAGAAATCCGCTTTTTCGAAAGAGAGCACCCAGCGAGTCTGGATGCTCTCTTTCGAAGACGGCCTCTTTACATTGAAGAACGCCTTCTTTCGAAAGAGGAACTTTAGAAAGAAGGCGTTCTTCCTCGTGAAATGAGGTTTACCGCCATCGAAAGAAAAGCCGCGTTCTTTCGAAATAATTTTGAAAGAACGCGGCTTGAGTCTGGACGCAGGGGAAGTTTTTTCGGGAAAAGGCTACTTTTCCCGAAAAAACCCCTGAGTCTGGACACGGCCTAAGTGCCAATTCCCAGAGCGGAAGGGAAAACAGCAACAGCTTTAGATGGAGGCGGTCTGAGAGGCTTTGAAGGACTCAGCTCCCCTCTCTGAAGGACTGCACAGGAAATTGCGAGGAGACAGAGGGAGAGAGGCGCAAGGGCGCGATGAAGCACGTGAGTTCGCCCTGCCTTTGCCCTAACCCCAGTCTTGCTAAGGCGGCTGGTTTGGGCCGGCCACTCGGGCTACTCAGGGATCGGAGCAAACCCCAAAGCAGGCTGGATGGGGAACAAAAGCCCCAGCTAGCATGAACTAGGGGGCAGTCTGGATGCTCCTGCTCCGGGGGTTGGCCCAAGAGCTCCCCTTTGGTAATGCCCAGCAAGCAACAAACGAGAGGGAACCTGTCTGTCCCATCCCACCGTCCTGCATCTCAGCCTAGAAATGGGAGTGGTGGGGGAATTCCCCTCCCCCAACAGAACAAGAAACACCCCCCAACCTCCGGCCATCTCCTCTGGTTCGCGACACTGATTACTACTGCCTGGCGGGCAGCAAACAGCTACAGTCGGGGAGCCAATGGGGGAACCCCCAGGAGGCCGGAGGGACAGTATCTACGGCACATCACAAGGCGGGTCAGTGGAGCCTCAGAGGGAGGGAATGGAAAGCACCGTGGACAGACCTGGATGCTCTTTGAGAACATACAACCGGCCACGCTGGGTGGGACCAGATGCTTGTTTAGTTTGGTAAGGAGACGACTGAGAGGGGACGTGAGAGCCGTTTTCAGGTATCTAAAAGGGTGTTACAAGGAGGAGGGAGAAAAATTGTTCTCCTTGGCCTCTGAGGATAGAACAAGCAGCAATGGGCTTAAACTGCAGAAAGGGAGGTTTAGGTTGGACATTAGGAAAAACTTCCTGCCTGTCAGGGGGGTGAAACACTGAAATAAATTGCCTGGGGAGGTTGTGGAATCTCCATCACTGGAGATATTTAAAAGCAGGCTTCTCAGGGATTATCTACAACAGGGGCGGGCAAAAAGTTTTCATGGGGGGGGCACTCCAAGATTTTCCATTTCTAAGATTCCATAACACAAGAACCAGGAGTCAGCCAGTGGCGAGGAGTTCCACAGGTTGACGGCACTGAGTGAAGAAAAACTTCCTTGTGTTTGTTTTAATCCTCCTACCTGGCCTCCTGGCCTCTGTAGGCTGGAGAAAAATGGCAGGAGACAAATTGATTGATCATTGACTGGTCCACCCTCTCTGGGTCACTGGGCTACTGGGCTAAATGGACCTTTGGTCTGACCCAGTCTGACCATTCTTATGTTCTTACCTATTCATTTCATTTGGTGACCTCTAGTTCTTAGGTTACGGGAACAAGCAAATCACTTTTCCTTATTCACTTTCTCCACACCGGTCATGACTTTATAGACCTCTCTCAGATCCCCCTTAGCCTCCTCTGCTCTACGCCGAAAAGTACGGTCTCTGTTGCATTTTTATGTTCGAAGGCTCATCCTGCCACAGAGCTATTGCACCCACAAATCATAGGGGAGGGGTGCCCTGGGGGCAGGAGGGTGCTAGCTGGCTTTATTCTCCTATCCCTGCCAGTATAGGGGAGGTGGGAATTCACCCCCGTGCGTTGAACCGGCTCAAGTCTGTGGGTCTCCGTTTGGCTCCCGGTTTCCACCCGGCCGAGTCCGGGGACAAAGAGAACAGTGGTCACAAACTGCCATCCTGCTCCGTGTGGCTTTTTACCACCTGCCCAAGGCTGCTACCTCGTTGCTCTCCGTGACTGGCAGCTGCCGGCTCGCTCAGCCAAGGATCGGAGGAGACAGGCTCCGTCCGGCCGAGGTCCAGAGGTGGGAATGGGCAGCCAAGTGTGGCCTGGTACTGCCCGGGCTGTGGGTGCAAGGCCAGAGTGTCAAACTCCCCCTAGAGCCTGCAATGACCCCCCACCCACGCCCCACATGAGGGGGGCAGATGCAAGTCACAGGCCTTGCTCCTTCCTCTCCCGGTGCCCACCCTTTGGGAAGCCCCCCCCCCCCGGTGTCCGCGCTCCCTCCTCCCCCGCCAGGACCCGGCGCTGAGCTGCGGCTGAGCAAACACTTCCCGCCGCGGCTGTTTCCCTGCAGCCCGCGCAGATGGTCTGGGTTCTGTTACAGGGGCTGGAGCCCGCTTTGATTTACGGCTGGACGTGACTTCTGGAGATTCTCAACCCCCGGCCCCTCTTGCTCTTCCCGCCGTCTGATGTGCTTCTACGGCTGCCTTGCCGCCTCCCCCACCCTGCCTGCCGTCCACAGAAACTCCTTCCCCGTGGAAACGCGCACGGCACCCCCGCGGCCACCCCCACCCTCGCTGCTCACATGCTCCACAAGGGGGTTTTTTACTCCCCCCCCCCCCCCCCGGCCCGTGCATTTTTTCACAGAGATTTATAACGTGCCGGCCCGAGGCGGAGTGGTCTAGCCCGCTCCGCCTCACGAATGCGCTACGAAAAGCAGCTCTCACAATAGATCTACCTAAGTGAAGCCACACCGAAGGCCAGTCCCTCGCACGGCCCCGCACACCGAAGGCCAGTCCCTCGCACGGCCTCGCACACCGAAGGCCAGTCCCTTGCACGGCCTCGCACACCGAAGGCCAGTCCCTCGCACGGCCCCGCACACCGAAGGCCAGTCCCTCGCACGGCCTCGCACACCGAAGGCCAGTCCCTCGCACGGCCTCGCACACCGAAGGCCAGTCCCTCGCACGGCCTCGCACACCGAAGGCCAGTCCCTTGCACGGCCTCGCACACCAAAGGCCAGTCCCTCGCACGGCCTCGCACACCGAAGGCCAGTCCCTTGCACGGCCTCGCACACCGAAGGCCAGTCCCTCGCACGGCCTCGCACACCGAAGGCCAGTCCCTCACACGGCCCCGCACACTGAACGCCAGTCCCTCGCACGGCCCCGCACATCGAATGCCAATCCCTCGCATGGACCCACACACCGAACGTCAGTCCCTCGCACGGCCCTGCACACCGAATGCCAGTCCCTCGTACGGCCCTGCACACTGAACGCCAGTCCCTCACACGGCCCCGCACACCGAACGCCAGTCCCTCGCACGGCCCCGCACATCGAATGCCAATCCCTCGCATGGACCCACACACCGAACGTCAGTCCCTCGCACGGCCCTGCACACCGAATGCCAGTCCCTCGTACGGCCCTGCACACTGAACGCCAGTCCCTCGCATGGCCCTGCACACCGAACGCCAGTCCCTCGCACGGCCCCGCACATCGAATGCCAATCCCTCGCATGGACCCACACACCGAACGTCAGTCCCTCGCACGGCCCTGCACACCGAATGCCAGTCCCTCGTACGGTCCTGCACACTGAACGCCAGTCCCTCGCATGGCCCTGCACACCGAACGCCAGTCCCTCGCACGGCCCCGCACACCGAAGGCCAGTCCCTCGCACGGCCCTGCACCTGCCAGAGCGAAGGGGGGGGGGGAAACGAGGGAATTGTGTCCTCTCCTGGGTGTTACTCAGCCATAAAACTCCGCACCCCTCCCTGTCAAACCCAACTAGCTCAAAGCTCCTCCCAGGTGGCCCTCAGCTCTGTCTGGACTGCGGTACCTCCCAGTCGTGCCCGAAGCGTGCCACACGGCACCCCATCTCCTCCGGCAACATAAAGGGCCTGGAACCCTGGGCCCGTTAGAATCGGCAGACCCCAGGGTAACAGCCCCGTTTGCCCCCACCCTCATGCACCCCCATCGCTGGGCCTGAGTGCAGAAGAGCCTGGAAGGACAGATATTGGGGTGCTGATTTCTGGGGGGAGAACTGGCTTATCGGAGAAGGTTGGAAGAGTTGTTACGCTGATAACGCCATGCTGGGGCCGCCGACAGCTGACCTCCGAGGGATGTGCGCCGGAGAAGCCCCCCCAGCCGGGGCACGGAGATCGCGTGGGTTCAAGCGCTCTTCTCCGTGGGGCAGGGCAAGGTCTCTCACAACAGCTGCTCGCAAGAAAGGCCGGATGCCTGCCTCCCTCTGAAGCCCTGAGAGCTCATCAGAGGGGCTAGGAACCAGGAGGTTCCCCTGGAGGGATGAGGCAGGAAGAGGAAACGACCTGTTCAGCTTTTAGACCAATGCGCGGCCCCGGAGCGAGACAGAGGGACGACGCAGCTACCGCTCCGGACAAGGCAGCCGGGCCTCTCCTTGGTTCTTGGACCCCAGGGAACCGACCGGCCGGGCTCCCAGATCGGCTACCGCTCAGATTCAATTGCAAGCCCTCGCTCTAGCGTAGCACGAGGTGGTTACATAATTTCCTCCCTGGAGATGCTCTGGGAGTAGCAGGGCTCAAGGCAGAACAATTTGGCGTTCTCCTCCCTCTGTATTTGGCTCCTGCGCCCAGCTCTGGTATCCCCAGCTCAGGGCGGCTCAGAACCGAGCCACAGAAATGACGTGGGGTATGGAGTAAATGTCTTAACAGGAGAGGGTTAGGAAACACGCTCCTCACTAGGTTTATCCAGGAGAAAGTTAAAAGGTGACGTGATCTCGGTCTAGTTATCTACAAGGGGAAGGGATTTCAGTAAGAGACGGCTCTTCGGTCTAACAAAGATCTAACAGGATCCAAAGGCTGCAAGTTGACATTAGATCGAGTCCCATTCAAAATAAGGGGCCGACGTTTAACAGTCAGGGTAATCAGCCAGTAGAACGCTTTACCAAGGCTTGCGGTGGCTTCTCCGTCACTGGCGGTCTTCGATTCAAGATGGGATGCATTTCCAAACAGCTTTGCTCGGGTTCCCAACAGGAAGTGGCGTCAGGGAGTCCTCGGGCCAGTGGGAGACGGGCGGTCAGACGACATGGGTTGCAACAGTCCCTCCTGGCCAATGTTTTTTTGTGCAGCCACTGACCAAATCCTGCCACCAACACAAGGGGCAAATGCTTTGTGGCGAGTGGGGGTCTAGCTGCAGTCCCCAAGGCTTCCAGACACTTATACCTGGGCCTGTAGGTTTTATTTAGAGAACTCAGCACGTGCCACGATGCTGCCAGGAAATAACCGTTCACGGTAACATTGTTTATACCCAGTCACACTTTCGCCCCGAGGGGAAATAAAAGGCGTATTTTCTGGGGGAAGCCGTCACTCGGAGCCGTTGCGCACTGGCCTCTGGCATCTTTGGTAACATTAGTCATTGTCCTATAGGAACTAGCTGCCGGGTTATCACCTGCTGGAAAGGGCTGTCGGCGGCGGGTTGAAAGTTGGATTAAGCTGCTCGCTCCGGGTCATCCCGCCATGCCTGCTGATTTGGTGTTGGCCATGTCGCACCTCATGGCCGGAGTGAATTCAGACGGGAGCCGAACGGTCCCAGTGCTGCCGTGGGGGGGCCCTTTGCAAGGCGGTGAGCTGGATGAGGTGACGATAACGAGCAGGGCGAGCCTTACCATGAGGCAAACTGAG
Organism: Pelodiscus sinensis; assembly: GCF_049634645.1. Lineage (NCBI taxonomy): Eukaryota > Metazoa > Chordata > Testudines > Trionychidae > Pelodiscus > Pelodiscus sinensis. The sequence goes on from NC_134716.1 coordinate 127,501,652, forward strand.
GCAGCCACCTCAGCTGGCAGACTGTGGGGGAGCGCCAGTAGTTTGCACTTCTTGAACAAGGCATTTGAAGCTGTTAGTTCTCCTTTCTTGAGGAGTAGACCAGGAAGAAGGCAGAATTGAGACCTTTCAAAGTTTTGGCCCAAGCAAGGGAGCATGGGGGCGCCATTTGAGCTCCCCGCCTCAGGGGCCAACATGTTGTGGGCCGGCCCTGATAACGAGGCATGTACTCAGAGAGAACAGCAAGTCTCCTTTCAATTCACTTTGGAAGAAGGTCCCATTATCAATGGCTTAGTGGTACGGATGCCACATGCGTGTAGACGACACGTGTAATCTGTGTGAGACGCAGTGTACGGTAAACTGAGGCAGCGCAGCTCAAGGCGCTTCAGATTGAGATAAGCAACCGATTGATCTGTTTTATCTGCAGCTACTTATCTGTCCGTCGACTACTAATGTACTAACCCTTTAGAATCCCGTATCAATGGAATTTCCATATCACGTCTGAACAAGACCAGGACTCTTCTCATTTCATCAGGGGGATGGTCACATCCCATCTGGGATGAGTGATCAGAACCAAAGGCCGGTTGCTGCCCTGTAGCTCCTTCCAGAACGTTGTCAGACCTAGCTCCTTCCAGAACATTATCAGACCTAGCTCCTTCCAGAACGTTGTCAGACCTAGCTCCTTCCAGAACATTATCAGACCTAGCTCCTTCCAGAACGTTGTCAGACCTAGCTCCTTCCAGAACATTATCAGACCTAGCTCCTTCCAGAACATTATCAGACCTAGCTCCTTCCAGGACATTGTCAGACCTAGCTCCTTCCAGAACATTGTCAGACCTAGCTCCTTCCGGAACGTTGTCAGACCTAGCTCCTTCCAGAACGCTGTCAGATCTAGCTCCTTCCGGAACGTTGTCAGACCTAGCTCCTTCCAGAACATTGTCAGACCTAGCTCCTTCCAGAACATTATCAGACCTAGCTCCTTCCAGAACGTTGTCAGACCAGCTCCTTCCAGAACGTTGTCAGATCTAGCTCTTTCCAGAACATTGTCAGACCTAGCTCCTTCCAGAACGCTGTCAGATCTAGCTCCTTCCAGAACGTTGTTAGACCTAGCTCCTTCCAGAACATTGTCAGGTCCTTCCGACCAACCCCAGAGTTCTTCTCCACCCAAACCACCATGAAGAACGCTCGCCGTCAAAACAGAAAAGGGCTCACCAGCTATTGTAACCCAAGGGAAGAATGCGGCCACCGTCTATTTTGGGAACATAGCGCAGACCTTTGCCTGGAAGCCGTGACGTTTACATGGCCCCAAAAGTTCTTCTTGTTCTTGGCAACAATTAATCACTCATCGTAGTTGCAGCTCCATTCCTCGGCTGGTCACTTGGTATTGTGGGCACTCAGCTACGACTGGAGAAAACCTCCGCTTAGTTGACTCTTAGTTGGACTAGAGTGCTACCCACCACTGGGACTGGTGAGCTGTGTGCAAGGTGCTGCACGTGCCCAGACTAAGAGAAAGACCTCAGCCCCCTAACCCGAAGACAAGTGGCCGTATCTGTCCTTCTCCCTTAGGTGCCCACTGTTGCTCTTCTCCTGGGACACTTCCCGTGCGAGTGCTTGGCAGAGGCCAGTTTCACCAGACGTGGTACCCCGTCACTCGTGAATCTTCACCACCAAACGAGCCGTTGCTAGTGCGCTTGCTGGCGTCACAATCACGCTGAAGCCCGCCCCTGTTCGGACGGCGCTGCCCTTCCGTAGCGCTGCTCCACTGGGAGCCGTCTCTCTTGCCAGGAGGCAGAGGAGACAGACCTCTTGGGTCTGCCCCTGGGTCTAGTTCGGAGAGCAGAGAGCGCTGCCCTTCCCTGGCAGCATCCAGGGTGGCTGCCTGCCTAGCTCTACGGAGATCTCGGCCGTTGCTACCATGGAGAGCGTTTCCCCAACACGGTGGCTAAAGCCAGTTTTAATCCCTGGCCCCACGGGAGTTTCTGGCCGGTTCAGCTGGTGCTTTGCCAGCTCCGATTGGCTGGGTGGGGCTGGCCAACGAGGTGCCCACAGCATTCTCCCGTAGATCGCACCACAGGTCATTGGATCCCCCCGGGAAGTCTGCACGTGGTTATCCTTGCGCCGTCTGTTCTATCTGCACTGAGCTCTTCTCGCCCCACGCAGGAGGGTGGGAATGATTCGTGGTTCGCGTGGTACCCAACGTTCAGGGCAATCCAGGGCAGGTGCTTTGCGGCTTCCCGCTCACACCAGCACTGCCCCCAGGGCCCTCTTGGAGTTGCCATTATGGTTATTTTTATTCAAATCGTTAACGTTCCGTGGTACCCCAGCAGCGCTGGCTGCCAGTCATCTCTCTCAGGGTCTCCGCAGCAACCGGCAGATTTCTTTTGCTTTGCATGCTCCGACGGGCGACCACCCCTTCTCCTTGCTGCCGGCGCGTCCCTCTCTCGCCTTCACAGCTGGCGGATTCCGTCTTCTCCCACTTCGTGCCCTCCAGGGAGCGCCCCGCTTTCTCCCACGGCAGCCCGCAGGGGATCTGAGGAACACACGCACAGTCCATGGCTAGTGGCGTGATTTCACCTGGCAGCGCCATGCGGTAGGACGTTGGGTGTTGACACGACAGTTCATTCCACCTTCCTCTGATTGACGTCCGGCGATTGTTTGGTTGACAGCCGTATCGCCTGGTGGTTGTCACGTTCTTCATCACCACTGTGCAGCGTGGGACTCCACGCCACGCCTGAGATGAAATTCACCCTGCGCACTTCAGTGGGGTGGAGGGTTGAATATGACCCTCCGAGAAAGCAACCGCGCCAGCTGGAGGTCAGCAACACACTCTCCTTGCCGGTGTTGTTCTTGGGCACAGACCAAAGCCTCTCGATTTTGTGACACCGAGCTGCAGAACCTGATGGGAAATAAGCCATGTGTGAGGTGAGGCTCACACAAACCATGAAAGGAAATGAGTTTATAATGACAGCCCCAAGCTTCAGCTGAGCGAACTTATTAAACATCGCGCAAAATTAATTTTGGTGCTTTAAAAAAAGAGCCCCCCCCAAATCCCCAAAGAACATCCCCCTCCCTCCACAAGCCTCCTCTGTTGGTTCAGGAATCTAGCACATCTTTTGGCTTTCAAGTCAGCCCCAGTAACTGAAACACTGGGTTAGTGCATCGACCATTCCAGGAAAGTAGTTGCACTGAATTGCATGCTGGTGGTTTGTTGTGGATGTGTGTTACCAGAGCATCTCGGCATCTTAGCTGTGGACCAGGCTCCCACTGTGCAAACACCCAAAGACCCATCGTGTCCCAAACAGCTTATAACCAAGAGATGACCAATGGATACCGACAGACACACCAACGGGGGATGGGAGAATATAATGAGGCAACATTGGTCAGCCGGAGAGGCAGTGGGCATGTAACACCAGCCACTGGACCGATCTCAGGTTCCTGGTAGGCACCATGGAGAATGAGAGTATAAAGGAGGGATTTAGAGGCGGAAAACGAGTCAGTTTTGCAGTTGTTTATGGGGAGAGGGCAACATGGCGGAAAGGATGAAAGGGCTAGTTTAAAAAGGTAATACACCATGCAACACATTTACACGGGTGACGCCCAGAGCGGCCCCCTCACAGTTTTATCACTCGTCTCATGATATTTGGTGTTTTTCCTAAATCCCCAGCTCCTGGATTCATGGCATCAGCAGATAATCTCAGCTTTCAGGTAAATTTCTGCCCTTCTGCTTGTGATGAAAAATGTTGAAAATGTGACCCCCATATTAAGATCCCAGAAGGGCCTAAAAACCCCCCAAATACTTGGGATTAAAAAAAGTCTCACAATTCATAATCCAATTTCAAGCTATTTTTAAGGTCCAGTTCTTAGTTTTGCAACACTTGTGATTGGCAATATAACCTCCCACCTTCCCGCATAGGTGAAGCCGAGAGAGTCATTTGGCCTACACGCGAGAGCAAGACAAGGCCAATGGCTGTCAAATTCAGGGAGTATATGAACGACGGCCATTTGAACTACAATTCCCAGAAAGCTCATGGATAGAACGTGCCTGGTGTTTCAAATAAGCCCCCAACACAGAACACAACCAACCGAGGCACAAACATAATGGCCGATCTGAGGATTATGGATTTTCAGCGTCAGAATAATGGCTCAGGACTTTCTCGACAGGCTGCCTTTACAACGGGATGGTTGTTGCCATCCATATATTATGTTTGATGAAACCAAGTTAGCGGCGTTTTTATCTGTCAATTAGGAGCCATGGAGCAGTTATTAAATAGAGCCAGAGCGCTCCTCGCTGCTCTCTCGGGCCGCGTGGCAGACGCAGAACAGCCTGTAATGAGGCATTAAGGAGCAGTGGTTTTGTTTCTGATTGGATTGGAGATGATAAGCCAGAGAGGAGCAGCTGCGTGCCGGGGAGGGGAGTCGTGGCAAAATGGCCGCAGAGAAGCAGCTGCTCTCGGAACGAGCGAGATGCCAGTTCCCCCTTTGAAAGGAGGCTCCGGAGGGCGGCCGCCTCGCTGCGATCGTTAGCTGGGAGGAAGCTGGCGAGACCCTGACTTTAATGAAAGGCCTTTCCTGAGCACTCGGGCAGGTCGGGCGCTGTGCTAGGCCCAGGCCTCAACGAAGCCCGCTCTGAGGAGAAAGCAGTGCAACGCATGGGAGAGACGGGGCGGCCGTACGCCCGCGTCGTTGGAAGGGAGCAGGGAAAACAGCCTCTTGTAAAATACACAAGTGACATGAGCTGAGGTAGCCTCCTGCTCCCGAAGGGTCCGATGCCCTGGGGGGAGGTTGGAGGGGTCGGCACAGTGGCTGTCCACTCAGGTCCGGGCGCTGAGGGACTATTTGCCCACGTATCACTGCTCTGGGACACAGGCCACACCTAAGTGGGGCCCATCCTGGTGCTCCCCGATCTGCTCACCGTGAGCGCTTCCCCCACACTGACTGCTGCAGAGCTGTGCAGCTCCTTTTGTAGGCCTCCCTGGCCCCTGATTGGTCAGTTGCTCCAGAGCCTCTCTAGCCTCCTGGAGGACTTCTCTATGGCTCTTTCTGGGCTCTTTCTTGTCCTCCCTGTCACAGGCTGGGAAATGCAAAGCCACCTAGGCCTTTGGGCGCCCCGTTCCCAGAGGGCAGGCAGCTACGCTCTCGGCCGAAGCGCTCAGGGTGCCCTTTGCACCGCAGGGCGTCTCGGCCACGGGGTAAAGCTCCGGACCCCTGCAGCCTGGGGCTAGAACTGTGCACCACCTGCTCACGGCGTGGCAGGAGGCAGCCGTTCCAGGCTTCCTGTGCGGGTTGGGATGCAGGGACGAGGGGGCATGCTTGTGTGTGGGCATCGCTTCCCTCCACTGGGCAGAGTCAGAACCGCTTGCCTGGGTGCCCTACGCCCGGGTCCCAGCCGCTGACAAGTCCCACTAGGTCAGGGGGCTGGTGCATGCCAGCAGGAGGGGGCATGTGCTCTTGGCCGGCACCACGCGGCAGCGCGAGAACTGGGCGGTACCAGGCCACAGCCCACTGCAGCGGATCCTGTCAGCTTCCCTCCCCCACTGCTCCTGGCCAGCTCTTCCCTCTCTCTCTCCTCGGGGATCTGAGATCCCTTATTTGGGGAAATGTAAGGTGGCTGGTGAAAGGTGCTGGCGAGGAGAGGGCCGGCACCATCCCCTGCCCACCTGGAAGGACCATTGTCCTGGCTTGCCAGCTCCACGGGGCTCATCCGTGAGGGCGTTTGGGTGAGGTGAGCTTGGGAGACCCATCAAGTCCAGTGCAGCCTGCAGCCCCTTCTGTCCTTCCAGCACCCAGACCTCCAGCTCCCCTCGGTCTCTTTCTCTGCCTTTTTAAAAACCATCCTCCCCCTTGGACGCTTCTATTTCAACGGAGGCCCCAAAGCTGCCTCTGGAAATCCTGCCCTTCGAGCAGCGGTTCCCAGACTTTTCGGCATCACGCCCACTTTTGGATTTTTGAGAAATCCTCACGCTCCCCCCTCCCCATAGCAGCAAAATGTGTTGAGAAAAAAAAAGAAACTGACCAGGGCTGAAAAACAAAAATAGCAGCAAAACTTGGAGGGGGGGGATTGACGGGGGGAGGAGGACCTGAGTCGCCTCGCGCCCCCCCCTGGAATTTCTTCATGCCCCCAGTTTGGGAACCCATGCCTTAGATTTTGCGACGTAGCTGGACGCTGGGCCGTTTTCCCAGCGATAAGGCCTCTGCTTTGGAAGAGGGCGAGGTGGGGTAGGCAGGAGGGGTGGGCTTTGATGGCGGGCCGGCCACCGCCTCCTCCACTCACATCGTTATTTTCCTTAACTCTGGCCAAGAGCAAATTCCCGGGGATTAGCGGCGGCCGTCGCGTCCCGGCGAGAACAATATTGAGGGATTATGCGATTAGAAATGCCAGGGATGCCAAGCAGAAGACGTTTCGTTCTTATCGGCTGGTCTGCAGGGGGAGGCCATCCAAGCACCGTGGTCACCGACAGCCGCGGAGGGCATCTCAGAGGCAGGTGGAGGTGGCTTGGCCCTGGATTGCGTGGCACTTTCCAGGACTCCTGGCTGTGTGTGTGTGTGTGTGTGTGCGTGCGTGCGTGCGTGTGTTTCAAGGAAGTGTCTGCCAAGTCTCTGCCAGGAACACTGATGAGCTGTCGGCAGCATCTGTTCCAGGTGGCTTTCTCCTAGAAGAACCCTCTCCCCAGCATGCCGCCTACCTGCGGACCATGCCGTGGGCCGGCTAGTGTGGAGGATGCATGAAGGGGCAGCCGGTCTGCCAGCTCCCGGCTTTCCGCCTCCCAAGGCTTCTTCCCGCTGGCTCGAGTCAATTCCGCGTCTGGGAAAGCGCGGGGTTGGCACGGCCGGGCGTTACCCCGCACGGTGCAGGCGTCCCATGCACCCCGCCCAAGAGTCCGATCCAGTTCGGTCCTTTCACAGACCCGTTCGGGTGCTCAGCCGCCGGAAAGGAGGGGCGAGTTCTCCGGCAGGATTCCTGGAGCTTCGCCCTTCCAGTTGGGCCCCTGAAGTGGAGAGCCTGCACGTAGAGCGTGGAAAGCAACGACCAGCCTGCCTGCTGCTGGCCACATGGTCCGGGCCAGCTCCTTGTGGGAAGCCCAGGCGGAGACGAGGCATCACTGTCCCTCAAGACCGTCCTGCAGGCCTGGAACCGGGTCTGCTCGCCGGCAGCCCCTTAACCTTAGCCCCACTGACTTGCCTGCGGGAGTACGAACTGCTCAGGGGAGTACAGGCCCCGAGAACCAGGGCCGAAGACCCAGGTGATCAAGCGGTGGGGACTGAGCTAGCTGGGCCCAGAGACACCTCCGGGGGGTGGGGGGCAAGGGGGTAGCCGTGGCAGCAGGGGTGGGAAGCGGTTATGTTTGCAATCGACCCCGGTCTGTCACAGCCCCCCCGTTTCCCCACCAGGGCTGCCTGTGACGTCGCATGGGCTCCGCCAGAGGCTACGTGTCCTGCGCAGACCCACCCTACCGCGGTGAGCTGGGCCAGGCGGCGCCCTGCCGTGAGCGTGCGCTAAGTGCACCCTAAGTGCGCTAAGTGCACAGGCGCGCTCTGGCTCCCTGCGGCAGGCTGGGCAAAGGCGGGAGAGATTAGCATACGGCTTTTCCACGAGGAGGCCGCTCTCGCCGCCAGCTGCCCTTTGAAGCGGCGTTACCTCCTGCCGGCGCCGGATCAAAAGCCCCCGGTCAATTTCCTTGTTAGACGGAGATCGGGCGACCGTCCTCTTGACACGGCTCACGTCGTCCCCCTCCCTCCATCCGCTTTTCCACTCTCCTTTCTTATCCCTGGCTTTTTCATTTCCTTTCCTCTCCCCCACCCCCGCGGACACCTTGACAATGTGCTGCCCCCGCGCTCTTTCCCGGCTGTCTCTGCCAGACGAACTCGGGAGCGATGCCGGCGAAGCCAGGAGAGGTAATACGTTCTGACGGAGCAGGCGGGCGAGGGGAGGGCCGTGCGGGAAGCAGCTCCCGGCTCCAGCGTTATGCCTGCCCGCTAGAGACGCGGGGTGGGAAGAGGCACACGGGCACCGGGCTCTTCCCCCCGCATCTTGCCCCTTCCAAAGCCAGGCGTCTTGTTCCCATGGGGACAACGGGCAGAGAAGCCGGGAATGCCGACGGAGGCTTCGCTTTTCTTTCCTGGCCTCCCCCCCAGGAACACGGAGCCTCTGACCAGGTCAGAACTGGAGGCCAGCTCTCCAGCTATTCAATATCCTGTCTCCAGGACGACTGGTACCCCCCTGCAGATTGCAGCCCGACCCCTAACAGCTGCAACTGGCCGAAGCCCAGAAAACCCTGGCGCAGGAGACGTACACAACTGTGCTGGTGTCAGCGGTGTAACTGTGTTCCGGTGTGCGAGGACACACTCAAACGAACTGCACCCTCGGCATCTAGCTCCCCGTAAGAGGGATCCACCCATCCGCAAGTGAATCTCTCTTGTGCTGCCTGCTTGGATCTGAGAGGAAGAGGAGAAATGGGGGGCGTGACAGAGCGTGAAAAAGGAAAAGTTATTTATTTATTCCCACAATATAAAAACGAGGGGTCACCAAATGAAATTGATAGGCAGCAGGTTTAAAACAATCACAAGGAAGTTTTTCTTCACTCAGCGCACAGTTAACTTGTGGAACTCCTTGCCAGAGGATGTGGTGAAGACTAGGACTTTAACAGGGTTCAAAAAAGAGCTAGATAGATTCATGGAGGTTAGGTCCATCAATGGCTCTTAGCCAGGCTAGGTAGGAATGGTGTCCCTAGCCTCTGTTTGTCCGTACAGAGGCGACAGGAGAGGGACCACATGAGGATTACCTGTTCTGTTCCCTCCCTCTGGGGCACCTGGTATTGGCCACTGTCGGCAGACAGGACATTGGGCTGGATGGACCATTGGTCTGATCCAGTGTGGCCGTTCTTATGTTGGACAGAAAGAGAAACCAGAACCTCCCCCGTGATGCCTCCGAGGATCAAGCCTCAGACCACGCTGCCATATGGTCTCAGCAAACACAGGAGAAAGGTGTTGCTCATGCCCAACCCGGACACCGCCCCCCCAGGCCCTCGGGCTCCCCAATTCCTCACCCGCTGGGAAGCTCCAACTTGGGGCTGAGTTTGCCTGAGCTGATTCTCATTTTGGTGCCTGGGGATGGGGAACGCTCAGCAAACCCAGGAGCCAGATCATCAGCTGATATGACTCTGCCCAGATCCATCGTCTGACCCACCGGAGCGGACCACCGTTTACGGCGGTCCGGGTGGCTAGCTCTCCCAACATTTGGGGCTTTGTCTTGTCTAGGCACCTCTGCAAACCCTGTCCTGATTTTTCACTTACTGCCTGGTCACCCTAGTACCTTCAGGGGTGCCAAGGGGGAAAAGAGACCAGCACACGGGTTCCTGTGGAGAATATATTTTACAGCCTCTTTATGAGCTTTTTAACGAGCAAGACAAACTCTGCTACCATTTAAGAGCTGAGTGAAATGTTTAGCTTCCACCGCAGCCTGACGCAAACCGCAACGCCGCCCGAAACGAGCCGGCCACGCCATTACCACCTTCTCAATGCTCTCCTGACAATACGGCTGTTTTCGGGACTGATTCCAGGGGAAATTCCACCTCTGCCGCCCACGGACGCAGCCTTTCAGACAGCAAAAAGGATGGCCATCACCCCTTCTCCCCCGCGTGCAAATGCAAGACATCCAGCCTAGGGGGAACCATGTGGGTTGGAACGCCAGCACCAGAGCCCAGAGCTAGTTCCATGAAGCTAAACATTTTGTTCGTTAGGGGGCAGCAGCGGTTGGCTGTCGGGCGGTTGTGTGCATTAACCACAAGCCAGGGATACAACTTCCACTTTACAAGCCGGCTCCGTTGAGGTGCAAACTGGGAGAACGTAGCTCCAGGCGCGAATCAGCTGGCTTGCCGGAGGCGATTCACGGGAATTCACAGCTATAAAGCCCTATTCAAATGGCCAATTAAAAAATGAATACCAGAAGTGAGCACAGTCCCAGGTGTACTGTGGTTTAGTGGATGTGGGACTTTTTCCCGGGGCAGATCTGCTGGCAGGGAGCGTGCGTGCGTCTGGCAGAGCCTGGTAAATTGTCTGCCGCCCCATTAAAAAGGCTGAAAAGTAACAGACGTGCTGAAAATAGGATCTGGAATCTAAAGAATGGATCTACAATTGATTAGGGCAGCGATGCTCAACCTTTTCACTACTGCAGCCAACATTTCAATATTCAAACTGCCCCCAGACCTCGCCCGTCCTAACCAGGACCCCTTCCACTTAGCAAAATCGCTGGACACCCCAATGCCAGTCCGTGAGCCCCAGATTTCATGAAATGCAGCAACGGCCAGACAGAGAAAGAGGCAGGGCCAGTCACAAATGGGAAACAGCTTTTTTAACGAAAACGCTGAAATCAGAAATTTTGGGATTCCGCTCCCCCAATCTCAAGTTTAGTATTTGGCAGAAAACTTCCTCGTGAGGGGTAGCTGGGTAGGATAAGATGTAGCTTGATGTTAGCAAGGCTTTGACACAGCCTCATAAGACAATCTCACACGGTAGGGAGGAAAATGCAAACAAGGAGTGTGTCTACACTGAACTGTTATTGCAGCGTCACAGCCGTGATTCCAAAATAACAATGCGAGCATCTACACAGCCATCCCGTTATTTCGAAATAACATCGAAATAACGGGCGGCTTATTCCAACTTCTGTAAACCTCATTCCACAAGGAATCACGCCTCTTCCGAAATAGCAATTTCGAAATAGGGCGTGTGGATGCTCCGCTGCTACTATTTCAAAATCGCTCTTCACTAGGGCTATTCTAAGTTACTCCTTGGTGCTTCCTGGGGGCTCTAAATCAAGGTAGTGTGTCTACATTAGGGGAGTCTGTCTTGGACTAATTTTGAGACTTCCCTGTAATGTAGACATGGAATATATCTTCCGGAATAGCTTATTCCGAAATAAGTGTGCAGTGTAGACGTACCCTAGATGAAATCACCGTATGTTGGGTGCAAAACTGGTTGGAAAACGGTAAATCAGACATCAGGGATGGGAACATACAAAATGCAGTAGGAGAATATGTCAATCTCCCTGGACATCCTTCAATAAAAAAACTCCTTCAAAACCAGTGTTTTTAGTAAATAGGTTAACCTCTAAGGGTATGTCTACACTGCCACCCTAGTTCGAACCAGGGTGGCTAATGGAGGCATTTGAAGTTGCAAATGAAGCCCAGGATTTAAATATCCCGGGCTTCATTTGCATCTTGCCGGGGGCCGCCATTTTTAAATCCCCCTTAGTGCAGACTCCGTGCCCGCGGCTACACGCGGCACGGAGTAGGTAGTTCGAATTAGGCTCTCTAATTCGAACTACCGGTACACCTCGTTCCACAAGGAGTTCCACCTCGTTCCACATTAGAGATACTAATTCAAACTACCTACTCCGTGCCGCGTGTAGCTGCGGGCACGGAGTTCAGACTAAGGGACTTTTAAAAGTGGCAGCACCCGGCAAGATGCAAATGAAGCCCGGGATGTTTAAATCCCGGGCTTCATTTGCAACTTCGAATGCCTACATTAGCCACCCTAGTTTGAACTAGGGTGGCAGTGTAGACATACCCTAAGATACCACTGGACTCCTTGTGGGTATGTCTACACTACCCCGCTAGTTCGAACTAGCGGGGTAATGTATGCATACCGCACTTGCTAATGAAGCCCGGGATTTGAATTTCCCGGGCTTCATTAGCATAAGCGGGGAGCCGCCATTTTTAAATCCCCGCTGCTTCGAACCCCGTGCCGCGCGGCTACACGGGGCTCGAACTAGGTAGTTCGGACTAGGTTCCTATTCCGAACTACCGTTACTCCTCGTGAAACGAGGTGTACCGGTAGTTCGGAATAGGCACCCTAGTCCGAACTACCTAGTTCGAGCCCCGTGTAGCCGCGCGGCACGGGGTTCGAAGCAGCGGGGATTTAAAAATGGCGGCTCCCCGCTTATGCTAATGAAGCCCGGGAAATTCAAATCCCGGGCTTCATTAGCAAGTGCGGTATGCATACATTACCCCGCTAGTTCGAACTAGCGGGGTAGTGTAGACATACCCTGTTTTTGCAGCTACCAGCTAACATGGTGACCCCTCTGAGATGTCAAAACTAGACTTCAAAGAGACACGGCAATTCATCTGCAAACTAGACACTGTCAATCTGGGTCTGGAGAGGGACTAGGAATGGCTGACTCACTCCAACAGCAGTTTTCCCTCTCTCGGTATTCACACCTTCTCATCAACTGTTGGACCACATCCACCCTGACTGAACTGACCTCATGAAGACTGGTCCTCCACTGGATAAGGCGTCTCCCTTCATTTCACGTGCTGGGCTATTTATGCCTCCCACTGTGCTTTCCACTCCATGGTTCCTGAGGAAGTGGGTTGTTGCCCGCGAAAGCGGATGCTCAAATAAATCTGTCAGTCTTTAAGATGCCCCAGGACTCCTTGTTGTTTTTGTGATGATCAAAGCCTCTCTGTCTGTTACACCCCTATATGAGGTAGGTTTAGAAGATAAAATAGGAAAATAAGTTAAATATTACTTAGAAAAGTTAGATGTCCTCAGCTCACTGGGGCCTGAAGAAATGCATCCTAGAATACTCTGAGAGCAGATAAAGGAGGTATCTGAGCTTGAGCTATCATCTTTGAAAAGTCATGGAAATCGGGAGAGATTCCAGAAGACTGGAAAAGGGCAAATCTAGTGCCCATCTATAAAAAGGGAAATAAGGACAACCCAGGAACTACTGGCCAGACAGTTAAACTTCTGTGCCAGGGACGAGAATGGAGCAAGGAATTAAGGAATCCATCTGCAAACATCTGGAAGATAATAAGGTGACAGATAACAGCCAGCACGGACTGTAAATTACAAATCCTGTCAAACCAATCTGATAGCTTTATTTGATAGGATAACAAGCCTTGTGGATAAAGGGAAAGTGGTAGATGTGGTATACCTAGACTTTAGTAAGGCATTTGGTATGGTCTTGCATGATATTCTCATTCATAAACTAGAAAATACAACCCAGATGGGGCTACTGAAAGGTGGGTGCATAACTGGCTGGATAATGTTCACAGTCATGCTGGAAGGGCATAACAAGTGGGGTTCCATAGGGGTGTGTTTTGGGACCGGTTCTGTTCAATATCCTCATCAATGATTGAGATGATGACATAGAGAGGACGTTTATTAAGTTTGCAGATGATGCCAAGCTGGGAGGGGTTGCTAGTGTTTTGGGGAATAGGATCATAATTTAAAATGATCTGGACAAACTAGAAAAATGGTCTGAGGTCAATGGGATAAAGTTTAATAAGGACAAATGCAAAGTGCTCCACTTAGGAAGGAACAGTCAGTATCACACACACAGAATGGGAAGCGACTGTCTAGGAAAAAGTTCTGCAGAAAGGGATCTAGGGGTCGGAAAGTGGACCACAATCTAAATATGAGTCAGCAGTGTGACACTGTTTCTAAAAAAGCAAACATGATTCTGGGAGGCATGAACAGGAGTGTGATGAGCAAGACATGAGAAGTCATTCTTCCGCTCTACTCTGCACTGGTTAGGCCTCAGTTGGAGTATTGTGTCCAGTTCTGGGCACCACATTTCAGGAAAGATGTGGAGACATTGGAGAAGGTCCAGAGAAGAGCAACAAGAATAATTAAAGGTCTAGAGTACATGAGCTAGGAGGGAAGACTGAAAGAATTGGGCTTGTTTATTATGGAACAGAGAAGACTGAGAGGGGACATGATAGTGGTTTTCAAGTGTCTAAAAGGGTATTACGAGGACGGAGAAAAATTATTCTCCTGGGCCTCTGAGGATAGAACAAGGAGCAATGGGCTTAAATTGCAGCAAGAGAGGGTTAGGTTGGGCTTTAGGAAAAACTTCCTACTTGTCAGGGTGGTGAAACACTGGAATAAATTGCCTAGGGAGGTTGTGAACTCTCCATCACTGGAGATATTTAAGAGCAGGTTAAACGGACATCTGTCAGGGATGGTCTAGATGGTGCTTGGTCCTGCCGTGAGGGCCGGGGACTGACTTGATGACCTCTCGAGGTCCCTTCCAGTTCTAGGGTTCTGTGATTCTATGAAATCCATGGAAGGAACTCGGGACTGTGTTCCACTTGACAGCAGGATCCACCCCCTCCCTGCATGCCCTTCCAGAAACCTTGCTGGTTTGCGTAGTGGGGCGCGTAGTCAACCTGTGGAACTCCTTGCCAGAGGAGGCTGTGAAGGCTAGGACTATAACAGAGTTTAAAGAGAAGCTGGATAATTTCCTGGAGGTTAGGTCCATAAAAGGCTATTAGCCAGGGGATAAAATGGTGTCCCTGGCCTCTGTTTGTCAGAGGCTGGAGAGGGACGGCAGGAGACAAATCGCTTGATCATTGCCTTCAGTCCACCCTCTCTGGGGCACCTGGCGCTGGCCACTGTCGGCAGACAGGATACTGGGCTAGCTGGACCTTTGGTCTGACCCAGTACGGCTGCTCTTATGCGCGTACCCTGCCTGCCTTCGGCCGCAACGTTTGGTTTCCCGGAGACGTGTCTGACGGGAGATTTGCCTTGTGCCCCACCAAGTTTTTCAGATGTGCCGCGAGGGGGGCCCTGTGCCTAGCTCCCTGCATCGCTCCGTCCTGCTGAATCCGTGGGCCCCGGCCCGATCCCGGGGCAAGGTACGACCGCAGCATTGCTAGCAACACCCTGCTCCGAGCAGGTCACGTACAGGGCGGTTCCCCTGATGGAACACAGACCCTAGAGCAGCGAGGGCGAGCAGCTTCCACTCCGGGGACAAGATCATAAACCATGTTAATAAGGGAGCCCTCCCCCCCTCATTCAGGCAAACACTGTCTTGTTTAGTTGGCAGCAAATGCTACAGACCCCCGGGGAGCCGACGCGGGAGGAAGGGAGAAAAGGGACATCTGTTTAGAGCATTTCCACTCCCTGCTCTCCCAGGCGATTTCTATCTCTTCTTGTCAAAATTTATCAACTGCGTAATTGTTTAAACAGCATTAAAGTGCTTGGAGCAAGAGAGACTGGAAAGCATCCTGCAGTTGCCTGCGGTACTGAAACTGACAGCTCGGGAGAGACCGGGGAGGGGAGCCATCCATGGGCCGCCAACATTCTCCGGTTCATGATCTCGGGGGGAATACGCCCTGGCTTGCTGGAGGTCCCTCTTCCCCCCAGCTCCCCTCCTTGTTTCCCAGACCCCGAATTCTCCTCCCCCACCCCCCGAGCCCTGCGGTGATCCCCTTTATTACTCGCGATTATTGCAAAGATACCAGATCGGGAAACGCGGTCATTCAGGCGGAACACACCCCGCTCCAGCGCGGACTGGCCGCCCGGCAACGTAAGCTCTTTGCTGTGTCCCTTGCTGTGCATCTGAGCCCCCCAGCCGGGGACTCGGTGGGGCAGGAGAGGTGGGGTCGGGGCAAAGCTGTGGGGGGTATGGAGATGGGACACAACGAGATCGTTATCATCTCTGTCCATTGCCGAGTCTTGGAAAATGCTTCTTTTACATGGGGGAAACTGAGGCATGGAGCAGGTCAGGGCCAGGCCTTCCAAGATGTTGCGCATCTCCCCCCTCCAAGGTGAGAGCATGGGAAGCCATGGGCGGCTCAGCAGCTCTCAAAACCTGGCCCAGGTGGCCAAGAAGCCCTACTGCAGAGCCAGGAAGAGAACACGTCTGCCTCTCCAGGTCCCTGCCCCTCTCGCGCCCCTCGCGCCCGCCGTCCCCACACGTTGTAGCTCCTAACCCCAACCAGCGGTCACGCTCTTGGCCAGCTTTTCCAGCATGTGCAGAGCGGCCGGAGCGCAGGTGAGAGGGTGGCCCGGAGGCATTTCCGACATGGGGAGTCCGGCATTGCGGCTCCATGCGGCTGTTTGAAAAGCCAGGAGAGGGGGGCAGAACCTTGCCCCCTGTGCGTGTGTTTACCCCGGGCTGGGGGGCAACGTTCCTTCTAATCTTTTCCATCCATGTGTGGATTTTTTCCATCCCGTGTGGAATAAATTTGTGTTTTATGCACCGAGGCTTGTGCCAATGTGCACCACCCAGAGAAACACAAACCCAGCTGTGGGCACTTTTCTAATCAGCCAGGAGGCATTGGAGTCTCTCTTGAGGGGCTGCACAAGCACCCAGCGTACAGAGAACACCGTTGGAGGGGTAATTTCCAGCTCCGAGGTTACACCCAGGGCTGACACCTCTCCCCAGGGATACATCTGGCGAGGGAGGGCCTTGGGGCCGGGTGCTAGAGGAGGGCACCCCACCCGCCAGTGGGGGTCTGGTGTTTCTGGCCGCCCGTGAGGAGCCAGGGAGATACGTGGGGCAGGCTGGTGCGAGGTTCTCACGCCATGGCCCCGGCAGACCTCTGGAAACTCGAACTCCGCCAGCGGCAGGAAGTTTATGAAAATATTTTGACAAGGGGCACTTAGAGCCGCGCCCGTCCGCCAGAGGGGAGCCGAGCGTAAACAGAGCGCCGGATCCCCACGCCCCCGGGACCTCCAGCACGCGCGCTCGGCGTGGGCACCTCCTGAGATGGTGCGGAGGGAGCGTCGCATGTTAATTCCCGTGAGCGCTGCTGACAGCATGCAGAGGGAAGGCGAAGGCGGGGGGAAGAGTTGGGGGGGGGGGGGGGCAGGGTGTGTGGGAAGCTGTTTACACAACAGTTTGGCTTCTTTAATTATCGTGCTGGGTTTGTCGTGTTCGCAAGGATAAACAAGTCTGGGGAAATCCCTTCCTGACGCCGGGGCTCCGGGCAGAGGCCACGGCAGACCAGGGCTGGGCTGGGGTTTAGGGCTCATTCAAGCCAGGGGCTGGAGCTGCCCTGGGGGTGGCTGGCAGTGGCCAAAGTGGCTACCTAGCCTGCCAGCTCCCCCCGCAGTGTGTCTCTCTCGCTAGCGCGGTCCAAAGCACTGAACTGAGGAGGGACGTCGCCTGCCCGCTGCTGCGGGAGGGGGAGAGCTGGGGTGCAGGAAGATCCCCTAAAATGAGGCTATCAAATTCATTCTGCTGGTGGCCCAAATCCACGGGCAATCCCGGGTCTTCGGGTGACCAGCCAGAGCGCTGACCTCACTCCCCAGCCGGGGGGTTTCCCCGTGAATCCTGCGGACGCCCTGACTCACGCCGGGCGGCCGAGGCGCTGGGGGCTTCCCAAGGCAGCCACTAGCACCCCGGGGACTGCTTCCAGGGCTTCGGCTCGGGGCCGCGGCAAGGCAGGCCAGCGATAGCAGCAGCGTCGCGAGGACGTGCAGCGTAGGAGATAAGCTACACACGCAGCGGGACAAGTCACGTGCTCAAACGGCCCCTGCTTCCTGGCTGCCACCCCGCCCCCAAGACTGGCTGTGCCGGGGCCACGCTGGCGCCAAGGCGGAATGGGTCATCGGGACTGAATTCCTCTCTGCCAGTGGGGTGGGTCCTCCTCCTGCCACCTGGACTGTCTCTGTTCCGGGGCTGAGAATCAGACGGCAGCACTCGCAATGTCAGCTGAGCCCTTGGGTGGCCGTCTAGGAGAGTCAGGTGCCGTCCAGTGGATCAGCAGTGGGCCCACAGCCGGCAGTATGGGTTTCTATCGGTGGTGCACATCCGCACATGCCTCGGTGCATATAACCAACTCACGAGGAGTCATTCTTCCGCTCTGCTCTGCGCTGGTTAGGCCTCCACTGGAGGATTGTGTCCAGTTCTGGACACCGCATTTCAAGAAAGATGCGGAGACATTGGCGAGGGTCCAGAGAAGAGCAACACAAATGACGAAAGGTCTAGAGAACATGAGCTAGGAGGGAAGACTGAAAGAATTGGGCTTGCTCAGTTTGGAAAAGAGAAGATTGAGAGGGGACATGAGAGCTGTTTTCAGGTATCTAAAAGGGTGTTACAAGGAGGCGAGAGAAAACTTGTTCTTCCTGGCTTCTGAGGACAGGACAAGAAGCAAGGGGCTTAAGCTGCAGTGAGGAAGGTTTCGGTTGGACATTAGGAAAAAGTTCCTACCTGTCAGGGTGGTGAAACACTGGAATAAATTGCCCAGGGAGGTTGTGGAATCCCCATCTCTGGAGATATTTAAGAGCAGGTTAGATAAATGTCTATAGGGATGGTCTGGACAGTATTTGGTCCTGCCATGGGGGCAGGGGACTGGACTCGATGACCTCTCGAGGTCCCTTCCAGTTCTGTGAGTCTATGATTCCATTCCGCACATGGATGGAAAAGAGAGGACGCTGGTCACCGCTCCCCGCAGACTTACATCGGCGCGGCTGTGCCACTCAGGGGGATGCAAAATCCATCCCCCGCGAGACGTGTGAGACGCCCTCGCGCCCAGCATGGACTGCGCTGTCACAGCGCGCTGTTCCCACGGGGACTGGGACAAGCTCTCCCGTTGGCGTAGAAGCATCGGCAGCGGAGGGTGCATAGACCAGACCTCGCGGAACTGCCTCCGGGGCGACCTGGGGAAGCGAGTCCTGGGCCGGGGAGGGACCGGACAGGAGCATGGAAGCGGGAGCATCCGCATGGCCTGGAGATGCTTCTCCTCCCACCGTTTGTGCCACGACCGACTCAGACTCAGTCTCTGACCTGCCTCGGCTTTTAGGTCGGCGTGTTCGCGCAGCAGCTCCGTGCCCAAAGACTGGGCCGATCTCCCAGCTCACAGGGCCCAGTCCTGCACGCTGAGCTCAGGCCAAACTCTGCTGGAAGGGGAATGGGGGTTTTGCCTGAGGAAAGACTGCTGGCCCGGGCACTTTATCCAAAGCCCGGGAGCTGGTGCATGGTTTCCTACTGCACAAGAACCGAGGCTGAAAGCCCCACAGGGTCAGTTCTGGCCCTCAGAGGCAAATGAAGCGCATTCCACGCCGCCTCTTGCGGAGGAGACCTTCAAAACCTCAGCGCCTTCCCAGAACACAAAAATTGGGCGTCACCACATGAAATGAATAGGCGGCAGGTTTAAAACAAACTAAAGGAAGTTTTTCTTCAGGCATCGCACAGCCAACCTGTGGAACTCCTTGCCAGGGGATGTTGTAAAGACCAAGATTTTAGCAGGGTGGAAAAAAGGACTGGATACATTCACGTAGGATAGGTCCACCAATGGCTATTAGCCAGGATGGGCAAGAATGGTGTCCCTAACCTCTGCTATTTCGAAATAAGATCGAAACAAGCTCCGCCATTTGCATAGCTCAAATTGCACATCTTATTTGGAACCACAGTGCAGTGTGGACGTAGCCTTACCTAGCCAAAGAACCCCCGGGCGGCAGCTTACGCCAGGCAGAGCCAAATGAGAAGTCAGATGCGGCTTTTCTCCAGTGCCGCTGGTTAGGCGTCGGACACGATGCCGAAGAGAAGGGCCGGATTCTCCTGCTCTCGATGTCGTCACCCTGACTGGCTGCCTTGCAGGGAGAGAGGCTTGAAAACCCACGTTCCCAGGCTCACGGTAAGCGCAGTGGGTGGAGCCGGGCCGGGCTGGACGCGCGTTGCGATTAGATGTCAGAAGGCTCTTTTCTGGCCTCCGAAACGCCAAATCGAACCTGCTCAGCGGATGTGGAAGGGGGGTTGGGCCACCGGCTCTCAGTGACACGGGATGGAGCAGGGACTGTGATTTCTCAGGGTTGTTAACCCGGACAGACAGGCTCACCGAAAGGGCCAGCAAACTGGGCTCCTTGGAGAACCTGCCGTAGGGTCTAATGAATGCCATGTGCTCCGCTCTTCGTGATGCATCCCCACCGCCCCCTGCTTGCCAGGGCTGGGCTCCAAGCTCCCGGCCTCCCGCGGCTCCCCCGTGCTTACAGCGGGAAGACGGGGTATTTTGATTGTTTCTGACACTGGCACAGCAAGCCGAGCCAGCCCCAACTCCGCCACGCCACGGCCGGGCAACTCCCTGCGAGGGACGGGAAGGAATGTGGCGGCGATAGCGTGTGTGTGTGTGTGTGTGTGAATGTATCTGTATGCGTGGCTGTGTCTGCGTGGCTGTCTGCGTGCGTGTCCGTGTGTATGCGTCTGTGTCTGTGTGCGTGTGTCTGTGTATGCCTGTCTGTGTGTGTATGTGTGGCTGTCTGTGTGTGCATGTGTGTCTGTGTGTGCATGTCTGTGTGTGTGTGCACGTCTGTGTGTCTGTGTCTGTGTGTCTGCATATGTGCATGTGTGTCTGTGTGTGCGTATGTGTCTGTGTGTGCATGTATGGCTTTGTTTGTGTGCATGTCTGTGTATGCCTGTCTGTGTGTATGTGTGGCTGTGCATGCGTGCACGTGTGTCTGTGTGCACGTGTCTGTGTGTGCACGTGTGTCTGTGTGTCTGCATGTGTGTCTGTGTGTCCATGTATGTGTCTGTGTGTGCATGTATGTCTTTGTTTGTGTGCATGTCTGTGTATGCCTGTCTGTGTGTATGCGTGGCTGTGCATGCGTGCACGTGTGTCTGTGTGCACGTGTCTGTGTGTGCACGTGTGTCTGTGTGTGTGTGCATCTGTGTATGCCTGTTTGTCTGTGTGCGTGTCTGTGTGCGTGCGTGTCTGTGTATGCCTGTGTCTGTGTGCGTGTCTGCGTGTGCGTGCGTGTCTGTGTATGCCTGTGTCTGTGTGTGCGTGCGTGTCTGTGTATGCCTGTGTCTGTGTGTGCGTGTCTGCGTGTGTGTGCATGTCTGTGTATGCCTGTGTCTGTGTGTGCCTGCCTGTGTCTGTGTGTGCGTGTGTTAGTGTGTGTGTTTGTGCGGGAGGGTGGTTAGCCCCGTTCAGGCAGCGTTCGCAAAGCAGCCGTCTCCTGCGCGCTCACGCCCCTTGGCAGGGCCGTGGGGAAGGAGGCGGAGAGCCGCGCCCGGCCTTTGAGCGTGTTTGTGTGTCTAGTTCTGCTCCTAATTCCATTAGTGCTAATTGCATTTGGGAGCGTGCTCCGGTGTCGTGTTTTGTTTTGCTGGGAAGGCCGGGCTGGCCATTTGCATATCGCTCCCCAGCCTGCCGCTCCCGGCCCGCAGCGCGGCCAGGGCCCGTGTGCGCTCGCGTGTCTGAGCCCGGAGCTTGGGCGCTGCCTGCTGAGAGCGGGGAGCCCAGGGCAGCGGCCTGCGTCTGCATTAGGAACACACCGCACTGACCTTCGCTACGCTCCCTGCAGGCTGCTTTGCTGGGGCGCTGCGCTGGCTCCCGGCAGTGCCGGGCTGTCCTGCCCAGTAGGCACAGCCAGGTTACCCTGGCCTGCAGGGAGCCCCGTTACCATCCAACCCCAGACAGCTCAGGGCGAGGAGCAGGGCTCCACTTTCCTCTCCAGAGTGGGAGAGAGCATCCCCCCGAGTCGCCCTGCTGCACCCCCCAGTCGCCCCGCTGCACCCCCGTGTACCCACTGCTCTGTGAGTCGCCCCACTGCACCCCCGAGTCACCCATTGCTCTGTGAGTCGCCCCGCTGCACCCCCCAGTCACCCACTGCTCTGTGAGTCGCCCCACTGCATCCCCGAGTCACCCATTGCTCTGTGAGTCGCCCCACTGCACCCCCCAGTCACCCACTGCTCTGTGAGTCGCCCCACTGCATCCCCGAGTCACCCATTGCTCTGTGAGTCGCCCCACTGCACCCCCCAGTCACCCATTGCTCTGTGAGTCGCCCCGCTGCACCCCCCAGTCACCCACTGCTCTGTGAGTCGCCCCACTGCATCCCCGAGTCACCCATTGCTCTGTGAGTCGCCCCACTGCACCCCCGAGTCACCCATTGCTCTGTGAGTCGCCCCGCTGCACCCCCCAGTCACCCACTGCTCTGTGAGTCGCCCCACTGCATCCCCGAGTCACCCATTGCTCTGTGAGTCGCCCCACTGCACCCCCCAGTCACCCACTGCTCTGTGAGTCGCCCCGCTGCACCCCCTAGTCACCCATTGCTCTGTGAGTCGCCCCGCTGCACCCCCCAGTCACCCACTGCTCTGTGAGTCGCCCCGCTGCACCCCCCAATCACCCACTGCTCTGTGAGTCGCCCCGCTGCACCCCCCAGTCACTCACTGCTCTGTGAGTCGCCCCACTGCACCCCCGAGTCACCCATTGCTCTGTGAGTCGCCCCGCTGCACCCCCCAGTCACCCACTGCTCTGTGAGTTGCCCCACTGCATCCCCGAGTCACCCATTGCTCTGTGAGTCGCCCCACTGCACCCCCCAGTCACCCACTGCTCTGTGAGTCGCCCCACTGCACCCCCCAGTCACCCACTGCTCTGTGAGTCGCCCCGCTGCACCCCCCAGTCACCCACTGCTCTGTGAGTCGCCCCGCTGCACCCCCAGTCACCCACTGCTCTGTGAGTCGCCCCGCTGCACCCTCCAGTCACCCACTGCTCTGTGAGTCGCCCCGCTGCACCCCCCAATCACCCACTGCTCTGTGAGTCACCCACTTCCCAAGTTACTCACTGCACTGTGAGCCACCCCACTGTACCCGAGTCACCCACTACTCTGTGGGTCACCCCACTGCACCTCTCAAGTCGTCTACTGCACCCCCAAGTTATCCCACTGCACCGCCCAAATCACCTAACTGCACTTCTGAGTCGCTCCCTGCACCCCGAGCCACCCCACTGCTCCCTCCCAGGTCACCTCACAGCAGCCCCCCCAAGCTGCCCCTCTGACATTTGGGCCAGTACTGACACTAAGCGGGGAGGGCCTCCCGCACTGCTCCCGTGGCACAGCGCCCCCTAGTGCTGCCCCAGGGCAAACTCGCATTTCAAGGCGAGCGCCAATCCCCAAGCCCCAGGGGATTCCTATTGCCCACACGCAGAGACCCCCTGCCCCTACCTCATGCCAGGGCACAGGCCAGCTAGCACTGCCTGCCCCCGCCCCCCATCCCAGGCCCACCCCCACCCCGGGCCCCCAGTCCTGCAGCTGGACACCGAGTGGGGCGGCCAGAAGGCAGTAGGGTCCTTTGTGCTACCTCCCCCTCTCCCACGAATCTGCCCCTGCCCCCAGCTCTGCCACCTGCCTGCTGGTCCTGGCTGCCCAGCGGTGCACGAGGGGCGACCAGATGTTGGCTACTCGGGGCTTTGTCTTACAGATGCAGCTGCCCCCCTCCCAGAGAAGCCCCCGATTGCTTCACGCTTGCTCTCTGGACGCCCCTGGGGCAGCAGCGAGTTCACGGGCACGGCTGGGTCAGGGCTCTGCCCTCGGAGCGGTCGCGAGTTCGGTGGTTTTCTGGAGACGTTTTCCTCGCTTTTCTTTTCTTCTGAAAGGGAAGCAGCGGCGGGGGCGGGGACGGGGGGGGGGGGGGGGAGCCCAAACCGCAGCTGGAGCCCAGCTGAGGAGCAAAGTCAGTCCTAAGGCAAAGGACCGGGGGGGCTGTTATTATTTATTAGCGGCGAACGCTTGACTGTCCACTAATCAGGCCAGGGAACCCAACGCAGGCCGCGGGCCCCCCGCTCACATGTGGTTTCTGTTGCGTTGCCGGCCGGCCCCTACCCGCTCTGGCCTGGGTTTGTTTGTGTTTCTGTTAATTTGGTTGTTTTTCCATGTCGTTTTCCGTCAAACCGCATGTTTTTTCCCTTCCTCTTGCCAGCCCGCTAGTGACAGGCGGCGGGGGAAGGCGCCCGGCACGGAGCCCTGCTCTCTGACCCGGTGGGTGGCCTCTCCTGCCAGCTCCGGCACTCGGAAGAGTCCCCCGCGCCGTGCTCCGGGACACGCCGCGCCTTCACCTGCCCGGCAGGCAATTAGGGGCTGGCTGCTCACCTCCCGCCCCGGACAGATCTCCTATCAGTTCTGCCTTCCACTGGCTGCTAAAGCGCCGGAGTCCTCTGGGCTGGCGGCGGTGCCCTGCTCCGGCACACGCCGTGTCTGGCTCCCACGCCCGCAGCACACTCGCTGTCCGTCTCCCCGGCTTCTCTCGTTGCTGCTCCCCCAGCCGCCGGAGCCCTCGCCTTCCCCTCCCTCCTAGGCTCCCAGAGCAACCCCAGCCGCACCCAACGCACGCCACCCTGGCTAGAATGAGCCATTTAGGGTGCAGCCACCGAGGGGCTGAGGGAGCCAGGCAGGGGCGGATTCTTAGACCCAGGAGGATTCCACCCGAGGTGTGTCCGGGGATGGAGGGATCCGTTCCATCCAGGGTATGGACGGTGCAGAAACTCCTTTGCTGCTATCCTTGGCCATTAACTCGAGTGCGCCTTCCACGTTGCCTGCGAAGCTTTCCTGCTCCCTTGTGCCCAGACACCTCGCTCTCCTCTTTTGGCCGGCCTTCTGCCTCTCACTAGCCTCTCCTCTCTGGCCCGTTAACGTTATTTTTATAACCGACTATAAAAAAGAGAGCCATGTGCCAAACCTCAAGCGCACATTACTTCCCAACATCTCTGCTCCAGCCGCTCGCCCCGCCTCCCTCCGGCTCTGCTGGACTCGGAGCGAGGAGTCTTCTGCCCGGACGGGCGCTCGGCTTCTGGCCTTGCTCCGCCGTGGCTCCGCTCCCCGGGGGGGCTCCGTGTTCACCCCTTTCAAGAGCCTGCACGACCCGTCCCCCAGAGCCGCGCGCAGCGGGGAGGACACCCCGGGTGGAAATTCCAGTCGCGCCCCCGTCTCCTCGCCGGCCCGGCGCAATCCTTGCCTCTCCCCCGTCCCCAGCACGGGGAGCCACCAAAGAGAAGCGAAGTGTCCCGCCTGGGCGTGTAAACGCAATCCCTCCAGCCAAGGCAGCACGTGGCCGTCCCCGAAGCTCAGCCGGGCCCGGGGTTAAGCCGCTCTCCAACGGCTGTGCAGCACGTTACGTGCGTTCTGCTCTCGGGCCTTCAGGAGGAGGAAGCAGAAAGGACCATTCCGGAAGGATCCGCACGTCCCGCGAGGGGCTGGTTGGATGCACCCAGCCCCACAAGCCTGCACCTTCGACGCCCATGACATCATCCCTCGGGGGGCGGGATTTCCTGCCCGCACAGAGGAAAGGAGCCAGGGGCGTGACCCGCGCGGCCCCGTTTTTTCCGTGCAGCGGCCGGTCCCCAGCACGGCAGAGATGTCGGCATGAGGAGGGTCCGGGCTCAAACCCAGTGGCAGAGGCGGACTGGCAACCTCCCGTCCAGCCTGCTCAGGGCGGGGAAGGTGCCAGCCTCACCCCTCATCCTGGCCCCCGATTCTGAATCCAGCCCCCCGAGAGTGAACCCCCATGCTGAGCTATACAGGGATGCCAGGCCAGGCCGGGCGCCCCTCTCCGAAGCCCCGCTGGCATGAAGGCCTGGAGGAGCTGCAAAGTCCAGGCTCGACACGGCTCTTGTCTTTGTGGGGGTGGGGCAGAGGGAAGGGTGGGGGAGAGAAAAACTTGCAGAGAGCTTTCCGTGAAAATCCAGGCAATTACATTAATGACCAGGAAACAAAAGCAACTCCCCTGATTAGTTCCTTGCATCCGTAATGACATGAGCCACCTTGGGCATCGCTTCTTTTCTGATCTCTTGCTCTCGCCTCACACCTCCCCTGCCCTCCACGCCGCTCTCCCCAGCCTGCCGCAGCCCGGGCAAAGCGACTGACATCCGGCACTAATAGGAACCGGCAGGGGCTGGGCTCTCTGGCCCACCGATCCCTGCCGGCCCCGAAGCGGATTGACGGGGATGAAGAGGAGTGAGGTGCTGAGCAGAGGGAAAGTCATTGCAAAGTCGCAGCGACGCCCCAGCTGGAAAGGAACCTTCTGAGCCGGGCCCCCACCTCCCGCCCCACTTTGGGCTCCAGCTTTCCCCGGCCTGCGTGTAGAGCTGCAGGCCCGGCGTAGCTGGTTTCTCACACGCAGGGCTCCTGGTGAGCTCCGGCCAGGAGCACGGCAAGGGGGAGGAACACGCTGGCGGGCACAGGGCGGCCCAGCGCCGCACTACCACGGTGGCCCGTTTCCTGCCACACACAGGGACGGCCTGGTGCGCACGGCCCGCCGGCCACCCCAGAGCCAGCAGGCTCTGCATGCGCAGGGGCCTTGGGAGCCTCGTAGAAAGGGCCCCGGGGCGCGAATCCAACCTGCCCAAGAGGCACTTGCCGCTGAATGATGCACCCACCGTCCAGCTCAGCAGCATCCACAGCTTCTCTGCTGCCTCCTGCCCCTCCGCCCCACGGGCTCCTCCCTCCCCAAGTCGCCCCAGGGGCACCCCAGCAAACCACCCTCTCGCTGGCCTGTCACCCGGCATCTCTTGGTAAGGTGGCACCGTGGAGCCCTCACCCACTGCGAGTGAATCCGAGAATCCCAGGGCGGGAAGAGCCCTCAGGAGTCGAGTCCAGCCCCCTGCCCAAAGCAGGACCAACCCAACTCAATCAACTCAGCCAGGGCTTGGTCAAGCCGGGACTTGGACACCTCTAGGGATGGAGATTCCACCCCCTCCCTAGGGAACCCAGCCCAGCGCTTCCCCACCTGCCTAGGGAAAGAGTTTTTCCTAATCACCAACCTAGACCTTCCCCACTGCAACTTGAGCCCATTGCTCCTCATCCTGCCACCTGCCCCCACTGAGAACAGCCTCTCTCCAGCCTCTCTTCGGACCCCCCCTGCAGGGAGTTGCAGGCTGCTCTCAAATCCCCCCTCACTCTTCTCTTCTGCAGACTGAACAAACCCAAATCCCTCAGCCTCTCCTCGCAGGTCGTGTGCTCCCTCCAGCTTCCTAAACATTTCTGTTACCGTCCGCTGGACTCTCTCCACCGCAGCCACGACCTTTCTGTCATGGGGGGCCCAGAACTGGACGTAACACTCCAGATGTGGCCTCCCCAGTGCTGAGTAAAGGGGAATAGCCAGCAGGAGGCTGACTCCTGGGTCTCTCCTCATTCTATAAGCCTGGTGCATTGCCGGCAGCTGCCTCCCATGGCTGATTTGCGACCGCGTGCCCCGCCCGGTCCGGTCCCACCCTCTCCGGACACCAGCTTGCTGGCTTCCTCCAGGAAAAGATCTATCAAGGCCTCCTGCCTCTTGGCCACACCCTGTCCTCATCACGCACACCAAGGACTCGGATTTGCTCCATTCTCCCGTCCACCCCTCCCCTGGACCCCAGCCTGTCCTCAGCTTCCGCCCCCCTTGGGGAAAACGGCAACGGCCAGACCGCAAAGCAGCATTTCTTGATGAGCGTGTCTCTCGTCTCACCATCGGAATCATGTTCGTTTCGTAGGCGGGTGGGGGGGCGGTGGCGCTGAATACAGCATCCTCCTGCCGCAGTGTGAAACGTCACAGGTGGCACGGGAGTGGGCCGGTCACCTCCGATGCGTGCCCCCCTCCCGTGGCTGAGGGTCACGTGCCAGGCAGCCTGCCTCAGTTTCCCCCACTGGCACTGTGCAAAGATATTCCCGCTTTTTTGGGGGGCAAACACTGTTTATAAAAATCACTCTCCTCCCCAAACAGTCCCTTCAGAGGTCCACAGAACCAACGTATCACTTTCTCTCCAAGAGGCTCTGGGAGACAGACCCATAGTCTCCTAGGGTGTGTCTAGACTACATGCCTCTGTCGACGGAGGCATGTAGATTAGCCAGATCGGCAGAGGGAAATGAAGCCGCGATTAAAATAATCGCGGCTTCATTTAAATTTAAATGGCTGCCCCGCTCTGCCGATCAGCTGTTTGTCGGCAGATCGGGGCAGTCTGGACGTGACGCGCCGACAAAGAAGCCTTTCTTGATCGGCACAGGTATGCCTCGTGAAACCAGGTTTACCTGTGCCGATCAAGAAAGGCTTCTTTGTCGGCGCGTCACGTCCAGACTGCCCCGATCTGCCGACAAACAGCTGATCGGCAGAGCGGGGCAGCCATTTAAATTTAAATGAAGCCGCGATTATTTTAATCGCGGCTTCATTTCCCTCTGCCGATCTGGCTAATCTACATGCCTCCGTCGACGGAGGCATGTAGTTTAGACGTACCCCTATAGACAACCACCTAACCTCAGGATGATTCTTACCAACAACCACAGGACATACCACACTAATACCCACCCTGGTACCTTCCCTTGCAACAAACCCCGCTGCCAGCTTTGTCCACAAATTCACTCTGCTGATACCATTATTGGACCTAACCAAGTGAGTTATAAGATCAAGAACACATATTCCTGCGCATCCAGAAATATAATCTATGCTATCATGTGTCGAAAGTGTCCGTCTGCTATGTACATCGGACAAACGTCTCAGACACTTCGCCAAAGGATCAATGCCCACAAAACAGATATTAGACAGGATCACAAAGAAAAAACAGTTTCTTGCCATTTCAACCAGAAAGGACACTGTCTCAACGACTTAATTACCTGCATCCTGCTTCAAAGGCCTTTTAAGACTACACCTGAAAGAGAATCCTCTGAACTGTCATGCATGCTAAAATTCGACACTTTACGCCTAAGTTTGAACAAAGACTTTAATTATCTTACCCATTACAAAGATAGCTTCCCCAATTATTACCTTTAATATCATTAGCTCACAGACATTTACCTCCCCCGCACATCCCCGTTCTGTTCTGAAATTTGATTTGTCCTTTTCACATGTGTTCATTTTTTTAAATTGTATCCTTTGGTATATATGGTTGTGACTATTTTCTTCCACTATTTGATCTGGGGAAGTGGGTCTGGCCCACGAAAGCTCATCACCTAATAAACCATCTTGTGAGTCTTTAAAGTGCTACCTAGTCCTGTTTTTTGTTTCTCCTCCCAGGCCTCCTCGCCTGCAGCAGCTCTTGGGGGCTTCCCCGCTGGAGTCTCTCCTCGCTCTCTGCCAACGCTGCTTCTGCTTCTGGGCCTTTCTCCTTCGCTGCAGCCACCTGCTGCCCTTCTGGGGGGCACCCAACTGAACCCAGCTGCCTGGTTCTGGGAGGCGGGCTGGGGGGAGCCCCCAGGGCCCAGCTCCCCTGGTACGAGGCCACTCCTGGCTGGTGAGCGAGGCTGCGGGCACCTTTCTTGTCACCCCATTTGTCTCCCCGAATCAGAATTACTCTGCTGGCCCCTTGGATGGATGCACTGAGGTGAATGAATAGGATGGGGGGACATTCACTCCCCCTCCCCCACTTGCCTGGATTTAGCCCCCAAGGCATGGGACTCCCCCCAGCATTGGGGCGTCCGCACTGGTACTCCAGCCCCCCCGCCGTGGGCCCTACATCTACTAGCGTGGGCCCCCCAGGCTCTGGGGTGCGAGGGGAGCATGGGGAGCATCTTTCCCCTCAGTCGGGAGCCACCTCAGGGAGGGTTCTCACTCGTGTGTGGCCCCCGACTGATTTTTCTGTGGGTCAGGGGCCCCCAGCCCAAAAGAGGCTCCCCGCCCCCGTGTAGAGAAAAGACCCACGATTCACTGGGCTGGGCTGATACCGTCCCATCCGGGGACATCTTCGCCCTGCCATCGCCTCAGCGCGGACGGGATTCCATTATTCCCTTCGTGCAGGGGGTGTCCTCTAGCGCCTTGTCACCCCAACATCAGGGGGGTGGGGGGGAGCTGCAGCCAGGCGTGGGGGGAGGGGCTACCCCTTGCTGCGCAATTGGGGCACAGTGTGGAAGGGACAAGCATGGAGCTGACCCCAGGAGGTTGACTGGGCAAAGGCCATGCCAGAACCTGCTCCACCACCTCATCTTCAGGGTGTGCTTTATCCCGCCTCTCCCTGGGTGGGGGGGACTTGAACCCACCACCCTCCTCATGCGAGCACCCTATCCCCTAGGCCTCATTGGATCCCACTGCCTGACCTCAACTTCAGGGTGCCCTTTATCCCACCCTGTCCACCCACCTCACCTTCGGGGTGTCTTTTATCCCGCCTCCCCCTGGGTGGGGGGACTTGAACCCGCCACCCTGCCCTCCCCAGGCGAGCGGCCCAGGATGCAACAGGACACCCGGCCGTGTACTCACTCCCCACTCGCAGGTAGGTCTGGTACTTGAGGTGCCAGGAGGCCCCTTCGTAGCAGGTGTACTGGCCGCTCTGCGCCAGGTCGACGTTCCGCAGGATCAGGCGCGACCCGTTGACTTGGGAGGCCTCCATGTCGGTGCCGTTGGCCATCCAGGTCACTGCCGCGTCCCAGTCCACCGCCCCGCACTGCATGGTCACGTCCGCCCCCAGGCGCTCGTACTGGACGTGGGAGTCTGAGGAGATAGAGAGAGAATCCCGAAGTGAGAACCCCTTTGCCGGCCATGCTCCCGGGCCTGCAAACGGCAGAGCAGCGGAGAGGCAGGGCCCGGAGCCAACCTGGAAGAAAGTCTGAGCATTAGTCACCCCACAGCAGCGGGCAGCATGATCTCAGTGTGGCCCCGGAGCCAGGCCTGCGTGAGTTCTAGTCAGGCTCTGACACTGACACACTGCATAACCTTGGGCACATCCCTTAACCCTTCTAGGTACCTCAGCTTCCTCGCGTATGGCATGCTGGCACCGACACCTCCGGGCCCACCCTGCTAAGTGGCCTGGAGAACAACCACTGTAAGAGTCCCAGTCTGTGCAAAGCCCTCTTGCCGCGAACCCCAGTTTCCACGGCGGGGGTTAAGAAGGCACAGAGGGCTCGGTTTAGCGGGCTGGATGCTGGCCTGTCTGAGCCCCGTCTATTCTGGTCCTGTCAGCATCCGGTAGGATCCCAATCCCTCCCTCCATTCGGGCGGGGGTGAGGCCGGTAAAGGCATTCCCTTTCTTTTGCCTGCATAGGGCACCTGGGGCAGAGCTGAGAAGTTAACTCAGGCATCCTGAAAAAACTCATCGGCCGCGTGTCCTGGCCAGCTGTGCCCCATCTGTAGCCCTTCTCCAGCCTCCCAGGAAAAGTCTGCCAGGGACTTGCTGATTCATTAACCGTGAAACGCTCCGTGGGGTCGGCTCAGTTTCGGCAAAGGTGCCATGGAGCCCAGGACGGTTTCCTTCCAGCCCCCTCACCCCTCTCCGAGGCGCCCGGCCTGGTGGGAGGACATGGCATGGGAAGACTCGGCTCCCATGCTCGCAGTGCCTCAACAGACTGGGCCTCCACTCTGGCTCAGAGACGGGGCCCCCACGCTTTCCAGAGTCCCCCCAGAATTAGTGTGATGCTGAAAAGCGGTTAATTAGGTGATCGTGTAACTGTAAAAAATCTCAGCGGTCACATGTTCCACACTGCAGGGTCCCCGGGAGCAGGGCCAGCAGCCAGTGTACGACGGAAGACGGCTCCCGGCCCCACACCTGAGGAACTGGCTATGCTGTGGACTCTAGGAACCTCATTCCTACTCTTCCTGACTAATAGCCATTGATAGACCTAACCACCATGAATTTATCTAGCTCTTTTTTTAAACCCTGTTATAGTCCTGGTCTTCACAACATCCTTTGGCGAGGAGTTCCACAGGTTGACTGTGCGCTGTGTGAAGAAAAACTTCCTTTGGTTTGTTTTAAACCTGCTGCCTATTCATTTCATTTGGTGACCCCTAGTTCTTACATTGTGGGAATAAGTAAATAACTTTTCCTTACTCGCTTTCTCCAGACCTGTCATGATTTTATAGATCTCTATCCTGTCCCTCCTTAGGGTGCGTCTACATGGCACCGTTGTTTTGAGATAACGAGTGTTATTTCAAAATAACAATGTGCACATCTACACAGCCATTCTGTTATTTCGAAATTATTTCAAAACAATGGACGGCTTATTCCGAAATCTGTAAACCTCATTCTACAGGGAATAACACCTATTCTGAAACAGCTATTTCGAAATAAGGCGTGTGCAGATGCTCCACTGCTGCTATTTCGAAAGGGCCCCTCCCAGGGGCCATTCTAAATTATTCCTCCCCAGTGTCACCTGAGGCTCTAAATCGTGGTAGCACGTCTACATTAGGGAAGCCGGCCTCAGACTCATTTTGAGGCTTCCCTGCAGGGTAGACGTGCAATTTCGAAATAAGCTATTTCGGAATAACTATTCTGGAATAGCTTATTTCAAAATAAGCGTGCAATGTAGCCGTTCCCTGAGTCTCCTCTTTTCTAATCTGAAAAGTGCCAGTCTTTTTAATTTCTCTTCATACGGCAGCCGTTCCAAACCCCGAATCATTTTTGTTTCTGGACCTTTTCCAACCCTTTTCCAGTGCTAAGATGTCTTTTTGGGGATGAGGAGACCACCTCTGTACAGTATTGAAGCTGTGGGTGGATTTATAGAGAGGCAATCAGATAGTCTCTCTCTGATTCTCTGTCCCTTTTTTACTGACTCCCGACACACTGTTTGATGTTTTGGCTGCCGCTGCACACGGAGTGGATGTTTGCCGAGAACTCTCCACAGTGACTCCCCAACGGAGGGTAGCCTGTGGCACAGGTAAGCAGAGCCACGCTAGGCCCAGTCTAGCTAGTCCAGGTAGCAATAGCAGGGAAGACTTAGCTGCAGGGGCGAGCAACCCAAGTACAAGGCAGCATGCCCGGCAGGTCTGTACTAGGAGTAACCAGCCTGCGCCAACCCATCCACTTTTTGTCACCTGCCCAGGTGGCTGGGTGTCCGCCGGAGCTGCAGCCGCCCCTTTGTGGGCGCACCCTCGGGCCGCGGGGACAGACGGGCGCGTTGCTGGGGAAATGTCGCCATCGGGCGTGGGGCAATTCCACAGAATGTCCAGGGTTATCCCCGCTGCGAGGACAGGGCAGCAGCCACGGACGCTGCCGCCACGGAGACCACCTCTCCTCCTGGCCAGGGCGGGAGGGCCAGTGAGGGCCCTGCCAGAGACCCTAGCTAGGACTAGGGATGTCATCGTGAAGTCGATTAACCGATTAACCGGTAAGCAAAAGTGTCTAGGTTAATGCTACAGATGACACACATTCTGCCCCCTGCTGGTACATTTTGCAGCAGGCTGGCCAGCAGCCCGGCTCAGTCCTGGCTTGCGACGGATCCGGGACCTGCCCCCGCTGCGGCTCTGCATTAAAGTGCACTCGGAGCTGGGCAGGCAGGCAGCCTGGCTCAGGTTTGGCTCACGCCAGGTCCAGGAAATCAAGCCCCTCCCACTCCCCGGACAGGGGCTGCTGCTGCCATCACATGCTGCTGCCTCTGGATCAGAGGCAGCAGTGCAGGGCGACAGGCGCGCGGACCAGCTCCCGACTGGCACCCCGTGCTGCTGCCTCTGATACAGAGGCAGCAACACCGAGTAGGAGGGGGCTCCTCGGGAGTGCGGCTGGAGTGCACTATCGAATTGTCGAGTAACCGATAAGCATTCACAAGGTTAATCAACTATTCAATGAACTGACATTGAACATCCCTCGCTGGGACCAGGCACAACCTGGAGCTAACGAGCCAAGATTCATCCTTGGGGACAAAGGGGCACCAGGAACACCCCTCCCCGCCAAGTAACCTTAGCTCCCCCAACAGGGGTGAAGAAGATGCAGAACTACCCACGGGGGCACATCCGCAGGCAGGGACGGAGTTAAACAGTCCCCCAGCCAACACTCCCCCCCTCTCAGGCTGGCACACACAGAACCCCCGCACCCAGGACCAGCAAACCCGGGACAAGCCCCTACTTGGAGGCAGGAGCCGCAGCGGGAGGCGTTAAACTGCCCAGGTCCTCTTCAGGGGCGGCCCAGACTTCAGGCTGCAGCCACGCGTTAAAGTCCCAGGAAGCCAGCGGAGACTTGGGCCGTGGCCACATGGGCGGGCAACCCAGAAGGGAGCGCCGAGGCAGCTTCTTAGTGACAGAGGCCAGAGAAGGGGCGAGAGGAAGATGTCTCGGAGGCAGGGGCCGTGGGAAGGCATTTTACTCAGCTCCGCCAGGGCCCCTACATGGAAATGAACACTCTCCCTTGGACCAGCGTCTAGGCCAGGCCAGCTACAAACCGCAGCCCTGCCCAGGCGCTGGGTAAGCACAGGCCACCCGCCGGCTTGCAGCCGTGCAACAATCCCTTTCACACGCACAGAGTGGGAAGAAGCTGTCTAGGAAGGAGTCCTGCGGAAAGGGATCTAGGGGTCAGAGTGGACCACAAGCTAAATATGAGTCAACCATGTGACACTGTTGCAAAACAAGCAAACATGATTCTGGGAGGCATGAACAGGAGTGCGGTGAGCAAGACACGAGGAGTCATTCTTCCGCTCTCTTCTGGCCGATTAGGCCTCAATTGGAGAATTGTTCAGTTCTGGGCACCGCATTTCAAGAAAGATGTGGAGACATTGGAGAAGGTCCAGAGAAGGGCAACACCATGAAAGGTCTAGGAAGCATGAGCTCTGAGGAAGACTGAAAGAACTGGGCTTGTTTAGTTTAGAAAAGAGAAGACTGAGAGGGGACATGAGAGCCGTTTTCAAGTATCTAAAAGGCTGCTGCAAGAGAGAAAAAATTGTTCTCCTTGGCCTCTGAGGATAGAACAAGAAGCAATGGGCTTAAACTGCAGCAAGGGAGGTTGAGGTTGGACATTAGGAAAAACTTCCCACCTGTCAGGGTGGTCAAACACTGGAATAAATTGCTTGGGGAGGTTGTGGAATCTCCATCGCTGGAGAGATTTAAGAGCAGGTTGGACAGACACCTGTCAGGGATGGTCTAGCTGGTGCTGGGCCCTGCCGGGAGGGCCGGAGACTGGACTTGATGACTCTCGAGGTCCCTTCCAGTTTAGGGTTCTATGGTTCTGTGACAGGGCCTGGCAGTGTTTCTATCTCCCAAACAGGCAGGGGGTGTGTTCCAGCTCTAAGCCCCCATCTCCTGACTTCCGCTGGGTCCGTCTGGGCACCTCCACAGGGACAGACACTCAGTTCAACCCCTACCCCAGGCAGAAAGGCCCAGAAGGAGGCCTGGCTCCAGGAAGGCCGAGCTGGCCCGTACTCCAATCCCTTCCCCCAATTCTTTCCTCCCCGGTGTGTGACAGTGCCCCCGCTGCTCAGGAGAGTCACAGCTCCCCGTGGTCTTGGCCCAGCCCGTGCGACACGCTCCGCACACGCTCCCGTGCCCCTCGTGCCAGCCGGGCACCAGGGCGGCTTGCGGAGGGGCCGGCTCCAGACGTGGTGCGGGTGGGCCCCTGCCCGGCTGTGCGAGTGAGCCGGCCCAGTGGGGAGACGGGGGCTGCCCTGCCCCCCCTCAGGGGCAGCTCCCCACACGAAGCGGCCAAGAAGGGAGATTTTTAGCATTCCTGGGGGAAGCGGCCGCTCCAGCCGGTTGAATGGGGCCTATTGTGCGAGCGCAGGGCTGGCGTTCGTGCCCAAGGGCCCAGCCCCGTCTGGCTGCCACGGCAATTTACAGACGGACGTGACCCAAGTGTTCTCGCCAGCGATGCGCACGCCCTTGTGCCCACACACAAGGTGGGGTTGCCGCTTGCGGAATTGGGGTTCGGGGGCTGTTCACAGAGAGGCCGAGCCCCCGGCTGGCTCAAAGCCCCTTCCTTGCGGGTCGCTTTCAAAGCCCTTGGCTTGAGGCAACGCGGAGCCACGGCCTGCATTTTACCACTAGGGAAACTGAGGCACAGAGCGAGCAGGTGAGTTTGCCCAGAGTCAGGGCCAGGACTGAGACCTGAATCCACCTCTGGTGATTCCTGGGCCTTTACGCCGACCAGCTCTCTCTCCCGGCTGGGTCGGGCCAGCCACAAGCAAGCCTCTTGGTGATGCATTAGACAGCGGTGTGTACATGCGTGTGTAAGACATTGCATGGCAGCAGCGTGCTGTGGGGGGGGCAGGGAGACTCACAAGGTGAGCAAAGCAG
Source organism: Pelodiscus sinensis (assembly GCF_049634645.1). Classification (NCBI taxonomy): domain Eukaryota; kingdom Metazoa; phylum Chordata; order Testudines; family Trionychidae; genus Pelodiscus; species Pelodiscus sinensis. Next base: position 127,537,038 of record NC_134716.1, read on the forward strand.
AAAGGCTCACGACTCTGTGACTTTCAAGCCAAACGAGGTCGACCCTCCCCGCCCCCCCACAATGGGAAGAGAGCAGCAGGCCCCGGCCGCGCTGGGGAAAGACTCCAGGAGCCACAAGGAGGAGGTGATGGCCACAGCAGAAAGGGGATTAGAACTGCTAACTCCTCAAGTGCTTCACCCCTGTCTCCACCAGCCCTGCTTTCCTCCAGACCAGCAACCAGGCCATAAGAACGGTCAGACCAAAGGTCCGTCTAGCCCAGTGTCCTGTCTGCTGACACTGGCCAGCACCAGGTGCCCCAGAGGGAGGGAACAAAACAGGGAATCAACCAGTGATCCCCCCCCTCTCGCCCATTCCCAGTTTCTGACAAACAGGCTAGGGACCATCCCTACCCAGCCTGGCTAATAGCCACTGATGGACCTAACCGCCATGAATCTATCTAGCTCTTTATTGAACCCTGTTAAAGTCCCGATCTTCACCACATCCTCTGGCGAGGAGTTCCACAGGTTGACCGTGCGCTGCATGAAGAAAACCTTCCTTTGGTTGGTTTTAAACCTGCTGCCTATTCATTTCATCGGGTGACCCCTTGCTCTTGTGTTATGGGAAGGCGCAAATAACTTTTCCTTATTCACTTTCTCTTCAGCTGTCATGAGTTTATAGATCGCGCTCCTATCCCCCCTTAGTCTCCTCTTTTCCAAGCTGAAAAGCCCCCGTCCTTTTAATCTCTCGTCATGTGGGACCTGTTCCAAACCCCTCGTCATTTTTGTTGCCCTTCTCTGAGCTTTTAGCGAGGCTAAGAGATCTTTCTGGAGCTGAGGCGACCACATGCCAAGTTGCATCTTACAGTACAGAGAAAACATGCCCCGGACCCAGAGCAGGCTGCTAAGCCTCCTCTCAGTTGTGCCTGGAATGGAGCGGGGAGCGTGTGTGTTAATGTCACTCCCTTCTCCCGTACTTTGTTCCCACCCGGCCTCAGTTGCCAACAGAAACTTTCCCTTGCGAGAGGAGGAATTTCATGTGAAGGGAGCCAGCTCCCCGAGGAGAGATTTCCAACCCAATATATCTTTGTACGGAAACAGACATAATTGAGCGTTGGAGATGAAGCCCCAGATAGGGACCGTTCCAGGTGGAATTTGTTCGTGAACGAAGCGCGGCAGCAAGCGACGCCTGGTTTTGTTTGCCGCACTTGGGTAAATCCCTGGAGTCAGCAGCTTGGCTCTCTTGACAAGGAGAAATAATTAGCAAGCAACTTTAATTAAGAGATAACAGATGGGTGCTAACGGACTGCCACTTCATCACCGCCGAGATAGCCTGGAGCCCGCCTGGAGTTTCCTTTGGAGAGGAGGGGAGGGGAGTCAACGATGCGTTCCCCCTCCTTTGCGCTGTGGGGCGTGCTTGGGGGCGTGCGCGGCTCTGCTCCCGGCGGGCGAGCAGGACTAGAGCTAGGCGAGCCAGCCTGTGAATTCATGGCCTGGTGAGGCTCCGAAGTCTTAGAAATGGGGCTCTGGGTCCTTTCCCCAGGACGATCCAGGCTGGCCCCAGATGGGTTCTTTGTGCCTTGCCTGGTTCAGCAATCGACAGCTCTCTCCAATTCCATCCCTTCAGGAGGCATCGAGTCCAGCCCCCCTGCCCAAAGCAGGACCAACCCCAACTCAGTCATCCCAACCAGGGCTTGGTCAAGCCAAGACTTAGACACCTCCAGGGATGGAAAAGTGGCCATGTTCTCTCGCCATCCCTGTAAACCTCGTTGTACGAGGAAGAAGGGATGTGCCAAAAGAGGAGGTTTTGCTGAGATTTGGTGCCGTGTAGACACGCCAAATTTCGGAAAAGCCTCTTCCCGAAAGGAAAGCGGAAAAAGATACGCACATTGCGGTTTGCACTGTGCATATCTTTTTCTGACTTTTCTCTGTGGTGTAGACACAGCCTCTGGCATCCATCACTGCTGAGAACAGCCTCTCTCCAGCCTCTCTGGAATTCCCCTTCAGGGAGCTGCAGGCTGCTCTCAAATCCCCCCTCACTCTTCTGCAGGCTAAACAAGCCCAAATCCCTCAGCCTCTCCTCGGGGGTCACGTGCTCCAGCCCCCTCATCGTTTGTGTCGCCCTCCGCTGGGCCCTCTCCGGTGTGTCCACCTCCTTCCGTAATATGGGGCCCAGAACTGGAGGCAACACTCCAGATGAAGCCTTGCCAGTGCCGAATAAAGGGGAACGATCCCTTCTCTACAGACGTGATTATCACTCTCCTCTTGACCAAGACCAGATCACGAGAGGCAAGAGCTGCTGTAGGGGACCTGCGGCTACTCGGTGTCGATGAATCCCTCCTGGGGAGTTAGTGACACAAGGAGTGACAAGAAAGGAAAGCCGTGGACTGGGACCAAGGACGGAGACTGGGGCCTGGCCATGGAAGGAGAGCTGGAGAGCCAGCCTGGGAAAGCACAGGATGCTCCCAGTTGTCTGCTCAGAAGGAGACTGACTATCCCTATACATCTCCCTGCTTTGCTGCTGGTGGGACAGCGAGCTAGGGGTTGTCCTGGTTCAGGGGAAGGTGCCAGACACCTCCTAGTACCTGCCCAGAGAAGATTTCTCCTGACCTCAAGAAAGTGGCTAATACTCTGTAGGACGACTTAAAGCCCTTCCAAAACTCTCGCTTTCTGAAGTTCTTACTATTGTAACTCGGGGCGTTCTTGTTGCTGGGCTCCAAGTCGTGCTCCGGCCCCTGAGTAGCTCTCAGCACCAGTGGTATCCTGTGGCAATGAGTTCCACAGATGAATTCTGTGTTGCGTGAGAAAAGCATTCCCTTGGAGGGGGGTTGGAAGATTTCTGCTTCCAGAACTGCAGGGAGACTGCTCCTGGACAAGTCAGTGGCTGGACAGCCTGAAAATGGAGCTGGGGCAGAAATTTCGGGTGGATCTTTTCCCTCTGCTGGTGTTTCTGAGAGAAGAGGCAGAGCTGGCAGCGTGAGGGGGAGGAGTTCATTTGGGCTTCAGACAAAGGCCAGAACAGGAGTGAAAATCCGACTCGCCAGTCCTGGGGTCCGACGAGTTACAGGGTCACAGCTGTGATAGGTGAGCCGGTAGGAGTGCGGAGGCAGGAAGCATGGAGTAGCAGGGGATGGAAAGTAAATAGTTACCGCTGTGGGGGAGGTACTCAGAGGTACTGGGATAGAAAGGGTGTGGTTGGGGCTGTGAGGGACCAGGTCAGTAGGTAGGGTTTCTGGGGGTAGGTAGCTAGGAATGGAAAGGCGTTAAGAACATAAGAACGGCCAGGCTGGGTCAGACCAAAGGCCCATCTCGCCCAGTGTCCTGTCTGCCAGCAGGGGCCCCAGAGGGAGGGAAGAAAACAGGGAATCATCCAGTGATCCCTCCCCTGTCGTCAATTCCCAGCCTCTGACAAAGAGAGGCAGGGACACCCTCCCTACCCACCCTGGCTAATAGCCATCGAGGGACCTGTCCTCCATGAATGTATCTAGTTCTTTTTTAAACTGTTAAGGTGGTTGGGTGTGCATGGGAGGTGTACTGTAGGTAGGTTTGTGCAAGGGGTGTATAGTAAATAGGGGTTTTCATGGGAGGTGTACAGTAGGTGGGGGTGTGCAGGGGATGTACAGTAGGTAGGGGTTTGCAGGGCTGTACAGTAGGAAGGGGTTTGCAGGGCTGTACAGTAGGAAGGGGTACGCATGGGTGTATAGTAAGTAGGGGTGCACATGGGACATGTACAGTAGGGAGGAGTTTGCAGGGGGTGTACAGTAAGTAAGGGTATGCATGGGATGTGTACAGTAATTATGGGTGTGTAGGGGTTGTACAGTAGGTAGGGGTGTGCATGGGATGTGTACAGTAGGTGGGATGTGTAAGTAAGTAGTGGTGTGCAGGGGGTGAACAGTAGGTAGGGGTGTGCAGGGGGTGTACAGTAGGTAGGGGTGTGCATGGGATGTGTACAGTAGGTAGGGGTGTGCATGAGACGTGTGCAGTAGGTAGGGGTGTGCATGGGATGTGTACAGTAGGTAGGGGTGTGCAGGGGATGTATAGTACGTAGGAGCATCCATGGGACGTGTACAATAGGAAGGGGTGTGGAAGGGTTGTACAATAGGAAGGGGTGTGCATGGGATGTGTACAGTTGGTAGGGGTGTGCATGGGATGTGAACAGTAGGTAGGGGTGTGCAGGGGATGTATAGTACGTAGGAGTATCCATGGGACGTGTACAATAGGAAGGGGTGTGCATGGGATGTGTACAGCAGGTAGGGGTGTGCATGGGACGTGTACAGTAGGTAAAGGTATGCACGGGGTGTACAGCAGGTAGGGGTGTGCATGGGACGTGTACAGTAGGTAAAGGTATGCAGGGGGTGTACAGCAGGTAGGGGTGTGCCATATTTGGGGTCAGGAAGGAATTTTCCTCCAGGGTAGATTGGCAGAGGCCCTGGAGGTTTTTCGCCTTCCTCTGTAGCATTGGGCACAGATCACAGCTGAAGGACTCTCTGCATGTTGGGGCCTTCAAAGTATTTGAAGGCTTCAATATCTGAGACATAGGTGAGAGGATTATTCTAAGAGGGGTGGGCGAGATTCTGTGGCCTGCACTGTGCAGGGGGTCAGACTAGATGATCATAATGGTCCCTTCTGACCTTAAAGTCTATGAGTCTATGAGTGCATGGGACGTGTACAGTAGGAAGGGGTGTGCAGGGGGTGTACAGTAGGTAAGGGTGTGCATGGGACGTGTACAGTAGGTAGGGGTGTGCAGGGGGTGTACAGCAGGTAGGGGTGTGCATGGGACGTGTACAGTAGGTAGGGGTGTGCAGGGGGTGTACAGCAGGTAGGGGTGTGCAGGGGGTGTACAGCAGGTAGGGGTGTGCATGGGACGTGTACAGTAGGAAGGGGTGTGCAGGGGGTGTACAGCAGGTAGGGGTGTGCATGGGACGTGTACAGTAGGAAGGGTGTGCAGGGGGTGTGCACAGTAAGTCGGGCTGTGGGGAGCAGATAGATGCGCAGTGAAGCTGTTTCTGTCCCAGATGAGGTTTATTCTCCACGTGTGTCCGTGTCGTGTTGCTCTCAGCAGCGGAGGCCGCGAGGCCGCATGAGAGACGCCGGCGCGGAGGCCCCTCGCTGCCCTCCCCAGCCGTTCGTGGGGGAGACGCGCAGGCATGCTCCAGCGAGGCGAATGCGCGATTTATGGCAATTTCCTGTACAGGGAGGGACACTTCTGCCAGCAGAGGAACGCAGTTGTCACAGGAGATAAGCCAGCCTGTCGCTCCCCAGCACGGCTGTTACCTCGGGGCTTGGCTGCAGCGGCGGCTGAGGCGGCCTGGGCGGTGGAGGCGGCCTGAGGGAACAGAGAAGGGGAGCCGGGGCCGTGCAATGCGTAGAAGCCCCGGGTCAGGAGCGCGGGTTATGGAACTCAGTTTCCTTCCCCAAACCGGAGATGGAGGAGTCCGTGGGGTACAGCGTGGCAGACCCTGACAGGGAGAGGACGGGCGCCCGGGGATCTTTAACCCCGCCACGCAGGCAGAAGGACCCCTGGCTGGAAAGGGAGGCCAGACGGATTCCAAGGGGAAACAAGGCTCGTGTACCAGGGCGGCTGCCGAACCAGTCGGACAAGGACGTGGCGGCTTCTCCTTCTCCTGTGGTCTCCCAATCCGGCCCGGCCGCCTGTCAGGAAGCTGCTGTTGCCAAACACAAGTCCTTGGGCTCCGGCCAGGGGTGATGAGGAGACGTTTATGGCCCGTGCAATACTGGGGAGCCAGGCGAGGTCCCCTCTGGCCTCAATCTCCATGCAGCAATCGAACGAGCACCGGGCAGCCTCCAGGCCGGGGGAGGAAGGAGCCGTGCCCAGTGAGGAACCGAGTCCCGGCTCCCTGGCGGGAAAGGAGACTTACAGCTTGGCCCACGGTGGCCTGGGGACATCTGGCCCCTCTCCCGGTCCGTGAGGGATCCTGTCTGGGAGCGCTGCTGGCGCTCTTCATCGCAGCCGACCACGTCGCCCACAGCTGGGCTCACCCTCCCGGCGTCCCTGCCAGGCGAGGAAGCCGCCCCCTCCGCTGAGGCGCCGGATCCTTGTTCTCAGAGGTGCCGAGACGCCTCTGACCCCAGCCGAAATCAACCGGAGCTGCCAGGACGAGGCACCTCCAAAAATCTCCCCCGGGCCCGAGGTCATGCGGCGAGCCGGTGGCAGAGCTGGGAGCGGACCCCTGCGCTCGAGTCCCAACCGAGCTCGTTAAGAACCAAACCATCCCCTCCACGGCCCTGTAGGCCGCCTGGTCCCCCCAGGAACAGCCACAAAAGGCATCGTCCTCCCCGCAGCACCCCAGTCCCTGCACTGTGTCCTGCCTGGAGTGCAGTCCCAGCACAGAGCTCCGGGCTGGAACGGCAGGGCAGGTCGAGGGGCGTCGGCAGGGCAGGCCGGGGAAAGGACAAGGGGCAGGAATGGCAGCTGGGTGGAAGGCAGCCCTGCTAACAGCACAGGCGGAGGTCTGGCTGCGTAAGTGGGTGGCACGGCAGTGAATTAGTAGGCAGAGAAGGAGCTAGTGACAGGGCGCTGCCTCTCTTGGTCACCCTCCAATGAGGAGTGAGACCTGCTGTCCCCTGCCGGCCTGCCCTGGCTCTCTCTCCCACAGCAGCTCCCTGCAAGCGGCCCGGTTCCAGACAGCTAGCACTGCCAGGCCTTGACTTTCCTGTTCATGCCTAGCACAAAATTCACCTGCCAGCTCAACCAGGGTCCCCTGCAAGCTGAGCGCTTGGGCGGGCACCCAGGAGAGAGTCAGGGGTGGCCCAGTTGCTTAGCAGAGCGCCCACAGCCGCCAGCCTGTGTTTCTACTGGTGGTGCACACCCGCACATGCTTTGGTGCACACAACAAAATTTTATTCCGCATGTGGCTGGAAAGAATTAGAGGGCACCCTGATCTCAAAACATGCCCCCTCAAATCTGCTCCTCTGTGTTGAAGGGTCAAAGAGTGGATGGGGCTGGGCTGCACTGAGACAGAGACCTGGTCCAGGAGCTGCCCTCGAGCAACGGGGAAGTCTGGGGGCGGGGGTCAGGCTGCCTGTAATCTCAGGATTTCAAAGTCCAACTCCGCACAGCATTCCCATGCCCCGCTGCGTGGGGGGCTGTCTGCTCCCTCCTGCCGCCAACCCAGAGGGGCTAGGGGCAGATGTCCGATGCCTCCACAGGCCGAGATGCACTCGCTCCAGCGAGAAGAGCCATAAACTCAGGCCTCAAGCCAGGCCTCCCCCCACTTTTCCTTTTTTCAGCAGCATCTCCCCTCCCCCAGATGCTGTCCCCGAAGATGGGGGGGAATCCTGACACGTTGATGGGCCCCGAGTGTCCAGTGGTTCCGGACGGATGCTTGGAGCGATCCCGTTACCAGTACGACGTCTCAGGAAACCAGCCCCAGGATAGCTAACACGTACATTTGTGCAAAGGAGCATCCGCCGCTGACACAAGCACGGCACAGATCTGCCTTCCCGGCTCGTGCCCCGGCAGCCAAGAAGGGCCAGGGTACAAGGGTGCCAGCACGGCAGCCCGAGACCGGGCACCATAGCTGGGCTAGTGCCAGAGAGGCCTGCCCCGGGCGTCGCTGCACGGTTACTTCTCTCTCGAGCTGACCTTGCACGAGGGAGAGCCGCTGCCCTGGGAGATGTCACCGGGGTGGCTGCGTGCTCTGCACTTACTCGTGCGTGGCACGAGGACTTCGGGGGGTCACTTCCCACAGTTCTGAGCCCGGCAGGGTGCTGAGCTGCCTGACAATTTCCTTCCCAGCATAGTGGGTGTTACGGACCAGGCCGGGTGAGGGTGTCCGCTCAGGGCGAATTGCTCAACTTCGGGGCTCCTTACAGCCCCCAGATTGGTGACCTCTCCAAACAGGCCACAAACCAGTCCCACAGAGCGCTTCAGTTGCCTGCCTGAAGCCTCAAGAGCAAAACCCCTCCGACACCCCAGCAATATCCGTGCCCCAGATGGCCCCAGGCCTCATACCGGTGGGTGGGTGTCATGTTAGTGGATTTTGAGGGAAGCAGCCAGATCACTGATGCACCCATGGGGGGGTGTTGGCCCCAAAAATGGTATAAAAGGGGGCCATGTGGGGTGTTGAATAGAAGCTCACTGTCTGCTGATCCTGTGTATGCTAGTCATGTGGTTGTATAATGTCTGTGTGTGGAGTTAGGAGCCTGTAATCTGTGTGGAGACTGAATATTTCCCTGCATGTGGTTGAGCATTGGGCAGAGCCTGGCCTATGGACATGCTAATCAGCGAGGCCCTGTGGGACAATGGCACTCGATGGGCCAAGGACACACCTAAAGCATGAGGGCTGACACCTGAGGGCTGCCAGCAGGGAACACAGGAAGACGCAGTGGGCCAGGTGACCTGCTGTAGCCAAGAACAGACCAGGAAGGAGGGATGAAGGGGCCATATGGTGGTCTCCATCTTGGTTCTCAGCTCAGCACTTCATCCCAGAGGCAGCAGTGCAGGGATCGAAGAGCCCGGAAGACCTGTGAACCCATCCTGATGCTAGGATGCGCAACAAGGACTTTTAAACCAGCAGCTGCAACATCTCTGCTAGAGCCTGCATCGAGGACTGGGAGATTCGGTGCATGTAACGTACTATTCTTTAACAACCTCACTCTCATGCTTTTCTTTCTTGTGATAATAAACCTTTAGTTGTTAGATTCTAAAGGATTGGCCCAGCGTGATTTGTGGGTAAGGTCCAAAGGGTAAATTGACCAGGGATCTGTGGCTGGTTTCTTGGGACCGGACAGAACTTGTTCGGGGTAGGTGGGATTGGGTGCTAGGACCCCCCTGTGATTCCACCCCCTCCCTAGGGAACCCAGCCCAGCGCTTCCCACCTGCCTAGGGAAATCGTTTTTCCTAGTGTCCAACTGGGACCACCCCTACTGCCACTTGAGCCCATTGCTCCTCGTCCAGCCCCCTGCCCAAAGCAGGACCAACCCCAACTCAATCAACCCAGCCAGGGCTTTGTCAAGCCGGGACTTTAACACCTCTAGGGATGGAGATTCCACCCCCTCCCTAGGGAACCCAGCCCAGCGCTTCCCACCCGCCTAGGGAAATAGCTTTTCCTAATATTCAACCCAGACCTCCCCCACTGCAACTTGAGCCCATTGCTCCTTGTTCTGCCAACTGCTCCCTCTGAGAACAGCCTCTCTCCAGCCTCTTTGGAACCCCCCTGCAGGGAGTTGCAGGCTGCTCTCAAATCCCCCCTCGCTCGTCTCTTCTGCAGACTCAACAAGCCCAAATCCCTCAGCCTCTCCTCGTAGGCCATGTGCTCCAGCCCCCGAATCATTTGGTTGCCCTTTGTGGAACCCTCTCCAATGCGTCTACATCCTTTCTGTAGAGGGGGGTCCAGAACTGGTCACAATACTCCAGATGCGGCCTCACCAGAACCGAATAAAGGGGAATAATCACTTCTCTAGATCTGCTGGCAATGCTCCTCCTAATGCAGCCCAATGCGCCGTTAGCCTTCTTGGCTACCAGGGCCCCTGTTGCCTCATCTCCAGCTTCTCCTCCACTGTTACCCCCAGGGCCTTTTCCACCAAACTGCTGCTTAGCCAGTCGGTCCCCAGCCTGTACCAATGCTTGCGATTCTTCCGTCCCAAGGGCAGGACTCTGCACCTGTCCTTGTTGAACCTCATCCGATTTCTTTCCCCCCAATCCTCCAACTTGTCTAGGTCACTCATCCCTGCCCTCCAGAGTGTTAGTCTGGAACTATAAATACAACAAGCAGCCCTGTGGCACCTTTAAGACTCACAGATTAATTATGAAAGCAGCCTCAGGGAACCAAAGGAATTTGGCACCCAACTCACATAGGAGTCGGCACATCACAGGCACAAATACAGAAGAACATAAGAATATAATAATGGCCGCACTGGGGTTATGTCTGCACTACGGGGTTTTGGCAGAAGAGCATACGTGCTTTTTTGGAAGCCCTGTCTTCATCCTCCCACGAGGAAGAAGGGCTCTTCAGAAAGAGGAGGCTTTTCCGAAATTTGGTACCTTTTCCTGATAGATCATTGTAGTGTAGACATAGCCAGAGTCAGACCAAAGGTCCATCTAGCGTAGTATGCTGGCTGCCGACAGCGGCCAATGCCAGGTGCCCAAGAGGGAGTGAACAGAACAGGAAATCCTCCAGTGATCCCTCCCGTTTCCATTCCCAGCCTCTGACAAAAAACTAGGGACATCATTCCTACCCAGCCTGGCTAAGAGCCATTGATGGACCTAACCTCCATGAATTTATCTAGATCTTTTTTGAACCTTGTTAAAGTTCTGATCTTCACAGCATCCTCTGGCAAGGAGTTCCACAGGTTGACTGTGCGCTGCGTGAAGAAAAACTTCCTTTGGTTTGTTTTCAACCTGCTACCTATTCATTTCATGTGGTAACCCCTAGTTCTTATGGTATGGGAACAAGTAAATAACTTTTCCTTATTCACTTTCTCCACACCAGTCATGATTTTATAGACCTCTGTCCTATTCCCCGAGTCTCCTCTTTTGGAAGCTGAGTCCCAGTCTTCTTAATCTCTCTTCATAGGGGACCCGTTCCAAACCCCTCATCATTTTTGTTGTCCTTTTCTGAACCTTTTCCAACGCCAAGAGATCTTTTTTGCCAGTATAGCTTTAACCCACAAGCAATCCCATCTGCATTCCGCAATGGGTCACACCCATCGGCTTAACCACGAAGCTAGTTGCTGGAGGGGGCCCAAGCGCTCTCAGCCTTTCGTTGCACGCTAGGTTAATGGCTCTACCGCCATGTGCCCGGGAGAGGGGAACGTGAGAATTTCTCCATCCGCGCTCCCATCTACACTCGCACCCTCAAACAACCACCAGCCCTCAACTAATACGCTTGTGTGGACGGTGACCTGCCCCTGGGATGCTCATGTTGGCACGGCAACCAGAATCCAAATCCAAGCGCCTCCCACTGGAGTCGGCCGATTTCTCCAGCCTGGCGTTGCACCCTGAGCATGCGGCCGGGCCATGTGACGAGTGCTGTGTGAGAACCAGACCTCTCCATTTCCAGAACAAACGCATCACCGCGATGTTACAGTTGCTTTTTTTGTTTGCATTTAAATAGCTTTAATATGCAGCCCCCGAGGCTGTTTCCATCTGCCTGTTTTCCCGCTGCAGGCTAATGCTTTGTCACTTATTCGGTCCTGCTCTTTGTAAAATCCCCATCTAGGTCAGATAAAAAAAAAAAAAAAACAGACCTAGAGATCAGATGCATTTGGCAGCAGCCTTTTTGGAGACACCCAACCGCCCAGCCCAATTAGCAAAGCCATGGGTAAAATTTCCATACAGACGGCGATTTAGGAACAGGATGGATTCCAACAGAGCATCATCAGCTGGTTAAGATTTTGGTACGGTGGAGCACAGTGCATGCCTGGACTGCACCCAGAGAGGCCTTTTCAGTAGCTGCCCCCCTAAAGTTTGAACCCCTGGATTTCATCCTTGACGTCTGCTTAAAACACATGCCCAGCTCCAGAGGCAGCTCTTAATTGCAACCCAGTCTTGCTGCTCCCAGCTTTGCCAGCGGGACCGGGAGTGTTTATACACAGAGGGAGGCAGGGTGATTACGCTAACAAAAGGTCTGTCAATCAAGTAACTGAAGGATCCTTTGATCCTCATGAAAGCATTGCCCGGTGCTCCGCTTAAAAGACAGGGGAAAAAAAGAATAGGAATAAATGGTGGTATGCAGCAGCAGTCTGCCTTTGGACCCCCGCTGTTCAGCTTCTCAGACATGTTCTTGAAACAGGGGCAACGCATGAGGTGGCAAAACTTGCAGCTGACACAAAATGACTCAAAGCAGCGATGTCCAAAGCTGACTGCAAAGAGCTGCCGAGGGATCTCACGAACCTGGGCGACTAGTGACGAGGGCAGAAGGAACTCGATATTGATTCGTGCCAAGTAACTGCACGCGGCAAAATACAATCCCAGAGAGATGTACAAAAATGACGGGGTCTAAAGTAGCTGTTCTCACTCAAGAAAGAGATCTTGGAATCATTGGGGCTAGTTCCCTGAACACAGCTCTCCATGTGCAGGGGCAGGAGTGAGGCGTCAAAAAAGCTATCTTTCCTATGGCTCTTTTCTGAACCCTCTCCAATCATAGACTCATAGACTCCCAGGGCTGGAAGAGACCTCAAGAGTCATCAAGTCCAGCCCCTGCCCAAAGCAGGACCAACCCCAACTCAGTCATCCCAGCCAGGGCTTGGTCAAGCACTTAAACACCTCGGCTGTGTCTAGAATGGCAAGTTTTTCCACAAAAGCAGTTGCTTTTGCGGAAAAACTTGTCAGCTGTCTACACTGGCCGCTTGAATTTCCACAAGAGCACTGACGATCTCATGTCTGAAATCAGTGCTTCTTGCGGAAATACTATGCTGCTCCCGTTCGGGCAAAAGGGCCAGTGTAGACAGCTCAGATTTGTTTTGTGCAAAAAAGCCCCAATTGCGAAAATGGCGATCGGGGCTTTTTTGTGCAAAACCGCGTCTAGATTGGCACGGATGCTTTTCCGCAAAAAGTGCTTTTGCGGAAAAGCATCCGTGCCAATCCGGACGCTCTTTTCTGCAAATGCTTTTAACTTGTCCGTTAAAAGCATTTGCGGAAAATCATGCCAGTCTAGACGTAGCCCTCTAGGGATGGAGATTCCACCCCTTCCCTAGGGAACCCATCCGAGTGCTTCCCCACCCTCCAATACACCCACGTCTGTCTTCAGATGTGACACTGCGGCTAAACAACCAAGTACAAGCAGCAGCGAGGGGTAAAACAGCGCCCTTTGAAAAGAAGTTAAATCCTAGGGAGGAAAACAGAAAGGAGCACAAGCTCTAGAAAGTGCAAAACCAGAATTAGGAAGGCCAAAAAAAAAAAAAAAATGGAAGAAGACTCAAAAAGTAACCCCCCTCGCTCCGATAAGTATTTCGGGAGCCGGAAGCCTGATAAACAACTCGTGGGGCCCCTGGTTGGCCAATTTGCTAAAGGATCTCTCATGGGCAAAATGGTCACTGCGGAGAAAGTACATGAATTCTTTGCATCCGTCGTCACAGGTGAGGACGTGAGGTAGATTCCCAAACCTTTTTAAGTGACAAATCTGAGGAACTGTCCCAGATTGAGGCGTCAGGAGAGGAGATTTTAGAACAAACTGATAAATTACAAAGATATTTTGGCCTTGGAAAGGGTTCAGAAAAGGGCCATTAAAATGCTTCGGGGTTTGGAACAGGTCCCAGATGAGGAGAGGTTAAAGAGACTGGGACTTTTCAGTTTAGAAAAGAGGAGACTGAGGGGGGGTATGATAGAGGTCTATAAAATCATGAGTGGTGTGGAGAGGGCTGATAAAGAAAAGTTATTTCTTAGTTCCCATAATAGAAGAACTAGAGAACACCAATGAAGTTAATGGGTAGCAGATTTAAAACTAATAAAAGAAAGTTCTTCTTCACACAGCGTGTAGTCAACCTGTGGAACTCCTTGCCAGAGGAGGCTGTGAAGGCTAGGACTATAATAGAGTTTAAAGAGAAGCTAGATAATTTCATGGAGGTTAGGTCTATAAAAGGCTATTAGCCAGAGGATAGAAATGGTGTCCCTGGCCTCTGTTTGTCAGAGGCTGGAGAGAGATGGCAGGAGACAAATCGCTTGATCATTGTCTTCAGTCCACCCTCTCTGGGGCACCTGGTGCTGGCCACTGTGGGCAGACAGGATACTGGGCTAGAAGGACCTTTGGTCTGACCCAGTGCGGCCGTTCTTATGCTCTTATGCAGAACTACTAGCTGGGATTTGAAAATTATCCTTTCAATCAGCTTCTGTACCAAATGACTGGCAGATTGCTAATGTGACACCAATCTTTAAACAGGGCTCCAGAGGTGAGGGGATCCCAGCAATTGCAAGCCAATAAGTCTCACATCAGAAGAACAAAACTGTCAAACACAAAGATGAACACAATTTGTTGGGGAAGAGTGAACATGGGTTCTGTAAAGGGAAATCCTGCCTCACTAATCTACTAGAGTTCTTTGAGGGGGTCAACAAACATGTGGACAAGGGGGATCCAGTGGATTTAGTGTACAGGTGGCACCTCTAAAATCTGGGATTCTCTGGTCCGGCAACTTCCGCGGTCAGGCATGACCACAGATCATAGAATCGTAAAACACTAGACCTGGAAGGGACCTCGAGAGGTCATCGAGTCCAGTCCCCTGCCCACATGGCAGGACCCAGAACTGTCTAGACCATCCCTGGTAGACAATTATCTAACCTGCTCTTAAATATCTCCAGAGATGGGGACTCCACAACCTCCCTGGGCAATTTATTCCAGTGTTTCACCACCCTGACAGGCAGGACGTTTTTCCTAATGTCCAACCTAAACCTCCCTTGCTGCAGTTTAAGCCCATTGCTTCTTGTCCCATCATCAGAGGCCAAGAAGAACAATTTTTCTCCTTCCTCCTTGTAACACCCTTTTAGATACCTGAAAACCCCTGTCATGTTCCCTCTCAGTCTTCTCTTTTCCAGACTAAACAAGCCCAATTCTTTCAATCTTCCTTCATAGGTCATGTTCTCTAGACCTTTCATCATTCTCGTTGCTCTTCTCTGGACCCTCTCCAATTTCTCCACATCTTTCCTGATATCTGGTGCCCAGAATTGGACACAATCCTTCAACTGAGGCATAATCAGCACAGAGTAGAGCGGCAGAATGACTTCTCATGTCTTGCTCACAACACACCTGTTAATGCAGCCCAGAATCATGTTTGATTTTTTTGCAACAGCGTCACACGGTTGACTCTTATTTAGCTTGTGGTCCACTCTGACCCCTACATCCCTTTCTGTAGGACTCCTTCCTAGACAGTCGCTTCCCATTCTCTGTGTGTGAAATGGATTTTTTCTTCCTAAGTGGAGCACTTTGCATTTGTCCTCATTAAACTTAATCCAGTTTACCTCAGACTATTTCTCCAATTTGTCCAGATCATTCTCAGTAGTGACAGGTGGCAGAACCAGGAGCAATGGTCTCAAGTTGTGGTGGGAGAGGTCCAGGTTGGATATTAGGAAAAACTATTTCCCTAGGCGGGTGGGGAAGCTCTGGAATGGGTTCCCTAGGGAAGTAGTGGAGTCTCCATCCCTAGAGGTGTTTAAATCTCAGCTTGACAAAGCCCTGGCCGGGTTGATTGAGTTGGGATTGGTCCTGCCTAGAGCAGGGGGCTGGACTTGATGACCTTCTGAGGTCTCTTCCAGCTCTATGGTTCTATGATTCTATGATTTTGAATTATGACCCTATCCTCCACAACAGTCGCAACCCCTCCCAGCTTGGCATCATCTGCAAACTTACTAGGCGTACTCTCTATGCCGATATCTAAATCGTTGATGAAGATATTGAACAAAACGGGCCCCACAACAGACCCCTGCGGAGCCCCACTTGTTATACCTTTCCAGGATATTCCAGGACCAGAGAGTCCTGGCCCGCTGCAGGGCAGAGGGGGCCTGGGAGCCTCTGTGCACCTCACTTACAGCTCCATTGGGATGCAAGGGGGGCTGGAGCCACGTCTCATCTGGGCTGGGTGGGGCGCACCAGGAGCCAGCGCACGGCTCAGCTGATCTGGGGAGGGGCTGAGAGCTAGCATGCAACTCAGCTGGGTAGCGGGGGAAGCCAGGAAAGCTGGCAGGGGTGGGGCTGAAATGACCTCCCCTCATCCAGAAAAATCTCTTATCTGGGACCAGTCAGGCCCTGAGGGTGCCGGACCAGCGAGGTCCATCCTGGACTTAGATTTCCAGAAAGCCTTTGACAAGGTCCCCCACCAAAGGCTCGTAAGCAAAGGAAGCTGTCGTCATATCTATAGTAGCCCAATGTCTGTGACTCTGTAACGCTGAAACGCTGGCTGTTCCCTCTGGGCGGCGCTGTTGCCTCCCGCCGTGGCGCTCGGCTGAGTTGTGCGCCGCTCAGCCGGGCCGCCGCGTGGGAGCATGTGGTGCAAGCAGCCGTTGGGCTCTATGGTCCCCCGAGTGAGAGGCAGGAGGGGGAAAAGAAGAGAAAGAGAGAGACGAAGACAGAGGCAGGAGGCAGAGGAGAGCTGAGAGAGAGAGAGGGGGGGAGGCAGTAGGCGGAGGAGAGAGAGAGACGGAGACAGAGGCAGGAGGCGGAGGAGAGCTGAGAGAGAGAGAGGGGGAGGCAGTAGGCGGAGGAGAGAGAGAGACGGAGACAGAGGCAGGAGGCAGAGGAGAGCTGAGAGAGAGAGAGAGGGGGAGGCAGTAGGCGGAGGAGAGAGAGAGACGGAGCGAGAGACTGGAGGCTCAGGAGAGAAGACCGACGTGGAGGAGAGACCTGAAAATCCCGTCTTATGACGGGCTAATTGGCTAGTGGGATAAGAGTGACTGACTGAAAGACAGGAAACAAAAAGTAGAAATAAATGGTCAGTTTTCATAATGAAGAGAAGTAGCTAGTGGTGTCCTCCAGGGGTCCATACGAGGACCAATCCTATTCAACGTATTCATAAACGATCTGGAGAAAGGGCTAAACAGTGAGATGTTTGCAGAGATTACAAAACAGCTCAAGACAGTTACGTCCAAAGCAGACCACAAAGAGCTTCCAAAGGATCTCACAAAACCAGGCGGCTGGGCAACAAAATGGCAGATGAATTTCAATGCCGATAAATGCAAAGAAATGCACATTGGAACAAAAGAATCCCAACGATACATAGAGATGATGGGAACTAAATTAGCTGTCACCACTGGAGAGACAGCTCTTGGAATAGTTGTAGATAGTATATGGAGAGATACACCTATCTCATAGAATTGGAAGGGACCTTGCAAGGTCGTTGAGTCCAGTTGGCTGCTCTCAAGGCAGAACCAAGTACCATCCCTGACACATTTGCTCCAAAGCCTTAAATGGCCCCCCTAAAGAATTGTACTCACAATCACAGGTTTAGCAGACCAATGCACAAACCACTGAGCTATTCCTCCCCCTCGGATACATGTCTATTACATCCCCTCAATGTGCAGCGGCAGTCAAAAAGTCTAACAGAACATTGGGAATCTGTAGGAAAGGGATAGATAAGAAGACAGAAAATATCATTTTGCGTCTCTATAAAGCCATGGTGCACTCACACTTTGAATACTGCATGCAGAAGTGGTTACCACATCTCAAAAAATACACTGGAATTAGACAAGATTCAGAAAAGGGCAACAAAAATGATGAAGAGTATGGAACGGCTGCCGTATGGGGACAGATTAATAAGATGAGGACTTTTCAGCTTGGAAAAGAGGCGACTAAGCAGGGACAGGATAGAGGTCTATAAAATCATGACTGGTATGGGGAAAGTAAACAAGGAAGAATTATTTACTCCTTCCTATCACAAAAGAACTAGGGGTCACCAAATGAAATTAATAAGCAGCAGGTTTAAAACAAACAGAAGGAAGTTTTTCTTTACATAGCACACAGTTAACCTGTGGAACTCCTTGCCAGAAGATGTTGTGAAGGCCAGGACTTTAACAGGGTTCAAAAAAGAGCTACATACATTCATGGAGGTTAGGCCCATCAATGGTGATTAGCCAGGATGGGTAGGAATGGTGTCCCTAGCCTCTGTTTGTCTGGAAATGGGCGACAGGAGAGGGATCACTTGATGATTCCCTAGTCTGTTCACTCCCTGTGGGGCACCTGGCACTGGCTACTGTCGGCAAACAGGATACTGGGCTAGATGGACCTTTGGCCTGACGCAGTCAGGCTGTTCTTATGTTTTCAGGATTCCAGAAGCGGTCGCACCAGTGCCAAACACGAAGGGAAAATAACCTATTTGCTCACCCTCAAGAAATCCCTAGTTTATGCACGAAAAGATCGCATCTGCCCTTTGGGCCATGGCATTACCATGGCAGCTCCTGTTCAGCTCTCAATCCCCCGCAGCTCCCAGCCCTTTCTCTGCTTCCCAGGACCGTCTCTCTCTTTTGGGGAGGTCTGGTTTACAATACCATGGGGTGCAGAAAGCAGAATTGTCAAGACAGTCCCAGCTGCTGGAAGGCAGATGCCTTCAGAGTATCCTGAAGGTCCCCTGGTGCTCACTGAGATGTGAGCTGACGTTCTCAAGTTCTGGACTTTTTTTCTGTTTGGTTATTAAGCCTTTTAGAAAGATGCCTTGGCCGTAATTCAGCAAAGCACTTATACACATGCTCGGTTCCATCCTTATTCAGCAAAGCACTTCAGCGAATCCTTAATTTTGAGCTCGTGTTTAAATGATTTGCTGAATTGAGGTCTTGAACCCCGGGGAAGGAGGAGGAGGGAAGCAAACATTCCTTCGGTCTATGGAATTCTCCAGCCGTGTCAAGAAAAATACAGGACTCTCCCCAAGAATGGTGCAAAAATGAAAAATAAGAACAATGACATGTTTTTAAATTAAACACTAGAGAAGAAAAGATTCCCGGGGGGAAAGTCCCTGAACAAATGGAACATTTCATTACAGCCTAACTCCTGCTGTTTCCAACACTCTCCAGAGAAGCTGTCCTGCCCCTTTAACATGCAGAAATTAATTAGTTTAAAAAAAAAACCCGCTTTTTTCCCCTTGCACTTCCATCCACCACCTAGTAGAGCTGGGGAAAGAGAATTCTTGGCCTCAAAGATGAAAAACCAGTTCTGAAATGAGGCTGCTGTGAAAGGTGGTTACAGCCAGGAGGGGAGAGAGAAGAGAAGAGGAAGTGAATAAGAGCAGCAGAAAAAGAAAGGATCCAAGATGTAGGCACAAAGGAGTTGTCAGAGGGGTAGGGGGGACAAAAAGTCCAAAAGGAGAGCGCGGGCAAAGAGAAATAGAATCCCTGCTTCAAATCAATGCAAATCGAGGGAAGTGTGCATAGAACGCAGCCGGCGGAGGGAAAACGCCTTTTTTCTCTCCCAGACTTGAGGCCATGCATAGAAAACAATTTCTTCAGCTTTGCTGGGCAAAACCAGAAAAGGCATTTGGCTACCAGGGGATGATCAGTTTTATTCTCTAAAGCAAAGGCTGTACGCACGGAGCTCTCTCTGGCCCGGGAGGGTGTGCCCTGGCCCACAGCACAGGACAACCTGCCGGCCCACTGTCGGAGACAGGGAATCGGGGGAGGTTGGGGTGGGAAAGGCCGAGTCATAGAATTAGAGAATCTGAGGTCAGGAAGAGATTTCAGGAGTTATCAAGTCCAGCCCCCTACCCAAAGCAGGACCAACCCCAACTCAATCAGCCCAGCCAGGGCTCTGTCAAGCCGGGACTTTAACACCTCTAGGGATGGAGATTCCACCCCCTCCCTAGGGAACCCAGCCCAGCGCTTCCCCACCCGCCTGGGGAAATCGCTTTTCCTAATCTCCAACCTAGACCTCCCCCGCTGCAACCTGAGCCCATTGCTCCTTGTTCTGCCACCTGCCCCCACTGAGAACAGCCTCTCGCCATCCTCTTTGGAACCCCCTTCAGGTAGTTGAAGGCTGCTATCAAATCCCCCCTCACTCTTCTCCTCTGCAGACTAAATAAGCCCAAATCCTTCCGCCTCTCCTTGTAGGTCATGTGCTCCAGGTCCCTAATAATTTCTGTTGCCCTCCGCTGGACCCTCTCCAATGCACCCATGTCCTTTCTATAGTGGGGGCCAGAACTGGATGCAACACTCCAGATGTGGCCTCACCCCATCTCCCGGGGGACGGCGCAGGATTCCTGCCTTTCTCCAGCCTAGTTTCTGATGCCTCTGTTGCTGAGGCTGCCCGTGGGCCAACCGGTAAAACGATTTGCCCTGCTCAGCCTGCATCCCCCACTCTTGCTTTCACATCTCCTTACTGCTGGGCGTGTCCCGGGCTCCGTCGCACGCAGCTCCTGCCCCGCCTGGATTTGCCAGGAACGCACACCCGCACGCGCCCCTGCGGACTGGTGGGGGGGGCCGATGCTTCCGGGAGGTTGCTTTAGCTGACCCTGCGGCTGCCAAGGCCCCCGAGGGCAGATCGGGGCAGGGAAAGCAACAACACAGGCTGTGGAGCGGGATGCAAATGGCGAAGGGCGGGGCTTCGAACTGTTCCTGCTCAGGGACCTGTAGGCTGCACTGGAACACGAATCATTCACTCGCGTCTGTCGGACCTCGGTGCTCTGCACCTCGGTACCTTCGGTGCTGTGAACTGTCCATGTCAGCGTCGTCTGGTCCGGGTTGTCCTGGCGTGCCCTACTCCGTCGGTGAGGAGAAACTTTAGGCTGCGTGCGTAACAATCGGTGCTCCCTTTATCCAGCGTGTTAGATCCCGCGCACTCGGGTCAACACAGATCTCCGACAGGCCCCGGAAACGAAAGAGGCAGGCAAGGTTTGAAATCAATCGAGCAGGTTTATCGTCAAATGCGGAGCTCTACCAGTTGGTAAGAGAGATCAGTCCAATGTTACACCTCTGGGCACTATGGCCCGCGTTGACACGGTACCAACACCGGGCAGGCCTATTGCATATATCAGGGTACGTCTACACTACAGCGCTAGTTCGAACTAACTTAGTTCGAATTAGTTAATTCGAACTAAGCTAGTTCGAACTAACGCATCTAGAACTAAAAACTAGTTCGAACTAGCGTTTTGCTAGTTCGAACTAGTAAGTCCACATTGAGTGGACTCTGAACAGGGCTTAAGGATGGCCGGAAGCAGTGCCGGCAGGGCATAAAAGGAGGACTTAGAGCATGGAGATGCTGTCTCAGGCTAGCCGAGGGCTGCGCTTAAAGGGTCCCGACCCCCACCCCGGACACACAGTTCTAAGGGGTGCCCCGCTTGCAAAGACGTTCTGGCTTGGAGTGCCCTGAGTGCCCACACTGGGCACATCACACCACTCGGCCATCAGCCCGGCTGCACTTGCCGCAGGCTGCCATCTGGGGAGAGGGAGTAATTGGGGGGCTGCAGGAGAGCTTCCACCCCCAGAAGCCCGCAGAGCCAGCCCAGTCCTCCCCATCGGGGGCTCGTACCCCATTCCTCCCTCACCTCCTTCCACTTACCCTTCCCTAGCCCCTCTTCTTATTGATGTACAAAATAAAGATAACGTTTCTTCCAACATTGACTCTGTCTTTATTGAAAAAAACTGGGGGACACTGGGAAAAGGAGGTGGGAGAGGGGAAGAGAAAGGCTGGGAGAGGGGAGGGCAACTAACATGATCAGGGGTTGGGAACAGGTCCCAGATGAAGAAAGGCTACAGAGACTGGGACTGTTCAGCTTAGAAAAGAGGAGACGGAGTGGGGACAGGATAGAGGTCTCTAAAAGCAGGGGTTGGGTGGAGAGGGTGCATTCAGAAAAGTTCTTCCTGAGTTCCCATAAAGAAGGACTAGAGGACACCAAAGGAAAGGAATGGGTATCAGGCTTGAAACTAGTAAGAGAAAGTTGTTGTTGTTGACAAAGCAAATAGTTAACCTGTGGAACTCCTTGCTGCAGGAGGCTGTGAAGGCTACAACTAGAACAGAGTTTAAAGGGAAGTGAGATAAAGTGATGGAGGTTGGGTCCATGGAGTCCTATTAGCCAGAGGGTAGGAGTGGTGTCCCTGCCCAAAGTTTGTGGAAGGCTGGAGAGGGATGGCACGAGACAAATGGCTTGGTCATTATCTTCGGTCCATCCCCTCCAGGGTCCCTAGGGTTGGCCGCTGTTGGCAGACAGGCTACTGGGCTAGATGGACCTTTGGTCTGACCCAGTACGGCCATTGTAAGCTCAGGGCTCAGTGTCGGGGGTCTCAGTGGACCCCCTTGATTTTCATGCACACCTGGTCCTGGGTGGCCAGGCTGGCAGCTCTCCTGCCCTAGACGGCCACTTTCCTGTGCCTAGTGCGGAGATCGTGGACGAGGTCCACGATGTCCGCACTAGCCCAGGAAGGTGCCCGCCTCTTGCGGTCCAGGGCAAGCTCCCGGGAGCCGCCAGCCTGGTCCCGGCAAGAGGGGGTGGGCTGGGGGGCATCGGGTGGGTGGCTCTGTGCCGTGCCAGATGTAGGGTCTGCTAGCTGGGTGCTGGCAGGCTTGCACCTGGCACGGGCACCGTAGCCAGCCCGTGCCCCTTTAAGGGGTCCGGGGCCGGGAGGGGGGCATAGAGTTTCCCTGGTGTTGGCCAGAGTGGCCACCAGGGAAACCTGGGGAGGGCTAGCCTCCCACTAGTTCGAACTAAAGGGCTACACAGCCCTTAGTTCGAACTAGCTAGTTCGAACTAGGCGTTAGTCCTCGTAAAATGAGGTTTACCTAGTTCGAACTAAGCGCTCCGCTAGTTCGATTCAAATTCGAACTAGCGGAGCGCTAGTGTAGCACCTATTAAAGTTAGTTCGAACTAACGTCCGTTAGTTCGAACTAACTTTGTAGTGTAGACATACCCTCAGATATTAACAGCACTTAGTCAAAGTTAAGCTACGGTGCATTCTGTAAGTTTAGGCAATGACACCTGCCGTTCAGGTGCCTAGTGCGCCCCCCACCCCCCAAGGTCGGCTGGAGAGCACCCTTTGCAGTGTCCTTCTATAGACTTTCGTCTACAAGCAACTTACATCATTTCTTTACGTACCAGGTTACCACCCTCTGTTGCCTAGTTACCACCCCTCACCTTACAGAAGGGGAGCTCACTTACTATCCTTCAAGCTGTCAATCTCGACCCGGTCCTGAACCTAGGTCGGTCTGTGCATTAGTTTTTGGGGAGACTTTGTACCAAGACATTTCTTATGAAGATGTTCCGCTGCTCCCCTTTGGCCTCCGTGTCCTTCCATGCTCGACCTAACTTACACAATCACACAGTTATCAGTAGGGCCTCTTTCTTGGCTCCTGTGTTCCTGAACCAAAGTCTGGCTCACGAGATTCCAGGCCTGTTGCTGTTTTCATGTTACAGGCCTCTATTTAGGCCAGCTGACTCCATGTTACTGACCCTCAACTGACTACAGCGTCCACCCGTCTTAATTCCCCCTGCGGCTCCCTCGGGTGCAGAATCTGTCTGGACAGCCCGGTGGCTTGGCGGTGCTGATCGATGGCTGTGGCAGCTCTGCTAGAAGCAGCTGCATTGGAAGCAGCCCAGACATGTGAGTCCTGTCCATCCTGTCCGTGCCCAAACCCCGTCTGTGCGGCAGGTAACGCACCGGGCACAAGGCCACCACAGCCAGGAAAAGAAATGCTAACGTAGCAAACCATGCCCCCATCTTTCCCGTTCTCCGCCCACGCCCTCGGGAGATATGGCTGTGCCCTGCCGTAGAGAAGAAACCCAACAGAACCTGCCCCGGCTGAGCAGCAAATGGAAGATGCACGGTGCGCAGAGGAAAGTTCAGTGAGAAAGCACGGGTTCACTAGTGCCGGGCGAAGGAGATGGAACTAAACGTTCAGGCAAACGGTGCCAGCCCACACCTGGAGTGTTCCGGGGAGGGACTTTTGGAGGGAATCCACCCGAGGAGCACAAGGGATTGTGGGATTCAGTGTAGGACCAGGACCAGTCCCAGTGCCCCCCAGTTCCTCCAGTCCTACCTTGCTCTCAGCGTCCTCATAAAGCGACAGGCCGGGCACCCAATGAAATGAATAGGCAGCAGGTTTAAAACAAACCAAAGGAAGTTTTTCTTTACGCTGTGCACAGTTAACCTGTGGAACTCCTTGCTGGAGGATGTTGTGAAGGCCAGAACTTGAACATGGTTCAAAAAAAGAGCTAGATACATTCATGGAGGTTAGGTCCATCAATGGCTATTAGCCAGGATGGGTAGGGATGGTGTCCCTCGCCTCTGTTTGTCAGGGGCTGGGAATGGGTGACGGGGAAGGGATTTCTTGATGATTCCCTGTTCTGTTAATTCCCTCTGGGGCACCCGGCATTGGCCATGTTGGGAGACAGGACAGTGGGCTAGATGGCCTTTGGTCTGACCCAGGGTGGCCCTTCTTATGCTTTTAAGTAGCTTCCTTCATGCTGCTCCTGGAAGGCCGCTCTTGCCAGATGGACTGTAAGCTGCAGTCTAGTCCAGATAGCCGCTATATGGCATGTTGCAGTCAGAAACCTTTCCATGTAAGCAAGGCAGGTAGTTCAACTTGCTGCCTCGTCTGGGCCTGTCTCTTGCCAGCATGTCGCTAATTTATCAGGAGACTTGGTAGAATACGCTTTTTAACTGTGCGTTATTATTTCGATGGATAATCTTGATGGTTATTTATCAAAGCACCTTAATGAACCAGCAGGTAAAAGTAGGCTTGGAAAGATTGGATTTTATCGGTAAATGTCGGTAAACATTGATTCCACCGTACGCACACAAACAGAAAGAAAATATTGCCATTAATAATCATTGAAATTTACAGATTGGCAAAGTAAGAAAAATGAGAACCTATTGAGTCAGAATCCAGCGTTGAGACTTTGGAATTAGGTTTGTTACAGATGGATGAGTGAACGAATAGTAAAAATAGGTCTGATTTGTTCGTATAAGACTATTTACTTGGTCTATCTTGACATGTGATGTTGCTCGTTTGTATTTAATCCAGTTTTCAATCTCTGACTTTTTGAATCTCCAGTGTCGACGATTATTAAAGAATTCTTTGGCCCCCACCCCGTAATATCCTGCAACTGTGCAAACTGATCTAGATACAAACGTGAAAAGTTTAAAAATAAATGTCACTATTGCCCATCAAAATTGTAAACATATAAAATCGAGTTCTACCCAGCGTATTTATCATGGATAAGTACAAGCAGAGCTCCGTAGCTCCATACACTTTCTATCTGGGCCACATTTCTTTCTCCAGGTTTTTGCAATTACATTTTTGGCAGTCCAGATGAGATGACAGCAGAGGGCCTTCTATTGGTCTGTCAGTGGGATTTGGGGATATATACCCAGAAGGAACATTTCAGAATTTAGGTGGCAGATCTAATCCTGTTATGCTATTCACCCTGCTCTAAATCATAGACAAGGACTGCAGAATTCATGGACAGCACGGCTCATGTTACAGCCTCTTCTAGCGCTCTGCAAGCTTTGCCTTGCTGACCTGATTAAGCATTCCTGGCATTGGGTGCACTCTAAGGACTAGTTTGGACTGAGTTTATTAGAAATGGTGCGTTTAGATATGTGTGACTTGATAGCCCGTTGCTTGTTCGCTGGGAATACTCAAGCTAGACTCAGAAGGCCTCCTTTAGAACATAAGAACAGCCAGACTGGGTCAGACCAAAGGTTCATCTAGCCCAGGATCTTTTCTCCTGACAGTGGCCAATGCCAGGTGCCCCAGAGGCAGTGAAAAGAACAGAAAATAATCAAGCGATTCCTCCCCTGTCGCCCATTTCCAGCCTTTGACAAACAGAGGCCACAGACACCATTCCTACCCTTCCTGGTTAATAGCCATTGATGGACCTGCCCTCCATGAATATATCCAGCTCTTTTTTGAACCCTGTTAAAGTCCTGGCCTTCACAACATCCTCCGGCGAGGAGTTCCACAGGTTGACTGTGCGCTGCATGAAGAAAAGCTTCCTTTTGTTTGTTTTAAACCTACTACCTATTACTTCCATTTGGTGACCCCTAGTTTGTGTGTTATGGAAGGAGTAAATCACTCTTCTTTATTCACATTCTCCATGCCAGTCACGATTTATAGACCCTTATCCTATCCCACCTTGGTCTCCACTTTTCTAAGCTGAAAAAGTCCCTGTCTTTTTAATCTCTCTTCATGTGGGACCTGTTCCAAACCCCTCCTCATTTTTGTTGCCTATTTCTGAACCTTTTCTAATGCCAAGATACCTTTGAGATGAGGCAACCACGTCTGTGCGCAGTATTCACATTCCTCAACGGGGCTAGTGGGCTCGGCGTGCCTGCCACCATGGCTAACGCATGTGCAGTGCAGCCCCCTGGAACTGCAGCTGCAGCAGCTCCTTATTTTAAGAGAAAGTGCCAGTGAGAGAGAACCCCTGATCGGGTGATTTCTGGAGAGGAAGAAAGGCCTAGTGGGTAGAGCACTGGCACGGGACCCAAATTCAACCACTTTAGGCACATCTACAGTGGAGCTGGAAGTGTAATTCCTATTGGGAGCAGCTCCAATTGAGCTTGTTTGCTACAGGCAGCACCATGGCCCACGTTGCCCTGTGTATGAGCCCATCTGAGACACTAGGCACACTGCCAGCTGACAAGCTGCTCCCGCTACTCCTGCAGCCATGCTTCCACGTTCAGCATGCAGGCTTGCTCCGAGCTAGCACAGGCATGTCTCCCCGAGCTGGAAGGTACGCCACCTGTTCCAGGGACGATGCACCTTGGGCCACCGTTGCCTAGCTGTGATACGGTGCAGCAGCATGGAGTTCCGAGGTTGCTCAGAGGCTGTCGGGCCATGTCACGTTACTGAATTTGAGGGAAGGAGCCAGATCACTGCTGCACCCATAGGTGGGGGTGTTGGCCCCAGAAATGGTATAGAAGGGGGCCATGTGAGATGTTGAATAGAAGCTTACGGTCTGATAGTCCTATGTACGCTGTTCATGTGTTTGCATAATGTCTGTGTGTGCAATTATAAGCATGTACTTGTATGGATACTGAATATTTCCCTGCATGTGGTTGAGCACTGGGCAGGGCCCGGCCTATGGACATGCTAATCAGCTAGGCCCTGTGGGACAATGGCACTCAATGGGCCAAGGACACACCTAAAGAATGAGGGTGACATACCTAAGGGCTACCAGCAGGCAACACAGGAATAAGGTGGACTAGGTGACCTGTGATAGCCAAGAAGAGACCAGGAAGGAGGGATAAATAGACCACGTGGTGGTCTCCATTTTGGTTCTCAGCTCAGCACTTCATCCCAGAGGCAGCAGTGCAGGGATAGAAGAGCCCGGAAGAACTGTGAACCCATCCTGATTCTAGGATGTGCAACAAGAACTTTTAAACCAGCAGCTGTAACATCTCTGCTAGAGCCTGCATCGAGAACTGGGAGATTCGATGCATGTAATGTACTATCCTTTAACAACCTCACTCTCATGCTTTTCTTTCTTGTGATAATAAACCTTTAGTTGTTAGATTCTAAAGGATTGGCCCAGCGTGATTTGTGGGTAAGGTCCAAAGGGTAAATTGACCAGGGATCTGTGGCTGGTTTCTTGGGACCGGACAGAACTTGTTCGGGGTAGGTGGGATTGGGTGCTAGGACCCCTCACCTGTGTATAAGGCCCGGGGCCATCTGAGGCATGGATATTGCTGGGGTGCCGGAGGGGTTTTGCTCCTGAGGCTTCAGGCAGGCTGCTGGAGCGCTCTGTGGGACTGGTTTGTGGCCTGTTCGGAGAGGTCACCAGTCTGGGGGCTGTAAGGAGCCCCGGATTTGAGCAATTCGCCCTGAGCGGACGCCCTCAGCTGTGCCCAGATATGGCCCGGTCTGTCACAGGCCACTCCAAGGGGGACGGGAGAGAACACAGACCAACTACCCACTGACTTCTGGGTTCCTGATTTTATTCCACGGGTATCCCCCTGGTGGGAGTCTCCATACAGACAGCCTGGCCCTCCAGACAGTGGAGGGGGGTTCTCTCTCTGCTGGAGAGGATTTTGCCCAGCCCCAAGCAATGTTGAAAATCCCCCTCTTCAACTATTGCTAAAACTCCAGGATCTTCCGATCCTTCGGTGAGTTTCCCTTCTCTGCCTCTCCTGTCCCGGCAGCTGCTAGGAAACTTCTGGAGCACGAAAAAGGCTGCAATGATCATGTTGAACCGCATCAGCGCTCCCCACCGTCTCATTTCATTGTTGATCCCACCTTCTAATCATATGTGAAGTACAATCAATGCTAATTAATTAAGGAGCGGAATCTGCCAGCCACGGTCAAATTAAGGCGAACGTTACCCTGCTGATTTTGATGCAGCTTGTTGCGTATTCAGGTGCACCGCGTGACGCGAGGAAAGGGGCAGAACCCAGCTCTAAGAGACTGGAACTGAATCCACAAAGAAGTCCCTAGAAAACACACGGCAGCCTGAACCAGGAAGAGCTGCTAAACTCACATTTAGCGAGGTGATGGATCATCGAATCCAACCCCCTGCCCAAAGCAGGACCAACCCAACTCAATCCGCCCAGCCAGGGTTTGATCAAGCCGGGACTTAAACACCTCTAGGGATGGAGATTCCACCCCCTCCCTAGGGAACCCATCCCAGCGCTTCCCCACCCGCCTAGGGAAAGAGTTTTTCCTAATCTCCAACCTAGACCTTCCCCACTGCAACTTGAGCCCGTTGCTCCTTGTTCTGCCACCTGCCCCCACTGAGAACAGCCTCTCGCCAGCCTCTTTGGAACCCCCCTGCAGGGAGTTGAAGGCTGCACTCAAATCCCCAATTCTTTTCTGCAGACTAAGTAAGCCCAAATCCCTCAGCATCGCCTCATAGGTCCAATTGCTCCGGCCCCTGAATAATTTCTGTTGCCCTCCGCTGGACCCTCTCCAATGTGTCCACATCTTTTCTATAGTGGGGGGCTCAGAACTAGACACAATACTCCAGATGTGGCCTCCCCACAGCTGAATAAAGAGGAACAATCACTTCTCTAGATCTGCTGCCAATGCTCCTCCTCATGCAGCCCAAGATGCCGTTAGCCTTCTTGGCTACAAGGGCGCCCTGTTGGCTCATATCTAGCTTCTCCTCCACTGGAATGCTCCCAAGTGTTTTCTCCGGTCTGTGATCTTCCACATGACCCCCCGAGACTGCACCTAGGTGTCCTTGGGGGTTCATCGCTTTGGAGGTAGCTCTTTCCCTAAGGGCTTGTCTACACTCCATGGAAGATGGACACTGCCATGGTCAAGCTTCCAGGGTTCAATTTAGCAAGTGTACGATTGACCTGTTAGATCCAATTCAAAAGGCATCCCCATTGGCGCCAGTACTCTTACTACTCACGAGGAGTAAGGGAAACGGACGGGGGCATTTGCTCCTATCGACCTCCCGCTGTGTGGATAGCGCGGAAACATGATATAAATCTGTCAACTCCAGCGACATAATGGACATAGCTGGAGTTGTGCATCTTACTTTGACCTTCCCATATTGTGTGGACCAGGTTTATATTTAAGGAATATTTCCAACTGTATAGGGTTTTAATTTTTCTGAACGAAGAAAGTAAGGCCTAGTTTACACTACGTGGGAAGGTCAAAGATATGTAACTCCAGTGACGTAAATTACATCGCCGGAGTTGACGTATCTTACATGACATTTCCGCACCAGGCAGACAGTAGGAAGCTAATGGGAGCAAACTCTCTCATCAGCTTCCCGTACTCCTCCTGAGGAGCAGGAGTAGCGGTGCAAATGGGGGCGCCCTTTGAGTTCAATCTTGTAGGCCTATGCTACACCCGCTAAATTGAATCCCGGAAGATCGACCACGGCAGCATGGATCTTCTGTGTAGTGTAGACATGCCCAAAGAGCACACAGCCACGGCTATGCCTGGGGAGGAATTGGGAACAGGCCCAGTCATCGGCTGCTGTCATTTGCTGTAGGGGAGACGTGAGGCTCTTTGCTCCAAAGCAACCCCCTGGCAGGCCTGCATTCAAGTTAGGCCTGGCATGATGATATGCTTTGTACAATCTCTGCCTTGCAAGTTATCCTTCTAGAAGCCGTGATCGGATGAACAGTACTATCCCGTTGGATTGTGTGTGCCGTCGCTGGATGGAAAACTAGAAGATTGACCTGGCGTTGCTCGGGTTCTTAACTCAATTAAGTTTTGTTTTTCAATCGTTGCTCTGGGCAGGGTTTGGGGAGGAGGGGCGCAGGGTGCAGGCTGCCCTGGGGAGAGAGGACAACCCCAGCCCGCCCTCACTGCAGCAGCTTGGGGCCAAGTGAGAAGGAGAAGGGAAAAGAAAAAGTCTCTTGTAGGGTGGTTTTTTTTGCCACTGAAACGGGGCGGGTTCCCCAACAAATGTCATCCTGCCGGGTGTACACTCTGACTGGTTCGTCCCCAAAAGGCAGTTTTTGGTGACACAACCTTGTAGTTGAGGCAAAGCCTCGTCTCTTTTCCAGACCAACAAAACCCCATTTGTTCAGTCTTCCTTCATGGGCCAGGTTTGCTAGACCTCTCCTCATTTTTGTTGCTCTTCCCCGGACTTCCTGTAATTTGTCCACAGCTTTCCTGAAATGAAGGGCCCAGAATTGGAGGTCCCGTCAATGCACAGGAATTACATAGGTTTCGCTTGCTCAACTCCTGTGACGGCAAGTCGGGGGTCCTCTGATCCTGCAGCCCCATAGCAGCAAGAACAGACTCCTCCAGCCGGTAGAACAGAGAGAGTTTATTGCTTCTCCAGGATACAGCACAGCATAGATGCGATGTGGCTATAGGATTCTGGGCTGGGATGCCCCAGACCCCCTTGAGATGGGGTGCCTGGGCCCTTAGATTCCTAGCCCCCTCCTGGGTCTGTCTCCTTCATGGTTCCAGCCCCAGACTGCCCCTTCCCCCGCACAGTCACTTCCTTAGTTCCCTCGCTGCCCTCAACCGGTCTGACCAGTTGGGCCTTTGTCCATCTGCTGGGCACTGCTCACTGACAGAGGCCAGTAGGGGTCATCCACAGCAGCCAGCAAGGAACTGACCCCACATCACAACATGTGGATGAATCAGTGGGAATCGCCCATCACAGAGCAGGGGGGCACTGGGTTACAGAACAGACAGCACCCTCACTATGTCACAATAGGATGTTTGCTTTTTTTACAACAGTGTCACACTGTTGACTCGTATTTAGCTTGTGGTCCACTCTCACCCCTAGATCCCTTTCTGCAGTGCTCCTTCCTAGACAGTCGTTTCCAATTTTTTTATGCGTGCAACTGATTGTTCCTTCCTAAGTGGAGTAATTTACATTTGTCCTTATTAAACTTCATCCTATTGACCTCAGACCATGTCTCCAGTTTGCCCACATCATTTTGAATCATGACCCTATCCTCCGAAGAACTTGCAACCCCTCCTAGCTTGGCATCATCTGCAGACTTAATAAGCATGCTCTCTATGCCAATATATAAATCACCGATGAAGACCCTGAAGAGAACTAGACCCCGAACTTATCCCTCCAATATCCCACATCTTATGACCTTCCAGCATAACCGTGAACCATTGATAACTACTCTCTGAGAACGGTTATCCAACCAATAATGCACCCACCTTATATAGCTCCAGCTAGGCTGTATTTCACTAGTTTGTAATAAGAAAGTCATGCAAGACTGTATCAAAAGCCTTAGTAAAGTCTAGATATACCACATCCCCTTTATCCACAAGGCTTAAAGCAGTGGTCCCCAACCTTTACGGGCTCCCGGGCGCCCAGGGGCGGGGCCACACACGCGCCGGGCACCCGGGGGCGGGGCCACTCACGCGCCGGGCGCCCGGGGGCGGGGCCGCGCGTCCTGGGGCACGCCAGGGCCGGGGCCGCCCGAGCCCCTTGTGCCGTGGGCCCGGGGCTGGCGCCGCCGCCCGAGCTGCGTGCCTGGGGCTGGCACCGGCGCCGCACGCCCGTATGTGCCCCGGGGCTGGGGCCGCCCGAGCGCCGCGCACCAGGCGCCGGTGAGTGTCGCGCGCCTGGGGCCGGCGCTTCCAGTGCGCCGCGCGCCGGGGGGGCGGGGCCAGCCCGGGTTGTCGGCGGGCGCCTACAAATGCCATGGCGCCCGCGGACACCGCGTTGGGGACCACTGGCTTAAAGCCATGAGGTTGCTTTGACAAGATTTGTTCTTGACAAATCCACGCTGGCTGTTATTTAGCATCTTATTATCCTCTAGCAATTAACCTGACTGGTCTGTAGTTTCCTGGGTTGTCCTTATTTCTCTTTTTATAGATGGGCACTAGATTTGCCCTTTCCCAGTCTTCTGGAATCTTTCCCGTCTTCCATGAGTTTTCAAAGGTGATAGCTAATGGCTCAGATACCTCCTCCATCAGCTCCTTGAGTATTCTAGGACAGTGTTTCTCAACCAGTGGTACGAGTACCCTTAGGGGTACTTGAGAGAACTCTGGGGGATACGTCAACACAACTGAAATTTGGAGAAAATTCAATTTTTGTTGTAAGTTTTACAGCGCTTTATCATTTTCGTCCTTTTTACACCCAAAAATTTCATCGCCTGCCTGGCTACGATTAAGTTGTTTAAACAATTGTATTGTAATGGTAGAAAATGTTTGTGTGTGTCTGAAAACTGTAGGTACTGGGGGTACTTATTTTTTTTTAAAAGGGGTACTTTATAAAAAAAAGGCTAATAAACACTTTTCTAGGATGCATTTCATCAGGCCCTGGTTACTTGAAGACATCTAACTTGTCTACGTCAATTTTAACTTTTTCTTTCCCTATTATATCTTCTGAACCTACCCATTTTCACTGCCATTTGTTATCTTAGGTGTCCAATCTCCACCAACCTTCTTAGCAAAAGCTGACATAAAGACATCATTAAGCACCTCTGCCATTTCCACATTTTCTGTTATTGTTTCTCCCTCTTCACTGAGCAACAACCCTACCATGTCTTTGGTCTTCCTCTTGCTTCTACTGCAGTTGTAGAATGTTCTCCTGTTACCCTTTATATCTCTAGCTAGTTTGATCTCATTGTGTGTCTCGAGCTTTCTCATTCTGCCCCTACATACTTGTGTTATTTGTTTATAATTCATCCTTGGTAATGTACCTAGTTTCCACTTTTTGTAGGACTCTCTTTTGAGTTTTTGATCATTGAAGCTCTCCTGGTTAAGCCAGGCTGGCCTTCTGCCAGACCTCCTATCTCTCCTACACGGTGGAGAAGTTTGCTCTCATGCCCTTACTAATAACTCTTTGAAAAACTGCCAACTGTCTTCAGTTGTTTTCCCTTCGATACCTACCAATTCCCTGAGTTTGCAAAAGTCTACCGCCTTGAAATCCATTATCTTTATTTTGCTGTTCCCCTTGCCACCATGCCTTGGAATTATGAAGACACCTTCTCTGTCCAAGCAAGTGACCTCTGCAGGCTAGATATTTAGCGAGGGTGAGCAGAGATTATTTGAATATTGTGAGTATTAATGTCCTGGCTGGAAGCCCTGGAGTTGGGTGGCCCCATGCCAGATGTGAGCATTCTTGACTTTGGACCAGCGCAAGAACACAAAGATATTCCCAGAAATGGGGGCACAGCGCGGAACGCATGTCATTAGCGGCCGTGTGAAAGAACAGGATTCTTCAGCAGTGCAAAGCCAGGCCGGGCCAAGGAATGGTGATGGACGGAGGGGAGGTCACGAGGCGAAGCTGGTTCTTGTGGGTGGACGAGAGGTTGAGAGTCGAAGCCAAAATTGAGGCTTCCCCTTTGCTCTAGGGGGAGACTTTGAACCCAACTGTGCTGCGGTTCACCTGCCACGGAGGAGCCCTTTCAACTGCTCTGGCTAAGGGCTCTTTGTGGAAAGACTCCAGCGTGGTGCCTTGTCAAGGTTGGCCCAGTCCAGCCAGCTCAGTGGTGGTGGAAAGTTCTGCGCCCTCAGAAGACAACTTCCTTCTCGTTATTTTATCATAGAATCATAGAATAATAGGACTGGAAGGGACCTCAAGAGGTCATCGAGTCCAGCCCCCCGCCCTCAAGGCAGGACCAAGCTCCGTCTACACCATCCCTGACAGATGTCTATCTAACCTGTTCTTAAATATCTCCAGAGAGGGAGATTCCACCACCTCCCTTGGCAACTTATTCCAATATTTGACCACCGTGACAGTTAGGAATTTTTTCCTAATGTCCAATCTAAACCTCCCCTGCTGCACTTTAAGCCCATTACTCCTTGTCCTGTCCTCAGAAACCAAGAGGAACACATTTTCTCCTTCCTCCTTGTGACACCCTTTTAGATATTTGAAAACCGCTATCATGTCCCCCCTTAATCTTGTAGGCATCCCTCCCCACAAGAGAATCCTGAGGCAGAAAGACCATGGGCAGGTTCGTCACTCGACTCAGCACTATGAGCTCCACCGTTCTGGGCTGCTGGCCACTGACTACCACGTGTGTCTATGCCACGCCGAGGCCAGCCGATAGCACCGGAACTCTCCCATGCTCGGCGAGGCAGGGTGGAGCCACATAGACCATTCCTTCCTATGCCGGTGGGTGTGGCTTCCCTTCTGGCCCCTCATGTTGCCCTGACAAGTGGTACAGCCCGTGGTGGGGCTTCATACGCAAGTTTTGTTCCCGTAGCCTGTTCTGCACAGGAAGTATCGGGTGCAGGTGTGCACACAACCAGGGAGCGTCTCAGCCGGTTCGAATCCTCCCCTACAGGGGAGGACACCTATCACAGCGAGACTGACTCCCCTCCAACCTGACCTTGGGGGAGTCACCCCCATCCATGCCTCAGTTTCCCAACCTGTCACAGAAGGTGATGATACTCACCAGGGTGCAGTGAAGATTAAGCCCTGGTCTACACGAGGGAGTTATTTTGAAATACCCCCCCGATTTTGAAATAAGCGAAGCGTCCACACAGTTATGCTGGAGTGCCACGATGTCCTTCATGCATAAAACTGAGAATAGCGAAAGGTTCCTTCCAAATATACCATACCTCACCACCTAGAATCATAGACTCATAGAATCCCAGGGCTGGATGGGACCCCAGGAGTCATCGAATCCAACCCCCTGTCCAAAGCAAGACCAACCCCAACTCAATCATCCCAGCCAAGGCTTGGTCAAGCAGGGACTTAAAAACCACTAGAGATGGAGATTCCACCCCCTCCCTAGGGAACCCATCCCAGCGCTTCCTCACCCTCCTAGTGGAATAGTTTTTCCTAATATCCAACTTAGACCTCCCCCACTGCAACTTGAGACCATTGCTCCTTGTTCTGTCATTTGCCACCACTGAGAACAGCCTCTCTCCATCCTCTTCGGAACCCCCTTCAGGGAGTTGAAGGCTGTCATCAAATCCCCCCTCACTTTTCTCTTCCATAGACTAAAAAAACCCAAATCTCTTAGCCTCTCCTCATAGGTCATGTGCTCCAGCCCCCTCATCATTTTGGTTGTCCACTGATGGACTCTATCCAATGCACCCATTTCCTTTCTGCAGTGGGAGCTCAGAACTGGATGCAATATTCCAGATGTGGCCTCACCAATGCCAAGGAAAGGGGAATAATCACTTATCTGGGGGCATGTCTACTCTGCAGAGTTTTTCCGGGAAAATGGACGTCCACACTGCTATTGCATTCTTTTGACTGAAAGGCAAAAGAACAGAGGGGTTTTTCCGACAGCAGGCAACCTCATTCTATGAGGAAGAAGCCTTTTTCCGAAAAAGCTTTTTTGGAAAAAGGCGTGTATAGATGCGGAAGAGAGTGTTTTTTCGAAAGAAGAGGCCTCCAGGAAAAAGCACAGGTGCCCTGGAGGCCTCTCCGTCAACAGTAATCACAACTTAAATGCGAGACAGCGTCCAATCAATGTGGACGCTATCTTTCGAAAAAGCACATTGCTTTTTCCTTGCGCTTTTGCTGTGTAGACTCTCTGGCTGTCTCTACACTGGCATGAATTTCTGGAACTGCTTAAAACGGAATACTATTCCGTTTTCAGTTTTTCCGGAAAAGGAGCGTCTACATTGGCAGGCTGCTTTTCCGGAAAAGCCCTTTTTCCGGAAAAGCGTCTGTGACCAATGTAGACGCGCTTTTCCGGAAAAGAGCCCCGATCGTCATTTTCGCGATCGGGGCTTTTTTCCGGAAAAGACTACTGGGCTGTCTACACTGGCCCTTTTCCGAAACAGTGTTCCGGAATAAGGACTTATGCCCAGGCGGGAGCAGAATAGTTTTTCCGGAATAGCGGCTGATTTTGTACAGTAGAGCATCGTTGCTTTTCTGGAAATTCAAGGGCCAGTGTAGACAGCTCGCAGCTTATTCCGGAAAAGCGGCTGATTTTCCAGAATAAGTGGCCCAGTGTAGAGACAGCCTCTCTATCAAAAGTTTTTCCAGAAGATCTCTTCTGGAAAAGCTTCTTCCGAAAGAAGCCTGCAGTTTAGACACAGCCTAGATCTGCTGGCAATGCTTCTCCTAATGTACCCCAATATTCCATTAGCCTTCTTGGCTACAAGGGTGCCCTGTTGACTGATATTCTCTCTTCTCTGGGGAATGGGTTCCTTTTGCTGTACATGTACTTTCCTCAAAGCAGCTTCTGCGGCTGTCATGCCGAGCAGTCAGTGCCTCGCTGTTTGCTTGTACTCCTCTATCAGTCTGTCGGCAGGCATCTGTTGTCTCATCCTTAGAGTGCAACTCGGCTACCTCCTGAAGTCTTTGTTCTGTGTTTGTACAGCACCTGACACTGCAGGGGTTTTGTTTATTCACGTGGGTTCTGAGGGTTACAATCAGTGCTTTTTTTGTTAAAAAAAAAAAGGTGCTGGTATTCCAGGGGGAAAGTTGTTGAGCTGTGACTGAAGGTGTTGGTACTGCGTCTGGAGGTGCCGGTACCGCGTACTGGGCAGCACCGTCACAAAAAAAGCACTGGTTACAACGCTCTCCTCTGTGCTCTGTCAGATCTCTGGAGATTCTCCATGACTTGGTGAAGGACTCTAGTTCAGACAGTGATGAGGGGAACTGGAAAACGGGTTGCTTAGCTCCACATCTTGGGCCTTGAAAATTAAACAGTCTCCTAAGATTTTGCTTTCCTGTTTCCGATTAGAGCAGAACAGACTCCTACATGGTAGGCAGGGGAGCTGAGCAACACCTTGGAGAACAGGTGTGGGGTGGAGGGAATTTGGCGTATCATACCGATATCTTTTTCACACCTCAAGACCAAGGTTTATGTCCGAGGCTTATGTCTGAGCTGGAACTAGGACACGTGAAAACCACTGCAGCACGTCGCCCGCTCCTCCATGGGTCTCCTGTAGAACCTTGAAACAAGGTCCAGTCCTTGGTCCTTATTCTTAAGCACTGCATGGCCGGGGCTTGGGGCATCTAAGGGTGTGTCTAGACTACAGGGTTTTGTTGACAAAAGTGGACTTTTGTTGACAAAACTATCCCTGCATCTACATTGCCGCTGAGTTCTGTCGACATAACGTCAACAGAACTCGGCAGTTTTGTCGACGGCGGTAAACCTCATTCCACGAGGAATAACGCCTTTTGTCGACAGAGTTCTGTCGACAGAAGGCGTTATTGCATCTACACTGGCCTTTGTGTTTACAATGTCATGTCGACAAAGGGCTTGCTTTGTTGACAGAACTGGAAGTAGTCTAGAAGCTCTTTGTCAACAGAAGCTCTGTCGGCAGTATGGGTACATCTAAACTACATGGCTCCGTCGACGGAGCCATGTAGATTTGTTTGTTTGGCAAAGGGAAATGAAGCCGTGATTTAAATAATCGCGGCTTCATTTAAATTTACATGGCTGCCGCGCTGAGCCGACAAACAGCTGATCAGCTGTTTGTCGGCTCAGCGCACTAGTCTGGACGCTCCCGTGTCGACATGAAAGCCTTTTATCGACCTCCCCGGTAAACCTCATCCTATGAGGCATAACGGGGAGATCGATAAAGGGCTTTCAGGTTGGCGCGGGAGCGTTCAGACTAGCGCACTGAGCTGACAAACAGCTGATCAGCTGTTTGTTGGCTCAGCGCGGCAGCTATGTAAATTTAAATGAAGCCGCGATTATTTAAATCACAGCTTCATTTCCCTCTGCCGATCAGCCTAATCTACATGGCTCCGTCGATGGATCCATGTAGTTTAGACACACCCTATCTGTCGACAAAATTTCTGTCGACCAAAGCCTGTAGTCTGGATGTACCCTAATAGAGCCCAAAGCTCCGGGATGAAGACCTGGGTCAACAGCTTCTCTCCTCTGACCCAGGCCAATGCTCAATAGTAAGGATAAAGCTCATCTATAGAGGAGCAGAGCTGTCTCGGGGCTGGTGCCAAGCAGTGGAATGACCTCGCCACGCAACTAAGGCCCATCCCAAACCTTCACCTTGTCCCCTGCGCGTATCTTCAGCCTGCCTTCTCGAAGCAACGCACAGTAACGTGCGCACAGCATAGAGCAGGAAAAGCAAATTCCAAATCCGAACGCCCCGCTGCCCCCCGGGGAGAGGATGAAAGAACAAACATGCGGCGGCTCCTACTCAGGCTGCTTCACACTGAGCTGGAAGTTGGCTAGTTACTATGGCGATGAGCAGGGTCTAAGACCGATGCAAACAGAATAGGAAGAGCAACCGCGCCGCCGGGGGGACAAAGCAGAGACAATTTCTCCTGCCAAAAACCAGGGTGCAAAACAGAGCCCCTGCTCTAATCGCTGGGGATCACAGGACGACGAGGAAAAACCGGGCCCGATTCTAGGCGGCAGAGACGGCACAGTGCGGGAACCTGCCACCGGATCTGGAGCAGTCCTCGCTGACAAATGGATGCCGGGGGTCGGGGTGGCGGGTATCATAGGCGGGGAAAGGCATTGCTTTCCCAAACCACTGGCCTAGCCCCACCCATTCTCCATCCCCAGAATATTTGCTGTAAGTGTGTGTAACTGCGTGGGGCGGGGCCTGGACAGAAGGGGCGGGGCTGTGGGCGGGGCCTGCATCCTCCAGTCCTACCTTCAGCCACCGCCGATGCCAGGGATCAAGGCTCAAGCAAAGCCTGGGTCCCTACCCAGCGTGGGTCACCCGTGCGGGTCACCCCTGCCCCAGCAGACCAGAGGCGTCTGCCTCCGTTTTATAGCTGGTCGGCACCCACACAGCTGCCCCTGCCGTGTGGCTGAGCAGCCTGGCCTGCCTGTGCTCTGAAGAGCGGCGGCAAGACGGTTTTGGTGTCTCAGCGGTTCCAGAGCCAACGTGCCCGGCGCGCAAAAGGAGAGGGATTTTCTCTGCCTGCCACATTCTGCACCGAGTCACCCCCGCCCCTTTGCACTGACTGCGGAAACGTTTCGGCCGCCGCCCCAGCAGTAGCGCCAGCCCCGTCTCCCGGAGCAACACACCCCGCCGTGTGTCCCGACGGGCCGCCGCTCTGCCTGGCACACAGAGTGCTACTGGGCGAGGGCCGGCCCGTTGTCCCAACCCACCTTACCGAGGTCTGCCCTTTAATGCAGTCGCAGGTGGGTTCTATCGCCCCATGTCAGAAATACATCCGCAGACACCCCCCTTCCCCCCCTTGTGACAAACCGCCCCTCCGGTCTGCCCCACACTCTCATGCAGCCCCTCGCACCTACCAGCCCGTTCTCTGACCTGTACGCTCTCCTCTCAGCGCCTCGTCAGTACCCGCTTCACCCCGCCAACCTCCCCTCACCCTCTGCAAAGCAGCATCCACAAACGCCTCATGGACATGCTGCACTCAGTCTGCTTAGACCAGGGGTGGGGAACATGCGGCCCTGGGGCCGGATCTGGCCCCCGGCTTCCCTGGATCCAGCCCTTAAGGCTCCTGCAGCCTCCCTCCCAACCAGACCCCACATCCCAAGCCTGTTTCCTGGCAGCCTCCTCCCGCCCACTGAACCCCTCATTTCTGACCCCCCCCCGAGCCTATTGGGCCCCCCCAAAATCTACTAGCTTGCACCCGCCCCAGGCTCTGGTGTGCGAGGGGACTGTGAAGAGCGTCTGTGTGTTTCTCAGTAGGTAGAATAGTGATAGAAATGTAGCCGTGTTAGTCTGGTCTAGCTGAAACAAAAGACAGGACTATGTAGCACTTTAAAGACTAATAAACCATCTTGTTAGTCTTTAAAGTGCTACATAGTCCTGTCTTTTGTGTGTTTCTCAGTTGGAGGCCACAGCAGCCTCAGACCCAAAAAGGTTCCCCTCCTTCAGCTTAGACTGGCAGGTTTTCATAGCCACGACCTGGCTTTCTTACGGCCTGCTGCCGTAACACCGGAGGCAGACGCACGGCCGGAAGGAAGATGGTGCACTGACAGTCGACATCCTCCCATCATGCTTTGCTCTCGTGCAAGGCACCTGCCGCGAGGCTGGATCTTGCCTGCACTGAGCATGGGCAGCTTCTCACGTCACGAGGCAGAGCCGCTACCGCCAGGATTGGCCCAGGGACAGCCGTTCCAGCCGGCAAGTCCACGGAAAAAAACGATGCTCTGAGTCAGGGACCAGAATTCTCCTCTCTCTTAGTCCCTGCAGCCAGCACTGGCCCCTTCCCCAGCCCTCAGTGCACACGTGAAGGCGGGTCCAATTTTCTGCCTGCTCGCGATGACGGCATCCCCTCAAACAATTAGCATCTGGCCTCTGTGTTCTCCGTCAGCGTCGGGGAGCCTAAAGAGCAATCATTCCCGGGTAATCCAACAGCCGGGGATCAATGGTCCATGCACCGAGCAAATAACAGCGCAAAACCTCTCCCTCCATCACTGCCGATGGCTTCGCCGTCTCACTGCAGTTCTCTGCCTGATTGGCCTTCCTGACACGCTCACGACAAGCTGACAGGCAACCATTCCCCCCCCCCCAGAACGAGCCTGCCCCACACATCCCTTTTCATCTCTTTCTAAAAATCTATATGACAATGATAGCGGTGTCTGTGCAGAGCCGAGCTGTTTCGCACCCCGAGGGCCTGCTTAATCAATGGGGAGCTCTTAAACGTGTCTAGCCGGACAGGCATGAAGTCCAGCAATTGGGATTTGAGTTGTGTTGGGGGGTTATTTTGATCTAAATCTCTACCCCCAGCTGATACTGCCCCTCGGGGAAATTCTGGCTAATTGCACAAAGGGTTAGCATTCAGAAAATCTCCTAATACGAGGATTTTACAAAATATAAAAGCCCTCGGCTCTTCTCAGCCTGCAGAGGACAATGCAAAGTACTCCACTTTGGAAGGAACAGAATGACAAGTGACTGTGTAGGAAGGAGTCCTACAGAAAGGGATCTAGGGGCTGTTGTGGACCACAAACTAAATATGAGTCAACCGTGTGATGCTGTTGTAAGAAAAAGCAAACATGCCTCTGGGTTGCATGAACAGGAGTGTTGTGAGCAAGACACGAGAAGTCATTTTTTTGCTCTACTCTGTGCTGGTTAGGTCTCAGCTGGGGTATTGTGTCCAGTTCTGGGCACCGCATTTCAGGAAAGATGTGGAGAAATTCGAGAAGGTCCAGAGAAGAGCAACAAAAACAATGAACAGTCTAGAAAACATGAGCTACGAGAGAAGATCGAAAGAACTGGGCTGGTTTAGTTTGGAAAGGAGAAGACGGAGAGGGGACATGAGAGCAGTTTTCAGGTATCTAAAAGGGTGTTACAAGGAGGAGAGAGAAAAATTGTTCTTCCTGGCCTCTGAGGACAGGACAAGATGCAATGGGCTTAAACTGCAGCAAGGGAGGTTTAGGTTAAACATTAGGAAAAATTCCTGCCTGTCAGGGGGTTAAACACTGGAATAAATTGCCTAGGGAGGCTGTGGAATCTCCATCACTGGAGATATTTAAGAGCAGGTTGGACAGACACCTGTCAGGGATGGTCTAGACGGTGCTTGGTCCCGCCGGGTGGGCAGGGGACTGGACTCGATGACTCTCGAGGTCCCTTCCAGTCCTAGTGTTCTAGGAGTCTATGATTAGGGACTGGTTCCTGAGCTCTCTTTCCTTGGCTCCTCATTGGCCACCTCCCTATGAGGCATGTCCAAAGGATGGCTTGGCCTCTGTTTCCCATTTTAGCTGCATCTCAGTCGTCCGGGGCTCTGCAGTGAAGGAGGTTGGTAGCAAGGGTATTTAACCAAAACAGAGCCAGGAACCGGAGCCTGGGGTCAGAGACAGGAACTGGAGCCCGGGGTGAGAGCCAGGAACTGGAGCCTGGGGTCAGAGCCAGGTCTCAAGCCAGGAACCGGAGCCCAGGGTCAGAGCCAGGATCCGGAGCCTGGGGTCAGAGCCGGGAACCGGAGCCCGGGGTCAGAGCCAGGAACCAGAGCCTAGGGTCAGAGCCAGGAACCGGAGCCCGGGGTCAGAGCCAGGAACCGGAGCCCGGGGTCAGAGCCGGGAACCGGAGCCCGGGGTCAGAGCCGGGAACCGGAGCCCGGGGTCAGAGCAAGGCGAAGGGGCAGGGTGTACGACAGCAGCCAGCTGGGGATCCCCCTAGCTGCCCAGGCTCCTGCCTGGCGGCCCCTCCAGGCTACAGCGTGTGTAGTACTCAGCCCACCAGGCCCTGCCTGGGATCGCCGCTCGGCCAGAGCCATCAGGATGCAGCAGCGGCTCTAGCACCAGCCGACCCAGGGTCCCACTTCTCTGCTCCACGATCCCTGAGGCTTGACAGGGGCTGGATCCAGAAGCAGGCTCTGTGTGTGGGTCAGCGAGCAGCTGCCAAGCCAGCGGCTTGCTGGGAAGGCCGAATTGGCGTCTCCGTGCCTTTGGCTCCTCTGACAGGCTCTGGTGAGTAGCAGAGAGGAGTCACGCTTGCTCCGACAGCAACTCCCGGGTCCCTCTCCAAGATAAACACCCGTGGCTCTCTCTCTGCTGCAGTCACGTGGCAGCCGGACCCTCCAGGACACCCGGCCCCACTCAGTGAATAGGGCAGCTGCTCCTTGGAGGTTCCCTGATGTAGCCCAGCTTGGCTGGAGCTGGGGGTGTTGCCTGGAGACTCTAGAGGGAGCATCAGCACCGGGCCACTTTGGATTTTCCTCCGCAGGGGTTTTCGTATGTGGATTTGAAGGCTTGCTGTCCCGCCCTGGGAACCCGACACACAGCTCTGCCGGGATGCAAACGAGCCACTGAATTCTGCTCTTCTTTGCACCCCATGACAACTTAGCTTCCTTAGCCACCTTTAGCCAAAGCCTTGTAAATGTCCAGCTAAATTTCATCAGCTGGTTCGCCGTTAGCCTCTACATTATTGACGTGGCCAGAGAATTCTAACAGTCTGGTGAGGGACAACTTCCCTTTGCACCAACTGTACTGATTAGACCCGATCAGGCCACAGTCTCTCTGGCGGTTTAGTATTGTTTTTAACGAGAAAGTTCGCCAAGTATGGAAGGGTTGCTGGTTTGGAACGCCCCAGATCACCCCGAGACGCTTTTTGAAATACAGGTTCACGTTGAACCTCTCTAATCCAGAACTCTCTCGTCCAGAAACATCCGTGATCTGGAATGATTCGACTTAGGCGGAGATCCGCTTTTCATGGGTGTGGCCACGTTTCCTGCCATCCCGTGAAGCTGGTTTACAGCCCCCAGTCCTGGCTCTCAGGGGTCTGCTCTGTTGGAGGACAGTGAGGGGTAAATTAGAGCTAACAGCCCAGCAAGCAGGGGACGTGTTGGTAATGCTGCTAGACAATATTGATCTCACGTGGTCCAGAAAATTCTCTGGTTCAGCACCAGTGAGGTCCTGAAGGTGTTGGACTAAAGAGCTTCAACCTGTACAACATCTGCTTGCCCTAGCAGCTGAGGACAGATGGCCTATCTCCGTCAGCATCTCAGCCCCTTCCTGCTTGAGCGGAGAGACATCTGGGACTGGAGGCTTTTTGGTTTTTCAATGGTCAGTCTGTCCTGGGGTTTCTTGGGCCCCCTCAGCCTTGGAGAGCATCTCGTCTCCACTGCCAGGACAGAGCAGGTCTGGGATAGCAACACTCCCCAGAATTCTCCGGGGTGCAAAGAAAGCAGCCAGCATCTCAGCTCCATCCTTTTCTTCCTTTATCGCCCCTTTTAACCGCCAGTGACCTAGCCAATCCACCAGGTCTTCCACAGGCTTCCTGCTTTGGAGAGAGGCATCTAGAGCCCCCGAATGCGTTGCAAATCTAGCCCGAGCGTTCAATACACGATCAGATAATTTTGGGTAGAAAAAAGCAGAGTCTTGAACCTGCCTGGGTTCACTTTGGCTTTCCACGAACGCCATGGGGATATTTTTAAGAGTGGGGCTGCTGACATCTCCCCCCTGACCCTGTCCCCCCCAAATGAGGCCAGCAAACCCTGGCATGCGGGGCAGCAGCCGGGACCGGGGGTTGGCAGCAGAGCCCCCAGCCAGGGGAGAGATGCCAAGGGAGGATGGGAGATGCCGAGGGAGGATGGGAGAGAGAGACAAACTCCCCTCGGCATCTCCCTGGCAGCAGGCAAGGCAGCAAAGCCTGTGAGAAACCAGCAGCACTAACTATAGGGCATTTGCGGCGGGGCCTGCCCACAGTCATGACATGCCCAGGCCCTGCCTGACCACAAGGTCAGCCTGGGTTTG
This sequence comes from Pelodiscus sinensis, assembly GCF_049634645.1. Classification (NCBI taxonomy): domain Eukaryota; kingdom Metazoa; phylum Chordata; order Testudines; family Trionychidae; genus Pelodiscus; species Pelodiscus sinensis. The sequence goes on from NC_134716.1 coordinate 127,580,824, forward strand.
CTCAGCAATAATTCACTGCGCCTCTGGGCAGGAGACCTGCCAAAATGCAGGGGGACGGACGTCCAGGAATAGAAAGAGGCGTCCCAGGAGCCGGGGCTATTTCTGTGGTGCTAGTTTGCTTTGCAGGCAGGGAAACCTTGGGCCTTTCAGGAGCTCGGGCTGCAGAGAGGGCGGAGGGGAGGAGAGGGGAAGCTAAGGAAGCCATCGGTACCGGCCGTGCCTCCAGCTCTGCTCTGAATTAACCCTTGGTCCTGGGTGTCCTCCTCTCAAACCGAGTCTGCTGGGGGGAGGGGGAAAGAGGTGGCTGAGCTAAGGGGATCGCTGGGAAAGATGCAAGCAGCCCGGTGGTGTGGGGCTGCAGGGATTTACAGGATCCTAGCTGCCCTCCGGGCCCGTCCAGCGTCTGAAGGGACAAAGCCGGAATGTCCGTGCCAATGGAGCCGCGCTGCCCTCTGTGTAGCCCCAGGCTGTGTCTAGACTACAGGGCTACGTCTAGACTGGCATGATTTTCCGGAAATGCTTTTAACGGAAAAGTTTTCCATTAAAAGCATTTTCAGAACAGAGCGTCTAGATTGGCACGGACTTTTGTTGACAAAACTATACCTGTGTCTACACCGCCGCTGAGTTCTGTTGACGGCGGTAAACCTCATTCCACGAGGAATAACGCCTTTTGTGGACAGCGTTCTGTCGACAAAAGGCGTTATTGCATCGACACTGTCCTTTGCGTCTACACTCTCATGTCGACAAAGCGGCTTGCTTTGTTGACAGAACTGGATGTCGTCTAGACGCTCTTTGTCGACAGAAGCTTTGTCGACAGATACTGTTGACAAAACTTCTGTCAACAAAAGCCTGTAGTCTAGGGCTGTGTCTAGACTGGCCAGTTTTTCCAGAAAATCAGCCGCTTTTCCGGAAAAACTTGCCAGCTGTCTACACTGGCCGCTTGAATTTCCGCAAAAGCACTGACTTCCTACTGTAAGAAATCAGTGCTTTTTGCGGAAATACTATGCAGCTCCCGTTCGGGCAAAAGTCCCTTTTGCGCAAAACTTTTGCGCAAAAGGGCCAGTGTAAACAGCTGAGATTGGTTTTGCGCAAAAAAGCCCCGATCGCGAAAATGGCTATTGGGACTTTTTTGCGCAAAAGCGCGTCTAGATTGGCCACGGACGCTTTTCCGCAAAAAGTGCTTTTGCGGAAAAGTGTCCGTGCCAATCTAAACGCTCTTTTCCGCAAATGCTTTTAACGGAAAACTTTTCCGTTAAAAGCATTTCCGGAAAATCATGCCAGTCTAGATGTAGCCTCGATGTACCCCCAGAGAGAGAGGCAGTGGCAAAAAGGGAGTTATTCCTCGTAGAAAGAGGCATACGTACACCGCAAAACCCCTCTGTTCTTTGGATTTACTGTAAAGTCACTTGCACCAAAACGTGCGTGAGGTGTGGATGCTCCGCGGGCTTTTGTGCCAAAATGGCTGGTTTTGCGCACAATCCCTGTAGTGCAGATGTAGCCTGTGAAGGACGGAATATCCTGGTGGGAAGCAACCGGATATGAGCTCCTGGAGTATTGCTGTGGGCAAGAGGGGAGTAGCAAGCAGAAGCAGGGGAGTGACAGAGCTTTCTTAGGGCCAGGCCCAGTGTGTGGAATTAACTCCCCCGAGGTTGGTGCGTTTCTCTGATCTTGCCTCTCAAACAACCATCTATAGTATTCTGTGTGTGAAAAATCCGTAACAAAACGCTCCATTCCCCACATTTCTCCCCCGGGCAGACCAAGAGAAAGCAAACAGGTGGCAGATGTGAGTCCCGTTGTTTCATGCACGACGGAAAACATGCCCCAGCCCCAGTGGCGTGGGCCGAACAGAATAGCTCTGAACACAGAACGGGCGAGAATGTCCTGTTCTGATGGTCACCCTTCAAATGCGGCGCTCACAACCCGGGAAAGGTGCAGAGAAGAGGCGGGAGAGCGACTCGAGGGAGAGGCGTCCGAAGCACAAGCTGCGGGATCAGCTTTAGAGGAGACGTGATTGAAGTCTGTACATACCCACAGAGAGGAGATGGTTTCGGGTTGTGGGGTCGTTAGTCTAGCAGACAAAGGCATAACGAGGCACAATACCTGGCAACGGAAGCCAGACAACATCAGACTTTGAAGCGAGGTGTACATTTTTAAGTGAGGATAATTAGCCACCGGAAAAATTTAGCTGGGATTGGAGTGGCTTCTCCATCATTTGCAGTCTTGAAATCAGGAGCGGATGGCTTTCTAAACGAGGTGCTTCAGCTCAGACAGAAACGATGGCTTTGATGAAGGTACCACGGGGTGAAATGAGGGGATGGATTGCACCCTCAGCAAGTTTGCAGATGCCCTCAGCAAGTTTTCGGTTGACACTAAGCGAGGGGAGAGGTAGATATGCTGGAGGGCAGGGATCGGGTCCAGAGTGACTTAGACAAATTGGAGGATTGGGCCAAAGTAAATCGGATGAGATTCAACAAGGACAAGTGCAGAGTCCTACCCTTGGGACGGAAGAATCCCAAGCAAGGTTACAGGCTGGGGACCAGCTGGCTAAGCAGCAGTTTGGCAGAAAAGGACCTGGGGATTCCAGTGGATGAGAAGCTGGAGATGAGTCAACAGGGCGCCCTTGTAGCCAAGAAGGCTAACGGCGCATTGGGCTGCCTTCGGAGGAGCATTGCCAGCAGATCTAGAGAAGTGATTGTTCCCTTTTATTCTGCAGAAGAGCAGAGTGAGGGGGGATTTGAGAGCAGCCTGCAACTACCTGCAGGGGGGTTCCAGAGAGGCTGGCGAGAGGCTGTTCTCAGTGGGGGCAGGTGGCAGAACAAGGAGCAATGGGCTCAAGTTGCAGTGGGGGAGGTCTAGGTTGGAGATTAGCAAAAACTGTTTCCCTAGGCGGGTGGGGAAGTGCTGGGCTGGGTTCCCTAGGGAGGGGTGGAATCTCCATCCCTAGAGGTGTCTAAGTTCCGGCTTGACCAAGCCCTGGCTGGGCTGATTGAGTTGGGTTGGTCCTGCTTTGGGCGGGGGGCTGGACTCGGTGACTCCTGAGGTCTCTTCCCGCCCTGGGATTCTCGGATTTCAGGCTGTGCCCTGCAGGGGCTCACACGGGATCATCAGAAAGGCCCCTTCTGGCCTTACAATCTAAGAATGTATGAGAAAAGCACGAGGCGTGGAAGAGATCAAAACCCGCCGGCCTCCGAGCCCACCTCAGCTCTAATGACTGGGGGCTACGAGGGCAGTTTCCCTGAGTGCAGGGCATCCCATAGCTGCCTTTGTGCAGCTCTGGATGCCGCTGGCCACTGTCGGAGAGAGAACACCCGGGTAGAGGGAGCCCCGCTCTGATCTCCTATCTTCAAAGAGAGGGACAGTCCTATGCCAATCGAGTCATTTGGGCCCATCTCTTGACTTGGCTACTAATTGAATAATCCAGTGGAGGAAGGTTCTCCGGGTTTTCAGTGTCCCAGGATTTGCTGAACCAGACTGAAAGGACAATGAGCAATGGGCTCAAGTTGCAGTGGGGGAGGACTAGGTTGGAGATTAGCAAAACTATTTCCCTAGACGGGTGGGAAGCGCTGGGCTGGGTTCCCTAGGGAGGGGTGGAATCTCCGTCCCTAGACTTGTCTAAGTCTTGGCTTGACCAAGCCCTGGATGGGATGATTGAGTTGGGGTTGGTCCTGCTTTGGGCAGGGGGCTGGACTCGGTGACTCCTGAGGTCTCTTCCAGCCCTGGGATTCTATGATTAGACCATTGGTCCTGGCTCTGTAGGGGTATGTCTACACACCACAGTTATTTCGAAATAGCAGTTATTTCAAAATAACTTTCTTCGCATCTTCACAGCCGTTCCTTTATTTCAAAAGTAATTCAAAATAGCGGAGGGCTTATTTTGAAATTGGTAAACCTCATTCCACGAGGAATAGTGGCAATTGTGAAATTGCTATTTCGAAATAAGCACTGTGTAGACAGACGCTTGTTTCGAAATAGGGGGCCTCTAGCCCCTCCCAGGTGGCCTGCTAGCCGCCCTGGCCACAAGGCAACTTCTGACCTGCTGCCCTGACGGAACTGGTTCCAACCAGCCTTAAATGCGATTCAACGTCCACTCAATGTGGACGTGCTATTTCGAAGTAGAAAAACGCTATTTCGAAATGCATTTTGTGTGTAGACGCGTTATTTCAAAATAAGCTATTTCAAATTAACTATTTCAAAATAGCGTATTTCGAAATAACGCTGTAGTGTAGACATACCCTAGCTTCTGATGCCAGATACTTAGAAGAAAGGGCCAAGAGAAAAAGTCTCGTCTCTTGCAATCTGTCACACTGCACCGGGCGGAACGATTTGCCCTAACCCCATAGTTGTATAAAACTATGGTATGCCCACATCTTGAATACTGTGTACAGATGTGGTCTCCTCACCTCAAAAAAGATATTTTGGCCTTGGAAACGGTTCAGAAAAGGGCAACTAAAATGATTAGGGGTTTGGAACGGGTCCCATATGAGGAGAGGTTAAAGCGACTGGGACTTTTCAGTTTAGAAAAGAGGAGACTGAGGGGGGATATGATAGAGGTCTATAAAATCATGAGTGGTGTGGAGAGGGCTGATAAAGAAAAGTTATTTATTAGTTCCCATAATAGAAGAACTAGAGGACACCAAATGAAATTAATGGGGAGCAGGTTTAAAACTAATAAAAGAAAGTTCTTCTTCACACAGCGTGTAGTCAACCTGTTGAACTTCTTGCCAAAGGAGGCTGTTAAGGATAGAACTATAACAGAGTTTAAAGAGAAGCTAGATAATTTCATGGAGGTTAGGTCCATAAAAGGCCATTAGCCAGGGGATAAAATGGTGTCCTTGGCCTCTGTTTGTCAGAGGCTGGAGAGGGATGGCAGGAGACAAATCGCTTGATCACTGTCTTCGGTCCACCCTCTCTGGGGCACCTGGTGCTGGCCACTGTGGGCAGACAGGATACTGGGCTAGAAGGACCTTTGGTCTGACCCAGTGCGGCCGTTCTTACGTTCTTATGTTAACCCCGCAGGGACCACTCCATGCCTGAAGGCTGGGGATATTCCACCCCCTTCCACCGAAAATCCACAGATCTGCACCTGAGCCATAAAACTCTGCTTTTCCCCTTTCCAGAGTCACCTCTCATTCTGGGGGACCCATGTAAACCTCCTCCTGCCCCCAGCCTTGATCAAAACCCAGAACAGTGCTGCTCTCATGGCTTGTGCCGAAAAGGAACACACGGCTGGCCCGAGGTTGTATAACTGTGAGGAACGGGATTCAATTAAGCAAAGGAAACAGTCCGATCCAGCGCTCTGGGAACAGTGTTCTCAAGTGACCCAGCAGGACAATGACTTACATTTACTAGACAGTCGTGCCTTTTATCTGGGAGGGTCTTACAGAGCCTACAGCAGTGGGCTGGCCCCGGATATAAATATAGCTATTGAGAGTGGATCAAAGAAGCCCGAGGGAGGAAAAACATCAGGGTTTCTGGGGGTATGTGAAAATGTCTCCTTTTATTTAACAATCCAGAAATGATCAAGTGCCCAATCTCCACGGGCTTTTCCCCAGCTCTTCAGCTGGCTGCAAAGGGGGAAGAAAAAACTGGGGAAATGTTCCTTCCAAAGGGAAATGAAGCCGCAGGCTCTGTTCCTGCTTGGCAGCCGGGAAAGAGCATTTCAGCAGATCCCAGCTGAGGCTAGTGCCCCCTTGTGCTAAGGGAGAGAGAAGAGACAGAAAGTCTCTGCCCCAACAAGCTTACAATCTAGACAGGCAAAAGGTGAGAGGAAGGAAGTGTTGTTCTCCCTCACTGAACCCAGGTGCTCAGAGATGAAGTGACTCGCCCAAGGTCCAGGTGTCACTCAGTGGCAGGGCTGTGGACTGACTCCATGCCTCAAGTCCCAGGCTAGAGACTTAACCATAAGCCTACCTTTCCTGCCTGAAAGACCCTATATGAGGGCAGCCAGCAATAGTGGGGTAGTTCAGGTTGAACCTCTCTAATCCGGCACCCTCGGCACCTGACCGATTCCGATCGAGAGAATTTTCTGGACCACGGAAGGTCAACATTGTCTAGCAGCATTACCAACCCTTCCACTGCTTATTGGACTCTTAGAGGACATTTAGGGATACATTAGAGCTAAATAACGGCACAGAGCACTTAGAGATAGGACTGGGGGCTTTAAACAAACTTTATGGGACTGTGGAAAACTTGGCCACACCCAAGAAAAGTGGCCATCTGGCTCACTAAAATCATGCCGGACCACGGATGTTTCTGGACCAGAGAGTTCTGGACTAGAGAAGTTCAACCTGTAGAGTTGAGGACCCAAAAGGTCCCCGCCAGCCCTACACCCAGTGTTTCTCGGAGACCCAGTGTATTAAGCTGAGCAGGAGCTGTGGAATGCAACACCCCGGGAAACAAGCCACCATCCTCAGCGGTGTCCTCACCAGACGCCTTCTACCTGGTTCAGCGCTTCCTCAGAGAGACACGAGATTCCCGTCTGTGACAGACCGGGCCGTGTCTGGGCACAGCTGAGTGCGTCCGCTCAGGGCGAATTGCTCAAATCCGGGGCTCCTTACAGCCCCCGACTGGCGACCTCTCCACACAGGCCACAAACCAGTCTCACAGAGCGCTTCAGCAGCCTGCCTGAAGCCTCCCGAGCAAAACCCCTCCGACACCCCAGCAATATCCATGCCCCAGATGGCCCCGGGCCTCATACACAGGTGAGGGGTCCTAGCACCCAATCCCACCTACCCCGAACACGTCCTGTCCGGTTCCAAGAAACCAGCCACAGATCCCTGGTCAATTTACCCTCTGGACCTTACCCACAAATCACGCTGGGCCAATCCTTTAGAATCTAAAACTAAAGGTTTATTATTACAAGAAAGAAAAGCATGAGAGTAAGGTTATTAAAGTACAGTACGTTACATGCACCGAATCTCCCAGTCCTCGATGCAGGCTCTAGCAGAGATGTTACAGCTGCTGGTTTAAAAGTTCTTATTGCACATCCTACGATCAGGATGGGTTCACAGGTCTTCCGGGCTCTTCCATCCCTGCAATGCTGCCTCTGGGATGAAGTGCTGAGCTGAGAACCAAAATGGCATCGACCACATGGCCTCTTTATACTCCTTCCTGGCCTCTTCTTGTATGCAGCAAGTCACCTGGTCAGAGGCCAATCTCTATGTTTCCTGCTGGCTGCCCTCAGGTGACAAATCCCATTCTTTGGGTGTGTCCATAGCCTATTGAGAGTCATTGTTCCACAGGGCTTTGCTACTCAGCCTGTCCATAGCCATGCTTAATCACATTCACAGAAATATTCAGCTTCCACACAGATTACAGATTCCTACCTACACACACAGACATTATACACTCACATAAATAGCGTACATAAGATCAACAAACAATAATCTCCCATTCAATACCCCACATGGCTCCCCCCCCACCAATTTCTGGAGCCAACACCCCCACCTAGGGGTGCAGCAGCGATCTGGCTGCTTCCCTCCAATTCAACAACGTGACACCGTCCTCAGTGGCTCTTGGGTCTGTCTGGTCTCTAAGGAGCACACGTGCCCACTGGCTGCCCTTGAGATACACACATGCTTGTGCACAGGCCGGCACTGTGACAGCCATGGGCGCCTCTGCCTTTCCTCAGCCTCAGCAGCCATTTTGTGTGGCTGGTTCACCCCTCACGCGGCACGGCCAATGCCAGACACACGTGGGGAAGTCGAGTCCTGCGCAGAGGAGCCAGCAGGAGGCCGGGCCGTGGGAACCCCCCACCCCTTTCAAACAGGGCACGTCCCAGGCGTGCTGCGGCCCAGCGCTGTGTGGCACCCAGACAGAATTTGCAAGTCCCATCGCCCGGTTCGATCTGACCTGCCTTGGCAGGGCTCTTCCCAGCTCCCGCCAGCCCCCACGTGGCCCAGCCCCGAGCAGAGCAGTGGCTCCGTAGGGTTCTTGTGGCCTGAAGCTGGTTTCCCTGCCGTGGACTCCCACAGAAGGCCTCCGCTTCAGCGCCCAGTGAGGCGCTCTCTTGGCGCAAGCACAGGGAGGAGTGCCCGAGTTACACTGCGGCCCCGGCCGCCCCATCCGTGGTCGGGGAGGGAGGCTGTGAGCAGACGTGGGCAGCCGCAAATCCTGGAGGAAGAAGCCTTCTGTGGGAGTCCACGGCAGGGAAACCAGCTCCGGGCCACAAGAACCCTATGGAGCCACTGCTCTGTTCGGGGCTGGGCCACGTGGGGGCTCCCACGGCCAGCCAGTCCAGCCATGCCAGGAACGACCATGCTAATGGGCAGCATGAGGAAAACAGAGGCTGGTGGCATGGGTGGCAGCTGGGGAGGGCAAGCCTCAACCCCACCCACTTCTGCCCAAGGCCCCGCCCCTTCCACCCAAGGCCCCGCCTCTTGAGCCATGCCCCGCCCACCCCCGCCCAGTGCTTCCTGGCCACCTGGGGCTGCCGTGTTGCAGCCCTGGCCTCATCCTTTCCTGGTGGCTGGGGAAACCAGGCTGCCGGATTGCGGCCCCAGCCTTCCCTGGCAGCCGGGGTGTGTAGGCAGCTTTGGGAAGGTCGTGCCTTCCCTTGCCTGCATTACCTGCTGCCATTACAGCCAGCACGCCGCACCACCTCAGCCCAACTGATGGACCACGCAGGGATCTGGAGACCGCGTTTGCAAACCCCATCGCCGGGCAGTTACGTGGCAGAAGACAGCCAGACATGCAGGCAGGCAGGGTCAATAGACGCAGAGGCTCCCAGGGCCTGGCCAGAGGTGGAGCTCTTTGCCGGTCTGGCTAGAGCTGTGGTTTTCAACATCTGGGTCACGGCCCAGTACCGGGTCCCGGAAGGTCAGGCCCTGGGTTGTTTTGCTGTAGGGTCACCGTGCTGTGTCCTGGAAGCGGCCAGCCATAGGTGCAGCTCCTAGGTGTGTGGGGGGGATCCAAGTGCTGCCCCTAGCCTCAGCACCAGCTCCCCACTCCCATTGGACAGTTCCTGGTCAATGGGAGCTGCGGGGAGCGGTGCCTGCTGGCGAGAACCGTGCACAGAGCCGCTTGCATGACTCTGCCTTGGCTGCTGCTTCTGGGGCACAGCCTGGCCCATGGTGCGAGGACCAGCAGGAAACCTGCCTTAGTGCCCCGCAGACTGGGAGCCGCTGGAAGTCAGCCTGCGCCCCCATCGCCTGCCTCCTCACTGAGCTCCCTCCCTCGCTCCTGGCCCCCCGCAAAGCCCGCATTCTAGCCTCCCTCCGCCCACCTCGGATGAGAAATGATTGTCGGGGTTAATTGCTCGTGGCTGATTAGTAAGCAAAGAGATAGCTGCTTCTTTGTGCATTGATAAACTAACCTCAGATACTTCAGCCTCCGAAGTTCATTCATTTCCAGCGACTTTTATCTCTTTATAGCCTCTCCAGGGTGAAAACATAATTATGGCTTAAACGTGAGTTAATTCAGCAAGGTGAGGATCAATAAAGCAGAATTACTCCTTGAACACAGAGGCATCACAATACAGGACAGATGATGGAATGACGGGGAAGGGAAGAGCATGGGGCCGGGGGTGGAGCATTCCGGGTTTGGGGTCGTTTTGTCATTTAACGCCTGACAGTTTATGGAGACACTCGTGCGCTTGTAACCCACCCGCGTAGGCTATGTCTACAGGGCGCCTTTTCGTGCAAACCCCCTCTTGTGCAAGAGCTGTTCTGCCTTCTTTTCAGGAAGGGATTACATAACCCCACCAGAAGCAGCTTCTGCTTGATTTGGAAAGCCCCCTCCCCCTATCCAGCCGGAGCAATCGCCCTGTGATAGGGGACAATCACAGGAGACCCTTGGGGGTAATTCCCAGGGTGCTGACAAGGCGACTGCCACTCGCCTTCCTGCTCTCTGGCGCTTCTCACTGCCCAGTCCTGCCGGTCCAGCTCCCTGGTCTCCCCCAGCCAAACCACTGAGCTGAGATCACTTTCCCCATCCCTGCCCCGCCCCGCCCCGCCCCGTCCCGCCCCGCGAGGATCAGTACAGACACTGAAACTCTTCAGGTCCAAGGAAAATGCAGTTTTGGGCCCAGAGCCCCCAGTGAATTATTTGAGTAAACCCCTTTACCACTGAAAGAGGGAATGTGCCCACTGGCTGCTCCCCCGGGTACCAATTATTTGCACTGGGCCTGATAGTAAGTACAAGTGATTTTATTAAGCACAAGCAGTGGGATGTAAGTGGTAATAATTCAGCACAGGCAGCGCAAAGTTGATTACAAACGTAAAGTAACCGAAAACGCTTTGCTAATTCTCACACTTGTTACAACCTCACCCTAAAACTGTCTCTCCTTCCAGCTAAGCCTCCAAGCCAGGGACTCCCTCTCCACGGACTCTCTGGTTCATTCCCTCAGCTGTGCCACGCCAGCCAGCCAAAGACCAAGACCTGCCGGTTTCCTGTTGTTTTAAAGATTCCCACTTTTGCATGGGAAGTTACCTGGCCAGGCCCTACCAGTTAGGGAAGTCATGTGACTTCCTAAAACCAACCACTGCTAAGACTTAAGGACAAAAGGGGTCGGTTACATAGGATTGCCCCGACACAGAGGCTACGTCTATGCTACGAGCTTTCTCAGCAAAAAATATGCTAATGAGGGACTCATTTGCATGAGTTGCGATTGCATTTGCATAGTTTCGGCTGATCTGCGCTGGGGTTTTTGCGCAAAACCAGGCAGTGTGGACGCTTTCTTTTTGTGGAAAAACCCCTTTTCCCGCCCAAAAAGGAGGTTTCCTGATCTTGCAAAAACCCCAGCGCAAAAACGGATCCGCAGAAAATATGCAAATGAGATTGTGACTCATGCAAATGAGCCCCTCATTAGCATATTGTTTGCCGACAAAACTCGTAGTGTAGACGTAGCCTGAGGCATCCCAGCACTGGGAACACCTTGGATGGCTTGTCTTTGCACATTGAGAGCCATAAAGCATTCCCTCCTCCACTGGTCTTACTTTACACCCAAGAAGGAGACACCCCCCAAAGTAAGAAAAACGGACCCAGTGGATTATGCCATGAAGGTTGATAGGTTACAAGAGGCAGTTTGTTCCAAACATCTTTGAGTGATGAATATTTGTGTCCGTGGAGTCCTGACAGAGCAGAACTCTATGGCTGCCTCTTCAGAACCAACTTGTGCCCCCACCTGACCCCCTGCGGCCCTGCAAACCTTCACTCCTCCCGCCGTGGTTATTTATAGGGTTTCTCTGAGACGCCTCATGTTTCCCCCCACGCGCTTGCTGCTAACCAGTGTCAGGCCTGGTGCGTACAGTCCTGGGCCGGGTGCATTCGAAAGACAGACCTTTGACCGAACAGAAACAAGAGCCCTGGCAGTGCACAGCTCGGGCGAATCAGAGAGCAAGCAGACACGCTGTCCAAGCCTGTGTGCGAGCCAGAAGCCGCGTGCGAGGGCGAGTGTGCGAGCACACGGGAGGAAGGACAAGCGTGCGTGTGAGGGACAGTCCGGAGCCAGCTCTGCACGCTGCCCGGATCGCCTCGTTAATCCTTTTTCCATCTCCCCCCCCATTCCCTGGCAGCCGAGAGCTGGAAGGAGCCAGGCCGAAAGAAAGCCGTATTCTTTCGCTCCCTCCCGTGAACCAGGCAAAGGGAGGGTTTGTTCCAGCCGCTCCAACTCCTGACAGCTGGAGGAAATTCACTCCTGGGCAGACACCGGCCAGATAGAAATCCTTCCCCTAGCCCCACAGCAGCCGCTCCCCCCCCGGGAGCTCTGGCAAACAGCAACTCCACTCGGGTGGGCCTCGCCCTGCCCTCTGCTCCCCAGTCTCACGCCCCAAACCTTCACCCTCCTCCTTACCGCCCCGGCTGCATGGCCGCCCCGGGAGTGCCACCCCGTCAACCTCGGCAGGGCAGAGTCTGTGCCAAAGCCTCGCCTCCCAAGCTGAAGCAGCATGTTCGTATGGCCGCCTGCCAGGTCTAGACCCCCTCTGGTCCCTGTCAAACCCAGCCTGCCTTCTTGTCCTTAGGCAGCAGAGGTCGATTTCAGACCCCAAAGGGACCCTTCTGAGCAGCCAGGGTGATTCCCGCATTGCTCCTCCCCGAGGGTCTCCAGCATCCACTCCGGCCCCTTGTGGAATGAGACACCCGTGCAGTGCGGGGCTGGCGTGTAGATATCCCTGCGGTTTGTAAGCCCTGACTATGTGTATCCTGGACAAGCGGTGCAGATGGACAGTAAGTGGGCCAGGAGTGCAGCAAGAGAAGGAGGTCGGGGTGGAGTGCCTTTGGGAGGCTGTGTAGCGTTTTTGTTGATCGCAAACTTCCCCCCAATGCGAAGGCCTGTTTCTTTAACACTGGTATCTTTCTGGTAATGCTGAATGGCTGCGAAACTTGGAACACGACGCTTAGAGAAGAGTCAGAGCTGCAACCACCCAAAGAGCAAGGGAAAGACGCATGGTGGGTGTAAGTAGGCTACAGCACGTTACTATCGACGATTTGCATGGAAGAAGAGGCGTCAAGGATATCATGGTTTGGCCATGCAGCTAGACTGAGACAACAGATGGACGGCACGTATTCTCCACTGGTAGCCACGAGACATGGAAGAAAACAAAGGAAGGCCTCCAGAACATTGGGTGGATCCTTTCTGGAGGATTCATGGAAGGCCATGGACGAGAACCGCAAAAACAGGCCGGCGTGGAAAAGTTGCGATCTGCATCAGTGGTGAGCCGATCCGCATCGATGATATCACGGATCTTCCAAGTATTCCCAGCGAGTTCAGTGCTCCTTTGCCGTTTGCATGGCCCCTGTGAAATCGTTCTTTGCCCAGGGAAGTAACAACTCCATGTGAGTCACACTATCACAATCCTCCCCCCCATGTGCGTGTGTTTTCCATTTTTCTGACTGTAGGCAGACCTGGTGGCCTCCTGTCTAGTTAAAGTTGCCCACCCCTTCCCACTCCAAAACCTCCTTTTCAGTGGCTTGTAACTCAGCCCAACTTTAACTGCTCCAGCTGTGAGTTTTCGGGCAGAACTCTTTTGAAAAGTTTCAGCAAAAATCGTTCAGCTGTTTCTGAGACTGTGATTTAGGGAAAAACACACGCCCATGTTATAAGGACAAAGGGGTGGTCTTTGTGCCAGGGATGTGCCTGGTGCGGTTTCCATCAAAATAAAAACCACCCATTTAGCCATCTAATGAGACTTCGGAGGGGAAAAACATCTCTGTTTGCGCTTTGATCAGTCAGGACGTGGTAGGGCAGGGCTACTCAACTTTGGAAGCCCCGGGGGCCACAATGATACTCACAGCACATGCCAAGAGCCGCAACTTAAGTGTGGTTGCATGTCCATGCAAATATATATGCAAATATATGCAAATAGCCTCTTTCACACTGACGGGCATGAATACAAAGATTCATGGCAAGACCACACAACACGCAGGCCCTATTTAATACATTGTGACATTTACCCCATTTCCACAGCACGTTGAATGAGCAATGACAGTCCAGGAATTTAACTACGAAAACGCATCTCAGCAGAAGACCAGGACATTGACGACTTTTTTGTTTTAGCTCCCACCCGCGGGCCGCAAACGAATGGGCTGGGGGCCGCATGTGGTAGGGTTCGGCAGCTCAAGTCTCGGAAGAGACTCTCTCTACTGGGCATGCTCCAGCCTAGGACTGCAGGGGCTGAGCAGGACTTTCCCGGCAATTGCTGCTCCCGGCTGTGGGGACAGAAATGGGGAGGAGGGAGCCCGTCTCTCCGCTGCACTCACCGCCCACCTGCTGGGGCCCTCGCGTCCCAGAGGGCGAAGCGGCCTGATTTACATGCCGAAAGGACAAGAGTCAGACTGGGAGGACGAGACACAAAAGGTCGGGAGAAGGAGATTGGAGCTGGATGGGGAGCTGGCGAAGGGGGAGTAACTAGGGGGCAGAGATCAGGGGAACAGAGCTGGGGGGACTGGGAACCCGTGTGCATGAGGGGAGGGAGAGAGATTGGATGGGGAGCAGAACACTGACCAGCCCTGGTACCAGGGGAGAATGGGACTGGATAACAAGACTGAGGGTCTGTCTACACTACCACCCTACTTCGAACTAGGATGGTTAATGTAGGCAACCGAAGTTGCCAATGAAGCCTGGGATTTGAATTTCCCGGGCTTCATTTGCATCTTGCCGGGCGCCGCCATTTTTAAATCCCCGCTAGTTCGGACTCCGTGCCCGCGGCTACACGCAGCACTGAGTAGGTAGTACGGATTAGGCTTCCTATTCCGAACTACCGTTACTCCTCGTGGAACGTGTAGCCGCGGGCACGGAGTCCGCACTAGCGGGGATTTAAAAATGGTGGCGCCCGGCAAGATGCAAATGAAGCCCGGGAAATTCAAATCCCAGGCTTCATTGGCAACTTCGGTTGCCTACATTAACCACCCTAGTTTGAAGTAGGGTGGTAGTGTAGACATACCCAGAGAGACGGAGCCGAGAGGGGCGACCAGGACTTGGAGGGGAATGGTCAAACAAATGTGACTTAGCAGGGATCTCAAACTGGGCCAGGCCGGAGGAGCCAGGGTGAAAGGGGATGTCCTGGGTGAGAACTGGAGCTGAAGGGTCTCTGCCCACTAGCACACACTCCTCTGTTTCCAGAACATGGAATGGTACCAAAGACTCCTGGATCTTAGCAGCCCTCTGCTGTCAGCAAACAGCTGCGAAAGCCACCACCAAAGCCCCTCTGAAAGCTGGTTCCTAGGTCACGGCTACTGCAGAGATCTGTGTGGCGCATCTCACCGTTCCACCCGGCTGCCTACGGAGGCGAGCCCCGGGACGATGGAACCTCTGCCTTTTCTGAGCTCGCGTCTATCAAACGCCAGGAAATTGCGCACCAAAAACTCCTTGAAAAGAACGTTAAGGTGGCGACGTCAAGAGCTCGAAGGTTAGGAAATGAATCCTTCCGAGACACAACCAGGACCCACGGGCCAAATCCATTGCTGGGGTGACTTCGGCGGAGCGACGAGCTGGAGACAAGTTTGGCCCCCGCATGATAATGCGGAGAATCTCTGGAGTCTGGAGGCCAAGAGAAATGGCACCCTTGGACTTTAGGCCCTGCTGAGTGACTGAGAGCCGCCATGCAGATGGGGGTTAGCAAGCAAGCAGCCTAAGCACCTTCCAGTCCTTAATTCATACGGCACTTTGTAGACTGCTTGCTAATTGCTAGAACTCCTGTGTCAGCCGGGGAGGGGGGAGAGGGGAGTTCCTCGGCCCAGTATGGAGACTTGTCAGAGTCTCCCCGCTTAAGTATTTAGCACTGATGCGTTTCATAAGTTATTAAAGCCGCACAGCCTCGCCTCCCGTTCTAAATAGGGAGGTGGCTTTGCCAAGGGAGCAGCCCTGCATTCTGCGTCTCCTGCATCTTCCCACCGGGGGTTTTACCGCACGGGGCGTGAAAAGGGATAGAGGTGCCCTGGGAACAGCCTGTGAGGGGGAGGGGTACGTTGGGGTACATGGGACAGGCCTGGGGAGGTTTGGGGCAGGAGGGGGGGACGCCAGGGCGTGTGTGGGGAGGAGGGGTGTCGGAAGATTCTGCCCAAGTTCCCGGGCTCCGGATTGAGGGCTGTGTCCTTGGGGAGGGCTGCCGAGGGGAACATCTGCATTAGGCCTGGTTCAGAACGGCTCTGTCTTGCCCACGCCCCTTGCTCTCCCTCAGGGCTCCCCAGCTCCCTCGCTGTGGCCTCTGACTCCCTCGCCGCTCCCCCAAGGCGGAGGGGTCCCTGTTGCCCTGTGGCACCCCCTTTGGTGCTCCCCTGGGGAACAGAGCTTGCTCTCTCCATGGGAGGCTCTTTATAGCCCCGGGCCCTTCCCTTGGGGAAGCAGCTCTCTCAGACGGAGGTGAGGGAATGAAGTGCTCCCTCCACAGCACTGCGAAGGGTCAAAGCTGGGAATTAAGCCTGTGTTCCCAGGGGAGCACTCTAACCACTAGGCAAGCTTTCCTTCTGCATGGAAGCCTAGGACACATCATGGAGCAGTTAAGTTCCATCCAGCAGGGGTCAGAGATGCACACGCTCCCCCCCCCCCCCCCCCACGCCCTCCACCGGGTCACAAAGCTCAAAGCTTCAGCTCTCCAGAGAAATAAGATGGACGGGGCCACAAGCTGGCCTACCAGCCCTTCCCCCCGGGGTTTTTTCACAATGGTTGCAGCCCTGCTGGGCCTGCTGAGTCAAAGAGCAGAGCGTGTTACGCGAGTGGCGCATCTGGTCAGGGAGAAAGCCCAGGACAAAAGAGCGAGAGTCGGCCTTCCTCAGCAACCAGGCCAACACAAAGCCACGAGGGCACCCTGGAAAACCCACCCCCCTTGATCTCCTTTTAGCACTGAGCTCAGGGAACCGCACAGGGCTCTGCCTGCTGCTTCACGCAGCGCACAGCCAACCTGTGGAACTCCTTGCCGGAGGATGCTGTGAAGACCAGGACTTTAACTGGCTTCAAAAAAGAGCTAGATACATTCATAGAGGTTAGGTCCATCGATGGCCATGAGCCAGAAGGGCGGGGATGCTGTCCTGAGCCTCTGTTTGTCAGACGCTGGGAATGGGCGACAGCAGAGGGACCACTCCCGCTGGGGCGGCTGGCACTGGCCCCTGTGGGCAGACAGGACACTGGGCTAGAGGGACCTTGGGTCTGACCCAGTGTGGCCGTTCGTATGTTGTGACTGGCTCGCTGCCCGAAACGCCTGGCTCTCTCTAGAACACTTTAAGACACTCAGGGCCGGAGTCCCCGCTTGCTTACCCCGGTGTACGCCAGGGAGTAGAGGGGTGGCTCGGAGGGAAAAGCGGCAGGAGGGAAAGACACAGGCCCCGGTTTATTGCCCCCACTGGGATGGGACTCAACTTGGGACGACTCCGGGCATCACAGCCAGGGGCAACTCGTACAACTGGGCCATGGCTCACCCCTGGTACCTCCAAGGGGGCATTTCCCACCTGCCAGGCCACCTCTAGAGCAGCCGAGGAAGACAGAGTGCTCAGTGCCTGGCCAGGCACCGACCTCCCACGCCACAGACACATCATAACCAGGCTCCTCATTTTCGTGGAAGGACAGGGTTCTGGGAGGGCTGGGGGGGAGAGGGAGAGGGGTTAACTTACCCAGCTGGCTGTGCCTCTGCGCATACACCATCACCACCGCGGCGAGCACCACGCAGCAGGCCGACGGGACGGGGTTGCCCATCTGTGGAAGCAAACGAGAGGGATGGGTCATGGTGCGCGGCTGACGGGCAAGAGTGCACCACCCTCCGAGAAACTCCCCCCCGCCCAGCCGCTGGCGCCAACGCCACGGGCCGGCAACTGCCTCGGGGGCTGGGTGGCGGGTGGCACTGCCCTGCGGCATGACGTCACGGCCTTGGGGTGCTTCAACAGCCCGGGACACTTCCCACTAGCGCCGGGGTGTGAGCTCTGTGCCTGTGAGCAGTCCCACGCAGAGCCCAAAGCGGCCCTCTGTCACTCTGGGGGCCTTGCTACGGGCTACTCTGGGACCAGCGGTGGAGTCGCTGAGCGCCGAACTGAGCACTTGGAAACACCCCTGGCACATTCACAGACTCACAGAATCCAGGAACTGGAAGGGACCTCGAGAGTCATCGAGTCCAGTCCCCGGCCCTCACGGCAGGACCAAGCACCGGCTAGACCATCCCTCACAGGTGTCTGTCCAACCTGCTCTTAAACATCTCCAGAGATGGAGATTCCACAACTTCCCTGGGCAATTTATTCCAGTGTTTGACCATCCTGACCATAGGAAACTTTTCCAAATGTCCAACCTAAACCCCCCCTTGCTGCAGTTTAAGCCTCTTGCTTCTTGTCCTGTCTTCAGAGGCCAAGATGAACAATTTTTCTCCCTCCTCCTTGTGACACCGTTTTAGACACTTGAAAATCGCTCTCATATCCCCTCTCAGTCTTCTCCTTTCTAAACTAAACAAGCCCAATTCTTTTGGTCTTCCCTCCTAGCTCATGTTTTCTAGACCTTTCATCATTTGTGTTGCTCTTCTCTGGACCTTCTCATGGGTATGTTATTTTTCCCATCCCCTTCAAGAATCTTAGAACCACAGAATACTAGGACTGGAAGGGACCTTGAGAGGTCATCGAGTCCAGTCCCCTGCCCTCATGGCAGGACCAAATTCTGTGTAGACCATCCCTGAGAGACATTTATCTAACCTGTTCTTAAATATCTCCAGAGAGAGGGATTCCACAACCTCCCTGGGCAATTTATTCCAGTGTTCAACTGCCTTGACAGGTAGGAACTTTTTCCTAATGTCCAACCTAAACCTCCCTCGCTGCAGTTTAAGCCCCTTTCTTCTTGTTCTATCCTCAGAGACCAGGAAGAACAAGTTTTCTCCCTCCTCCTTGTGACACCCTTTTAGATACCTGAAACCCGCTATCATGTCCCCTCTCAATCTTCTCTTTTCCAAACTAAACAAGCCCAGTTCTTTCTGACTTCCCTCCTAGCTCATGTTCTCTAGACCTTTACTCATTCTTGTTGCTCTTCTCTGGACCTTTAGCTCTTCTAAACAGCAACACTCCCCCCAAACAACCCCTATGGGCAAAGCTGTAACAAGGGTGGGGCACTCGCCCCAGGAACAGTACATTTAGGGGAGCACAATTAAAAATTAGAGAGTTAAAATATTCTTTCTCTTTACTATAATCTATTTGCAATCTCAATATATGTGCAATTAAGAACATGTGCAATGAAAACAATACATACAAAAAATTAAGAATTTTATCATTTTTGTGGGGCGGGGAGGAGAGGGTAGCCAGCCCCAGGTGCAGAAAACCTTAGTTTAGGCTCTGCCTGTGGGTAGTGCTGCTGTGCACTGGTAAGCGGCTGCAGTGCTCCGCACCAGAGGTAGAGGCCTCGGAATAGTGCGGCAATCAGACATCAGAACATCTGTGTTCCCTCCCATCAGACTTGCCGCCTGTGCAGACGCTGGCGCTGTTTTTATGGCGTGGGCGCTACTGACGGCCTCACCCACAGAACCCCTCGTTTTAATGCCACTGGTGGCAGGGCAGAGGACGGTGTCCGCCAGCGCCTGTCCATCCCATCAGGAGCAGGGTTAGCCCTCGTTACGTGGCCTGTCCTACCGCCACTTCGGGCTTCACAGCACGGCGCAGCGGACATGGGGATCCTGTCTAGGGAACTCCGTGTGAACGGACTCATTCCAGATTGACACCAAAGGGAGGGGAAACCACACCCATATAACAGGGGCGGGGGGAATGGTGTAGGGGGACAGCGAGGGTTAAACGAAAGGAGCTAATCAAAAGCAGAAAGGGTTGAAGACACCGGTATCCCGGTTACAGCCACGTTAGACAGGCCTCGTGCGTTGTCCCGTCTAGTCCCCCCAGACACCATAGCAGGTCTCTCTCTGCCCCACGCCCGTCCCAGCTCCCAGCTCAGGGCCAGGGCTGGGTCATAAAACCTTCCCCTGCCGTTTAAACCCACTTGCGGCTCCGGTCCCCTGAGCAGGGCTCGCTGCTCTGCTGCAGGGTCGCTCGCCTGCTGTAGCAGGCCCGGGGGCAGCCCCCGAGGCAGGCCGCCACCAGGTCCAACGGCTAGGGCGCTGAGCCCTGCCACAGCCGGACAGCCCTGCAGCATCTCCTCATGGCCAGACCCGGCCCGGCAGCCCCCCGCCTCGTCTGGGCTTTGCTGGCCTGGGCGGCGACCCAGCCCTCCGGCCTGGTCACGCTGCTCAAAGGAACGAAAACGCCCCCTCAGTGCCAGCCCCTGCAGGCTCGCCGCCCCTCCGCGAAGTTCTTCTTCCCTCTGTTACAGGGCGCAGCCTCCTTCCCCCAGCCACCACCCCTCAGAGCCTCTCCCCCGGAGACTCCCACTGCCCCACTGACTTCGCCCCAGCCGCCCTCTCCCTTCCCCGGCTCCTTCCTGCAGGTCCCCTCCCTCCCCAGAGAGAGGAAATTCCCCCATTCCCTTACCCCCGGCTCTCCCCTCCCTCTTGCCCCACAGGGCCTCCTTTATAGGAACCACTAATCAGCTTCTCCCCAGCCGGGGCTAATCCTTCAGGCTAATTGGAAGGTGCACCTGACTGAGGGGCCCCGGGCGCTAATTCCAGCTCAGAGCCCTCCTTCGGCACTCCACAGGGTAGCTGGCAGCCAGGGGACAGGCCCCTGGGATTAGGGGCGGAGGGCAGCAATGTCCGGTGTGGGAAGATCCACTGGGCTGGATTCTCGGTTAAATTAAGACCCTTTCTGCAGCATAAAAGCGACTGAAAGAGAAGGCCCAGAAAGTCCTTCCCACAGAGGGACACCCCACACTTGCTCCCGGCGAAGGGGGTGGGTGAAGGCCTGGCCAGAGATGGAATGGCTGTTCTCTGCTTCCTGGGAGCCGGGGAAGAAGAGCGGAAGGAGAGTCCCTGAGGGACCTCTTCAGCCCTGGGACGCAGACGGCCCCTCTCCCACGCCATCCCTCATCCAAACTCAGGCAGAGGATTTCGGCGAGTCAGGCCCCAGGGGCCTGCTGTGCCCTCATTCGGACAGCACGCGGCCAAGGCTTCGCGCCTTGTCTCCCGGGAACAAACATAAACCGCGTCAGCTTTCAGCTCTAGGACACCTCCAGCTCGGAGCTCGTCTCCAGAACCGGCTGGGACCTTCCACTGCAGGGCAGCTGCCAGGCCGCAGCAGGCCTGGGAAGCCGGTGTGATCCGGCCGCTCGCACAACGCCACTGGGCAACGTGTGGTCAGGTGTCCCGAGGGTAGCGTCTACACCAGGAGTGCTGCGCGCTTGTACCATGGGTCATCAGTACGGGATTGTGAGCAGAATCATTGGGGCTGAGGGATTCTCTGCAGGGGAGACTTCATTCCACCCAGCTAGCCTCTCTCTGTTTGCCAGTGAGATACGATTATCTTCCACTTACTCCTTCTCCCAACAGCCTCTGCAGCTTTTTCTTGGCCTGGAGACCTTCCAGGGGCCGGTTTGAACCATTCCATGGTCTTCAAAATGCAAACGTTATTGCTTAGCTGTACGTGTACACACCTTAGATCGCTCGCTTTGGTTTTGTGCCCTAACTGAACTGCAAAAAGGAGTAAACAGGTGGCAAAATGTGCAGATGACACAAAACTAGCCAAGAGAGCGAAGTCACAAGCAGACTGCAAAGTATTAGGATGGGACCTCACAAAACTGGGTAATTGGGCAACAGAATGATACATGAAATTCAACGTGGATAAATGCAAATGAATGCACAATGGAAAACATAACGCCAACAAGCTGTACAAAATGATGGAGTCTAAATGAGCTGTTACCACGGAGGAGAGAAATCTTGGAGTCATTGTGAAAATATCCACTCAACGTGCATTGGCAGTCAAAAAAACTAACAATGTTGGGAAAGGGATAGATAATAAGACAGAAAATCTCATATTGCCTCTCTATAAATCCACGCTATACTGCACATTGAACACTGCAGACAGATGTGGTCACCCCATCTCAAAACAGACACACTGGCATTGGAAAAGGTTCAGAAAAGGGCAACAAAAATGATGAGGGGTTTGGAACAGCTTCCATACGAGGAGAGATTAATGAGACTGGGACGTTTTGGCATGGAAAAGAGATGACTAAGAGGGGATACGATAGAGGTCTATAAAATCACAAACAATGCGGAGAAAGTAAATAAGAAAATGCTGTTTATTCCTCCTCACACACAAAGTGGGGTTTAGCAAATGAAATGAATAGGTAGAGGGTTTAAAACAAACCAAAGGAAGTTTTCCTTCATGCAGCGCACAGTCAACCTGTGGAACTCCTTGCCAGATGATGTTGTGAAGACCAAATCTGTAAAGGTACGTCTACACTGCACGCTTATTTCAGAACAAGCTATTCCAGAAGATATATTCCAAAATAGCTTTTTCGAAATAGAGCATTCACACCACAGGGAAGCCTCAAAATGAGTGAGGCAGGCTCCCCTACTGTGGATGTGCTACCTCGATTTAAAGCCTCAGGAAGAACGGGGAAGAAATTACTTAGAATGGCCGGGGAAGGAGCTATTTCGAAATAGCAGCCGTGGAGGGTCCACACTGCAGCTATTTCGAAATAGCTATTTCAGAAGAGAGGTTATTCCTCATGAAATGAGGTTTACAGAAGTCAGAAGAAGCTTCCCGTTATTTCGATATTATTTGGAAATAATGGAATTGCTATGTAGCTACTCGCATTGTTATTTTGGAATAACGTTAGTTATTCTGAAATAACGGTGCAGTGAAAACGCACCCGAACGGAGTTCAAAAAAGACAAAAGCTAGATACATTCCTGGAGGACAAGTCCATCAATACCTATTATCCAGGATGGGCAAGGAAGTTGTCCCTAGCCTCTGTTTGTCAGAGGCTGGAAATGGGATGAGGAATATCTCTTTTGTTCATCTCCTTTGGGGCATTGGCCACTGTCCTTAGAGAGGATGCTGGGCCAGATGGACCTTTTGTATGACTGTCCTTACGTTCTTAACTGAGTGATCTTAACTCTTGGCTTTGGGTTTTGGGGTGAGGATTCCCATGGCTTTGCACTTCAAACGCCGTGCGCCATTCCTAGTCTTGCCTAGTGACTAGGAAGTGGCTACCCCCACAAGTGTGCCTGCTGGTGACCCCAATAATCAGAACGGGGCTCCCCCACTCATTCAAAGTGTGGCCCCGCTCTTCATGGAGATCGTATGTCAGTGCCACCTGCTCCCACTCGCCTGCCTCCAAACTCCACCTCATTCGACAGCTCTCCGCCCTTCCCATTGGGGTCGCCTTCACCCCACCGCCCCTTTTCCATCCCACTGGCTGTGGCGGAACGTCGCCACTGGGGCCACCAGCAATGGAACCCTGGGGGAGTAGCCCTACAGAGACATGAAGGGCATTTGTAGCCACGTTGAGCGTGGTTCACCGGCTGGGACCTAGGGGAGCATCCCACAGCATGTGGGCCACGGAAGGGATCACGTGAGGATCACCGGTTCTGTTCCCTCCCTCTGGGGCACCTGGTGTTGGCCACTATGGGCAGACAGGACACTGGACTGGACGGACCTTTGGTCTGACGCCGTCTGGCCGTTCCTATGTTCTCCCCTCAGCCGGGCAACCTCCACACTACACCGTACCCAAGAGCAGCCACCCAAGGGTGCTGGGGGCAGCTGCTTTCCCTTATGCACAAGAAGCCAGGCAGCGGGTTTAGCGCCCAGGTGTGTGACCTGCAGTGATGAGAACTGGACTCCACCTCACGCATCCTGCTTGCACTTGACAATGACCCAGCACCCTGCGGATGGCAGAAATGCCTAGACACCCTGGCCAAAAGCAGGCCCAGCTGTACTAGCTGCCCTACCCCACACATGCAGGGAGAGACTCTGCCCCAAAGAGCTTACAGAGATGACGGACAGGCCACCAGTGGGGAAGAGAGTAGATCCAGTTCACATGTAGAA
Source organism: Pelodiscus sinensis (assembly GCF_049634645.1). NCBI lineage: Eukaryota > Metazoa > Chordata > Testudines > Trionychidae > Pelodiscus > Pelodiscus sinensis. The sequence continues at coordinate 127,604,151 of NC_134716.1, forward strand.
CCCAGGGGTATGTCTAGGCTACATCCCTTTTTTGGAAAAGGGATGCAAATCAGACATATCGAAATTGCTAATGAAGCGGGGATTTAAATACCCTGTGCTTCATTAGCATAAAAAAGGCTGTCGCTTTTTTTCGGCACAGAGATTTGTCGGAGAAAAGGGCCGGTCTAAAGGCTGATCTTTCAAGAAATAGTGCCTTTTTCGAAAGATCCCTTATGAGGTTTACAGGATCTTTCGAAAAAGGCATTATTTCTTGAAAGATCAGCCTCTAGACTGCCGCTTTTCTCCAACAAAGCTCCATGCCAAAAAAAAAGCAGTGGCCATTTTTATACTAATGAAGCACAGGATATTTAAATCCCCGCTTCATTAGCAATTTCGATACGTCTGATTTACATCCCCTTTTCCGAAAAAGGGATGTAGTCTAGATGTACGCCAGGTCTCTGGACTGTCTGTCCCGTGCTCTACCGACAGGGCCCTTCCATGCCCAGAGAGGTGGAAGAGGAGGTGTGTGCACAGCGGGCTCTGATTTGGGTAGGAATGCCGCATCCCAGCATCGAACACTGGCTGGGAGACTGAAATGTGAGGCTGTTTCTCGGGGAAAGGGGAGGGGAAAGAGTGTTCTTTCTAGTGGAAAAATTATTGGAACTTCCAGAGGCCCATAGATGGATTTGGAGAAAAGTTTCACAAACTCTGCTAAACTGGTTGAAGTACATTTGGGTCTAGCCAGGAGCTGAAAGGAAGAGAAATGACTGGTTTGTGGCTAAAGTGCTAGATTGGGCCTCCAGAGTACCAGAGTCAGTCCCCAACTCTGCCACAGGCTTCCTGTGTGGCCAAATCACTTCATCTCTGAGCCACAAAACTTAGATTGTCAACTTTTCGGGGCCAGGGTGGACTGTTACTCGGTTTGTACAGCTCCTAGCGCACCGGGGTCAAGTCTGGGTTGGGGCCTCCCTGTTAAACGGTCATTACAATAATAACACCACCATGTCGAGAAGACTGTCCAAACTTCTAGTTAACAATTTGGTGAGTAGAAGAGCCACAAGAATGAAGGAAGGCATACAACACGGGCCCTCCAGGGGTAGACTCAGAGTCAAACTAAGGACCATCCACTGCAAGTGCAAGGCGCTTTTCTATGACCCACGCTTTCCAACATAAATACAGAGCAACAGGGATATTTAAAAGCCCTACCAACATATGGATTCACAAAGCGCAAGCCATGCCTGACCAATCTGATTAGCTTCCATATGGGAAAGTCAGTGGATGTGAAAATCTTTTGACTTTAGCAAGGCTTTTGATACAGTCTCCCATAATATTCTTGCCAGCAAGTTAAGGGAGTATGGATTGGATAAAGGGACTGTAAGATGGATAGAAAGCTGGCTAGACTGTCAGGTCCAGCGGGTAGTGATCAATGGCTCGATGTCAGGATGGCGGTCGGTTTCTAGCGGAGTGCCCCAAGGTTCGGTTCTAGGACTGGTTTTGTTCAATATCTTTATTAATGACCTGGCCGAGGGGATGGATTGCACCCTCAGCAAGTTTGCAGGTGACACTAAGCTGGGGGGAGAGGTAGATACGCTGGAGGGCAGGGATAGGGTCCAGAGTGACCTGGACAGATTAGAGAATTGGGCCAGAAGAAATCTGATGAGGTTCAACAAGGATAAGTGCAGAGTCCTGCACTTGGGACGGAAGAATCCCAAGCATTGGTACAGGCTGGAGACTGAATGGCTAAGCAGTAGTTCTGCAGAAAAGAACCTAGGGGTTACAGTGGATGAGAAGCTGAATATGAGTCAACAGTGTGACCTTGTCACCAAGAAGGCAAATGGTATATTAGGGTGCATTATGAGAAGCATGGGCAGCAGATCCAGAGAAGTGATTATTCCCCTTTATTCGGCTCTGGTGAGACCACATCTGGAGTATTGTGTCCAGTTCTGGGCCCCCCACTACAAAAAGGATGTGGACGCACTGGAGAGGGTCCAGCGGAGGCAACCAAAATGATTCGGGGGCTGGAGCACATGACCTATGAGGAGAGGCTGAGGGATTTGGGTTTGTTCAGTCTGCAGAAGAGAAGAGTGAGGGGGGATTTGAGAGCAGCCTGCAACTCCCTGAAGGGGGGTTCCAAGGAGGCTGGAGAGAGGCTGTTCTCAGTGGGGGCAGGTGGCAGAACGAGGAGCAATGGGCTCAAAGTTACAGTGGCAGAGGTGTAGGTTGGTGTGACGGGACAGACCGCCTCTGCCCCGCACTGACCCAGCATTTGCCCTCGCGCTCTTTGGGGCAGACCGGGGGGCACGGAGACTTTGTCTGCTGTGCATGGCCGCGGCGGCCCAGCTGAGCGGTGGGGGCGGGGTTAGACGCATGAGTGGGACGCGGTGGCAGGAGGTATGGGCATCGACGGGGGGGTGACGTCAACACGGGGTCAGGGACGCGAGGACGTCAGGAGGATCGGCAGGTGACGTCAGGAGGCGGGAAGGTTAAAAGGGAGGCGAGTTCCAAGCAGAAGAGGGGAGGAAGCAGAGGATTTGGCACGGAGAAGGGGAGAGGAAGGGAGAGAGGCCAGACCACGGGGTAGGAAGCAGCCCAGGGCAGGGCCTGGAGCTACAGCCGGTGAGCCCGCGGGTTGCGGGCTAAGACCCCCACCGGCTGGACAGGTTCAGTCGAACGTGCCCTTAGGGCACTGGGCTGGGACCCATGAGAGAGGGTGGGCCCGGACCCCCCTACTCTGCAGCCACCCATACATGGAGGCACCACTGAGAGAGGCGCCGGATACTTGTGATCCCCAGTGTGGGAAACGGCCCCCCCCAGGACAGCGAGTGGCGGGCCGCACGTGTACTGAACGGACACCGGCGAGCTCCGCACCTCAACACTTGGATAGTAGGAAAAACTATTTCCCTAGGCGGGTGGGGAAGCGCTGGGCTGGGTTCCCTAGGGAGGGGGTGGGATCTCCATCCCTAGAGGTGTTGAAGTCCCGGCTTGACAGAGCTCTGGCTGGGATGACTGAGTTGGGGTTGGTCCTGCTTTGGGCAAGGGGCTGGACTCGGTGACTCCTGAGGTCTGTGCCCGCCCTGGGATTCTGAGAGTCTAAGAATGCATCCTGTGTCACTTGCCACATGCCCCGCCACCACACAGGTCTTCTTGAACACTGGTCAGCACAGTACGAATGGGCAACCTTTCAGGGGCTGTCTCAGCTGGGCCTGACGATCAACTGCCTTTGAGTCCATGGACTCTGGCCAATGGACGTAGCTCCAGGTCCATGCAGATGCTGTTATGCGGGACGACATTTTTCTAGAGACCCATTTTGCACATGCAGCCGCCTGGCTCCGCTGCGGCCTGGTCCCATCTCCCTTTCAGAATCCTGTAACGGATCACTTCCCTCGGCTCGTACCTGTCCTCTCCACTGCCACAAAATTAACCGGTCTCTCTGAAAACAAAGGGCACTGGGCCAAACCCAGCCATCTGCTCCAGCCCTGATAAACACCATCGCAAGGTGCAGCATACTAATAGCGCGCCTATCTGGTCTGCCTTAGAAACCGGCTCTCTGAATACGCACGGGAGTGTGAGAGGAGCCCTGAATTCGGATGTTCTCAGGTTGCATCCCTGGGGAATATCAGAGAGGAAACCATCCATCACGGGCTACCATTGAACAAAGAACAGGATTTCAGCTGAGACAGAATAACCGAGCCCAAACCTTCACTCGACTTTCAAACTCAGCCGATTGGGCTGGGTTAAAAGTGACCCGGGGAGGTCGTGTTGTTCCTTGCAGAGGTTTTTTCTTCTTCTTGTATTCTACGCTGCTTTGCTATCAGCTATAGAGTCCAAGATCCCCTGCAGTGAGTGAAATTACTGGGTAACTGGAAGCAATTGTATGTTTTCTTCGATGAAATAAGTCTTGGATAAGATAACTTTCCAGAGTTCTATATTCAGCATTTTTTTTCTGAAACTTTTTCATCTGTAGAAAGGGTTGGATATCAGTTACACCTGGCTAGCTGGGTGCTGTCTGAATATAAGGCAAGCCCCTCCCCTTGTGGTATGACTGTTGGTGCCCTCTGCCTATTGAAATGCCATGCAAGAGCTCAGCCCACAGATAGATACCCATGGAAATCAAGAGGAGCGGTCATTATCTGATCGCCTGCAGAACAGAGACCAGAGAACGTCCCCAAAATGACGCCAGGAGCAGAATTTTTAGAAAAAACATCCCATCTTGAGTTCAAAATGCTGAGCGTTGGAGACCCCACCACAACGCTTGGGAAGTTGTTACACTACACTGTTAATTACACTCACTGTCGTTGCACTACACGGTTAATTACAGTCACTGCTCAAAATCTTGCACCTTATTCCCACTCTGAACATGTCTAGCTTCAACTAACCCTTCTGGACATGGAAGCCCTGAGTATTAACTATCTGTTCCTCGCGTAGCTACTTCTAGACAGCAATCAAGTCACCCCTTGATGAAACAGAGGGAACTAATTTCTTACTGTGGGCCATGGGTTTTCATCTTCTAATCACCCTTGTGGCTCTGCACTGAGCCCCCCCGAAATGTTACACATCCTTTCTGAATAGCAAACACCAGAACCGGATGCTTGTTTCAAATTGAACAAAACATTTCCCTTTGCTTTCAAGCATTTCTCAACTGAAAAAATATGAAGGAAGTTTCTAAAGGAAAAGTAATTTAGAATAAAAAAATTAGAAGATTTTTTTCCCAATTTTGGGGATTTTTTTTACAGCAGAATGGGGAGGGATGGATAGTTTGGTGAAACTGACATGAACTCACAAAGTCCAATGAAGATATTATCTCATCTGTCTTGTCTCTCTATGAATTCATGAAACATTTCAATGACACAAACTAATGCCAAAAATATTTCATCTGTAAAGTTTGCCCAGCCCTACTGGCTACAGGTCTGCAGAGGACCAGAGATGTCTCATGTGTTGTGTGCGTGTGATTTTGCTTGCTCAGGTCACGAGACTTTGCTTCCTGCCATCTGTCTAGGTTTCCAAAGTCAGACTGGCCTGTTGAAGAGGACAGACTGGAGTTTTTTGTCAGTGAAGAGTATGAGGGAGTGACAGGAGAATGTTGGTTCTAATTGGTCTGTTCCCGGGGCACTTGCTCCAGCAGCATGGAAGCTATTAGGAAGCCAAGCTGGCTCAGGACTCTGACTTGGTGAATCGACGGGGTGGAGTGGGACGATGAGAAAGAGACACAAGCGAGGAGGGAGAATGTACAGCCAGACATGGGATGGTGAAAATGAAGGAGCAAGACCGGAAGACGTATTCACATGGCAGCGTGGCAATGCAGTACCCACTCGGCAGCAAGTCACACAACGTCAGAAGGCCACATGTCTCCACATACTTAAATTCGACACTTTACACTTAAGTTTGAATAAAGACTCTAATTATCTTACCCATTTCAAAGATAGCTTCCCCAATTATCACCTCTAATATCATTAGCTCACAGACATTTACCTCCCCTCCATCCCCCTCCTGTTCTGAAATGTGATTTGTCCTTTCCATTTGTGTTCACTTTTTTAATTGTATCCTTTGGTATATAGGGTTGTGACAATTTTCTTCCACTATTTGATCTGAGGAAGTGGGTCTGGCCCACGAAAGCTCATCACCTAATAAACCATCTTGTTAGTCTTTAAAGTGCTACACAGTCCTGTTTTTTGTAGGGCCACCTCATTCTCATTCCTGTCCCGTTGCCAGGCTCACCTCAAGGTTGCTGCCTCATTCAATGAGACTAATGCTAGAGATCTGCATTGTCCCCCTCCCCAAACGGCAATCAGCATATCAAACAACCTTTGCACAATCTTAGCAGGACTAGGTGAAAACCATACAACGCTATGAGACAGATTGCTGTCATAAATAAACCTGGACTTACTGGTTAACATTCATGATTACACACAGGCTCCTGCCCCTATCTTGGGGAGTCGTCTGCCGCCCCGCACTGCTGCCTCTGATACAGCGGTGTGCACCAGCTCCTGGGGAGCCGGCTGTAGGTACGTGTAACCATATAACCGTTGAGTGGTTTTGCAGTTACACATTGACACAGTTACCTGCATGTTAACAACCCTAACCATAAACCAGCAGGACTAAACTGCTGTCAGGTAACCACAAAATACCGGTTAATGCTAGTTTTGGATATCTTAGGTTAGGAACAAAAGCACTATGGTAACTGACTGAGGTGTATGATAATCCTAGAATCTTAGGGTATGTCTACACTACCCCCCTAGTTCGAACTAGGGGGGGTAATGTAGTCATACAGAGTTGAAAATGAAGCCCGGGATTTGAATTTCCCAGGCTTCATTTGCATAAAGCCAGCCGGCGCCATTTTTAAATGCCGGCTAGGTCGGACCCCGTACCGCGCGGCTACACGTGGCACGGACTAGCTAGTTCGGATTAGGCTTCCTCGTTCCACGAGGCGTACAGCTAGTTCGGATAGGAAGCCTAATCCGAACTAGCTAGTCCGTGCCGCGTGTAGCCGCGCGGCACGGGGTCCGACCTAGCCAGCATTTAAAAATGGCGCCGGCTGACTTTATGCAAATGAAGCCCGGGAAATTCAAATCCCAGGCTTCATTTGCAACTCCGTATGACTACATTACCCCCCCTAGTTCGAACTAGGGGGGTAGTGTAGACATACCCTCTGAGCTTCAGGGGGTAGCCGAGTTAGTCTGTTACAGAAAAAAACAACCAATGGTCTGGTAGCACTTTATAGACTAACAAAACATGTAGATGGGATCATGAACTTTTGTGGACACAGTCCACGTCTTCAGATGGCCGGAGTGATGAGTAGGGGATTTGAAAACTCAAAATAAATAGAAGGGAAAGGGGCGGGGGGAGAGGGAGAAGAGAAAGATTCTCTTTCCAGGGAGATAGAGCATCATTCTCTTTCCCCCCACTTCCCCTTCTATTTATTGCAAGTTTTCAACTCCCCTACTCATCACTCGAGTCATCTGAAGAAGTGGGCTGTGCCCACGAAAGCTCATGATCCCATCGACATGTTTTGTTAGGCTATAAATGCTACTAGACAATTGGTTGTTCTTTTCTAGAATCCTAGAACGCTAGGACTGGAAGGGACCTCGAGAGTCATCGAATCCAGTCCCCTGCCCCCATGGCAGGACCCAGCACTGTCTAGATCATGAATAACATCGCTGCCTATGAGAAGAGCGCCTCCCAGCGTGTACAGGGTGAGGAAGATTAGGTATGGTGTAAGGAGGCCACACGGCTGTGTGGCTATGCGTGGCACCCACAGAACCCTACAATCGAGCGGTCTATGGCTTTAAGCCACTGAGGTCTCAGATCACCTTGAAGATCTCCGAGGAGCCTGGTGTGAGTACATGGACGCTTGGACAGTGGCTGCTTTGAGCATTCTGCATTAGCTCCTTTGCAGGGCGGCTGTTTGTGCTTTTGCTAACTGCCAATAACAGACTCCACGCTGGAGTCCTTGTAATGAATCTAACCCTACTGGATCTGGACACAAGGCAAGACCCTGCCAAACACCAGACGGCTAATTAGCATTTTTAATTGGTCATTATAACGAATACACAATCCAAAGTTCCAATAACAATGGCTCCAGGGCTCAGATGGAACACCCTACATTTCAGCCAGCGGGAGGAGCCGCTAACAATTCAGATGTTTATCAAAACTCTGCATCTGTAAACCGAAGCTGGCAGTCCCCCAAGAAAAAAGCCTTCTCATGTGGCTCCCGGTACATTCTGCATCCATTCGGGCTGGAATTATTACAGGAGCAGCGCCTTCTCGCTTTATTTTGGCACGTCAAATTTCAACTTGAAAAGGAGTGGGAGTGTAGTGGAAAAAAGCAAAACAATGCACACCGCTTCGGGACCTGGAGAAGGGTGGATTGGGGCTCGGTTTGAATGTTCTGGACAAAGGTTCAGGCCAGGGCTTTTACTTTGATCGGGCCCCAGTTAAACGCTGCTTCATCCAGCCCCAGTTTTGCAGACGACTCCAGAATTCTGCCATCAGAGAAGTTTGTGGCCAGGCTGGTTTACAAACCTGCCAATGCCCCTTAAGAACAGAAGCCCCTGGAGAACAGAGAGAACCAGCGTGGACTAGACGTGTCCCACGCGGTCCTCACCAAAATGAACAGGACAGGACAAGAAGCCCCAGGGGAAGAGACGTTGGTCTGACACCTGCGATGCCACATGGCCGTTCTAACAGGGCAGCAGGCCCCTCACCCTAGTATCAGGCCTGCAGCGTCAGTGTTGGGCAAGAGTCCGTGGCCTGGAGAGGGGACTTGAACTCACACCCTGCCTACCCACGGAGAGACAGATGCTACCAACAGATGCTACCTGCAGCGGATGTTTGGCTGAGGTGGATGCAAGGGTACGTCTACACTACAGCGCTAGTTCGAACTAACTTAGTTCGAATTAGTTAATTCGAACTAAGCTAGTTCGAACTAACGCATCTAGAACTAAAAACTAGTTCGAACTAGCGTTTTGCTAGTTCGAACTAGTAAGTCCACATTGAGTGGACTCTGAACAGGGCTTAATGATGGCCGGAAGCAGTGCCGGCAGGGCATAAAAGGAGGACTTAGAGCATGGAGATACTGTCTCAGGCTAGCCGAGGGCTGCGCTTAAAGGGTCCCGACCCCCACCCCGGACACACAGTTCTAAGGGGTGCCCCGCTTGCAAAGAAGTTCTGGCTTGGAGTGCCCTGAGTGCCCACACTGGGCACATCACACCACTCGGCCATCAGCCCGGCTGCACTTGCCGCAGGCTGCCATCTGGGGAGAGGGAGTAATTGGGGGGCTGCAGGAGAGCTTCCACCCCCAGAAGCCCGCAGAGCCAGCCCAGTCCTCCCCATCGGGGGCTCGTACCCCATTCCTCCCTCACCTCCTTCCACTTGCCCTTCCCTAGCCCCCCTTCTTATTGATGTACAAAATAAAGATAACGTTTCTTCCAACATTGACTCTGTCTTTATTGAAAAAAACTGGGGGAGACTGGGAAAAGGAGGTGGGAGAGGGGAAGAGAGAGGCTGGGAGAGGGGAGGGCAACTAACATGATCAGGGGTTGGGAACAGGTCCCAGATGAAGAGAGGCTACAGAGACTGGGACTGTTCAGCTTAGAAAAGAGGAGACGGAGGGGGGACAGGATAGAGGTCTCTAAAAGCAGGGGTTGGGTGGAGAGGGTGCATTCAGAAAAGTTCTTCATGAGTTCCCATAAAGAAGGACTAGAGGACACCAAAGGAAAGGACTGGGTAGCAGGCTTGAAACTAGTAAGAGAAAGTTGTTGTTCTTGACAAAGCAAATAGTTAACCTGTGGAACTCCTTGCTGCAGGAGGCTGTGAAGGCTACAACTAGAACAGAGTTTAAAGGGAAGTGAGATCAAGTCATGGAGGTTGGGTCCATGGAGTCCTATTAGCCAGAGGGTAGGAGTGGTGTCCCTGCCCAAAGTTTGTGGAAGGCTGGAGAGGGATGGCACGAGACAAATGGCTTGGTCATTGTCTTCGGTCCATCCCCTCCAGGGTCCCTAGGGTTAGCCGCTGTTGGCAGACAGGCTACTGGGCTAGATGGACCTTTGGTCTGACCCAGGACGGCCATTGTAAGCTCAGGGCTCAGTGTCGGGGGTCTCAGTGGACCCCCTTGATTTTCATGCACACCTGGTCCTGGGTGGCCAGGCTGGCAGCTCTCCTGCCCTAGCCGGCCACTTTCCTGTGCCTAGTGCGGAGATCGTGGACGAGGTCCACGATGTCCGCACTAGCCCAGGAAGGTGCCCGCCTCTTGCGGTCCAGGGCAAGCTCCCGGGAGCCGCCAGCCTGGTCCCGGCAAGAGGGGGTGGGCTGGGGGGCATCGGGTGGGTGGCTCTGTGCCGTGCCAGGTGCAGGGTCTGCTAGCTGGGTGCTGGCAGGCTTGCACCTGGCACGGGCACCGTAGCCAGCCCGTGCCCCTTTAAGGGGTCCGGGGCCGGGAGGGGGGCATAGAGTTTCCCTGGTGTTGGCCAGAGTGGCCACCAGGGAAACCTGGGGAGGGCTAGCCTCCCACTAGTTCGAACTAAAGGGCTACACAGCCCTTAGTTCGAACTAGCTAGTTCGAACTAGGCGTTAGTCCTCGTAAAATGAGGTTTTCCTAGTTCGAACTAAGCGCTCCGCTAGTTCGATTCAAATTCGAACTAGCGAAGCGCTAGTGTAGCGCATAGGAAAGTTAGTTCGAACTAACGTCCGTTAGTTCGAACTAACTTTCTAGTGTAGACATACCCCAAGCTATCAGGGCTTTGCATTGGCCCCAGGGAGTGTACAGACTCCACTCCTTTCACCCTGCCCCCCAAGGGGACCCAGGCTCCAAAGGGGGCAAGGAGATGGGTTCCCCCCAGCCCGGCTAGGCTTACGGGGGAGTGCTCTGAGAAGGCCCCTGTCTCCCGGGGGTTGAATGTCTCACAGAGCCCACACCGGAGCAGAGCTGCTCTCACCCCACGCAAGGCTGAGTCTGAGAGGCGCAATCCAGCCCTAAATTAACAGATCCAGCAAACCACCAGCCCGAACGACCCAGAGCCTAGAATACCAGGGCGCTCGCTTCTTCGGCAGATGGAGTTCTGGGTGCTGGAATGGCCAGAAATCTCTGTTACGGAGACACGTGTCAGTCCTTGGGCCAGAGAACAGGATCGGACCATCGGTCCATCTAGCCCAGTGTCCTGTCTTCCAACAGTGGCAAGTGCCAGCTGCTTCAGAGGGAATGAACAGAGCAGGGCAATTATCGAGTGATCCACCCCGTCGCTCACTGCCAGCTTCTGCCATTCTGGCCATTCTGGCTGATCGCCACTGATGGACCTGTTCTCCAGGAACGTATCTCATTCTTTTTTGAACCCTGTCATATTTTCGGCCTTCACAAAATCCCCTGGCAAGGAGTTCCACAGGTTGACTATGCGTTGTCTGAAGAAATGCTTCCTCTGCTTTGTTTTAAACCTGCTGCCTGTTCATTTAAGTGGGTGACCACTGGATCTTGTGTTCGAGGTGTACATAACACTTCCTTATTCACGTTCTTCACACCAGTCCTGATTTTATAGACCTCTCTGGTCTCCCGCCTTAGTCATCTCTCTTTGAAGCAGTACAGACCCAGTCTTTTTAATCTCTCCTTGCATGGAGGCTGTTTCCACACAACCTCATCATTTTTGTTGCTCTTCTCTGCCTATTTTCCTTTTAGCGGTCTTCACTTTGGCTTGCTCTACACAAACAGTGGAGAGCAAAGAGGGAACCAGTCAGCCTCCCTGGGCACAGGCAGGTTTGCCAGGAGGCCAGATTGCCCTCTGGGCACAGAGGGAATGTAGGTTCCTCCATGACTCCTGGAGATGCCGTCTGACTCCGTACACTCTGCCGCAGGGACACCCCCAGTCCTGGCATTCTCACTGCTTTTCCACTCTGGCAAAACTCCCTCCGACCCCTCCGGTCTACATGGTCTCGGCCTCACTTCACTTCCAGTCCTCCCAGTGAAGCCACGGAGCAAGGCCAATCCTGAGGAATGACTCGGATGCAGAGGAGGCTGTGTGTGCACAGACATCCCGGTTCAGTGAGGAGTGGGTCTGCGGCTTTCCAGCCCCACCGGTGAGCCAGAACGTCAGGGCTCTGTTTCCAGCATCGGGTGAAATTGGACTTGGCTCTTCACCCCTGGAAGCGGCAAGTTTCTCTGCTGGGACACAGGTCGGGCCGCCAGATGTCCGGCTTCCCCCCAGGAAAGTCTGGAGGAAGAGGCGCCGGGGCTGTCCCGCTGGGCCCCCCAACACCAGCACAACTGGCTGCCTGAGCCGTGAGGAGATCCCTGTAGTCCTGACTGGACACCCAAAGCCTGATTACCACAGGCAGGGGGAGGAGCTGGGTCATCACATGCTCTAGCCCTTACTCAGCCAGAGCCACCTCCCGCCTGTGTGGGGTGGCTGCAGGTCCCTGTCCTGGCTCTGCGGACGAGTCCTCCCTCCGTGGGCGTGGGCCGGGCAGAGGAAAAGCAGCAAGCAACAGGGCGAGGCAGCACAAGGAGGGAATGGGGGGCAGGGCCTCGAGGAAACGGGTTGGGCTGGGGCGGGGCCTTGAGGGAATACGTGGGGCAGGGGCGGGGCCTTGAGGGAACAGGCAGGGCAGGGACGGGGCCTTGAGGGAACAGGTGGGTTAGAGGCGGGGCCTTGAGGGAACAGGCAGGGCAGGGGCGGGGCCTTAAGGGAACAGGCAGGGCAGGGGCGGGGCCTTGAGGGAACAGGCAGGGAAGGGGCGGGGCCTTGAGGGAACAGGCAGGGCAGGGGTGGGGCCTTGAGGGAACAGGCAGGGCAGGGGCATGGCCTTGAGGGAATACGTGGGGCAGGGGCGGGGCCTTGAGGGAACAGGTGGGTTAGAGGCGGGGCCTTGAGGGAACAGGCAGGGCAGGGGCGGGGCCTTGAGGGAACAGGCAGGGAAGGGGCGGGGCCTTGAGGGAATACGTGGGGCAGGGGCGGGGCCTTGAGGGAACAGGCAGGGCAGGGGCGTGGCCTTGAGGGAATACGTGGGGCTGGGGCGGGGCCTTGAGGGAACAGGCAGGGCAGGGGCGTGGCCTTGAGGGAACAGATGGGGCAGGGGCGGGGCCTTGAGGGAACAGGCGGGGAAAGGCGGGGCCTTGAGGGAATAGGAGGGGCAGGGGTGGGGCCAGGAGGGAACAGGCGGGGAAAGGCGGGGCCTTGAGGGAATAGGAGGGGCAGGGGTGGGGCCAGGAGGGAACAGGCGGGAAAAGGCGGGGCCTTGAGGGAATAGGAGGGGCAGGGGTGGGGCCAGGAGGGAACAGGCGGGGCAGGGGCAGGGCCTTGAGGGAACAGGCGGGGCAGGGGCGGGGCCCTGAGGGAACAGGCAGGGCAGGGGCGGGGCCTTGAGGGAATAGGCGGGGTAGCAGAGGTTACAGCACTCCTGCTGGACTGTCCGATTTTTAAACGCTCCGACGTTGGCAGCCCTCGCGTGGGTGCGAGACCCGCCTCGGAGCACTGTGTGACCGGGGCCCTGCAGTGGGTCCATCTGAGGCAAATCCCTTGGTAGCACCTCACTGGGCTGGGCGCTTTCCAGCGGCAGGCAGGCCATGTCTTTAAACGGCCGTTCCTTACATGTCTGGCAGCAAACCGTGCTGCCCACCATGTACAGCCCCGCCCCACCCCGCCTACTGCACCCCCATCTTCCCCGGGTGTCCAACCCCCCCTTGGCTCCCAGCCTTGCTCCCCGCTCCTAGGACCATGCAGGCTATTTCCAGCTGGTAAAGTCACCTGGGCCATGCCTCCTCCCCCACCTACTCACCTTTAGGCTCCCTTGGTCACCAGGCTGTTTACCTGTCCCCTATTTCTCCCCAGGGGAGGTAGCAGGGAGCGGGCCGATCCCCTGGCACCTGGTGACACACATCCCCCCACACTGTCGGGGGGGGAGGAGAGGGGCCGGACGCGCTCTCCTCGGCCGGGGTGGCGCAGAGAGATGTGGGAGGGGGAATGCAGAAGACACAGGAGAGGGCAAATTGTTCCGGCGTGCTGCTGACTCAGAGTTTTCCTCCACAAGCGGCTGCCGATTCCAAACATCTGCGCCGCACTTGGGCCGGCAGCGTACCAGCAACGCCGCTCGCATGGCAGAGTTTCCTGGACCGCGTTCCCCGTGCCGCCGCAGTGCCATGGCTCCCGTGAGAGGGGAGGGCAAGCCAGGGCCGTGCCAAACACCCCGGGGACGCCGGGCCTGTCCCGCAGGACGCCACCTAAACCACCAGCCCAGCGGGGAGACCGGCGCCGGCCGGAGAGAGCCAAGTCCCTGCTCAGGCTGGGATAGGCACGTCCACGGGGCAGGTTATTTTGCACCTGTGCTGCAGGAGGCCTGGGCCCCCAAGGCAGCTGCTACCGGCCTGCCAAGCAAGGCTGAGCGAGCGGTTGGCAGCGGCGTGGATCAGAGAAGGGACGGTAGGAAGTCCGAGCCCTTGTGCCTTAGCTCACAGCCGCAGGGGAGGCGGGGGGGGGGGGGGGGCACACGGCATCTCCCCCACACCAGGGGTGATGCCGCTGCTTACAAAGTCCCAGATTCCTCCTGCTTGGCCCCGGCTTCTCTCTAGCCAAACAGGAGACCAGCTCAGTCCACGGATCCCCCCTCGGCTGATGACAGAGGGATACACCCACCCCCACGCCCTGCACGCAGCCGGGGCTGCGATCTGGAGCTGTCCCCTTGGCTGGGCCATGACTAGAAGGCCCAGACTCTCAATCTGCCCAAGCAGAATTTGCTTTTTGAAAATTAAATAGGCATTGAACACCCCTTACAAATCCAGGGATTAACATCCCAGCAGCCTTCCTGTCACCACAGCATCCGAGGGCTTCCCGATCACGGACACGCTGCTCCCTGTAGCACCCCGGTGTGCTAGGGCGCGGCTGTTATCCCCATTGCACTGAGGGAGACAAGGAGACACCTAGTGACTCAGTGACGTGACCAAGGCCACATGGGATGTCTGTGGCAGAGCATGAAACTGAAGTGAGGGCCCCCAGACACTAGGTTAGCAGCCTAAACATGGAGCCAGTCAACAGGCTGCTTACGAGCTGCTGCCTGGCGTGGAGGTGGAGAGGAGGGAAGGGAGCCAGCCAGCCAATGGGGAGCTTCCCAGAGAGTCAGTGGCCCCTGGGGCCAGGCTCTCAATCTGCCAGACCCTGGAGGGGAAGTAGGTCTCGGCCCCGCCCTGGGAGCCAGAACAAAGTCACTCTTTCCTGGGGGGAGGTGGGAGAAAGTTAATCCACTTTCTGCTCCCTCCTCTCCCCTGCATCCAGCACAGATGCCTTCTGGCAACTGTCTTCCCTTCAACACCCCCTCAGCTTACAGTAGGACCTGAGTAACTCGGCTCCAAGCCCCTGAGCCCCCTGGCGCCCCCGCCCCTCCGCCTCTGGACATCCTCACTGCTCAGCTAATAACTCTGGCTTTGCTACAGCAAGGACTGCTGCGTACGGCAGAGGGAGGCTGACCCGGCCTGCCCTGTCCCGGGCCATGCAACACGCCAGCTCCAGGGCGGTAAAAGCACCCTCCCTCCTCCCCCAGGGCACACTGTGGCTCTTCAGAGGCAACGGGCAAAGCGAAGCTGCAGCAGGGGACAAGAAAGGGACGTGGCTTCTTTCAGAGCGCGTCAGAGGCGGGCAAAACCCAGGGACCAGCCGGCGAGCACACCAGAGACATGCATGGCCATCCCCAGAGGGTCTGAACTCACCTGGCGTTGCTTTGAATCCGCGCGCCCTGGATTCCGAAGTCACGGCTCCGCGCTGGCTGGGAACGTGCTTTGGGGGTTTTTTAAACCCGCTTTCTCTTTTACAGGCAGCAGCCTGACATGAGCGACGACCCACGGACCAGGCCCTGCGCTGTTTGCCTGACCCCAGGCCCTTACCCCCGAATCCCAACCTCGCCATGCAGTGAGTATTTGTTCAGCGCAAACAGAGGCGGAGGAGAGGAAAAGGAAGAAAATGGAGTGGGCTGGACGCAGCTGGGCTGAAATCAAAGGCAAACAGCCTCTCGCCCCAAAATACAGGGAAATTTAATTATCGAGGACAAAACACCATCTGTTTGTGTGGACGGTGACCTCGCGCTGGCCTTGCTTTAGCAGCTCTTAAATTAGCGTGTTTGGGGGGGGTCCTCGACAGGGGAGAAGTGGGATGGTTACATACAAACCTGAGGGGTGCTTTTACGCCCCTGACATGTCAGCAGGGGCTCCCCATTCCTACCCCCGGGTTTGCTAATGGGGAGTGCTTGAAAGGCCAGGAATACTCTTAATGATACGAACAACAGCCCCGCCCAGCCAGAAAGCGGGGACAGCGAGCGACTGCCCTGGAATCCGATTGTGTCTCCTGACGGTACACAAGCACAAGCTTTCTTCTTCAGCCTGTCAGGAGGGGCGTGAGCCCGAAAGGCCCAGCACGGGCAGCTTTGTCTACTCACCCCGCATGGCACTAAGCCCTTTTATTCCCCATTGGCCCCCGGCCGGTCCTGAGACGAGAGACGCTGGAAACTCCCCCGCCCGTGTCCATGCAAACATTCCCGGCTGGGGGAAAAGCCGGATGAAATGCCCTGCCGTGTTTTCCAGCCCCGCCACTCTTGTGAGAGCTCTGCCCTGCGGGAAGCGTGCTCCAGGGACACCCCGCAACCCTTCTAAGTCCAGGCACCATAAACCAAGGGGCTCTCACCGACAAGTCCTGCCTCTGCCAGTGTGGCACGTCTCAGCCAGCCGAGGGGGGGGGGTTCCAAACAAGTGCTTCACTTCCTAGACCGGAGCCTGACCGGAACATGGTGTCGCTTGGATCCCAGACCCAGCTTTGCTCAGGGGGCAGCGGGGTGGGGCTGCAGAGCTGGGCTCCAAGATAGGAACACCAGGGTCAGGCTGCAGCCAGGACTGGAGGGCGCGAGAAGCGCTGGGGCAGGACGAGAACGGCTGGACCTGGGGGCAGGACTGAAACGGGGCCGGGAGTGACGTGCCCTGGGAGGAAGAGTTCCTCCGGACTGGAATTGCAAGCAGTGCTGCAGCTCAGAGACTGGCTTCTGCTCCCACTGAAACCAGCTGTCCAGCTCCCAGGAACTCCACCGCTGCTGCCCCAGGGTCAAGCAACGCTAGCAGAGCTGGGGACAGGAGGAGGGAAGCCAATGAACTTCGTCCAATCCACCCGGAGGGCTCCTTACATTTCAGCCGAGCGGCTGTGATTTGCTGTGGGCACTCTTGGGGTCAGGATGCTGCACAGACACACAGGATAAAACCGTCCCTGCCTCAAAATGCTCCTGGTGAGGAACGGCAGCATCCTGAGATGGAGGAGACACCGCAGGCCACCGGCAACATCGGACCTGTCCCGTATGAAGCTCTCAGCCTGGGAGCTCTCCAAGCTCTGCGCTCAGCCGAGAGCCCCCAGATCCGACGTGTTCTCGGATCGGCCTTGCTCAGGCCGAGCGGTTGGTCCAAGGCCAGTAGGAGCCAATAGCAAGGCTCCTGTTAGCTTCCGTGGGCCCTGGACAAAGCTAAGAAGCTGTCCCTGTATCGCTGACTCCAGTGGGGCTCTGTCAGGATCACCAATTGTATGGACTGGGCTCTAAACCTCCAGGCGATTTCATGTGCAACAGCTGCTAGGAACATGCCTCCGCGGCCTCTCTGGGACGCACTTCATATTGGTTGCCGTGGAAACCATCGTCATGAGATAGAACAAACCCTGAGGCTGAGGTGCCTTTAAAAATGTATCCCCATTATAAAGAAGAAGGTCATGTTGCTTTAGAGATATTTTATCACCCTTATATAAATCCTTGGTCTCTGGAGAGTGACTAGGCCTAGTCTCTAGCTCTTTCAAAGGCTACAGCCAAAGGGGGAAGATCAGAGAGGCACAAGAAACAGACGTGGGTAAAGAGTGAAATGCCTGCAAACCGCATGGCAGCTATTAAAAAATACAGCAACAGAGGCTCAAACTAAATGTATACTCCACATTTAAAAAAAAAAAGAAAGAAAGAAAGAAAGAAAACAGTAAGAGGACCGAAGAATCCCATGATGGCAAACAGCAGAGTAAAATAGGCGGCCAGAAGCAAAAAGATGCATCCTTTAAAACCTGGAAGTCAAATCCTAGTGAGAAAAATAGATAGGAGCATAAACTATGGCAAGCCAAGCATGGAATCATAGAATCCTAAAATCCGAGAACTGAAGGGGACCTTGAGAGGTCATCGATTCCAGTCCCCTGCCCTCACGGCAGGACCAAGCATCATCTAGATTATCCCTGACAGATGCCTGTCTAACCTGCTCTTAAATATCTCCAGTGATGGAGATTCCACAACCTCCCTGGGCAATTTATTCCAGTGTTTAACCACCCTCACAGGTAGGAACTTTTTCTTAATGTCCAACTTCAACCTCCCTTGCTGCGGTTTAAGCCCCTTGCGTCTTGTCCTATCCTCAGGGGCCAAGGAGAACAATTTTTCTCCCTCCTCCTTGTGACACCCTTTTAAGTACTTGAAAACCGCTCTCATGTCCCCTCTCAGTCTTCTCTTGTCCAAACTAAACAAGCCCAATTCTTTCAGTCTTCCCTCAGAGCTCATGTTTTCTAGACCTCGAATCATTTTTGTTGCTCTTCTTTGGACCCTCTCCAATTTCTCCCCATCTTTCTTGAAATGTGATGCCCAGAACGGGACACAATCCTCCAGCTGAGGCCTAACCAGAGCAGAGCGGAAGAATGACTCCTCGTGTCTTCTCACAACACACCTGTTAATGCAGCCTAGACTCATGTTTGCTTTTTTTGCAACGATGTCACACTGTTGACTCATGTTTAGCTTGTGGTCCACTCTGACCCCTGGATCCCTTTATGCAGGACTCCTCCCTAGACAGTCGCTTCCCATTCTGTATGTGTGGAACAGATTGTTCCTTCCTAAGTGGAGCACTTTGCATTTGTCTTTATTAAACTTCATCCTGTTTCCCTGAGACCCTTTCTCCAGTTTGTCCAGATCATTTTGACCCTGTCCTCCAAATCACTTGCAACCCCTTCCAGCTTGGCATCATCCACAAACTTAATAAGCGAACTCTTTATGTCATCGTTTAAATCGTTGATGGAGATATTGAACAGAACCAGTCCCAAAACAGACCCTTGCAGAGCCCCACTTGTTATGCCCTTACAGCATGACTGTGAACCGTTAATAATGACTCTCTGAGTACGGTTATCCAGCCAGTTATGCGCCCACCTTATAGTAGCCTCATCTAAGTTGCATTTCCCTAGTTTATTGATAAAAAGTTCACGCGAGACCGTGTCAAATGCCTTACTAAAGTCTAGCTATGCCATATACATCTCTTCTCCCTTATCCACAAGGCTTGTTATCCTGTCAAAGAAATCTATCAGATTGGTTTGACATGGTTTGTTCTTTACAAATCTGTGCTGGCTGTTCCCTATCACCTTATTATCTACCAGATGTTTACAGATGGATTCCTTAATTACTTGCTCCATTATCTTCCCTGGCTCAGACATTAAACTGACTGGTCTGTAGTTTCCTGGGTTGTTCTTATTTCCCTGTTTATAGATAGGCACTAGATTTGCCCTTTCCCAGTCTTCTGGGATCTCTCCCGACTTCCATGACTTTTCAAATGAGACGCATCATAATTGATAGGGCACGCCAAGAGAGACTTTGAAAAGCACTTAGCTAAGGACACATACACTGACAATGGCATAGTTTGGAGTACATGAGAAGCAGGAAGCCTGCCATAGGGTCGGTGTGGCCACTGGTTGACTGAGGTGCTAAAGTTGCACTCAAGAAAGATGACGCTGTTGTGGGAAAGTTCAATACATTCTTTGCATCGATCCCCACACCGGAGCCATTCTGTTTAAGTGACAAATCTGAGAGACTGTCCCAAGTTGAGGTGTCGTTGGAGGAGGTTTGGATCAAATCGATGAACTCCACAGTAATAAGTCGCCAGGACCAGGAGGATTCACCCACGAGTTCTGAAGGAATTCAAATATAAAACGGCGCAGCTACTAAGGTATGTAACCTATTCGTACGAACAGAAGAACATAAGTATGTTCAAATTAGATTAATTGAGCGGTCGATAGAATTTTTATCGACTCGATAGGAGAAGGCAGCCCCACTCAGTACCAGCTCATGCTGGAAACTTTTAAAAAAGGTTTCCAGAGGTGATCTTGGTAATTACAGGCCAATTAAGTCTAGCTTCAGTACTGGGCAAACTTGGGATGTAAGGGTATGTCTACACTACAAAGTTAATTCGAACTAACGGACGTTAGTTCGAATTAACTTTCATAGGCGCTACACTAGCGCTCCGCTAGTTCGAACTTAATTCGAACTAGTGGAGCGCTTAGTTCGAACTAGGTAAACCTCATTTTACGAGGACTAAGCCTAGTTCGAACTTACTAGTTCGAATTAAGGGCTGTGTAGCCCCTTAATTCGAACTAGTGGGAGGCTAGCCCTCCCCAGCTTTCCCTGGTGGCCACTCTGGGCACCACCAGGGAAACTCTACTGCCCCCCTCCCGGCTCCGGAGCCCTTAAAGGGGCACGGGCTGGCTACAGTGCCCGTGCCAGGTGCAAGCCTGCCAGCACCCAGCCAGCAGACCCTGCACCTGGCACGCCATGAGCCAGCCACCCGATGCCCCCCAGCCCTCCGCCTCTTCCCGGGACCAGGCTGGCGGCTCTCCGGAGCCTGGCCAGGACCGCAAGAGGCAGGCACCTGGTCTAGTGCAGACATCATGGACCTCGTCCACGAACTCCGCACTAGGCCACAGGAAAGTGGCCGTCTAGGGCAGGAGAGCTACCAGCCTGGCCACCCAGGAGCAGGTGTGCATGAAAATCAAGGTGGTCCACTGAGACCCCCGACCCTGAGCCCTGAGCTTAGAATGGCCGTACTGGGTCAGACCAAAGGTCCATCTAGCCCAGTAGCCTGTCTGCCAACAGCGGCCAACCCTAGGGACCCTGGAGGGGATGGACCGAAGACAATAACCAAGCCATTTGTCTCGTGCCATCCCTCTCCAGCCTTCCACAAACTTTGGGCAGGGACACCACTCCTACCCCCTGGCTAAGACCACTCCATGGACCCAACCTCCATGACTTGATCTAACTTCTCTTTAAACTCAGTTCTAGTTCTAGCCTTCACAGCCTCCTGCAGCAAGGAGTTCCACAGGTTGAATCTTTGCTTCGTGAAGAACAACTTTCTGTTACTAGTTTGAAGCCTGCTACCCATTCCTTTCCTTTGGTGTCCTCTAGTCCTTCTATTATGGGAACTAATGGAGAACTTTTCTTTATGCACCCTCTCCACACCACTCTTGCTTTTACAGACCTCTATCATATCCCCCCTGAGTCTCCTCTTCTCTAAGCTGAAAAGTCCCAGTCTCTTTAGCCTCTCTTCATATGGGACCTGTTCCAAACCCCTGATCATTTTAGTTGCCCTCCCCTCTCCCAGCCTTTCTCTTCCTCTCTCCCACCTCCTTTTCCCAGTCTCCCCCAGTTTTGTTCAATAAAGAGAGATTCTATTTTTGAACACACGTTTTCTTTATTTTGTACATCAATAAGAAGGGGGGCTAGGGAAGGGTAAGTGGAAGGAGGTGAGGGAGGAATGGGGTACGCGCCCCCGATGGGGAGGACTGGGCTGGCTCTGCGGGCTTCTCGGGGTGGAAGTTCTCCTGCAGCCCCCCGATTGCCCCCTCCCCCCGGATGGCAACCTGCGGCAAGTGCAGCCGGGCTGATGGCCGAGTGCTGTGATATTCAGCGTGTGGGCACTCAGGGCACTCCAAGCCAGGACTGCTTTGCAAGCGGGGAACCCTGAGAACTGTTTGTCCAGGGTGGGGGTCGGGTCTCTTTAAGCACAGCCCTCGGCTAGCCTGAGACAGCAGCTCCTCGCTCTAAGTCCTCATCTGATGCCCTGCCGGCACTGCTTCTGGCCATCCTTAACCTCTGTTCAGGGTCCACTCTGTGT
Organism: Pelodiscus sinensis; assembly: GCF_049634645.1. Taxonomy (NCBI): domain Eukaryota; kingdom Metazoa; phylum Chordata; order Testudines; family Trionychidae; genus Pelodiscus; species Pelodiscus sinensis. The sequence goes on from NC_134716.1 coordinate 127,625,518, forward strand.
GGACATGCTAGTTCGAATTAGCAAAACGCTAATTCAAACTAGTTTTTAAGTCTAGCTGCGCTAATTCGAATTAGCTTAGTTCGAATGAACTAATTCGAATTAAGTTAGTTCGAATTAGCGCTGTACTGTAGACATACCCTAAGAGAGTAGTTGATTAGTAGACTATCTGATAAGCCTAAGCTTATCCGGTAGTTGAGTCAACTACTTGTATTTCTCACCCCCTAGTCGCCTCTATATCAGAGGCAGCAGCGGGGCGAGGGGGAGGTAGGAGAGGCTGGTCTGGCAGCAGCCTGTTTTCAGTGCCTAGCCGTGGACAGGGGCTGCTGCTAGACAGGGGCTGCTTCGTGGCAGCAGCCCCTATCCATGGGGTATCCCAACTTCCCACGGGGAGCCCCGTCAGACAGGGGCTGCTACCAGCTGGGCAGGCAAACCCTCCTGCAGCTCTGGACTTTAAAAGACAGCCTGCCCCCCGGATCCGACAGCGTTTTCTATTGCAGAGCCGCAGTGGAGTTTAGTCCCGGCGCGAGCTGGCACTGAGTGGGGCTGCCTTCTCCTACCGAGTCGATAAAAATTCTATCGACCGCTCAATTACTAAAATAATCTCATTTGAACATCCCCAGGGCGAGCTGGTTGAAACTATAGCAACGCTAAGGACTAGCAGACACCGATAAACAAGATACATTGGGGATGAGTCAACATGGCTTTTGTAAAGGGCCATCATGCCTCTCCCATCTATTGCAATTTTCCGAGGGGGTCAAAGAGAGCGCTCTAGTGGGCGCGCTTTGTTTATCAGAAAGCATCTGACAAGGGCCCACACCAAAGGCTCTTACGCAAAGCGGTCATGGAATGAGAGGGAAGATCCTCTCATGGACTAAGCAATCAAAGGATACAAGGATCCTAAAAGATTCGTTACAAAGGGTTGGAATAAATGGTCAGTTTTCACGGTGCAGAGGGGTAGATAATAGGATCCCCCAAGGATCTGTACGGGGACCAGTGCTGTTCAACATACTCATAAATGATTTGTAAAAGAGGTGAGCAAGGAGGGGGTGAAATTTGCACTGGATATGAAATTATTCAGAATGGCTAAATCCAAAGGTGATTATGAAGCGGTTAAGGGCCCTCCCTAAACGAGGTGGCTGGGAACGAAAATGGCAGATGAGAGTCAATGCTGCTAAATGCAAAAATGGAAACCATAATCCCAACCATACACGCAAATGATCAATGCTCCCTCTAATCATTTCCATCTACGTGTGGATTTTTTCACCCATGTGCGGAATAATTGTATGTGCACCAACGCATGTGCTAATGTGCACCACCAGCAGAAACAAAATCTAGCTGAGGCTGCTCTGCGGTGGGTGCCATCTGAATCTCTCCGGAGTGACTGCACATGGGCACAGCTTACAGGGAACACGGCAAATGTCTAACTCCACTGCCACCAAAAAGACTGTGGCGTCATTGTGGACAGTTGTCTGAACAGTGTGCAGTCATCAGAAACAGTCAGGAACCATTTCAAAAGGGGTAGATAAGAGGACAGTAAATATCAGAATGCTACTGTATAAATCCACGGGATACCCACCTCATCTGAAATAAGTACAGTTCGGTTCACTGAAAAAAGCAGAAGATATATTAGAATTGAAAATGGCATAGAGAAGGGCAAAAGAAATGAGTAAGGGTCTGGGACAGGGAGTGTTCAGCTTAGAACGAGGAAGCTAGGCAATGAAATGATAAAGGTTTATACAGTCAGAGAAAATAGATAAGGAATTATTACTGAATGGTCTAACCATATAAACCACCACATCCGGGGCTCATACACCACTAACATCAAATGCCACGAATGAGACACATCCAGCCTGCTTTAATTAGCTTCATTAACACGGGCCCTGTAATTGACAGGTAACTTCTTGTGCTGTTGTATATACCCTGGATTCTGTAATTCCCACTCCCAACTCATCTGATAAAGTGAATTTTACCCACGAAAGCTCATGACCTAGTAAATGTGTTAGTCTCTAAGGTGCCACAGGACTGCTTGTTGTTTTTAAAGTTACAGACTAGCATGGCGACCCCTCTGAGATTTAAATATCGAAGCATTATCCACCCCTTCACATAACACATGAATAGGGAGGTTGAGGGGGGACATTAATAGGCACCCCGTTTAAAACAAACAAAAGGCAGTATTTCTTCACCGAACTCACAGTCAACTGGTGGAACTCCTTGCCAGGGGATATTGTGAAGGTCAACACTATAACTGGGTTCTAAAAGGAATCAGAGAAATGGTTTTCAAAGTACGAGTCATGACCCAGTACTTGGTTGCAGAATGCCAGGCACTGGGTGGCCTGGATGTAGGGTACTCAGCAGGGATGCTAAGGCAGACTTCTGCCTGTCCTGGCCCTGCAGCCCAGAAGTGACCCGTGGCAGGGCCAACTCCTAGGCGGAAGGAGAGGAGGGCATGGCCGTGCTGCCCTCGCCCCGAGCACTGGCTCCACACTCCCACTGGCCAGTTCCCAGTTAATGGGAGCTGGGAAGATGGTGCCTATGGACAGGAGCAGCATACAGACCTGCTTACACAGCTCTGCCTAGGAACCGGACCTGCTGCCGGCCGCTTCCAGGGCGCAGTGAGGGCCGCAGTGACAGGATAGGCAGGAAGTCTGCCTTTGCACCCCCACTGCGCTGCAGAGGTCTGCCCACATTCCAACCCAGCGCCCCAATCCTCCATCCCAGCCCTGAGCCCCCCAATCCAGAACCCCCTTCTGCCCCCAAATCCCTCATCCCCAGCCCCACCCTAGAGCCCGCATGCTCATCAAAAGCTATAATTATGTTGGCTCCCAAGCATCAACCGTTTTCTTCAACGGGGTCGCACGCACAACAGTTTGAAACTCCCTGTTGTAGAATATTTCCCTGAGGGTACGCCCATCTCTGGCTGTTGGCCAAGATGCCAGGGGCAGCGGGAAGCTAAAACTGTAACTGGGTTCTCCAAGGACTTAGAACCGTGATACGAATTGTGACCCAATACTGGGACCCAGACAGTCACACAATGGGTCGCCTGGCTGTAGGGAGACCAGCAGAGGTGCCATGCTCTGGGATGGCTCTAAATATCTGACTGCCACAACCTGGGTGTGGCCGAGAGGATGGATCACCCCAAGTTGTCCTGTTCTGTTCATACCCTCTGAAGTACCTGGCACCGGCCTCAGCCAGAAGACACGCTACTGCGTTGCACTGCACCCCAAAAGTGGCCAACAGCAGGTCCATGCAGGTGACCACTGGTCTGACCTCAGGATGTTAAGTATCGTGTAACTGACTAATCGAATAGTCGATGCATTTTTTCGATTAGTTGATAGGGTGGCGCTGCCCCCTTTGAAATGCCTCAGCGGCGTTTCAAAGCGGCAGTGCCGCATGGAGCCCGTGGTCAGCTGGGGACTCCGCAGCTGATCCTGGGCTCTGTGTGGTGCTGCCACTTTGAAGTACCCCCTTCTTCTCCCCCCACTATCTGATAGAGGCAGCGGGGGAGGGGGAGAGGAAGCGACTAGTTGACTATCCTGTTGACTAGTCCTTCACATCCCTCGTCTGACCCAGGATGGCCATTCTTATGTTCTTACAGTCTGGCTTTTTAAAGCAAGCCCACACTAAATCAATACTAGAGGAACATGGTGATCATGAATCAGTTATTCCAGCCCAACGGGGAGGCAAGACAGGTTTGCTGTTCCTAAGCCTCACGGCCGATTTCTTCTGCAGTGTCAAATCAAGTAAAGCAGCTCTTTTTTTTCCCTTTCACTTTGCGTGTTTATTGAGTGCAGTGCGGATGGTCGGTGTAGTATTGGATTTCTGCCTCATGCCAGCTGTTGCAGGGAGCAGAAGTGCTTTGTCACTGATTGTTTAAGCCATTTGACATCCGCATGCCAGGGAATAATAACAATAGATCAGCTTACATTTGTGTGGTACCCTTCCCCCAAGGAAATCAAAGGCACTTTATGTACTGTTTACCTCGAGTCCTGCCATAACCGCTGTGTTCACCTCGGGAATGCCACACAGCCGATGTTTTATAGCAATCCCGCCCAGCATCGGAGGCCAGCGGATGAAGAAGGATTGCCAATCCAATTGAAACTGGAGGGGAACTGAGGCAACAGTAGAATTCAGGCAAACCGCCCCTCCGAAAAGGGCTGTGGGATTTTTCATGGCCAGAAATCGTCGGCACATCCACCCGGCTTCTCATTGAAATGACAGCCCAGTCCTTGGGCTGACTGGCGGAGGGCAAAACAGAGAATAAACTCCCCGGCCTTTTCCTCAAGTGGAAATGGGGAGGTGGGTGTTGGGGGGAACCCGGGCCCACCCTCTACTCTGGGTTCCAGCCAGGGCCCTGTGATAGTAGCTGCTCATGTGAATCCCTGACACCTGCTGTAATACAGCTCCAAGACCCCAGGCTACTTCTCCACACCTCCCCCAGCACTGTCCTTCTCTCTGATTCATCCTCCTTGTGATCTCCTTTCCCCCTACTCCCGGCGGCGCTCTCCTCTGTCCTCCCACCTGTGCCTGCCCTACCACTGCAGTAAAGCTTCTTTTGCAGGCCATATGAACTGGCTTTTTTAATTACCCCCTGGTGTCCTAATTGGCCTAGGCCGGCCTGACTCTGCAGGCCTGGTCAATCAGCCCCAGGTGTTCCACTGCCCCTGAGTCCCTCTGCTGGTTCTAAACCAGCCCCTCCTTGTTACTCTGGGAACAGAGATCTCCTCAGTGTGAGGGTTATACAGCTCCCCTCCACTACTTCTTTAGAGCCTCTCTTCTGACCCCGTCACACTCAGAATACATTTCAAAGTGTCAGTGGCGTGTATAAGAGACGGGGGTGTGAACCCCAATTGATCAGCAACTGAATGAACCGGCTGAGGACAATATTATTGTAGTATCAAAGTGTATCAGGTAAGATCAAGGGTGATTAATATCACTGTAGAATGTCTGCACTCGCACTGCTCTAGGGAGTATGGCTAGTCACTGATGTTATGCTTTAAAATCTGGCTAAAGGGAGAAATGGTGTCTCTCCCAGACAAGAGAGAAAGCAGCTAGCTGCCAGTTTCCAGTGAAATTAACCACAGTGAGACCAAAAACAAAGGAAGTCCCATTTATCTATGAATCGGCAGGGAGGTGGAAGTTCAACCAGGAGGGAAGAAGGGCATGAGGTCATCCTGAGTCTGGGGACAAAGCAGCATGTTTGGGAAGAGCTAAGGTGAGAGAAGGTATCGTTTTGGACAGACACAGGGGGACAGAGCTCTTGCAAGGTGACACACACGGCTCTGTCAGCCAAGGGGGTTGAGGTCTCTAGGAAGTAAAAATCATTAGAAACCTGCCTAGGCAAAGGACCAAGAAAGCAAGAAAACTGGCACCTTGTACTTTTGTGACTCGGTGAGCATCACAGCCATGGCTGGGAAGAAAAAATATTGGCAATTTACCTTGAACCTATGAGGCAGCTTGTTGAATTAAGTCTTAGCCACGGAATAGCCTATTTTATTTTTATTCACTTGTAACCATTCTTACCCATCCTGGTTAATAGTCATTGATGGATCTGACCTCCAGAAATTTATCTAGCTTTTTTTTTAACCCTGTTTAAGTCCTGGTCTTCACAACATCCTCTGGCAAGGAGTTCCACAGGTTGACTGTGCGCTGTGTGAAGAAAAACTTCCTTTGGTTTGTTTAAAACCTGCTGCCTATACATTTCATTTGGTGACCTCTAGTTCTTATGTTATGGGAACAAGTAAATCACTTTTCCTTACTCACTTTCTCCACACCAGTCATGATTTTATAGACCTCTATCATACCCCCCATTAGTCTCCCCTTTCCTAAGCTGAAAAGTTCCAGTCTCCTGGCATAACTGTAGCGGATTTGCACCAGGACTGTGACTGGCCCATGACATGTACACCTGTCAAAGCACCTTGATGGAAAACGCTGCTTTGAAACACAGACTGTAATTGGTGTGCGTGCCTTTATTTTCCAGACCGCACGCTGTACAGTCTGCAGCGTCAAACTGTTCATGAACCATCGTTCGCTCAGCCTTTCCTTTGCTCATTTCAAAGCATACTGCCGAGAGAGGACTATTCTTTCGGTTCATCCACAGGGGCGCAGCTAGAAATGATAGGCTGCATAAGAGACAAAAGGAATGGAGGACGATTGTTCCAGCCAGATCTATTAGGGGGTTGGTGGGAACCCTGTTGCTGTGAGTTATTTAAACCTGGACGCTAGACAGGGACCTGCGGAGCAGAGCGGAGAGCTCTGGCCGCAGGAGTGTGACCTAATACCGGGAGGTATTTTTTATGGCTAATTATAAACATTAGCTAATCCGTTTCTGCTGTCTCTGGAGGTGTCCGCTGGCAGGCTGAGGTAATACGACGGAGGGAGAGAAATCACCCAGATTCTAAAACCTATTTACTGAAGTTTATGAGCCAGGATATTACTCGGTGCAACACATGCTTTGGGAGCACCGCTATGTCCAGACATGCTCAAGGGACGCACGAGGGGCCACTGCTCAGAACAGGGGTCTGCAGAGGGAAGTCCGATGGGGTCTCGTCAAGGGGAGGGTGACACGCAGGTGGGTGCAGGAAGCGTGCACACAGTGAATTAAAAATTAAAACTCAATGAATATAAAATGCAAACATATTAAAAAATGCAGGTCCTCTCTCCCCATCCTCAGCGGCCCATCTTCCCGCACTGTAAGATCTTGGGGCCAAGCGCTGTGGCACATGGGCACAGACAGCACCTACCATGGGCTGGGGAGATCTCTTGCTGTCCCTGCAAAGATAGAAGCTGCTTTCTGGGGTGTGTGTTTCATGAGTGGTCAGACCTCACCCCTATAAATTAATGGAGATTGCCTATCTCCTAGAACTGGAAGGGACCTTGAAAGGTCATTGAGTCCAGTCCCCTGCCTTCACAGCAGGACCAAGTACCATCCCTGACAAATTTTTGCCCTAAATGGCCTCTGCAAGGATTGAATTCACAATGCTGGGTTTAGCAGGCCAATGCTCAGACCACTGAGCTATTCCTCCCCTCTTGTGGCCCTGATACTCATCGTACACCTTCCCTTAGTCCCAGCGACAACCCCTCATTAGCCTAGAGATGCAAATTTTTGATTATTTGGCTAATGGAATAGTCAATGCAATTTGCATCGATTAGTCCATAAGGGCACTTCCACCTTTGAAGTGTAGCAACAGCCCCAGGCCTTTAACAGACTAAGGTACAAAAATGATTCAGGGGCTGGAACACACGACCTACAAGGAGAGGCTGAGGGATTTGGGCTTATTTAGTCTGCAGAAGAGCAGAGCGAGGGGGGATTTGAGAGCAGCCTGCTACTCCCTGAAGGGGGGTTCCAAAGAGGCTGGAGAGAGGCTGTTCTCAGTGGGGGCAGGTGGCAGAACAAGGAGCAATGGGCTCAAGTTGCAGTGGGGGAGATCTAGGTTGGATATTAGGAAAAACTATTTCCCTAGGCGGGTGGGGAAGCGCTGGGCTGGGCTCCCTAGGGAGGGGGTGGAATCTCCATCCCTAGAGGTGTTTAAGTCCCGGCTTGACCAAGCCCTGGCTGGGTTGATTGAGTTGGGTTGGTCCTGCTTTGGGCGGGGGCTGGACTCGGTGACTCCTAAGGTCTCTTCCACCCTACGATGAGTCTATGAATCTACTAACTTTGGGGGCCAGAGTAGCAGAATTGGGTCTGAAACATCTTGGGCTTTCTCCGATGTGTTCTTTTTCTAATGCTGCCTCTTCTACCTCTCTGCTAAAGACTTTCTGCCACTGTTAATCATCTGTCTGCCTTCCTTCTGTTAAAAAAAAAAAGCTACTCTAGCATTCTGAACTGATAACCCAGGACATTAGTCACACTGCAATGTCTGAGGCCAATAAATAAATATCCCTCATACAACACATGACAGTGACAAGTCCCATTTTTATGCCTAGGAAGACAAATATACCCTGGAGCATTTTTTCAAGACCAAAGCATTGTTTTTCCCAAAGTGGTGGCTTGTGACCACTATTGGAAATTTTTTCAAAACTGAAATTGTGATTTTTTTTTCAACTTAGAAATTCAATTAAACAGGAGTTTTATTTTAAAAATTCACATTTTTTCTTCTATTTTTATGACATCAAAAGACCAAACCAGTTCTACTTACGTTGTTCAGTTCCCTGACTATCAAGTAACACAAGGACAGACAGAGAGGTAGATCGAAAAGCAACCCAGATCTGAATTTATTTTCCCCTTTCACGTTTTTCAGGATTGGGAGAGCCTCTTTCTGGTTTTCCCCTCCCCGTGACCTCACTTCCTGCTTTCCCCTATGGCTCTTCCTCTTCATTTTCAGGCTACCATTCTGCATGGCTTTGATAAGAGCAACCTTACAGCCTGCTCCTAGCTCCTTGCTTTCTCCAGCAGGGAGGAGAGGCAAGGTTTCAATTTAAAACCAAAACAAAGTTCACTTCTTTACTTCTTCCTCTCTTTAATAGAGAGGCTGGGGGCCGAGGGGTGGGTTATTTTTGATCTGCAGCGAGTTATAAACTTTTGAAGATTTCCCCATTGCTCCCCTCCGTTCCCCCCACTTTCTTCCGGCCTCGCTTCAGAGTTTGACAGGACCATTAGAAATCTATTCCCTCTGGCCTGACCCTTTCAGAGCGTATTAGTCAGACAATCCATTAAAGCTGGGCACATTCTTTAGCTAATGCCCTTCTGTGAAATTAAAGGAGGGTGGAAATATTCCATCAAAGTCAGCCACATCACCCTTGATGAGTTACTGTAATTCTATGCCGCAGCCAGCCAAGGAAAGAGAAAAAGAGAAAGAGAGACAGAGAAGGAGGAAGGCGGGGCAGGTAATCAGTCCTCTGCCATACGCTGCGAATGAATATTAGGATGTCAGGCCTGGACCGGTTGTTATGGGAACCCAGCACCAAGGAGAGACCCATCCGTGCTCACTGAGCTGTGGCTGGGGAAGGCCTCGAGATGCAGTTTCAGAATTCATGTCAGAAATGGAGGCCTTGGTGCTACACGGGAAGGTGTGAGGGGGAGGGGGAAATTCCCTCAAGGTGGGCAAATATGGAGAGCACGTCAAGGCATCTATGGTGGCTTGGCCATCGCCCCGGGAGCTGGCTGATGTGGATACTTTGTCAATGCACTGAGTTGGGCAGCAAACCGTCTGCCGCCGGCCTCAAATCGCCTTTACTAAGGCGAGTCGGAACCTTCATTCCCCATTCACAGCTGGGGAAATTGAGGCACGGAGCAGGAAAGTGACAGGCCCAAGGTCACACAGATCAGTGGCATGTCTCCTGGCTCTCAGGCCGGGTGCACTGCTGCACCTGTATGAAATAACAGGCTCAGCTTTCTTAGAGTCTGGTTCTCAGTGTCCTAAGGAAAGGAGGGTAAGAGCCAGGCAGGGAGAGTGGCGGGGCAGGGAAACAAAGCAGAAAAACTGAAGGCAGCCCTGCCCCACCGGCAGAGGGGAGCCCTGTAGCAGGAGGAGAAAGAGCCTTCTGAACACGTTCCCTCTTCACCCCAAGCCTCTTCAGTGCTCTGCCCCGCCTCTTCCCGCCACAAGCCCCCAGCCTGCTAGGCGCTCAGCTGACACGGTCGTGACATTCTCGACACCATGACATTTTGCCAATGCTGAGATATTTTGGGTTTTGAAGATGATAAAAGGGTTTTTGGCAGAGAGACAGACCCCTACTCTACGGCCTGGTGGCTAGGACACTGTCATAACCATGAGGGTTAGCCAGAAGCTTGGGGACTAAGGGGTTAACTATGTCCCTTACCTAAGCCAGGTAGAGTCAGTCAATGCAGGTAGGAATTTGAAACTGAAACAAAGGAATTTTGGGGGTTTTCCCTCCTTTGTCCCTGAGCAGTTTGTTCCCCTCACTAGCTGGAGAGCAGACAGGATGTCTCCCTCCAAGAAAAAACTATTCACTATCTGTAAGCAGGGTAAAGTTTAGATAAATCTGTTAGGTTTTATTGTTTTATGGTTTGGGAAATAGGTTCTGATGTCTGTGCATTTAAGAAAATGGTTTTTTGCTCTCCTTTGTAATTAAGTTCTAGGCCCATGGTGGGTTTCCTCCATAAGTATATTAATTGGTGACTTTTCAATCTAGTCATTATGCGTGCAACAGGAATAGTGTGGTGATAATAAAAGTTCTTTCTCTTTCTCTTTTTATTAACCTGGTATTAGTTAATGTTTGTGTCCTGGTTTTTACTTTAGGGATGCGATTTCCCAAGTCAGCTCTCCCCTGATTTTTCTTATCAATACGTGGGTTGTGGCAGCAAATTTTATCCCCAAAATCTAAATTTTTAAGATTTTTGGGGGGAAGCTTATACCAAAGCCCGGAGAGAGAAGGCTTTGGGGTACTTTTGTGGGCCCCCGCTTCTGCATTTATCGTGCCAGAGTGGGGAAGGAGCCTTGACAGACACTAACGACCCAGCTTCCAGTACCTGCCCTGCCTCGCTCAAAGCATGGAATTTTATCCCAGAAACAGGCCACGTAGGGACACAAACCTGGGTTTTGCACATCCCCGGCCAATGCCCAGACCAGTAGGTTACGCTCTCCCCACAGGACATTTTAAACACCATTCTGGTTCCTCAGAAGCATGCAACATCTCCAAACTCTCACCACCTGGGAAGCAGCCAACTGCACTCAGCCCTGGGGCCCAGCGTCACCAGCTTCCACGCATGTCCGTGGGAGCGACGGGGGCTTGGCAGGGCAGGGCCTACATCCGGCAAGGGCGGCCGTCGTCCTCCCGGCCTGTCCTGCTGGATTCCTTCATGGGGGTGGGGGAGGATTCTTCGTGGTCTCACCACCATCGCCTGCTACCTAACTTCCCATGAGACATGGCCACGCACCACGCTGCCATAACAACCAGCCTGGAGCCGGCCCTTTCCCCTCACCATGCGGCAGGGAGAGGCAGGAGGAGGGCTGGCAGGCGATGCTAAGGCCCAGGGTCTGCTCTCGGGCACAGGGGAGTATGTTAGCAATCGATGGAAATAGCAAGATGTTGGGGAGACTTCGGACTCATGTAGCGCAGGGAGGCGTAAGGGGCTGCCCCACGCCCCCCAAGTTATATAAATCCATGGTGTGCCCACATCTTGAATACTGAGTACAGGTGTGGTCATCTCATCTCAAAAGAGAGAACTTAGAATCATAGAACCATAGAGCTGGAAGAAACCTCAGATAGTCATCAAGTCCAGCCCCCTGCCCAAGGCAGGACCAACCCAACTCAATCAACCCAGCCAGGGCTTTGTGAAGCCAAGACTTAAACACCTCTAGGGATGGAGATTCCACCCCCTCCCTAGGGAACCCATCCCAGGGCTTCCCCACCCTACTAGGGGAATAGTTTTTCCTAATCTCCAACCTAGACCTCTCCCACTGCAACTTGCAACCATTGCTCCTTGTTCTGCCATCCATCACTACTGTGAACAGCCTTTCTCCAGCCTCTTTGGAACCCCCCTTCAGGGAGTTGCAGGCTGCTATCCAATCCCCCCTCACTCTTCTGCAGACTAAACAGACCCAACTCCCACAGCCTCTCCTTCAAACTTGGCTTTGGAAAGGTTTAGAAAAAGGCAACAAAAATAATGAGGGGTTCGGAATAGGTCACAGTGGAAGAGAGATTAAAAAGACTGGGACTTTTCAGCTTAGAAAAGAGGAGACTAAGGGGAGATAAGAGAGATGTCTATTAAACTATGACCGGTGTGGAGAAAGTGAATAAGGAAAAGTGATTTACTTGTTCCCATAACACAAGAACAAGGGGTCACCAAATAAAATTAATAGGCAGCAGGTTTAAAAGAAACAAAAGGAAGTTTTTCTTCCTGGAGCGCACAGTCAACTTGTGGAACTCCTTGCCAGAGGATGTTGTGAAGGCCGGGATTTTAACAGGGTTCAAAAAAGAGCCAGATAGATTCATGGAGGTTAAGTCCATCAGTGGCTATTAGCCAGGATGGGTAGAGATGGTGTTCCTCGCCTCTGTTTGTTAGGGGCTGGAAATGGGTGACAGGGGATCATTGGAGGATTCCTTGATCTGTTCACTCTCTCTGGCACTGGCCACTGTGGGCAGACAGGACACTGGGCTAGAGGGACCTCTGGTCTGACCCAGTGTGGCTGTTCTCATGTTCTTGTGCTGGGTTGGGATAGGCCCCTATTCTTAACCAACCAGGATGCAACATAGAGACCACACAGAAATGGTGGCCCCAGAATTAGCCCTGCCCACCGTGGAGACGGTGAGAGCTGGGCTGGCTGGCCGAGAGGGGCCCATGTCAATGGCAGACAGAGACTTTTTCCACTGGGCTCCCTCCAACTCATCCCTTCCTCCGGGCTGGCTAGCGTCCTACACGCTTCCCAGGGCTTTGGGTTGGGAGGGCGCTTGCGGGAGTCCTGCACCCTCCTCTCAATGAGCCGTAGCGGGACTGGGCACTTCACGCCAGCCTTGTAGCATCCTCCCTGGGTTCCTAATCCTGCCGTCCAACAGTCTGCTAAGCTTTCCTTTGCCCCCTTCCGTCCTGCCACTCCCACGCCAGAGACCTCCCCGTGCCTGCTGCCAGGAAGTCTTCCCGGGCAATCCGCACTACACTTCGCCGGCAGCCTTCCCCTGCCTCCTTTGAACCTCTGAAATCCACCTGAATTTCCCGGCAAGCCAGAGGCCACGCTCCGCCCTCGGCCAGGTCTGCGCAGCCCAGGCCGGCTCCAGGTAGCGCGAGGACATTGACCCGCTTACGCCAGCCCCAAGGAAAGTTCCCTCGGCACGGAGAGGAGGAACCGTAAGGCGGGGTTTGAACACGGGCTGAGCAGCGAGGAGAAAGGCTGAGCTGTCCCTGAAACGAGCCTCCCGCACGTCTCTCTCTGGCCCTGCCCTTCCCTCAACTGTCTCCTGCCTTCGTTCGCATTTCCACCTCGTTCCAGCCCCGCGGGACCCCTCTGGCCGTTTGCCATCCCGGTTCTTAGCCCAGGCCCCTAGCCATGGGGTCACGCCTAACAAACAACTGGCTCTGGGTGCAGCCGTGCCCGGGTCTTTCTGCGTCCCGGCCTTCCACAGCAGAGGGCCTGGACTGGCAGGCTCCATGCAGCCAGGAGAGGAGAGGGCGTGGGGGGAAGGAGACAGCATGAGAGAGACCCCTCTGCAGATTTGCGGGGCTCGCCCAGGGACAATCTCCTTCACTGGGCACGGTGCCGGGCCTGTCCGGGAAGGGGAGGAGAGCAGAAAAGGGTCAGCGGGCAGGAAGAGCAGGCCAGGCAGCAAAATCAAACCACAAGAGGAGTCGAGGGAAAGAGAACAGGCCATAGGCCACAGGGCCGCTCTGACACAGCCCAGCAAACCAGCCTCGGGGAGCAGCGGTTTGCACAGGGTGGGAGGGAGGATGCTGAAGCTGTGGTGAATAGGGGGTGCCAATTGGACGCCATTATTTTCTGCAGAGCTGTGAGGGGGGCGCAGGTCAGAGGATTCTGGAGGAGCAGCAGGCGACCGCGTAGCCGGCCAAAGAGAAGTGCCACTTTTTTCCAGCCACCCGCTGTGGGGCTGCCCCCTGCTCAGTCCTCCAGCCCACGAGGGCTGCCCCCCAACCTGGTTAGCAGGGGCTGGGTGCTGAGCCCCGAGGGGAGGAGGCTGGCGCTGGAGGCAGCCTGAGCCAATAGGCAGCAGGTGGTCGCATGAAATTCGGGGCCATTTGGTGCCCCACATTCCATGGTGCCGCATGCGTCTGTGTGGTTTGCCTATCTCTAGGGCCAGCCCTGGCTGGCCAGACAGCTGGGATGCCCCCAACACAGAAGACAGGAGCCCCCTGCACCGGGCAGGGGTAACGCACCAAGTTCCTTTCCCGATATGGCCGTAGCAGAATGGTTACACAATTGTTTTGACTAAGTGGCTTGTTCAAGGTGATGAGGCAGGTGACGGCAGGCCCGCCTCCTGATCGGATGCGGGAACGAGGGAGCCGTGCGGAGCTGTGCTTAAGGGGAGAGGTGAGTGAAACCCCCCCGGGAATGTAGATTTCACTGCAGAGAGAGCTGACGAGCACAGCTCAGAAAGCAGCATGAACCACAGGTCAGGAAATGAGGGGTCCTTTCCCCAGGGAAAAATTCAGAGGGATGCCAAAGTTTTGGGGTTGTTTTGTGCGCATCAAACTTTTTCGGTCTTTCTTTTTTTGGCAGCCAAAATCAAAAAACCCTGAAACCCATTTTGTTTTGGTTTTACCGCAAAACGTGGCCAATGGCTGAGTGAAAACAAACCCATTTCACGGAGTCACAAAGGCCATTTTACATCGGGGATGAAAACTTCGGAGCAGCTCCATGGAACAGCTTCAGGAAGAGGCTCTGGGGACAGGACACAAGAGAAAGAGAACTGGGGTGTGGCGGGGGGGGCGCAATGCACACCTTGCACCTGTACCTCGTTTGAGGGTCATCTTGCATTTGAATCTCCAAGTTCCCTCTATTTCCTCCACATTTGGTGTCTCTTCCTTTTACTGTTGAAAGTTGTTTATACCCCAAGAAAGGACTCTCAGATCTGAGACTTCAGAGGGTCACTCACTGGAAAGGAAGGGATCTGACAGTGTTTGACATTTTGTGCATGTGCCCCTCACGTTCTGGCTCCTTTTCATATGTTGCAGCCCACGTTTGACGAGGAAGATGGTCGTATGGACAGAGATCCATATCGGCACTTTAGAAACTTCTGCCACCGCATTCTCTGGGCGACCTTGGTCAAGTCACTTAGATTCTGATCCACCACTCACTCCAAGAGCTTTCAATTGTTATGGGCCTCGGGTCCCCACGGAGATAACAACCCTCCTTTTGTCTGCATTGACTGCTTAGACTGTAAGATCTTTGGGGCAGGGACCGCTTCTTGCTACGTGTTTGTACAGCACCCAGCACCTGGGGCCCTGTTCTCAGCTGGGGCATCTAGGTGTTACTGAAATACAACAGCTCAACCACTATCCCTTTCGGCAGATGGAGAGAGTCATGCCAGAAGTGTGAAGGCTGCCAGGAACCCCTGGAAACTGTGCCAGGCCCAAGAAACTGGGCGCCATGAATGCAGAAAGCAGGGCCAGTAGGCAAGGTGGTGCACATGGAGATGGCCCATAGTGAGAGTCACAGAGACGGGGGCACACCACAGACTCGGCTACGGGGTGGCTCAATGCAGACTGTGACCATTAGGCATGCTACCTGCCTAGGTTTTATTCAGACACATTTGGTTCTTGGCTTCTGTGTCCGGGTGCCATAGGGTTGCCAGATGCTGGCCAAAAAGGGGCTCTGAACCAGACATCCAGTGACCATGGGGTGGGGGAGGCACTGGGTTGTTAACTCACTCTAGACCCGACTCAGACAGGGACGCCTCCTGCATCCAGGCAGGCTCCTGGAGATGCTCCAGCAAGCCAGAGTGGGCAGGAGGGACAGGAATGACCAATGGGGGTGAGGCCTGAGGCAGGGAAGGGGCCTTGAGGGCTGGTCACCATCGGTTTAAAAAGGCGACAACGGCAGTGCCCATGTGTAGCGCCGACAGGCAGAATCGAACCGGGGACCTCTGGAGCTTAGTGCAGGAGCTGAAAGTCAGCTGCCTAGTACCTAAGGCTGTCGAGCAGGCGCACGCGTCTCTCTGAAAGTGGGCTCGGTGCCGCTAGAAGGGACAGTGCCCCACGCCCAGCAGGTGTGGGGCTGCCACACGCAGGGAACCGTGACGCTGCCGACGTGCACCCCTCGGTGCATGGCCGCCACCGCGGCAGAGCTGCCAAACCCTGGTCGCAACTGCCCCGAGCGCAATGACCGGGAACCAGAGGGAGAAGGCCTGCAGTACTCCCAGTGATACCGCTACCGTCTGTTCTGGGGCGGAAGAGTCCCCCTCCCTCCCTCCTTCTCCTGCAGCCATCTCGCAGGCCCGGTCTACACGAGGAAACTATTTCGAAAGAACTAAAATCGACGTCATAACTCCCGAAATAGCAAAATCGAAAGAGCGCGTCCTCACGACGAGGAGTCCGAGGCAGGCCCCATGGATGTGGGCGCGCTCCCTCCACTTCGAGCCCCAGGGAACACGGGGGAGTAATTAGTTCCAATGACTCTGGGGAGTCGTTATCTTGACGTAGCGGCACCGGAGCATCCACACGGCCGCTGTTTCGAAAGAACGGTTTGGGAATTAGCGTGACTCCCCGAGGAAAGCAGGATGACGGATTTGGAAATAAGCGATTTGTTATTTCGAAATAACGGGCGTGGTCCTGTGGACACTCCGCTTATTAATTCCAGCTAGGGGGTTATTTCAAAGCCCTAGCATACAGCAGGGCTCAGAGAGGAGCTGCTAACTGCACGTAACAACCCTCGCTCGAGTGGCTCCCGCAGCCAACGTCCTAGTACTGAAAGCTTCAAAAGAACCTGGGACTCATGGCAGATGAAAGTCGTGCTTA
Source organism: Pelodiscus sinensis (assembly GCF_049634645.1). Classification (NCBI taxonomy): domain Eukaryota; kingdom Metazoa; phylum Chordata; order Testudines; family Trionychidae; genus Pelodiscus; species Pelodiscus sinensis. The sequence goes on from NC_134716.1 coordinate 127,641,884, forward strand.
GCCCACTGGCTGGGCACCAATTAGGAGAGAAGTCCGGCACAGATCCCATGTCACTCCGGGCTTACCAAAATCTGTCCCACTTGCAGCAGCTGCAGCCTGCAAGGCCACAGAAGTAAAGACGCGTGAAGCCCTTTTGTACAGCTCCCATGGAACAAAGGGGAGGCTGGAATTTGGGACTCAAAGCAGCACGTAAGAAGCTGGATTTATTTATAGAGCTGGTCAAAGTTTGTCCTTTTGATTTGTCTCAAAAAAATCTGGACAGTATAAAAAAAATGTTCCTCTTCTGAAGCTTTCAAAATGGAAATATTTTTTTCCTCATCTTATAAAATTTGTCATGGTTTCCAAAAACTTTCCAAACCACCAAGAGAGGCCCATGTGAGCCGCAGCTGGAAGAAGCCTCTCTGGTATTTATAGGCATGCTCATTCAATCACCGAGTCGGGAAAACACCACCTGACGATGACACGGCACGACAGGCAGCCAATTAAAAGTTATGTGGCAACAAGCTGGAAACACAGCAACTTAAAAAAAAGTGTTTTTTCCCCGCATGAAAAGTAAAACACCAAAAGGTTGATGAAAGTGTTTGTACACCTGGGCTGTGTCTACACTGGCATGAATTTCCGGAAATGCTTAAAACGGAATACTATTCCGTTTTCAGTTTTTCCGGAAAAGGAGCGTCTACATTGGCAGGCTGCTTTTCCGGAAAAGCCCTTTTTCCGGAAAAGCGTCTGTGGCCAATGTAGACGCGCTTTTCCGGAAAAGAGCCCCAATCGCCATTTTCGCGATCAGGGCTTTTTTCCGGAAAAGACTCCTGGGCTGTCTACACTGGCCCTTTTCCAGAACAGTGTTCTGGGATAAGGACTTATGCCCGAGCGGGAGCAGAATAGTTTTTCCGGAATAGCGGCTGATTTTGTACAGTAGAGCGTCGTTGCTTTTCCGGAAATTCAAGGGCCAGAGTAGACAGCTTGCAGCTTATTCCGGAAAAGCGGCTGATTTTCTGGAATAAGTGGCCCAGTGTAGACACAGCCCTGGAGAGTGTTGTCAGGATTTTGATTACCCACGTTCCCCTTTTTGACAAAAACAAGTTGGTCTGACAACTTTTGAGCACTTCGTTGTTTAGATGTCTACACACATCCATTAGGAAGGGACATCTGAATTCCAGGCTGGAGAAATTCACTGATAATTCTTAAACACACCCTCCCCAACCAAAAGACAGGACTATGTAGCACTTTAAAGACTAACAAGATGGTTTATTAGGTGATGAGCTTTCGTGGGCCAGACCCACTTCCTCAGATCAAATAGTGGAAGAAAATAGTCACAACCATATATACCAAAGGATACAATTTAAAAAAAATTAACACATATGAAAAGGACAAATCAAATTTCAGAACAGAAGGGAGATGGGGGGGGGGTGGAGGTAAATATCTGTGAGCTAATGGTATTAGAGGTGATAATTGGGGAAGCTATCTTTGTAATGGGTAAGATAGCTAGGGTCTTTGTTGAGACCCACGCGTAGAGAGTCAAATTTTAGCATGAATGACAGTTCAGAGGATTCCCTTTCAAGTGCAGATTTAAAAGGCTTTTGAAGCAGGATGCAGGTAATTAAGTCGTTGAGACAGTGTCCTTCTAGCCACTCTTCAACTGCACCACGGCATCGGTCAATAACCGGAGAGAGGAACCACATCTAAGACCTTTGCTTAGTCCACCCGAGCTTGTGCCGCACAACAGACCCTAGTGATTAGTAAACGAGCCTGGACCGAGGGAGCAGAGGGTCCCCCACAAACAGCCCCCCTGCCTGCTAGCTCCTCTCCTCTCCACGAGGGCTTGCACTCAGAGGCGCTCGTGTGCGCCGCTCAGGCCAGCTCAGTGAGAACTAGCGGGTGTGCGTCCGTGCACGCGGAGACGCACGCCCCGAGCGCCAAGAGACGCAGCTTTCCCAAGGGTGCCTGAGACGGGCGGGCGGGAGGAGGAAGCCGGTGGGAAGTGCCAGCTCATGCTGACGCTGAGCTGTCTTAGGAGCTTCCCAGAGCATGGCGACTTCTTTGAGGGGGGTGGGGTGAGAGGAGGGCAGCCAGAGAAGATACAACACCCCTTGTACGACACCGGAAGGATGGATCTGCAGTGAAGGCACCAGAAGCACATAGGAACGGCCAGACTGGGTCAGAGCAAAGGTCCATCCAGCTGAGTGTCCTGTCTGCCGACAGCGGCCAATGCCAGGTACCCCAGAGGGAGTGAACAGAACAGGGAATCAAGCGATCCCTCCCCTGTCGTCCATTCCCAGCCTCTGACACACAGAGCCTAGAGACATCATCTCTGCCCATCCTAGCTAAACCTCATTGATGGACCTAACCTCCATGAATGTATCTAGTGCTTTTTTGAACCTTGTTAAAGTCTTGGCTTTCACAACATCCCTCTGGCAAGGAGTTCCACAGGTTGACTGTGCGCTGCGTGAAGAAAAACTTCCTTCGGTTTGTTTTAAACCTGCCGCCTATTCATTTCATTTGGGCTACATCTACACTGCAGTGCTACTTAGGGATACCGGCGTCTCCTGAAATAGCTATCCTGCGTCTTCACAGCAAGTCCCTTATTTTGAAACGTACCGGGCTCGCTGTTCCTACCTCCCTGTAAACCTCATTCCACGAGGAGTCTCTTATTTCAAGCTACGGTGCCGTGTAGACTTGGTGACTCCAGGCTAGATAGCTGGTTTCAAATCCTGTTTCCCCATGGAACTAGACAAGTTGCAGAGGACACACCTGTATAGCTGACGGAGGGGTGACTGCAGCACATGCCTCGGCCTGCTGTGGTTAGCTAGCTCCAGTAGCAAGCAGGTGAAGATGCCCCCCTGGCAGAGTCGATCAAGTATGTGCCCCAGGGTCCGAGTGGGCCATGCTGCCCCGGCTCTAATGCTACGGGAGCCAGCTAGCTTGCATATGTCTCCACAGGCTGCAGTGCAGACAGACCCTCACTGCCCCAGCTCTTAACTAGCTTTAAGAGCTTCAGGGGATAGCCGAATTAGTCTGTTACAGAAAAAACCCACAAATGGTCCGGTAGCACTTTATATAGATGGTATCATGAGCTTTCGTGGGCACAGCCCACTTCTTCAGATGACCGGAATTATGAGTAGGGGATATGAAACCTTGAAATAAATAGGAGAGGGGGGAGAAAAAGAAAAAACAAAAAAAGGGGAAGCTTGAAAAATTTAGGAACAGGAGAACAGGGAGCGATTCCAGAAGACTGGAAAAGGGCAAATCTAGTGCCCATCCATAAAAAGAGACATAAGAACAACCCAGGAAACTACAGACCGGTCAATTTAACTTCTGTGCCAGGGAACAAAATGGAGCAAGTAATTTAAGGAATCCATCTGTAAACATCTGGTAGATAATAAGGTGATAGGGAACAGCCAGCATGGATTTGTAAAGAACAAACCATGTCAAACCAATCTGATAGCTTTCTTTGATAGGATAACATGTCTTGTGGATAAGGGAGAAGCGGTGGATGTGGTATACCTAGTCTTTAATAAGGCATTTGATACGGTCTTGCATGACCTTCTTATCCATAAATTAGGAAAATACAACTTAGATGGGGTTACTATAAGATGGGTGCATAATTGGCTGGATAAGCATTCTCAGAGAGTAGTTATTAACGATTCACAGTCATGCTGGAAGGGCATAACAAGTGGGGTTCAACAGGGATCTGTTTTGGGACCAGTTCTGTTCAATATCTTCATCGACGATTTAGATGATGGCATAGAGATTATGATTATGAAGTGTGCATATGATACCAAGCTGGGAGGGCTTGTAAGTGCTTTGGAGAATAGGGTCAAAATTCAAACAGAGCTGGACAAACAGGAGAAATGGTCTGAGGTCAACAGGATGAAGTTTCATAAGGACAAATGCAAAGTGCTCCACTTAGGAAGGAACAATCAGTTTCACACACACAGAATGGGAAGCGACTGTCTAGGGAGGAGTCCTGCAGAAAGGGATCTAGGGTTTAGAGTGGACCACAAGCTAAATATAAGTCAACAGTATGATGCTATTGCAAAAAAAGGAAACATGATTCTGGGAGGCATGAACAGGAGTGTTGTGAGCAAGACACGAAGAGTCATTCTTCTGTTCTACTCTGTGCTAATTAGGCCTCAGTTGGAGTATTGTGTCCAGTTCTGGGCACTGCATTTCAAGAAAGATGTGGAGAAATTGGAGAAGGTCCAGAGAAGAGCAACAAGAATGCTTAAAGGTCTAGAGAACAGGACCTATGAGGGAAGACTGAAGGAATTGGGATTGTTTAGTTTAGAAAAGAGAAAACTGAGAGGGGACATGAGAGCAGTTTTCTAGTATCTAAAAGGGCGTTACAAGGACGAGGGAGAAAAATTGTTCTCCTTGGCCTCTGAGGACAGGACAAGAAGCAATGGGCTTAAACTGCAGCAAAGGAGGTTGAGGTTGGACATTAGGAAAAACTTCCTGACTGTCAGGGTGGTCAAACACTGCAATAAATTGTCTGGGGAGGTTGTGGAATCTCCATCACTGGAGATATTGAAGAGCAGGTTGGACAGACACCTATCAAGGATGATCTAGATGGTGCTTGGTCCTGCCGTGAGGGCAGGGGACTGGACTCAATGACCTCTCGAGGTCCCTTCCAGTTCTAGTGCTTTATGTGTCTCTGTTTTATGATTCTATAATACAAGCCTATGTCTCGCCCCACCCTTCTAATTCTCTGTTCTTAGTATCTGACCACCTCACCATCTTGATTGTATGTATTCCCACCACCACTCTACCCTGGGTGCATAGGACAATGCCCTTACCTCGACTGTATGGACAGCAAACTGAGGCCCAGAGGATATGTCTTCTCTGCAGCTGGGAGGTTTGAATCTCTAGCCAGGGTCGACAGACATGTGCCCATACGCCAAACTTAGGTCACAAAGAAGAGGATTGGAATCGCTCATTTATGAGCATAAATTTGATCTAGTTGGTATTACAGAAAGCTGGCAGGATGATGCCCATCAGCTGCATATTAAATTCAATGGCTGTAACCGATTTAGGGTATGTCTACACTACAGCGTTATTTCGAAATATCTTATTTTGAAATAGTTAATTCAAAATAACTTATTTCGAAATAACATGTCTACACACAAAATGCATTTCGAAATAGCGTTTTCTATTTCGAAATAGCACATCCACACTGAGTGGATGCTGAGTCGCATTTAAGGCCGGCCGGAACCAGGTCCAGCAGGGCATCAGGTCAGGAGTTACATTGTGTGGCTGCTGCCTGAGGCTATGTGAGCCCTGTGCTTAAGGGGACCCGCCCCCGAACAGCCGGTTCTCAGCTTTCCCTGCTTGCTTGCCTACCTCAATGAGGGACAGCAAAGCATTTTATCTCTGCGTGCTCTGGTTGTCCTCGCTCAGGGCACCACAGCACTCTGAAACATGGAGCCAGAGCTGCCCCTGGGCACTCTGGTGCTTCTCGTGGACGCGTTGCTGCGAGCCTGGCTGCACTTGCTGCAGGCTGCCATCCGGGAAGTCCATCGAGGGGGGGCTGTCAGTATCCAGGAGGCCCTGCGGGAGAGCTTCCACCCTGAGGAGCACTAAGAGCCTCCCTGGTCTGCCCCACTGGAGGCTTGTGCCTCATTCCTCCCTCATATTCTTCCACTTACCCCTCTCTATCCACCCTTCCTGATGTCAAATAAAATACACGTATTTTCATGAACACAAACTCTCTTTATTTAACAAAACTGGGGGGGGGGAGGGATGAAACTCTGGTGAGACTGGAGAAAGGAGGTGGGAGGGGGAGAAGAGAGGGTGGGAGGAGGGAGCTGGAAAGGGGAAGCAAGAGGAAGAAGGGGGAGGAGAAGCTCAGGGTTGGGGGTCTCGCTGGACCAACTTAATTTTCATGCAAACCTGCTCCTGGGTTCGAATGTGGCCTTTGGTGGCCAGGCTGGCAGCTATCCTACCATAGACGGTCACGTTCCTCCATCTAGTGTGGAGATCATGGACGTTGGGGGCATCCCCCCCAAACCTGAATAAGGTCCATGATCTCCACCCTGGACCAGGAAGGTGCCGGCCTTCTCCAGGCCCTGGCAGGCTCCTGGGAGCTGTCAGACTGCTCCTGGGGAGCGGCGGAGGGCTGACTGCCAGTGGCTTGCTGGCTCATGTTTTGAGGCCACTGGGTCAGGGGCAGTGACTGCTGGCTCTGGGCTGGCAGGCTTGGAGCTGGTTCAGGCACTGTGGCCAGAGTCAACCCCTTTAAGGGCTCCGGGCAGTGGAGGAGGGAGAGGAGTGTTCTTGGTTGAGGCTGGAGTGGCCACCAGGGCCCCCTATTTCGAAAGAAGTGTCTACACTGCACTTATTTCGAAATAGCTATTTCAAATTTGGCGTTATTCCCCGTGGAATGAGGTTTACCAAATTCGAAAGAAGCGCTCCGCTATTTTGAATTTATTTCAATATAGCGGTTTGGCTGTGTAGACGCTAGGAAGGTTATTTTGAAAAAACGGCTGTTATTTCTAAATAACTTTGCTGTGTAGACATAGCCTTAGAGAGGTGCGAGTGGCCCAAAAGGAAAGAGAAGCAGCCCCCTGTCGAAAATTGCATTCTGTGTTTCTGAGTCTCTGATGACTCGGAAGAAAACAATCCCAAATGCTTAGGGATCCATGTCCTAGCAGACAGGGCACAAGATGGGGATTGGTTGGTGTCTGCTCCAAACCACCAACTCATTCTAGGGAATAGGAGGTCTGGCTCCTTGCACAGTGATCTATAATACGTGGGGGAAATTGCCTAATCATGGGGGATTTCTGTTTGAGTGACATGCCACTAGTACGAAAACATTCTTGGAAATTCTACATCAGATAGATGACAATTTCCTGTCACAAAGAAGGTGAAATTTATATTAGAACGTATCTCGACAGATAAAGAGGAATTCATCAAAGAAGTGAAAATTAACAGTAGCTTGGGCACACGTGATCATCACTCAATCCAATTTAAAATGTGCAAACAGAAAAAAGTCCAGACCTGTGATATGTACACGAGACGCTTTAAAAGGGTCACCATCACAAAGCTGAAAACAATTTTGAGCCAAATCAGATGGGAGAAAGAATGTAATCCGAAAAATCTAAATGATAATAGGGAAGTGTTTCAGAACATATCACCAGCTGCCTAAAAAGACACAATATCACAATCAAGAAAGAAGGCGGTAGAGATTGAAAAGCCGACCTAGTTGAAAGGGGTAGTGAAGGAAACTATAAAAAAATGGAATCATATGTAACATATGTAACAAAGAGGAAGCTGATCATAATCAAGATAAATCAGGAGCTAGGAATTATAGAAAACTGATAAGGGAATCAAAAGAACACAAGGAGACATCTATGGCCAACACAGTTAAAGACAACAATAAGGAGTTTTTTTAAAGCATTTTGGAAACTTAAAAGAATTCTAACAATAGTATTTGTCCATTATTATATGGAAATAGTAAAACTATCAATAATAATGCAGAATAGGCAGAAGCATTCAATACATATTTCTTTTCTATAACTGAGGAAAAACGGACGATGTAGTCATATTATATTATTGCACCTTTTCATTAGATTAGTATTTTAGGAGGATGTTAAAGAGCAGCTATTAAAAACAGATGTTTTTAAATCAGCAAGTCTGGGCAACTTTCATTCAAGAGTTTTAAAAGAGCTGCGTGAGGAGTTGAGCAGACCATTCAATAAGTCTAGAAACACCAGGGAAGTGCCAAAAGCCTAGAAGGAAGCTAACACACCAATATTTAATAGGAGTAAATGGAATGACCCAGGTAATTAAAGACTTGTCAGTCCAACATCCATCCCAGACAAGATAATAGAGCAGCTGACATGGGACTTGATTAATAAAGAATTAATGGAGTGTAATATAATTAATGCCAATCAACATGGTTTTATGGAAAATACATTCTGTCAAATAAAGTTGACGGAACCTTTTTGGATGAGATCACAAGTGTGGTTGATAAAGGAAACAGTGTTGATGTAATATACTCAGACTTCCGTCAGGCATTTGACTCGATACTGCAAGACATTTTGATTAAAAACTAGTAAGGTATCAAATTAGCACAGCATGCATTCAATGGATACGCCTCCAAAACTAATTGTAAATGAGGAATCATTACTGAACGAGGGTATGTTTCCAGTGGGAACAATGACTTGGAAGAAACCAAAAGATCATCACTAAGAAAGTTTGCCGATGACACAAAACCCGCTGGAGCAGTAAATAAAGAACAGGACGGAGTACGGATACAGAACGCTCCTGACCTAAACACACAATCTGACGTTTAATATAAATAAATGTAAATGTTGAAATGTAAACAGAGAATGCAGGCGAGACTTGCAGGATGGGGCAAGAACTGACTCTGAAAAAGATTAGGAGGACATGGTGGACAATCAGCTGCTCATGAACTCCCAATGTGATCCTGTGGCTAGAAAGCCTAACGTGATGCGGGGAGGCAAGGAAAACTTGAGTAGGAAAGAGTTAGTTTCAGTTCTGTATTTGGCGTTGGCAGAATTGAATCTGGAATCCTGTGCCCGATTCTGATGAACACAATTCCAGAAGGATGTGAATAAACTTGGGGAGGCTTTAGAGAAAGGCCATAAGCGTGATTAAAGGAGGAAAATGATCAGACACACAGATGAACATGGCATGGCGGAGAAACATTAACACGGGTTTTGTAAAGGGAAATCACGCCTCACCAATCCATTGAGAATTCTCTCCTCAAGTCAACAAGTATGTGGATAAGGGAATCCAGAGGATATTGTATACCTGGACTTTCAGAAAGCCTTTGACAAGGGCCCTCACTAAAGGCTCTTAAGCAAAGTAAACAGTCATGGAATAAGAGGAAAGGTTCTCTCATGGATCAGTAACTCGTTGTAAGATAGGAAACAAAAGATGAGTTTGCACAGTGGAGACGGGTAAATAGCACAGTCCCCCAGGCGTCTGTTCTAGGACCAGAGCTGTTCAACACCTTCATAAATGACCTGGAAAAGAGGTAAACAGGGAGGTGGCAAAGTCTGCAGACATTATAAAATTACTTGAGATAGTTAACTCCACAGCTGACGGAGTCAAGTGAGAAAAACCGGGTGACAGGGAAAGGAAATGGCTGATAAGTGCAAAGGAATGCATGTTGGAAAACATGATCTCAAGAATACCTACAAAATGATGGGGTCCAAAGCAGCTGTTACCCCTCAAGAACGAGATCTAGGAGCCATCATGGATCATCCTCTAAAGACCAATGTGCAGCCTCAGTCCAAAAAGAAGGTTAGGAACATTAGGAAAAAGGATAGAAAATCAGACAGAAAATGTCATAATGCCATGGTATAAATCCATACATAGAGGGTATGTCTAGACTATAGGCTTACGTCGACATAAGTTTTGTCAACAGAATCTGTTGACAAAACTTCTGTCGACATAGAGCGTCTAGACTACATCCAGTTCTGTCGACAAAGCAAGCCGCTTTGTCGACATAACAGTGTGGACGCAAAGGACAGTGTAGATGCAATAATGCCTTCTATTGACAGAACTCTGTCGACAAAAGGCGTTATTCCTCATAGAATGAGGTTTACATACGTCGACAAAACTGCTGAGTTTTGTCGACGTTATGTCGACATAACTCAAAGGCAGTGTGGACGCAAGTATAGTTTTGTCAACAAAAGTCACTTTTGTCGACAAAACCCTGTAGTCTAGACACACCCAGAGTGTCCACCTCTTAAATATTGTGTGCAGTTCTGGTAGTCCCCACTCAAAAAAGATGTACTACAGTTAGAGAAAGATACGGAGAAGGGAAACAAAAATGATTCGGGGGACTGGAGCAGGATCCATATCAGGAGAGATTAAAAAGACTGGACCATCCAGTTTCACACAGAGATGACGAAGAGGGAAAAGGCTGACATGTATAGATTAAGGATGTTAAAATGCGGTTAACGGACTAGTCAACTAGTCGATGGAATTTCGACTAGTCGATAGGCGCCTCCGCATCCCTCCTATTGGGGCTCTTGTACATTTCAAAGGGGGAAGGCGGAACTCCGTGTACAGCCTGGGCCCAGCAGGGGCTGCATGTGGCGTGCCTGCTTTAAAATACACAAGAATCCCCAGTGAAGGCTCTTGTGCATTTCAAAGCCATGGAGCTAAGGATCAGTGGAGGACTCACGGTCCCCCGCTGATCCCGGGCTCCATGAGATGCTGCATGCGGCTAGGAGCTTGGGGTCGGCTGGGGACTCCCCGGCTGATCCCGTGTTCCAGGGAAATGCTGCGGGGACTCCCAGCTGCCCCCGGGCTCCACAGCAGCTGCCCCTTGGAAATGCGCGAAGGCAGCCCACCGCACAGCCGATCCGTGGATCAGCTGTGCAGCCGCCATCTTGGGGTTTCAAAGCGGCAGCGCCACTGTGCAGCACTGCCACTTCGAACTACCCCTTCTCTCCCCCCTTTTTGCTGCCTCTCTCTCCTAGAGACAGCAAGGGGCGGGGATATCGACTAGTCGACGAGTCTTTAACATCCTTAGTGTAACTCATGACTGGTTTGGAGAGAAGAGGAACAAGACAGCGTTATTGACCCCTGCACATAATGGCCATCCAGTGACAACAGGAAGCACTGCACCCAACACACAGTCAACTGGTGGGGCTTGCTACCAGGGGGTGTGCTGAAGGCGAGACGTATACTTGGGTTCAAAAAAGAGGTCAGCTGGTGGAGGGTAGGTCCCTCCATGGCTATTTGCCAGTACGGCGAGGGATGCAACCCCAGACGCAGGGTATCCCTCACCCTGGGACTGCCAAGCTGGGAGTGGATGACGGAGGATGGATCACTTGCTAACAAATTGCCCTGTTCAGTTCACCTCTGGCACCTGCCACTGCCACAGGACAGACACTGAGCGGGACGGGCCATTGGTTCGGCCCAGTGTGGCCGTTCTTGTGCTCTTACGGATTAGAAAAGAGGCCCGATAGCGAGAGACTGGCAGATTTCAATCTATTTAGCTAAGCAAAGGGAAAGTGACGGGGGAGCTTGATCTCTGTTGGGAAGTCCAGACATGGGGGAGCAATCTAGAGCGAGGGGCGTGTAATCTGGCGGAGAAAGGCACAATACCGGGGAAGGGCCGGACGCTGGCGCTAGACTAATTCAAACAGGAGAGTTGGCAGGCGCTGCCAACAGTGACACCGGTGAACCAAGCGAACAACGTACCCAGGCCTGAGGCAGAGTCTCCATCATTGGCCATTGTGCAATCCGTTCAGAGCCGCTGTTCTGCTACACGCTCTGCACTAGGGATTATCTGGGGCTGGACTCAGGGCTGGGCTGTGCAGGACAGACTGGATGATCACCACGGTCCCTTCTGGCCATGGAAACCGTCTGTCTGCCTGGGCTGGGTGTCACGGCTCACAGCAGCCATGCACTGACACGCCCAAAGAGAGGGAGTGATTTGGCACCTATTCGCACAAAGGGTCGAAGACCCCAAGTTAATACCCTGACCACTAGGCAACCCTTCCTTCTCCCAACAGGGGCCCTCATCTTGATGTGGGCCTCTAGGCACAACTGTACGAAAACCCTACAGAGGAACGACAAGCCGGGAATACGTGCCGTTGTGTGACGTGTTGTCACATGCTCTGGCCCTCAGAGAGGCCGACCCGACCTGGAGCAAACTTGTCACACAACGGGACAGACACCAGAGTGGCCGTGGTGACCGGCGACGTGAGGAACCTGGTGATGGCTGGTCCGTTACTCCAGTCCATCGCTCCAGCCTTCCTGTGAAAAGGAAGCCCCGCCCGGAGCGGCCAGTCCGTAATGCTGGGAAATTATTAACCACTGAGAAGAGGCACATCGGGATGCGAGCCATGTATGCGCGCGCAGGCCTGCCCATTTCAGCAAGCCCCAGCGGGAGGGGAAGACGGAGGGAGGGACGACTGACAGGCAGCTGATTAATTGAAATGTAGGGAGAGTGAGTCTTTCTGCTGGCAAAGTTGCTTCGATTAAAGCCATCAAGCAGGCCAAGTACGAGACGGAAACAACAACCACTAAACCCCCAGGCACGGCCCTACATATGCTGCACCCAACACTCAGCTATGGGAACTGGTCCCATCCCTGCCTTTATTTTCACAGGTGGGAGTTCACAGCAGAAAACAACCACGTCTGCCTTTCCCCAGCCCTCCATCCGACGCACGTGGAAACAGTAGCGCTGGCACATCTGACCCCCTGATGTGCTGCACAAACCAGCAATTAGATTTTGAACTTTTACCACAGAGACCCTCTGGGCAACATTCGCTCCCTGGGTGCAGGACCAGCTGAGGGCTGTCCGCACCACATGGGCCATCCACACCATAGCAGATGGCAGGCAATAAAACACAAGACGGAGTTACGGCGCCTGCAGAAACGATAATACGATACAAAAGCTGAAACGCTGCCTGATTTGAAAGCTCAGAAATAACGAGGATGTGGCTGAGCATGGCCAGATCTTGTGTTAGGGTCTGGCTATTGAGGCCTACCTCTTACAACCTCTATGTGACGAATTTAGGGGTACTCTTACAGGGGTATAAATGCTAAGATTCAAAATCGCACTCTGCCTGTGTGCGATGCTTAAAGCTTGGTCTGGAGCTAAGGTTAAGCAGTCTGTCTTGGTGTATTCCCAACGAGTCACATCGAAATAAGGCAATCGCAGCTGTGAGAAAGGCAATCCAATCTGTCTCCTCCAGATAAAGGGAAGAGCCTAGACGAGTTAAAGAGAACTGAGGCTGAGAGCTTTCTGTCTGGCAAGGACCCCCTTGTCAATAATTGGGGTTGTGAAATCTGCATTTGTGTATTGCTTCATTATTATGCTCCCCATCTCTTTATCGTTTACTTGTATGGCCTCTGTCTGGTTCTTTGATTGTTTCTGTCTCCTGTATAATTAATTTTGCTGAGTGTAAACTAATTAAGGGGGTGGGATCTAATTGGCTAGATAATCCCATTGCAATAAGTTAGGATTGGTTAGGTAAATTCCATATGTAGAATGATTGGTTAAGGTATACCTGGAAGTATTACTATATATATTAGGATAGTGATAGAGATGCAGCCGTGTTAGTCTGGTCTAGCTGAAACAAAAGATAGAACTATGCAGCACTTTAAAGACTAACAAGATGGTTTATTAAGTGATGAACTTTCGTGGGCCAGACTCACTTCCTCAGATCAATATGTGGAAGAAAATGTGCACGACCATATCTACCAAAGTGATACAATCAAAAAAAAGTGAACACATATAAAATTGACAAATCCCTCCTCTGTTCTTAAATCTGTTCTTGTTAGTTTTTAAAGTGCTGCATAGTCCTGTCTTTTATATACATTAGGGACAAACAGGATGGGGGTGGGGGAAAAAAACAGGGGAAAAAGGAAAGGAAACTGGATGCATGCTGGCTGGAAACGAACCCAATAAACATCGAATTGTTTGCATCTCTGGACTTCGGGTATTGCTGTTCTCTGTTCACGTGAGAAGGCCCAGGGATGTGGCAGGGTGCAGAGATAAGCCGTCTAACACTCATCATCACCAAAGAGAATGCAGATAAATATGAGCTCCAGGCCCTGGCATGTGATTATGGCACCAAAGAGATATGGCCACACCTGTAAGTAATAAGACTCCATTTGGCAACTGGCATCCTCAGGACCAGAAACATAAAGCAGAGAAGGAGCAGGAAAGGGGTAATTCATCAGGTGCAGCTATACGGAAAGAGGAAGTTGAAAGAAAAGCTGAATTTTGTGGTAAAGGCTCCGATAGCTGAGTCCAGCTTTTGCTGCAGATTCTGCGTGCGACTTTTCTCTAGCACTTGACTTCCCATCTGTACCATGAGGACAATAGTACTTCCTTTGTCCGTGGAGCAGCTTGTAAGCTATTTGCAGCTGGGACTGTTTTGCTATGTGCGTACAAAGTCTCTAACACAATAGCGGGACTGTGATCTTGATCGGGGCCTCTAGGTACAACTGTAATCCGGCCGTGGCTTAGGAAATTCAGCTCAGTCCATTATTCACTGCTTTGCCGTTCTAGTAAGGATGGTGTTTTGCCCAATCACATCTGAGGGCTCGGTGAAACAGTCGTACAATTGACATGGCTTAGCAGACTGCTGTTTATGAGACATAGCAGTATTTAAGAGACACATTTCTCTTCGCGCCGCACATAAAATTTGATAGCTAAATAGCTGTAAATGCTACTGAGGTCTGACAACTTGAAGAGGAATAGAAGGCCCTGTCATGCAGGGGATCCGCCAATACGCTCTGCTCCACAGAGCCAATGAGACTTCCAGTCTCATAAAACCCTTTTTATATTGGAAGTGAGAATTTGTGCAGTGCACAGGAACTCTTTTTTATTGGACTGGTGCGATGCTGAGAAAAGGCAGTTAAAGCGGTACGAGTCCTCCTCGGAGCGCGACGGGGGCGCCCATAAATCAAAAACCATCTTCCGAAAAGTGTTTAGTAAATAACCCAGCTTTAATTTAGCCAAGTCTCTGGGGTAGACAGAGAGGACTTATAGCGATGTTTGCATGGGGCGGAAAGGCACAGCGTAAGCATGTAAATATCTCCACAGGCATCATCGGAAAGGGTTCTTCTCATTGGATGCTCACGACTAAGAGTATGTCTAGACTGCATCCCTCTGTCGGCAGAGGGATGCAGATTAGGCAGGTTGACATGACAAATGAGGCAGGGATTTAAATAACCCGTGCCTAATTTGCATAAAAATGGCCGCCACGTTTTGCCGACTCAGTACTTTGTCGGCAAAAAGTGGCAGTCTAGAGGGGGATCTGTCGAGAAGGAAAGCCTTTTTCGACAGATCCTTTATGTTTCCTGCAAGGAGGTTTACAGGAACTGTCGAAAAAGGCTTTCTTTCTCCACAGATCCCCTCTAGACTGCTGCTTTTTGCCGACAAAGTGCAGAGTCGGCAAAGCGGGGCGGCCATTTTTATGCAGATTAAGCACAGGATATTTAAATCCCTGCCTCGTTTGCAATGTCGACCTGCCTCATCGGCATCCCTCTACCGACAGAAGGATGCAGTCTAGACGTACCCCCTGTGACAGTCCTGCCATTCCATACTGGAGCCCTGTGTCAGGCGCTGTACATCCGCAGACATATGAAAAGCTTCTGCAGAAAGAATTCAGCCCTACCAAACCTGATCAGGCCTATCCCGTCCACCTTCTTTGGGTTGGTGAAGAACAATTTTCTACAGCCGTCTTGTCAATTTTTTGTGCAGTCCAGGTTTTACATGTTTCCCTGTGCTGGTGCTTTCCATCAGGTCCTTGACCGAGTGTCACAAAGGAAGTTCTGAGGCTGAGGAAGATGGTAAGAAAGACACCACCAAAAGCAAACCAAAGGAACAAAGGCTGGGTGCTTTAAGTCCTGGAAAAGAAGGTGACATTCCGAGGCACCCCCACTATAAGTCGCCCCAGTGTATGTCAGTTCCGCACTAACGTTGTTGACGGGTGGAGGAACTGATGTGTTGTAAGTCCCCCCATTCCCCACTCTTACGTCATGCAAAAAAACCACCACCCCAATTTGCGCAAATGGAAGTCAGCTGCGGGAAAAATTTCCCCACTTTATGTCGTTTCACTAGACATTTATGTTTTTTGGAACGTATCTTGGATATATAGAGGGGGCGCCCTGTAGTTGTAGTCTTCGGACTTCAGTCTTCCAGTAGAGACAGAGCTCAAAAATTTCAAGTTGCAGAAAGTGGGTTTAACCCCACATGACTTCCATTGACTTCACTGGAGTAGCTCCTCTTTACGGCAGCGTAGGTATGATCAGAACCAAGACCCAGATATTCCTATGACCCTAAGCCAAACCTCTTGTGCCTACACAGTCCATCTGGACACTTCTCGGAACCAGGATCTTCCTTGCAAAGACTCGTATCTTGGGGCAGGCAAAGCTATTCTCGGCCACCTACTGGAAATGGAGCATTTCCAAACTCCACAAGTGATGGGACAGGCATGGAAGGTTTAGGTTCACGTTTCCCCAAACAACTCCCTCCTCTCCACTCGACAGACACATTGGTTAGCTCACTGCAGCCTGGCTTCCTTGTCAACTAGTCCTGCCCAGGCCTAAGCTAGTCTGTATAAGGCCCTGGCAGTGGCGCTGGCAGCCGTAGCTTTGACATCAATCAGCTGGACTAATGGAAATCTTTGTGGGTACATCTATACAGCAAAAGAGACAAACAAAAAAGATCCACAGCGGCGACTCTCAGAGCATTTTTGTTTTTTGTTGAGTAGACGTACCCTTAAAGGAACCAGGACAATACAGGAGGAACCTCTTTAATCCAGAACGATCTGGTCCAGAAACATCCATGGTCCGGCATGAGTTTAATCAGCCGGAGGTCCACTTATCATGGGTGTGGCCAAGTTTCCCACAGTTCCATAAAGTTTGTTTATAGCCACCAGTCCTGGCTTTCCATGTTCTGTGCTGCCATTTAGTTCTAATTTACCCCGACATGTCTTCTAACAGCCCAGTAAGCAGGGGAAGTGTTGGTAATGCTGCTAGACAATACTGAACTCCCGTGGTCTGGCAAATGCTCTAGCTCGGCACCCATCAGGTCCCGATGGTGCCGGACTAGAGAGGTTCAACCTGTAGAACGTACCTAACACAGGGGCGGATGCTAACATGCTCAGCTAGGGGATTGCCCATGGGAGCTAATGGAACTTATCTCAAAGTAAGGCCTGACCAGGATTTGGGGTTCTGCTCAAAGAGCGGCAGGTTGGGGTCCTGGCAACTTCTTCGGTGCCCCTCCAACACCCTCCTGAAGGCCTGAGTTAAGGCAGTCCCGGTATGGGCTTTCTCAAGGCCTAGGAGGACTCGCTCCCTATTCACTGGGAAAATGAAAATATTTGGGTGCACACTGCTTCCTCTCTCCAGCAGCCTGGGCTTCATTCACACGTCATGAATCTAGGGAACGCCACTTCCTCCAGAAGTACGTGTGTGTGAGGAAACCAGCTTTCCGCCCTGTGGGAAACTCCCTGGAACACGGAAAGCGACGAAGAAAAATGGCTTGTTTTCCCACCAACCTCGTCCTTTGCCACCGGGGCTTGTCTTTTCCCACGGTCCTAGGAATCAGCATGGTTTCAACGCGCTCCCGCTGCCGGTATTGAATATCAGTCCCTGAGTGGCCTTCCTCCCGCAGCTGGGCTGCGAAGCCAAGGGAGAGGGAGGCCGGCTTCTCGTCGCGTGATCCGGAGAAGGAGCGGGCGTGTTTACGGGGGCCACGGCCGTCCAGAGGCCGATCAGCGAAGGATAAAACGAAACAAGCACTGCAAGGGCTCTAAAGCAAACCTGGTTCCGGGCAATGGCTAACTATTGGAGTCAAGAGGTCGCCGTCCAGGGGACTGGCTCGTTCCACAGGCCCAGCGTGAAGGGCTCCTTGCGCCTTGCCCACTGCGGGGAACATGACGCGGGAAGCGCCAGACGGCAGCGCCTAGGTTTCGACTTCAGAGGCCAGAGGTGGGACGTGGTGGAGCACGAGCCTGGGTAGCTGCTTACTGCAGCTGATGCAGCTATTGGCCTGGCTCGTGCCTTGCTGACGAAGGCGGATGGGCTCTCTGATGGGGTCGGCGCAGGCGCCCGAGGGCCCCTAGGAAAACTGGACGAGGTCAGGCGTGAAGAGGGGTGGGGAGCGCTCTCTCAGGTAGACAGGGCCACAGCCCGGCTGTCACTGCTCGGTGTGAACCCGGGGCTGGAACAGAAGGGGCCAGGGGGCTGCAGGTCAGCACTGAGGGGCAAGAACAGAGCTATTTACGGGGTGCGAGGGAGGCTGCGGCCTGAGCAGCAGGGGAGGGGAGCTGAGAGTCAGGAACGAGGGGAATCAGCACAGCTGGGCAGAGGGAGCCCAGAATTAGAAGAGCAAGGCGGGTGGGACAGGGGGTCGGCGGAGCTGGGGAGGGGGGCCCAGAATTAGAAGAGCAAGGCGGGTGGGGCAGGGGCTCGGCGGAGCTGGGTGTGGGGAGCCCAAGGCTGGCATGGCAGGAGGTGGGTCTGTGAGCTGGGATGCAGACCCACGGAACAGCCCACCACGTCTGGCTGGGCTTTGCAGGACTCTAGGCCTACAGCTCTCCGGCCATTTCTGAAGCACCAGAAACCGCTTGTCCCGGCCGCGGCCGGAGAGGGGAAATGGGGAGGACGTGAGCTGCAGGGCGGGGAGGGGAAGGAGATACAAGAGCGATGCCGAACCCAGAGGTTCAGAAGTCCCTTTCCAAGATGGCTGCTCAGGCTGAGTGAGAAGAGGAGCTAACCCGCGCCAGTCTGCGCTGAAGGGCAGTTTCTTTTCAGGCCCTGGCTGATGGATCGCCTGCCCATGGAGGCACCTGTCCCCTTCCTGTCCCACTCCAGAGGGGTGTCACCGCACGGTCCTTCGCTCCGCACGCTCCAGCCGACAGAGATCACGTCCCCGGGCCCCTCGCGAGTCCAGGAGAGCTGGCCCCGTCGGGAAGGACGAGCCCGAGCAAACTCACGCGCTGCCTCACGCCCCCTCCCCACCGGCGCCCCACGCATGACTGACACAGAGACGAGCCCAACGCCTGCCCTGGCCTCCCTGTGGGAGTCAGTGTGCTGGCTGCGTCCCGCGTGAGGCGAGGTGATCTCAGGAGCGGCTCGCGCGAACTCCCGCTGTTAACTTCCCGCAGCCTGGCTCCCCGTCGTCACAGCCGCCTCGAATGCCTCGTGCCCCGGCTCCACAGCGATGGGCCCGGACGCGTCTCCACGGAGAGTCAGGAAAGGAGGCAGAGGGGCCAGACCTCAGCCTGGTCACTAGTGCTTGCCAGCCCACCCGCCGCCTTCCCCACTCCGGTTCCACTTCATCTGGATCCCAGAAGGCCAGGACCCGCTGGACGGGTCCAGGAGAAGCATTTCTTTGGCCCCCATGGCCAGGGCCTCCAAGCACTGCTGGGCTCAGCAGACACGACTGAGGCACCTGGCTGGGCAGCTCACTGCAGATATTGCCACACTGTGGTCAGAAAAAGGAAACACGACTCTTTCTGGCTGCCTCACTGCAGCCTGCTCTTGCCATGCCACCCCCTGCAGTGCCGCGGAGCCTTCCAGCTCCCTACGGTGTGTATCTAGCCCCCTGTACTGCAGTGCTGCCCGCGTACCCTTCCAGCTCCCTACGGTGTGTATCTAGCCCCCCCGTACTGCAGTGCCGCGGACCCTTCCAGCTCCCTACGGCGTGTATCTAGCCCCCCGTACTGCAGTGCCGCCTGCGTACCCTTCCAGCTCCCTACGGCGTGTATCTAGCCCCCCGTACTGCAGTGCCGCCCGCGTGCCCTTCCAGATCCCTACGGCGTGTATCTAGCCCCCCGTACTGCAGTGCCGCCCGCGTACCCTTCCAGCTCCCTACGGCGTGTATCTAGCCCCTCGTACTGCAGTGCCGCCCGCGTACCCTTCCAGCTCCCTACGGCGTGTATCTAGCCCCCCGTACTGCAGTGCCACCCACGTACCCTTCCAGCTCCCTACGGCGTGTATCTAGCCCCCCGTACTGCAGTGCCGCGTACCCTTTCAGCTCCCTCCGACGTGTATCTGGCCCCCTGTACTGCAGTGCCGCCCGCGTACCCTTCCAGCTCCCTACGGCGTGTATCTAGCCCCCCGTAGTGCAGTGCCGTGTACCCTTCCAGCTCCCTTCGACATGTATCTAACCCCCCATACTGCAGTGCCGCGTACCCTTCCAGCTCCCTCCAGTGTGTATCTAGCCCCCCATACTACACCTCATAGCATGGAAATCTGTGGAGGAGCTGGTCTGCTAAGTCCCAGACAGTACCCTCCCTGTGGCATCCTCCTTCTGGTCACCCTGTCCCAAGAGGGGTGCAGCAAATAGGGTATGTCTACACTACCACCCTAGTTCAAACTAGGATGGTTAATGTAGGCAACTGGAGTTGCAAATGAAGACCGGGATTTGAATTCCCGGGCTTCATTTGCATATTGCTGGGCGCCGCCATTTTTAAATGTCCACTAATTCGGACTCCGTGCCCCCGCGGCTACACGCAGCATGAACTAAGTAGTTCGGATTAGGCTTCCTATTCCGAACTACCGTTACTCCTCATGGAACGAGGTGTACCGGTAGTTCGGAATAGGAAGCCTAGTCCGAACTACCTAGTTCGTGCCGCGTGTAGCCGCAGGCACGGAGTCCGAACTAGCAGACATTTAATAATGGCGGCGCCCGGCAATATGCAAATGAAGCCCGGGAATTCAAATCCCGGTCTTCATTTGCAACTCCGGTTGCCTACGTTAACCACCCTAGTTCGAACTAGGGTGGTAGTGTAGACATACCCAGAGAGTCTCCCACGGAAAGAGAGAGTGATGTAAGAGAAGGGAATATGAAAAAGGTCATGGAATCAGAAATGGGCCTAGGCCAGCAAATAGGACATTAAAAGAGATTTAAAAGCAACACAAAGCAACGCCTGTCTCTTTAAAAACACACATTTTCCACATAGGAATGTCACCCACCAATTACAGACCAAGGGGGTGGAATTGGTATTCATCTGCAAATTTGACAGTTTTCCTGGGCTTGAACACAGACATTAACTGGCTGTGGCATTATAAAGCCAGCCTCCCCCGCCTTTAACACCGTGTTACGTCAACGTACCGGACACTTCCAGCCCACCTAATTAGCCTTAATTACCAGACTCTTCCAGCCCACTTAATTAGCCTTAATTACTGGACACTTCCAACCCACTTAATAACCCCAGTCCTACAATTGACAGGTTCCTTCCGTCCCCGCCCCATTATAAATCACTTGGATTCTGTGATTCCTCCCCCGCTCACCATTTGAGAAAGTGGGCTGTGCCCACGAAAGCTCATGATACTCTCTATATTTTGGTTGGTCTCTAAGGTGCCGCAGGCCCACTCGTTTTTCAAACCCAGCACTCAACGAACCTTGCAGAAGTCTCTACAGTGGGGAGGCCAAATGCAAGAAAGGCTCCGGCATTGCTGGGACAGGACACCCACAGCAACATAAATCAGGAGAAAGCATCAAAACCTCTCCCGGCAGGGCATAACGCCGACACCAGCCGACGGCGAGCATCCGACTGGTGGGAACGTGCCCGCCGGTAGGTCCCCTGGGCAGTGTACGTTGATGGCTCTGTTTAACGACTACATTAAGCCTCTCCACCCCAACCCTGCCAATGTCTCCTAGACCGCCAGCTTTTCCTGTGCCACAGCTGTCTCTGCCAGGCAGTCCCGGGACCTAGCAGCCAGCTTGTTCCAGCTTGAGAAATCAGTGCCAACCTGTTTGTTTACACCATATTCACCAGCACGGGAGCAGAGCTGCTCATCTGGGGCTGGATCGAGCAGGGGGAAAACATCCCTGCAGGGCAGGAAATCCATGATCATGAGACAAAAAGGTGGGGGGGGGAGGGGAAAATGGCAGCAGAGTGAGGATTAGGCCCGATCAAAGCCAGGGTTCAAATCCTGCTTTAAGTCACCTGGAAAGAGGCGTTTAGTTGGTTTCAACCTCATCCATGCCATGAAATCACCACTGATTAGGTTAGGCTTAGCTGTCCCTCTAGGGGTCTGTCTACACTAGCCCCCTAGTTCGAACTAGGGAAGCGGCTACACATGGCAGGGACCCGGTAGTTTGAATTAAATCCCTAATTCGAACTACCCATTATTCCTCCTGCAAGGTAGTTCGAATTCGGGCTTTAATCCTGCCTGCAAGGAGATTTAACAGGTAGTTCGAATTAGGGACTTTGATTTGAACTACCGGGTCCCTGCTGCGTGTAGCCGCGGGCAGTTAGTCCGGACCACTGAAATTTCAAAATGGCAACCTGACGGGAAGATGCAAATCAAGCCCGGGATATTTAAATCCCGGGCTTCATTTGCAACTTCGAATGCCTACATTAGCCTCCCTAGTTCAAACTAAGGGGCTAGTGTAGACGTACCCTCGGAGACCCTGTCCTCTGTTTTATCACAGGGGAGACACAAACATGCTGCACACTCCCGCAGTGACCTGACATTTGTTCTTTCTTGTTATTCAAATCATGACACGTGTGGAAAACACGAATTAGGAAAAGTTATTTGCTTATTCCCACACTATAAGAACTAGGGATCAGCAAATGAAATGAATAGGCAGCAGCCTTAAAACAAACGAAAGGAAGTTTTTCTTCACTCAGTGCGCAGTCAACCTGTGGAACTCCTTGCCCCAGGATGTGGTAAAGGCTAGAACTTTAACAAGGTTCCAAAAAGAGCTAGATAGATTCATGGATGGGCATCCTATTAGCCAGGATGGGCAGGAATGGTGTCCCTAGCTTCTGTTTGCCTGGAAATGGGTGACAGGGGAGGGATCACGTGAGAATTCTCAGTTGTGTTCCCTCCCTCTGGGGCATCTGGTGTTGGTCTGACCTAGTATGGACGTTCTTATGCCCAGAATGAGCCTGACTCCTCCCCCTGACATCAGAGGGTCAGAGACAGGCCAGCCCAGCCCCTGCAGAAAATTCCACTCTAGATGATTGCTTTGGATCACACCTGACCACCCCAAGCGGGGAGGGAACAGCCACGCTGCCAGGTAAGCAAAGAGTCACAATCGCTGGCTTTCTAACAAACGGCCTCTCCCCTTTCTCCCAGATTGCAAGCAGATGTGTGTTTAAATGACCGGCTGCTAACTACCAGGAGAAGCAAAGCGCACTGGTCTGGGAATGAGTTTAGGAGCAGCACCAAGAAATATGTGTTAAATGCAGGATGAGCGGATTAGCAGGAATTCTGCGGGTCCTGGAAGGGTGAAATGTCACCGGTACAGAAAAGGCAGGTCACCTGTGGGGAGATTTCAGCTTCCCACAGCGGGGATAAATTGCCGGTTTAAAACAGTGTCACAAAGAAATTCTGCCATTCTCTGGGGCTGTGGGGGCATGAGAAGCTTACGCTGCTATTGGAGAGGAAGATTTTGGCCTTCGGGGCTGTCAGACCTGCACCTAAAATGTAGGCTGGATTTTCTTTGGTTTATATGCCTTTTGAAAAACAGCCCAAAATCTAAATGGCTCGTGAAAGGCATTTCCCGTGGGAAGATGCGGTTTCTTCTTCCACTGTGCCTTGGCTCACACGTGGCAGGATCCGAAGCTGGGATGGCCGACGCACCCACAACGTAGATCGTAAAATAACTAAAATAAGTTACCTGAGCCTGGCCCAATCTCTCTGCAGCTACGTCTATACGGCAGAGCTTTTTGCGCCAAAACTTGCGGAGCGTCCACACTACAAGCGCATTCTTGCGCAAGGAAAAGTACAGCAAATCGTAAGAACACAGAGCTTTTTGCGCAAGAGTTATTCCTCTTTCTACAAGGAATAAGCCTTTTTGTGCAGGAGCTCTTGTGCAAAAAGGCATGTGTGGACAGGCAACAGGGGTTTCTTGCGTCAGAGAGGGTCCACACGGCCATGGACGTGGTTGTGCAAAGGCACATGGGAGTGTGGACATGCTCTCGTGCAAGAACTCATAGTGCAAGAACTTGTGTAAAAAGCCTGCAGCATAGACATAGTCTGAGTCTCCAGAGTGTGGAGAATCGCAAGGGCCAAATTCTGCCTTGCGTTTATACCGGCGCTGTTCTCATTGGAGGCCGGGGGCCAGACTATGGCCCCACTTACAGAGCTGCAAAAGAGGAGCGGCTCCCAAGATGGTCAAAGCGCAAGGGAGGCCCGACAAGCTGGGGATGCGGGTGCTCGCTGAGGCCTGGCGTTGCGGCCTGCGGGTGAAGAATCCGAGGTTCTAGTCCTGCTTCGGCTGCAGGCCTGCTGCGATACCTGAGAGAAGTCTGTCTTGCCGCACGCCTCGTGTCCTTAGCACTTAGAGCAAGGGCTGTCTCCAAGTGGGGGTGCCAACAGAACCTCTCACCCGGGACCCCCCACTTCCGTTGGAGATGCCAAGGCAGCTGAGAGAGAAGGAACAAACAGGGACCAGTGAGCAAAGGCGGCTGCTTGGGCCTGGGCGGCATGCTGACAGCAGGGCCTGGCTGGGGGATGTGGTAGTTTACATCAAACCCGGCTGCGGGGTTACAGAGTCCAGCGTGGGCAGGGCAAGCCGCTCACTGGATTTATTCCACAACCCGCTGGCCAGGTCGGATTCTCTGCTGAGCCGGGGGACTCTCACACACTCTGCGGCAGACAGGGAGAAAGGCGCACGGCTCGGGGCTGTGTCCCGGCTCCCTAGGCCCAAACACGGCCTAGACACACTGCCGCAGCCTGGCCAGATGCCTGCAGGGTGAGGAGGGGGGACCCCAGCCAGGAGGAGTAACTAGGAAGCCTAGTCCGAACTACCTAGTCCGTGCCGCGTGTAGCCGCGCGGCACGGGGTTCGAACCAGCCGGGATTTAAAAATGGCGGCGCCTGGCTTATGCAAATGAAGCCCAGGAAATTCAAATCCTGGGCTTCATTTGCAAGTGCAGTATGCCTACATTACCCCGCTAGTTCGAACTAGCGGGGTAGTGTAGACATACCCCCTGTGCTTCTGGTCTTTCCTAAACAACACTGTTGTTATAAGATTAAACTCCCTAAGATTGGGAGACACCCAGGGCATGTCTACACAGCTGGGCTAATGCCGAAATAACTTACGCAACTTGAGCTATGCAAATAGCCTACTTCAACTTTTGGTGCTGTCTACACAGCCGTTATTTCGAGATAGAAGACTCTTCCCCCGACTTCCCTTACTCCTCGTACAATGAGGGTTACAGGAGTCGAAGTAAGCAGTCCTCCAGCTCGACATCATGTCGAAATAACTGCTTGTGTGTAGACACGGACTGTGTTATTTCGGAAGAACGTCAGTTATTCCGAAATAACGCTGCTGTGTAGACATGGCCTCAGATATTACAGCAATGGGGAGTTAGACAAGGACCTAGAGAGTCTTAAAAGTTCCCTCCCTAAACATTAGAATCATAGAATCACAGAACACCAGAACTGGAAGGGACCTCGCGAGTCAGCAAGTCCAGTCCCCTGCCCTGCCAGCAGGACCAAACACCATCTAGATCAGACCTGGGAAAAATATGGCCCGCAGGCCGTATTCGGTCCATCAAGCCCCAGGATCCAGCCCACGGACACTGCGAGGAGCCCCAGGCAGGATGAGAAACGCAGCTACGGGGCAGTTTTTCTTTAAAAACTGTGAGTCTAGAGGGAGGGGGGAAAGTTGTAGGAGCTGCTCCCGGCCCCAACACAATCCCATTGGCTGTTTTCTGGCCAGAAACTGGCCAATGAGAGCAACCTGTTCCAGTAACAGGCAGCCACGAGAGCACATGGCTGCAGCCTATGCAGGGGCAGGGCAGGTAGGGAAGCTCATTCAGAAATGACACTGGCTGGTAAGTCTCCTGGCAGAGCCTACCTCTGGCACCCCAGTCCCTCCCTTCCCCAACACTCTGCCCCCCACTCCACACACCCAAATCCTCTGCCCCCCCCTCCTGTACCCATATCCCCTCCCAGATCTGGCACCCCAATCCCCTGCCCCAGATCACAGTCCCCTCCTGCCCTAGCTCACAAGCCAAACCCCTGCAACCCCAGTCCAGTGCCCCCGGTTGCAACTACCTCCCTTACCCAAGCTCCCTTCTGCACCCAACCTCCATCCCAGACCCCGCACCTCCACCATTCATATCCTGGAAGAGCGCGGCCCTCGCCCACTTTCCAAATTCTTGGAGCGGCCCCCGTCAGAAATTATCGCCCACCCCTGATCTAGATCATCCCTGATGGATGTTTGTTTAACTGGCTCTTAAATATCTCTAGTCTTTGAGATTCCACAAACCTCCCCAGGCAATTTATTCCAGTGTTTCACCACCCTGACAGGTAGGAAGTTTTTCCTAATGTCCAACCTAATCCTCCCTTGCTGCAATTTAAGCCCCTTGCTTCTTGTCCTGTCACCAGAGGTCAAGGAGAACAATTTTTCTCCCTCCTCCTTGTAACACCGTTTTCGATACTTGAAAACTGATATCATGTCCCCTCTCAGTCTTCTCTCTTCCAAACTAAACAAACCCAATTCTTTTAGTCTTCCCTCAGAGCTCATATTTTCAAGACCTTTAATAATTTTTCTTGCTCTACGCTTGACCTTCTCCAATTTCTCCACATTTTTCTTGAATTGTGTTGCCCAGAACTGGACACGATACTCCAACTGAAGCCTAATCAGCAGAGAGCAGAGTGGAAGAATGACTTCTCGTGTCTTACTCACAACATTCATAACTTCAACAAGTTATGTTAAAGTCT
Organism: Pelodiscus sinensis; assembly: GCF_049634645.1. Lineage (NCBI taxonomy): Eukaryota > Metazoa > Chordata > Testudines > Trionychidae > Pelodiscus > Pelodiscus sinensis. The sequence continues at coordinate 127,668,028 of NC_134716.1, forward strand.
TAACATCTTGTTGGTTGTCTTCAGACCTTTTCCCACACTGCCTCCGGTGCCCAGGGTGTTCTCCATGACATTGTCTTAAGGACCCATTTCTTTTCAAAGGCCCATGAGAAACAAACGCTAAGCCATTGCCCACCTCTGGATTTCCTCATCCAACTCAACTTCTAACCAATCAAAAATGTCTGACTGAAAAATGTTCCCATTTACAAAATATGGTTTTGTAAAAATGGAAATTTCCCGTGAGGAAAACGGCAATTTTCCTCCCTCTCAGATTTCGATTGGGAAACTCAACATGAAAATGTTCATTTCAAATTAATATTTGAAAAGGAAACAGACATTTTGTGAGATGTCAATTTGAAACAAAAACATTCTTTTTCAACCACGGGTTGGAACATTTTGTTTGGACTGAAAAATGTCAACGTTTCTCATTGGATGGTTTCCCACCGAAAATGTCAAGGGACTTCTTTGGTTCTAGAAAGTTTGCAATATCGCAATGTCGTGTTTCAGTTTGGGTGGGAATTTCGAAACAGCAAAGCTTCCCTTCTTCAGTGCCTGGAGCAGCTCTAGCACCTCTTTCAGACCATAGAGTGCTTTGGCGCAAAGACTGTCTTTACTGCGCATGCTACACTGCGCGCTCGGTTGGCGCCAATCAAATCATTAATAACACTCAGGTGGCAAACAGCTAGTGTCCGTCCGTGCTGCATTCACATACTGCATGGTGGTCTTCTGCAAACATTTCTCCTCCTCAAGACATTAGGGGAAATACTTTTCCAGGGACTATTCCGTGTGACGTACCCTGTACAAACTCCACTGTCTGGGCCCATATTCCCTTGGCTCAGAGATGCATATGCACACGGAGAGCGTAGTAAACTCATCCCACCGTACAAGGGGAAACATGGGGGGACGAGTCCTGCCAAGCGAACCCACAACCCATTCCAGAAAGCAAACTCCCCATCAGGACAGTGAATGATTTACCACCCTGCGCAAAGAGAAGAAGGCGAACGAGTCTGGAAAAGGACATGAGTCATTGAACAAAGGCATCTGCTTTTCCAGCACAGATGTGGAGCTCTTCTCACCTGAAATTAGTTTTTGGACAGCTACACTGCACATCCCATTCCAACCGGAGCGCATGCAGGTCGCTCTCCCCTGCGCGGGGAGTTATCTCCGAGTGTAATAATGGAAAAACTGTTATGGCCCGTCCGCCCACCCGGAGACGTGTTCACACAGCGGGTCGGCGGCGTCTCGCAGAAAGCAGATGGGGAAAGCAGCTCTGTTTAGCTGGCGGCTCGATGAGAAACAGCCTGGAGTAAACGTGTGACCTGCCAGACCACAAACACCATCCGCGTGGCTGTCCTCGCCAGCCAGAAGTCAGCCTTGGCCATTAGGCACCAGGTCACAGTCCCTATTATAGCTAGAGTTGCCCGGAGCTGGCAGGGAGGACTCCGGGGTTCCACTCCCAGCTTCCAGGGACAGCGTAATGCCAGCTTTTTGGTGGCCACTGCCCCTCGGGTGTAGCAAGGCTGTTTCTGAGCCATACTCGGTTATACACCAGTGATTTAAGCTGGCTTGCTGCTTTCCGGTAGATGGGTGCCGCTCGTAGTCTGAGATCATGGGCAGTCAGTGAAGCCATCAGCCCCACCCTCCAGCCAAGCCACTTCCCTGCCCCCCTTACGGGGAGGTGGGGCAGTGAGCTACACACGCCCCGGCCCCCACGCGCGTACGCCCCAAACTCCCTGGCCCAGAGCATGAGGATGGCAGCACTCAGAGGCAGCCACAGTCTGCTCCCAGAACTCCTGGGGGCGGAGTGTGGGCAGGGCCAGGCTGGCCGTGCCTTGCCCCGCCTACCATACCGGCCGCCCATGTCTGAGAGCTTGGCCAGACCTGCCTTCCAGCCCCAATAATAGATTTTCCTCCTCCGGCATCTACCGTCCAAGGATTTCAAAGCCCTTTCCAAATGCAGAGGATCTAGCGGCGCCTTCCCCCTGCTACGAGTGTGGTGATACCCCCATTCCCAGAGGGGAAATAAAGGCACAGCGCAGTGAGCAACTTGGGTCCCAAGGGGAGCGTTTGGCAGAGCCAAGGAGAGAACCGAAGAGCCCTGGCTCCCACCTTCCCTCCCCCGTAGAGCTGGAAAATTAGTACATGCTCCCAGCGATGAAGCTTCCATCATCCCCCTACAGAGATGATTCTACTGACTCCAGACCTGCAACCTGAGAGCCCGGCGACATTCCCCTGCACAAATATTCAGCTGAGTCGTGGAAAGGTGGGAGATTTCAGGAGACAAACTTGGCTGCCTTTGAGGAGTTGGGTCAGAGTAAGACGATGAGCAGAGCTGCGGTTAGCGTGGAGAGGGAATTTCATAGTATCACAGAAGCCTAGATGGAAAAACTCGATTAACTCTCTGCAGGCGCGAATGCCGCATCATTCCCCACATGCCGGGGTCTCGCCCAGGCCAGCAATCTGATTGAGACCAGAGCTGGGCACAAAGAAGAAGTTCCACTCTGTGAACTGCCCGTGGGTCAAATAAAACGCTGAGGGGGGGAGGTCGGCGTGTTTTCTGCGAGAATTCGCAATTGCGCGCGAGGACAAAATGCAGCTATTGCACCTGCTGAGCACAGGTTCGGGGGCAGAGGACTACGGCGTGCCGGCCTGCCGGGAACCGCAGATCAGCAGGCAGAGGGGCTGGGGCAAGGAGTGTGCCGCGGCAGAGAGACACTGCAGACAAATGCTTTTGTGGCCGTGGCTGAGTATTTGAGACTAAACCGAAACATGTTCTGCCGTTGAGACTGCACGTCCTTTCGGTTTGGGTGCCAAGATTCTAACCACCCGAAATCCGACGCGCCATCCCACCCCTGCCCCAAAGCACCACTCCTTCTCCGAGGCCCTGCCCCTAGCTCACTCCATTCCCCTCCCTCTGTTGCTCCCTCTCCTCCACCCTCACTCATTTTCACAGCACTAGAGCAAGGGGTTGGCATGTGGGAGCAGGGCTGAGGACTCTGGTTGGGGCGCAGGCTTTGGTCTGGGTCCAGGGATGAGACATTTGGGGAGCAGGCAAGGACTCTGGGCTGGGGCAGGGGGCTGAGGTGTGGAGGGCTGAGGGCTCTGTCTTGGGGTGTGGGCTTTGGGGTGGCTCCAGGGATGAGATGTTTGGGGTACGGGGAGGGGGGGCTCTGGGCGGGGGCAGTACAGGAGAAGGTGCACAGACCATATCGCAGCTCTCAGGAAGTGGCCGCCAGGTCCCTGTGTCTCCTAAGCACATTTGCAGGCAGCAAGGTTCTGTGGGCTGTCCTCATGCCCCACCCCAGCAGCTCCCAGTGGTTGCAATTTCCAACCAATGAGCGCTGTGGAGCTGGCACTTGGGGCAGAGGCAGCCCTGAAGTGAACACAGGCAGTACTGTGCCGGGTCAAGCTCAAACCACGATGTCACATCGGGCCACAATGTGGCCACGTTGCCAGGCACGGACACAAGGGAGGGTGCAACCTGCGAGAGGTGAAAAAAGTCAGTGTCAAAAGGCGGCAGGCCTGTATTCTGAGCAAAACGCCGGGAGGGTGGGCTGGGTGGGAGGGGGCCTCAGCGTGCAGGCAGGAGAAAACGTGAGCTTCCAGCCATCCAGATCTAAACTTCCACCGGATCTGCAGCCCGGCGCGAGAGACTCCGTCCAGACACCTTGCTTGGCATGCGGCCCTGTTCCTGATAATAATCCTTCTGCTCTACTGGCACTTTGGCTGCGCCTCCAAGGCTGAGCCAGCAAGCTGAGAGACGCGAGGTATATCCTCTTTCTGCTCCGACAGCACAGCTCCCCTTCCGGGCCCAGACAAGGAGTCCTTGTGGGCGATGCGAGTCCTGAGCCAAAGGCAACACAGGGCCAGCCTTTGCCAAAGTCTGCTAAATGGCCCCTCTTTTTCAATCCCCGAGAAGATACGCCCAGTTTCCCTGTAACGACCTGCCAGCATGCTCCATTGGCGAGGCGCTGCTGTTGGCACTGGCATTGTCTTGCTGTGTGACTTCCAGAAAGCCCCCGGTGTAAGCGGGGGTACAATTGCCACTTCTTGTAAGGTGCTTTGAGACCTTCCGAAAGAGAGAGAAAGAGGCGACTGTTTGGGGCAAAGTCAGTCGTAAGGATCTACTTGTTCAGAGGGAGAGAAGGCAAAAAAGGGACCCGCCAAGATCTCAGGTTCCCAGGCAAGATCTCAGGTTCACGAATTTTCACCTGCTACCACCACGCAGCCACCTCTGGGAAAGAACACGGCAGCTGTTTAACGGCGCACTGTAACATGATGCAGCACACCACCACGTTCTGGGGAAGAAGGCTGTACCTGATTGATTTCGGCAGGCTGACGCTAACGGCCTGGATTTGTATCTCGGGAATTTTCATTGTCACAACTGGACAGCACTTGGATTTTTATATCCCCTCTGAAAGAGGGGCACATCCAGAAGCACAGCCCCACCATGCCCCAACAGAAGTCCCTGGCTGTGGCTGAAACAGAGGGAAGAGCGCCCCCCACAGGTGATAGTGGTAGTGACAGGTAGGTGAAAATAAAGAGAACCAATTTCTCTGCAGGGCTAAGCAACAGGTGAACCCCGGCTGGAGGGAATAAACTCAGAAATCTTCTTTCTAAGAAGCTGGATAGGGAACCCCCTTGTATGGCACATTGCAAATCTGGGACGCAGCACGGCACCAAGTACATTTCATGCTACAAAACTGGCTCGTTGGCTTCAGCTGAGATTTCAGATTTATGCTTTGACCTTAGTGATACATTTTATGCACTGAATCCTTGACGCTGGAAATAACCGGGAAAAGGGCTGATTTTTTTGAAGATTGAATGCACGGCCAAAGCCTCTTGAAACTGGAGCAGCCCCAGTGGATGGCCCATCGTTCTAACGATGTGCCGTTCCTGATTAAGAGAAAAGACACATTTGAAGAGCTCTAATGCAGCATGAAGTGTAACGCCGACAGACGGAATCAAACGTACTGGGATAGACAGACGTACTGGGATAGAGAGTACGCTTATTAAGTTTGCAGATGATACCAAACTGGGTGGGGTTGCAACTTCTTTGGAGGATAGGGACATAATTCAAAATGACCTTAGCAAGTTAGAGAAATGGTCAGAGGTAAACAGGATGAGGTTTAATAAAGAGAAATGCAAAGTGCTCAACTTAGGAAGGAACAATCAGTTCCATACATACAAGATGGGAAGCGACTGTCTAGGAAGGAGCATGGCGGAAAGGGATCTAGGGGTCATAGTGGACCACAAGTTGAATATGAGTCAACAGTGTGACGCTGTTGCAAAAAAAGCAAATATGATTTTAGGTTGTATCAACAGGTGTGTTGTAAGCAAAACTCATGAAGTCATTCTGCCGCTCTATTCTGCACTAGTTAGGCCTCAGCTGGAGTACTGTGTCCAGTTCTGGGCGCCACATTTCTTGAGGTCCCTTCCAGTCCTATTATTCTATGATTCTATGAAACCTGGGACCTACGGAGCTTGGTGCATGAACCTGTCGCTTGAGCTAAAAGCCCAGTGGTTCTTAGCTAAGGCTGTAGAGCAAACTCTCTTTCTCCCTCTCAGTAGGGGCATGTCTCCACTAGGAAATTATTTCAAAATAACGAAATTCGAAATAATAACTGCCAAAGTAACAAAATCGAAAGAGCGTGTCCGCACTATGGGAGAGCCTCGAAATGAGTCTGAGGCAGGCTCCATTAATATGGACACGCTACCTCGACTCAGAACCGCAGGAAGTAATGACTTTGAATGACTCTGGGGAGTGGTTATTTCGAAATAGCAACCCTGGAGCGTCCACATGACCACGATTTTGAAATAATTATTTCGAAATCAGTGTTATTCGCCGAGGACAGCAGAAGTACCGATTTCGAAATAACCAGCCTGTTATTTTGAAATAAGGGGAGTTATTTTGAAATAAAGCCCAAGGCTGTGTCTACACTGGCATGAATTTCCGGAAATGCTTAAAACGGAATACTATTCCGTTTTCAGTTTTTCCGGAAAAGGAGTGTCTACATTGGCAGGCTGCTTTTCCGGAAAAGCCCTTTTTCCGGAAAAGCGTCTGTGGCCAATGTAGACGCACTTTTCCAGAAAAGAGCCCCGATCGCCATTTTCGCGATCGGGGCTTTTTTCCGGAAAAGACTACTGGGCTGTCTACACTGGCCCTTTTCCAGAACAGTGTTCCGGAATAAGGACTTATGCCCGAGCGGGAGCAGAATAGTTTTTCCGGAATAGCGGCTGATTTTGTACAGTAGAGCATCGTTGCTTTTCCGGAAATTCAAGGGCCAGTGTAGACAGCTCGCAGCGTATTCCGGAAAAGCGGCTGATTTTCCGGAATAAGTGGCCCAGTGTAGACACAGCCCAAGTGTAGACCCGGGCCAAGTGGTCTAAGTGCCAGTCCATGGGACAGTGCACCACACCCATAGGTGGCTGGGTCACACAAGCACCCACCCAGAAGAGAGAGATGAGGTTAAAAATATTATTTGCTTCCTCTGCAATTGACCTTGATTTTTTCTTTCAGGGCCTACAGGTGGGTTTGTGACGGGCATGGAAGGGGTGGGGTAGGACAGTGGGCATAGGCGGTTCGTTCACGCATAGGGGGAACCAGCAACCTCTCCTGGGTGAAGCTAAACACTCCTCTCCCCCACATGAGGCATCTGGGGCTGGTGGGATGGGGAGAAAGCAGGCTGCCCCTCCACGCATACAATGCCCGCTCTCAGCCACCTCTGTCCAGCACGTGTCGTCTGCAGCCAGGACACGGCTAGGCAGAACTGATCTTTCCTTCCCCACCCGCCTCCTAGGGACCCGGCCTCAAAAGAGCCTATGCAGAGCCCTATCAGAACCCCTTTCTTCCCCAGGGCTTCAGACTTCCCAGGGAGAATCGCCCACGCCGGAGCCAAAAGCGACCGTGGATGAATTGAGACAGAAATTCAGCCCTAAGTGGCGTGCTATTACTCTGCGCTCACGTCCCAGGTGCCCACTCTAATTGGTCTGATAGCATTGTCCTTCAACCTCCATGTTTACACGGGGCCACCTTAACGGATAAATAACTCAATTCCCCGCTCCCCCGCCTCGCCCGGGAGGGAGGAACTGCCTCCGATAGCCTTGATTTGCTAAATAAAACACTCCTTGAAGGCTCCCTGTAATAACATTTGCACGGAAAATTGACATTCTTCCTCCTTCCCATCAGCCTCGGTGCTTTTGTTTGAGAGTTAATAACGTTGACGCTTGGCTGGGCTATTGATCTCTCCGGGCACAATTGGTTTTCGGTCCAAAATACACACATAAATTAACGAGCAGGTGATGGCACAACCCTAATGAACTTGTGCGGGCGACTGTGGCCGGGACGTAGCATGGAGCTGGGCTCCATTCATCATCCGAGAAGCCCTGTGGATCGCCGTGTAGGAACAAACCGAGAAGGCGGGACTCCCCCAGCGCCCTCAGAAAGCAGGGCTGCGGCTCAGGAAGGGAGCGGCAGATTTCAGGGGTCCCCATTGAAAAGCCATGCTTTAATGCTCGGTCTCCGCCCTGCGAGGTTCTGCCGGGTCCCTGCCACACACAGAACCCAAAGCTTGGGTTGCTGGTGGCAGAGTTTGCAGCTGGGCAGGTTGGCTTCCCGGTTGGGGCTGAGACAATTGAGGGTGACTGCTCTCTGCGCACTGTGCGTGCCCCCTTTGCTGGACGGGGGCAGTAATGTGGAGCACACAGGCCCCCGGCTTGGTTGCTATGACACCATGGCTCCGTTGGGGAGACCCACCCTCGCAGGCCCATCGCCCTCTCCGGGGACTCTCGCCCCTAGGGTTGCCGACGTGGTAATATTTGGACCTCTCCTGCCCCCACCTTTCCCCACTTCTTCCTCCCCAAAGCCCTATTCCTGCTCCACCTGTTCCCCTGAGGCCTAGTTCCTGTCCCAACCCCACCTCTTACCCCCAAACCCTGCCCCACCTCTTCCCCTCAAAAGCTCTGTGCCTACCCCACCTTGTGCCCCCCAAACCCTGCCCCACCTCTTCCCTTCAAAAGCTCTGTTCCTACCCCACCTTGTGCCCCCCAAACCCTGCCCCACCTCTTCCCTTCAAAAGCTCTGTTCCTACCCCACCTCATCCCCCAAAACCCTGCCCCACCTCTTCCCTTCAAAAGCTCCGTTCCTACCCCACCTCATCCCCCAAACCCTGCCCCACCTCTTCCCCTCAAAAGCTCTGTTCCTACCCCACCTCGTCCCCTCAAACCCTGCCCCACCTCTTCCCTTCAAAAGCTCTGTGCCTACCCCACCTCATCCCCCAAAACCCTGCCCCACCTCCTCCCCTCAAAAGCTCCGTTCCTACCCCACCTCATCCCCCAAACCCTGCCCCACCTCTTCCCCTCAAAAGCTCTGTTCCTACCCCACCTCATCCCCCAAAACCCTCCCCACCTCTTCCCTGAGGCCTGAGTCGGGAGGAACGGCCTGACCTGAGGAAAGCAGGAGACAGCCTCGGCTGACTAGAGGCAGGCTAATAACGCGGCACCTCTCCCACCCGCAGCGACCACACTCTGTCAGGTCCCCTTTTCGACCGTCCCTTTCAGTCCAATGCCAGGCACTGGCCGCCACGCGCCGTTCCCAGCCTTGCTAACGGCTTAGTCACGCCGCTTTCCTCTGCCCGCCCCCGCCCGGCATTTGCAGCGGGGTCACCCCTCAAAGAGGAAGCTGGCATCTGCCGATGGGTGTTGGGCACGAGAGCATAGGCTGGACCCGGTTCTCCGGTCTGCGCACTGAGACCTGGCGCGTTCAAGGTTGGCCCGGTCACTGCCCCACGACAGAGGGGCCGCTGAGGAGCGAGCGGCCTTAGAACCTGGCACACAGGGATGCAGAGCCCTGAGACGCCATGCACCATGGTCACAGTGCCTGGAGCAGGGAGCCAGGCCCAGCCCTATGGGACAGCAGCCGTCCTGCCCCAGGGGAAAATTTGTGCCCTTTCATCATTTGCACCACATGCCTGAAAAAGTGCCACCCCCACCCAAAAGCCATCGGGGTGGGGGTTGTGCCTCCAGCCCCCATTCGATGTACAGGACATGGACTGGATCCAGTGGGCTCACCCACTCAGCCTCCCCAGTAAGGGGTCAGGTGTTGTGAAATAACCCTCTTCCTGGGGGGAGCACAGAGGCCCATGGCACTCGGCAGCAGAGCCTGGTCCGATCCGGTATGGCCGGACTCCTGTTCTAAGTAATAACCTTTACTGGACCAATTTCTGTTGTTGAGACAAGTTTTCCAGCTCTCATGAGCTCTTCTTCAGGTCTGGACAACGTAATAAGCGTGCCACCGCTAAACACACGATTCATGTGTTATGAAGCACTGACTGAGCTTCCCAGAGGCACATTTTCTGAAGGATCTTCCATGACCAGAGAAAGCCTCCATATACAGCTGTGCAGTGGGGTGGAGTAGCTGCCCACTGACCCAGAGGGGGAGGAGCCCCTAGCAGAGCCCAGATGTGGCCTACTGGGCCACAAGTTGGCTCTCGAATGAGAGACAGGAAGCCCCATACGAAGGAGACAGGCGCCACGTTTTCCAGGTTAAAATCGATTTCCTTTGCTAAACGTTTACGGTTGTTTCGAGAGGATTTCAGTGCGAGTTGTGGGTATTTGGAGAGATGGATTCACCGGTCCAACTAACGCCACTGCAGCTTCTATAAGGCTTTTCATAGCTTCTGCTGCAATTCTCCATCATAACTTCCAGCACCGGTAACAACTTCCCGATGACTCCCAACGGATCTGTCTAGGCCTTTCAAAGCAATAACTCCTCTACGAACAGCCAGACCTGCCAAGTTGACGGCTTTTCCTCTGCAGACTACTGCTTTTTGGCGCTGTGTGTGGAACTCAGAGGGGTCGTGACCCATTTGCCTCCCCTCCTGGCTCCAGGCTTAGAACTAAGGGGAGAAGATTGGGGGGTAGGTGTGGGTTTTCATTTTGTTTTTTAAAGACATGGCTCTGACAGTAAAAGGTTAAAGTCTTCTTCCATTTGCCTTCTCTCATCCTTCGATGACCCCAGCCATGCTCACACAAGACAGCAGTCTAAGGAAATACTTCTCTCTTTTTCTAAGGCCATGTCATCACTCAGAGGAAGATGGACACTGCTGCGATTGATCGTCTTCTTCTGGAGGTGATGGAGTGGACAGTATGCAGACAACATCTGCCAATGGCACCAGCAAGCACTTTGGAGAAGATTATTACAGGACTATCATAGGTAAGTTGCAGGAGGTAATTGGCCCATTGTATGCTGCACGGCAGGGGCCTCAACTAGAATCCGCTGCCCAGTTCTGGGTGTCGCGTGTTGTGAACAAATTGGAGCAAGTCCACAGGAGAATAAAAGGGTTAGAAAACCTGACCCAGGAGGAAACATTAAACAAACTGGGTCTGATTAGACTTGTGTGGGGACCCGGATACCGGTCTTCAAATACAGGGAGGGCGGCTACAGAGAGATTGGGGATCCACTGGTCCCCACGGTCCCTGAAGGTGGGACAAACAGCAATGGGCTTAATCTGCAAACAGGGAGATTTTGGTTGGGTATTACGAACAAATTTCAAACCCTAAGAACTTCACGGGAGGTTGTGGAATCTCCATCATGGGGGGATTTTAACAATAAGGTGGAAACACACCTGGTCGAGGTTTCTTTGGTCCCATGTCAGCATAGGAGGCTAGACCAGATGACCCCTCAAGGTCCCTTCCAGACTTATATTTCTTTGATTCTATACAGTTAAACTCTGCCCTTCTTCCTGCATTGGCCACGCCCCGCTTCCTCCCACCAGACTGCTCAGCCCACACCCTAGATCCTATCATCTTCCTCCACCCTCCCTTCTAACCAGGTGGCATAATGAGCCAATCTGCCTCAGGCAGCGAGCAGAACTCAGTGACCCTGTTCCCAGGAGAACTAACACTTACTAACTGGATGGGGTTTTCATATGCCAGCAGCCTGTTATTGGTATGTTGAGATACCTGCACACGCGTGTGCAAATTCTGAGCCAATACCGATAACCCACATAGCATTGTCTAGTGGCACCTTGCTTGCCATCAAATGAACCTAGTTTTTCAAACCATTACTCCCATGGTGGCCAATTAGAACACAATAATTAAGCTACCTAGGAACCTGTCAATGGCCAAAACCCGAAAGCAAGCCAAAAGATTTTGTGGCTGATTTCAGACTGGATTTTCCAAAATTGTGCCAAGCAGAGCCAGCCAAAAATGTTCATCTAAACTCCTACATATTTTTTCTTGGTAGGGAAGGGCAATGCTATTTTCTGGCTTTTTGATGGAGTGGGTGACATTTTCCAAATATTTGAATTTTTTTTTAAAATGCCACATTTTTCGACCTGCTCTTGGGTTGACTTTGATTAACCTGGTAGGATGTAGCCGAAGCTGGCAGGAGACTTGGAAATGATTTTGGAAAGCTTCTGAAAGAACACGCGTCCCTATACAACCTTCCTGCTGGAGTGCGAAAGATAATCCAGAGTTTAGTCATGGCTCGGCTGACAGCTTTGTGTGGAACGAGCGAAAACGTCTCTGATCTGGTCCTGTTCCGGGCTCTTTAAACATAGCATCTGAGCCCCTTCCAGTGAAGGCAAGAGCCACAGTCGTTCAAATGAACAAGAGTTGCATATGCTGACATTTATCGAGTATTCACCTTCAAAAGAAGGGAATTCATGGCCATTCTGCGCTGTGAGCTTGTGGATGGAACAGAGGACAAATTGTGACCCCCATAGGGAAATGGCTGCTCCACTCTGGCTGGAAGGGGTTAAAGCAGGCTAGAGGGAGCCTGCACACAGCCCCAGCCAATCAGACAGAGGCTTATAAGGAGCCAACGAGAAGGTGGCTTACTGGAGGGGCCCTGCTATAAGGAGCTGCCCAGCAGAGCAGAAGGCAGTTGGGTCCTGACCAGCAAGGGTACAGAGATGGAGCACCTTGGACAGAGTCATGCTGGGCAGGCTCAGGGGGGGCTAAGGCAATTTTTAAACGACTGGCTAGGAGACAGCAGACAGGTGCGGAAGAGCACATGGGTCAGACCACGACATCCCGTAGGGGGAGGGTCTATTAATGAGAGTCTCAATGTAAAGAGGAGACGATGGAAGAGGATACAGTATGGGTACAACCTGATGCAAAACAGTCACATGAAAAAGCATCCCATTCAATCACATCATGTAACGGCAGGCAGCTAAAGAACGACCCGTTTTTAAAGTGCTCCGATACAAACGCTAGAAGTCGAAGATGGGTGAACTTAAAGAGTCTTGTACAGAATCAGGATATTGATATAAACAGGAACCACAGAAAGTTGGTGGAATGAGGACAATCAATGGGGGACAGTCGTACCAAAGTGCAAAATACATCGGAAGGACAGAATAGGTCGTGCTGGTGGGGGAGGGGCACGATATGTAAAGAAAGCATAGAGTCAAATGAAGTAAAAATCTTTAATGAACCAAACTGTTCCACAGATTCTCTACGGATACAAAATACAAGACTACGTAGCACTTTAAAGACTAACAAGATGGTTTATTAGATGATGAGCTTTCGGGGGCCAGACCCACTTCCTCAAATCTGAGGAAGTGGGTCTGGCCCCCGAAAGCTCATCATCTAATAAACCATCTTGTTAGTCTTTAAAGTGCTACATAGTCTTGTATTTTGTTTCAGCTACACCAGACTAACACGGCTACATTTCTATCCTCTCTATGGATAGTAATTCTATGCTCTAATAAGAAGACTATAGCAGTAGGGATATATTACCGACCACCTGACCAGGACAGTGATAGTGACTATGAAACGCTAAGGAAGATTAGAGAGTCTATAAAAATAAACAGCTCAGTAATAGCGGGGGATTTCAGCTATCCCCATACTGATTGGGTACATGTCACCTCAGGACAGGATGCAGAGATAAAATTTCTTGCTACCTTAAGTGACTGCTTCTTGGAGCAGCTGGTTCTGGGATCCACAAAGGGAGAGGCTATTCTTGATTTAGTCCTAAGTGGAGTGCAAGATCTGGTACAAGAGGTTAATATAATTGGACCGCTTCAAAATAGTGACCATAATATAATTAAATTTAACATCCCTGTGGTGGGAAAAACTCCTCAGCAGCCCAACACTGGGGCATTTAATTTCAGAAAGGGGAATTACACAAAAATGAGGAAGTTAATAAAACAGAAATGAAAAGGCACAGTGCCAAAAGTAAAATCCCCGCAAGCTGCATGGAAACTTTTCAGACACCATAATAGAGGCTCAACTTAAATGTATACCCCAAATTAAAAAAAGCACAGTAAGGGAAACAAAGAAGTGCCACCATGGCTTAACAACCAAGTAAAAGAAGCAATAAGAGGTAAAAAGGCATCGTTTAAAAAGCAGAAGTTAAATCCTAGCGAGGAAAACAGAAAGGCGCATAAAATCTGGTAAATGAAGTATAAAAATATAAGTAGGAAGGCCAAAAAAGGAATCTGAAGAACATCTAGCCAAAGAATCAAAATGTAATAGCAATTTTTAAGCACATTAGATGCAGGAAGCCTACTAAACAACCAGTGGGGCCACTGGACGATTGAAATGCTAAAGGAGCACTCAAGGACAATAAAGTCATTGCAGAGAAACGAAACAAATTCTTTGCATTGGTCTTCCTGGCCGTGGACGAAAGGGCGATTCCCACACCTGAGCCATTTTTTTAGGTGACAAATCAGAGGAATTGTCCCAGATTGAGGTGTCATTAGAGGTGGTTTTGGAACAAAGTGATAAATTTAACAGTAACAAGTCACCGGGACCAGATGGCATTCACCCAAGTGTTCTGAAAGATTTCAACTGGGAAATTGCAGAACTACTAACTGTGGTTTGTAACTATCCTTTAAATCAGCTTCTGTACCGAATGACTGGAAGATAGCTAACGTAACACCAATGTTTAAAAACAGCTCCGGAAGTGATCTTGGCTGTTATAGGCCAGTAAGTCTAACATCAATACCAGGCAAACTGGTTGAAATGAAAGTAAAGAACAGAATTGTCAGACACATGTGGATGAATATAATTTGTTGAAGAAAAGTCAACATGGTTTCTGTAAAGGGAAATCATGCCTCACTAATCTACTAGAGTTCTTCGAGGGGTCAACAAATATGTGAACAAAGGAGATACAATTAAATGGATTTCCAGAAAGTCTTTGACAAGGTCCCTCGCCAAAGTCTCTTAAGCAGAGTAAACTGTCATGAGATAAGAGGGAAGGTCCTCTTATAGATTGATAATTTTTTTAAAAGACAGAAATCAAAGGGTAGGAATAAATGGTCAGTTTTTAGAATGGACAGAAGTAACTAGTGGTTCCTCCAGGGGTACGTGCTGGGACCAGTCTTATTCAACATATTTATAAAATGATCTGGAGAATGGGGAAACAGTGAGGTAGCAAAATTTGCAGATGACACAAAACTGTTCAAGATAGTTAAGTCCAAAGCAGACTGTAAAGTGTTTCAAAAGGATCTCACAAAACTAGGTGACTGGGCAACAAAATGGAAGATGAATTTTAATGCCGATAAATGCAAAGTAATGCACATTGGAAAACATAATCCCAGCTATACAGATACATGATGGGGACTATTTTAGCTATTACTACTCCAGAGAGAGATATTGGAGCCATTGCAGATAGTTCTTTGAAAACATCCACTCAATGTGCAGCGGCAGTCAAAAAAGCAAACAGAATATTGGGGAACATTTAAAAAGGGCTAGATAAAAAGACAGAGACTATCTTACTGTCTCTATCTAAATCCATGGTGCGCCTACAGCTTGAATACTGCGTACAGATGTGGTTGTCTCATCTCAAAAAAGATCTCTTAGCATTGAAAAAGCTTCAGAAAAGGGCAACAAAAATTATGAATGGTTGGGAACAGGTGTCATATGAAGAGAGATAAAGACTGGGATTTTTCAGTTTAGAAAAGAGGAGACTAAGGGGGATAGGATAGAGGTCTCTAAAATCATGATTATTATGGAAAAAGTGAAGAAGGAAAAATTATTTGCTCATTCCTATAACTTAAGAACTAATGAAATGAATAGGCAGCAGGTTTAAAACAAACAAAAGGAAGCTTTTCTTCACGCAGCTCACAGTCAACCTGTGGAACTCCTTGCCAGAGGCTGTTGTGAAGGCCAGGACTTGAACAGGGTTCAAAAAAAGAGATAGATCAATTCATGGAGGTTATGCCCATCAATGGTGTGAGGGCGAGTTGGGGGTCCCCCTGATCATGCAACCCCATAGCAGCAAGAACAGACTCCGCCAACCAGTAGAAAAGAGTGGGTTTATTGCTTTTCCAGGATACAGCCCAGCCTAGACGTGACGTAGCTACAGGAGTCTGTGCCAGGATGCCTCACACCCCTTCAGATGGGGTGCCTCGGCCCTTAGACCCCCAGGCCCCCTCCAGAGTCTCTCTCTTTCATGATTCCCACCAGAAACTGCCCCTTCCCCCAACACTCATTTCCTTTGTTCCATCCCTTCCCTTAACTGGTAGAACCGGTTCAGTCACTGTCAAGGGGGGGGGGTCCTCAAGACGCCCCCCCGGTGGGCAGTGCTTACAGACAGAGGCCAGTAGGGGCTGCTCACAGCCCACACACAGCGACCAGCAAGGTACTGACACCATATCACAAATGGCTATTAGTCAGGATGGGTAGGGATGATGTCCCTCGACTCTGTTTGCCAGAGGCTGGGAATGGCTGACGGGGGAGGGATTCCCTTGATGATTCCCTGTTGTGTTCACTCCCTCTGGGGCACCTGGTGCTGGCCCCTGTGGGCAGACAGGACACTGGGCTAGATGGACCTTTGGTCTGACCCCGTCTGGCCGTTCTCATGTAGTGGAAATACTTTGCCTGAGGCATCTTCAGACGTCATTAGCTTTTTTCACAGCAGCATCACATTGGTGGCACGTGATTATTTTGTGATCAACCAATACATCTGGGTCTTCCTTGTCCTCTATCACTTCCAACTGATAGGCCCCCATCTTAGAGTTTATAATCCTAAAATTCTAACTGTTTTATTATCTCAAGCATTATGGAAGGGGAGGAATTTTTTTTTAAAAATACACGGGTGCAAACCTTCTGTTCTCATGCATCAAAGCTCTCCCAGAAGTCAACTGGGGTACGTCTAAACTACATGCCTCCGTCGACGGAGGCATGTAGATTAGCCAGATCGGCAGAGGGAAATGAAGCCGCGATTAAAATAATCGTGGCTTCATTTAAATTTAAATGGCTGCCCCGCTCTGCCGATCAGCTGTTTGTCGGCAGATCGGGGCAGTCTGGACGCGCCGCGCCGACAAAGAAGCCTTTCTTGATCGGCACAGGTATGCCTCGTGAAACCAGGTTTACCTGTGCCGATCAAGAAAGGCTTCTTTGTCGGCGCGTCGCGTCCAGACTGCCCCAATCTGCCGACAAACAGCTGATCGGCAGAGCGGGGCAGCCATTTAAATTTAAATGAAGCCGCGATTATTTTAATTGTGGCTTCATTTCCCTCTGCCGATCTGGCTAATCTACATGCCTCCGTCGAAGGAGGCATGTAGTCTAGACACACCCCTGGAGTTTTACCTGAATAATATCAGGATTTTAAGATCTGGCCATATGAGCTTTAACTTGACAGCATCTCTTTGAGAGATCACAGCGTTTGAACAGTCTCGTGAGGAAAACGTAAAATCCTCCCTGGTAAAAAAGCACCTCACATTCACTTCATCCAAAATTAAACACCCCAGGAACACCGCACATCTTACCCAGAGCTGGGTAAAGAGCAGATGAAACTCAAACGCGACTTGTTCTCACCAGGTACGGGGGGGAGGGGTGTTGGGGCATCGTTCAATTCTGCACAAACATTTGTACAATTGTTTTTGTGCATCAAAGTCTGAGGAGAGGGAACTTACTCGTGAGAAGACAGCTCCCCACTCCGGATTGTGGATATTTGTTCTGGATTCAAGCACCCTCTATATATCCATCGTTACTTGGTAGGAATGTGAGAAGTAAAAACTGGACGTACACTCTGCTAGACAGCCAAGCAATTTGGATTCGATCCTCTCTCCCCATGAGTCAGGAAGGAACCAATATATTTTAAAATTTGGGATCTTTGTGTGAGTAGCCAAATATAATGATTTCCCTTAGGCAGAAGGAGAACAAGAGGAACATACAAACTAAATATCTGTGACTGTCCTAGGCCGGCTCGTCTCTGAGGTCTCTCTGTTTAGAGGGGCGTCTTCGTTCAGAGCGGTTCCACATGCCGCGAGCACTGCTCCTGTTTCTAAAGGTTACATTCTCCAAGCTGAGACGAGAAATCGCTCCATGGGATGAGCGACCCAAACCTTAGCCTGGGGAATCGAACTAGTTAATACCCAATTCCCGAAAAGCCAGAGGCCCAAACACACTTGTAAACACTATTGAGCAAACAACTGCACAATAACAAATGGGATTTTAAAAATCTGGGCGGTTGGCAGGCTGTTCTGACGGAAAATGGGGCCAAATGCAGTGGATTAATTGCTCAGCGCAAGTAGTCTGACCAGCCATTATTCACAACTACTGCAGTCCTAGTAAGTACGCAGCAGAGGCCAAATCTGCCTGTATAGATCCAATGACCTCATCGGTTTTCATCCCCGTTAGTGAAGGAAATGAGAGGGCAGAGAGCGGGTCCCGCAGCGCATCCTTCGCACTCCCACGCCCTGCCTTCGGCCTCACAGACTCTGTCTCTGCTCTCCTTCTCTTCTCCCTCCACACCTCATCTCTGGGTATTCACACCCGCAAACACACAGTCCGCTGCCAGCCCTGGGCTGAGGACTCATAGATCCCCCCTCTCTGACAGCTCCTCGGCACGGCCAGCTGGCAGCTCAAGGTGAACAAGACAAAGACAGAGCACTGATTCTTTCCTGCCAAGCCCTGGCTATGGACACCACCACCATCCTGCCTGCACCCAGGGGGTCATCTTGGCCTCGGACCTCTCTCTAGGTCCCTTCCATCCCAGCTGGATTGAAGTCATACGAACATA
This sequence comes from Pelodiscus sinensis, assembly GCF_049634645.1. Lineage (NCBI taxonomy): Eukaryota > Metazoa > Chordata > Testudines > Trionychidae > Pelodiscus > Pelodiscus sinensis. The sequence goes on from NC_134716.1 coordinate 127,685,999, forward strand.
GAAACAGACCAAAGATCCATCCAGCCCAGTGTCCTGTCGGCCGACAGAGGCCAATGCCAAGTGCCCCAGAGGGAATGAACAGAACAGGGAATCATCCAGTGATCCCTCCCCCGTTGCCCATTCCCAGCTTCTGACAATCAGAGGTTAGGGACATCATCCTTACCCAGGATGGACCTATTCTCCATGGATGTATCTAGCACTTTTTTGAACCCTGTTAAATTCCTGGTCTTCACCACATCCTCTGGCAAGGAGTTCCACAGGTTGACAGCGCACTGCATGAAGAAACGCTTCCTTTAGTTTGTTTTAAGCCTGCTACCTATTCATTTCATTTGATAACTCCTCGTTCTCGGGTAATGGGATTCTTGCAGATTCTTCCTGCCTAACGTCTCAGATGCAGCTCTTCCTCACCATCCACATGGAACATGTGCTCCGGCTTCTCTTCCAAGCCCTCTGCAAGCGATCATCTCCCATTCTCCAGCCACAGGTCCTCTCCTACCTCCCATCAGCCCACGAGGTCAGTTTCCACCACCTGCTTGTTCGTAAGTCCTTCCATACCCTGTCTGCTTACTGCCACGCCAGCCTTCACGCTTGGGAGAGGCTACAAAACTAACTAACCACGGACTGCTGGTGTGCTGAGACCTCCCTCGGTTGTGCTGGCCAATACCGTCTCATTGGTTCCTAGCACTCCCTCGCCTGTCTGTGCCCAGTGGTTGTTTCGTCTTCGATTGGCAGCTCTTTGGGGAAGGGACTGTCTTGTTCTGTGTGTGTACAGCACCTGAGGCTGGGGGGGATGGCTGTGTGTATACAGCCCCACGCACTACGGATTGTGGGCCATGGCTGGGTATGTACAGCTCCAGGCACCATGAGTCGTGGACCAGAGCTGTGTTAGTCCAACCTAGGGATGTAAACTGTGCCATAACGGCCCCCATGCACACCAGGCCAGGCTAAGCCCGCTGTGCCACAGGCGGCTTGGGCCAAGCTGTGCTTGCAGCACCACCTCATGGGAGGGGGGGCTGCTCCCGCTGGGCTGGGCATGCTATGGGGGGGCTGCTCTAGCCTAACTGGGCTCACTGTGTCACACTGCAGGTGGGGGGCTGATCTCCCCCAAGGGGTCACAGGTTAACCAGTAAGCATCACCCGTGAAAGGTCATGCACTCTGGGTAACTGCTTACTCCTTAGGGTCAGTCCTGAGTCCGACAGGGTCATGGTCCAGGACTGGCTCTCATAGGGTACGTCTAGATGACAGGCTTTTGTCGACAGAAGTTTTGTCGACAGAGCTTCTGTCGACAAAGAGCATCTAGACTGCAGCCAGTTCTGTCGACAGGTGAACGGAAACGTGGCTCGTGCGCTCACCACTGCGGTGATAGCGACGAGGAGTCATGTGGCACCTTATAGACTAACTGAAGTGTAGGAGCATAAGCTTGCGTGGGCAAAGACCCACTTCGTCAGATGCATGGGCAAAGACCCACTTCGTCAGACCTACGAAAGCTTATGCTCCTACACTTCAGTTAGTCTATAAGGTGCCACAGGACTCCTCGTCGCTTTTGCAGATTCAGACTAACACGGCTACCCCTCTGATACTTGACACTGCGGTGATTGATTCAGTTTTAATTTTGCAATGTATTTTTTTTAAAAATACAGAAGGAGGGAGAGACTGGGAGAAAAGTTCAAGAACATTTTAGTTATCATGCCCCGATATTTTTCCCCCCTCTGGTCCAAATTTTTCAACATTTCAACATTTGGAAATATGGGAAAAAACGTGAAAAACTTTGAATGAAATTATTTCCCCGTTTTTTTTAAAAGCGGCTCCAGGTCCAATTCACTTCCATCTTTAGCTTCTATTTTAGCACCTCTAAAATTTAGGCCAGCCAGTGTGCCCTGGTCTACACTAAGACTTTGTTTCAAAATAACTCCCCTTAGGTGGAATTTATAAGCGGACAGTCCACACTACCACACCCATTACTTCCAAATAATGGGCTGCTTATTTCAAATCGATACTCCTGGTTTCCTTAGGGAATCACGCTAATTTCAAAATGGTTATTTTGAAAAAGCGAAATAACGCCGGAGATTCCACAAGATTGCTATTTCAAAATAGTTATTTTGAAATAGCAATCTTGTGGAATCTCCGGCGTTATTTCGCTTTTTCAAAATAACGACTCCCCAGAGTCATTCAAACTAATTACTTTCTGGTACTTCCTGGGGCTCTAAGTCAAGGTAGCACATCCTCATTAATGGAACCTGCCTTGGACTAATTTCGGAGCTTCCTTTTTGTTCTTTCAGAATAGTTTCCTACTATAGACACGGCCTGTGGTTGGTCTGAAGATTGCCATATTTATTCTGAACACAAAGGAGAATATTTCTGTAAAGGATACAGAAAACTTATTAGCCTGTTTTTGAATTACAGGCCATTAAAATTATCGTATTTTGAAAGACTGCCTTCTCAACACAAACCCCACTTTCATCAATAATCTCAAAGCAGAGGCTAACCACAAAGCCCTTTTGGAAAAAAAGAAACATAAAAATGATACCTTCACACACTAATGTCACATATTGATCTCCTTCAGATGCAAGTCTATGTGCATAAATAATTTTATCATGCATCAATCCTGTTTTACACTCTTCCCAGTAAGTAGCATTATTCTCAAGAAATGAAATGAGAAGTCAGAGGATGCCACTGTCAGTTGATAAATATAGCAGTGATATTGCACATTTACAAGTGCCCATTAAAAGAACATACTTAGGTACCTAAAACAATGTGAGGAAATTAACGCATAAAATAAATCCATGGGTGGTTGTGTTGTGATGAAACACGCCTGGCTTCACGTGTGATAACAAAGACTTTAAGCTGTTTAAGATTTATAACGACATCCAGCTCTTACCTTTAGATCTCAAAGCGCCACACGGTTGGTAATGTATTTATCCCCACAATGACCAGGTGAAGGGGGGAAACATTACTAGCCCCAAGCTAAGTGACTTGGCAGAGATCCTGCAGGCAGTCTGTGGCAGAGTACGGCACTGAGCTCAGGTATTCCAGCTCCTAGGCTTGGGAAGCGGATTTCTTTCTAATCCCTTTTTCATTGCGGTGGACAAACTGTCGCTCAGCAACATTAGCTGCTATTTTTATCTCAGTGTTTTGGCTTTGGATTGAAGGCAGAATTATAAAACACTGAGTCAAGCCGGACTGCATGGGCTTAGAAAAGTCATGCTCCTCTCATCTACTACAATTTCTAAATGTGTCATCCAAACAGTGAGTAACGTGAACCAGAGGCTACATCTAGACTGTGTCTACACTGGCAAGGTTTTTCCGGAAAATCATTTGATTTTCCGGGAAAACTTGCCAGCTGTCTACACTGGCCGCTTGAATTTCCGCAAAAGCACTGACGATCTCATGTAAAATCATCAGTGCTTTTCCGGAAAAACTATGCTGCTCCCGTTCAGGCAAAATTCTTTTTCCGAAAGACTTTTGCCTGAAAGGGCCAGTGTAGACAGCACGGTAGTGTTTTCCGCAAAAAAGCCCCGATCACGAAAATGGCGATCGGGGCTTTTTTGCGGAAAAGCGCGTCTAGATTGGCCACGGACACTTTTCCGCCAAAAGTGCTTTTCTGGAAAAGCATCATGCCAATCTAGACGCGCTTTTCCGAAAATGCTTTTAACAGAATACTTTTCCGTTAAAAGCATTTTCGGAAAATCATGCCAGTGTAGACGTAGCCCTAGACTGCAGGCTTCTTCCGGAAAAAGCTTTTCTGGAAGAGATCTTCTGGAAAAGCTTATTTCGAAAGAGAGCGTCCACACAGCAAAAGCACAACGAGAAACGATCTGCTTTTTCGAAGGAGATCGTCCACACTGATTGGACGCTATCTGGTATTTCAGTTGTGATGTGTCTGGACGGAGTGGCCCCCAGGGCATCTGTGTTATGTCCTGGAGGTCTCTACTTTCGAAAAAACTCCCTCTTTTGTGTCCACGCGCACCTTTTTCCGAAAATGCTTTTCCAGAAAAAGGCTTCTTCCTCATAGAATGAGGTTTACCACCATCGGAAAAACCTGGAGTAGGAAGCTGGTTAATTGCCCAGGGCTCTATGACACAGGGGGAACCATGAAGCTAAGTTTCTCAGGCTTTGGTGTTAGGGCTCAGGGCTGTACCTTTCTATCTTGGGCCCAGTGGGTTTAATTCCAGCCATATTTTGTGTCCCCTCAAAACCTGCTCACAGCCCCACGGGGGCCCTGGACCCTTGATGGAGAAGTTGGATTCTCCCAAAGGCCCTCACAATAACCTATTAAGGCAACAGCATTGTTCTGAGTTGAAGGGGAAAGTCTGTCACCAATGAGAAAAGAGCAAGCAGGCAACCCAAAAAGTAGAACTCTCTCTCCAGTTCTGTACATGGTTCACAGCAGGAGACCGTAACGTTTGAGACTAAGATTATGAATGGTTTAGAAAAGAGCTAAGCAGAGAGGTGTGGCAGCTCGGAATATGGCAGAAGCACAGACCACAAGAAATTTGGGGTTGATGGATGCCAGGTCATACACATGGGACAGAATATTTGGGACTGACCGCACACATGCAGGGCTCTAAATTAACCGTGGCCACTCGGTACAATGACCTGGCAGTCCTTGTTCAGTGCGGAGCGGCTGCCAAAAAAACCAACAAAGTCTCGGGCTGTATCAAGTATGTGACAGAAAACAAAACAAAAATACTTGATAATAAAACTGCTATTTAGCCAGCAGTATTCATTGGCTGGGAATACTGTTCTCTCTCTAAAGACAGGGAGAGGCAGAAAGGATGTTCAGAGATCAGGAATGGGAAAGATTTTAATATGCATTGGGATTGAAAAGGTTGAGACTTTTAATTTGGCGGGGAGATGAATGAGCAGGAACGTGACTGGAGGTATATAAAATTATCAGGGGCAGAAAGGTAAAATCAAGTGCACTAACAGAAGCACTGAAAGGCAACACATATAAAACTAGTACAAGAAACAGATTACAAAATGCATTGCTATAGCCAGTGGAACTCCTCGACACAAGATGTCATAGAGACCTAGCGTTTAGCTGGATTCAAAACAGGTTTAGACGTGTGTGACTGGTAAATGCATCTGGTTACATTAGATAAATTAAAAGTTGGCAAAGGACATAAAACCGGAAACTTCAGAGTATAAAGCAACAGCTAACTGGTGCAAGGACTCATCATCTGTAGGCAGGTTATTCTGTAATTGTCCATTAATAATAAATAACAACAATAATATCTCTGGCTTATACAGTGTTTTTCACCTTTAGATTTCAAGGTGCTTTACCAAGGAGAGTAGTATCATTATTCTCATTCTATACATGAGAAACTGAGGCACAGATAGGAAACATGACTTGACCAAGGTCACCCAGTAAGCCAGTTGCAGAGAAGGGAATCTCACCAGGTCTCTTGAGTCCTAGTCTACCATGCAGTCCACTAGCCTACACGTCTGTGCAAAGGAGCTGGAGTGGGCCCTTGTCCGGGACCACATACAGGGCTGGCTGGGCTGTGGCACTGATCAGATAGGACAGATCCTAGATCCTTAGATAAACACACGTACCCAGAGTTCTAGGAACTGCCAGCCTGGATCAGAGCACAGGCTCCCACAGTCCCGAGGCAGGAGACTTCCGTGTAAGGTGCCTGAAATGGTGTAGGAGGAAATGAAGGGGTAACCAGCCCCCAAGTCATCACGAGGGAAAGATATTTTTTGGCATTTCCTATAACAACCTTGGATGCTCTTAGATACGGCCACGTCTAATCTTTTACACAACTCACAAATCCTTAATCCACACCCCCGTCTGCTACCGCCCGCAGCACGCTCCTTCTGCCACCGGCCACTCTCCACGCACCCCTTCAACCATGCAGCAGCGCCGTGCGGGAGCGAAGCCACGGCGACGAACCGAGCCGCACAGACCAGGGAAACCGAGGCAGGGAGAGTAAGGCCAACCTTTATGGAACGTTGCCACTGCTTCTGTGCACTTCGGGCTGGCCTGCCCTGCCGCTGGGTCAAGGAGCTGCGGGTCCCCGTCCCCCCCAGCTGCGGGCCCTCGTCCCCCCCGGCCATGGGGCGCAAGGCATCTCGAAGTTTGCACCTGAACAACGGAGGCCCCCAACGGACACGCTGCCTGGCGTGACCGACGGTCAGAGCCGACAGAGTCCTCAGGCACACACGCCAAACTCTGCCGCGGGACGTGCCCAGCGCCATGTGGCCGAGGCGCACCCCACGTGGCATTTGTCATCGTCTTCCCGCCTCCAGCTTCGCCTTGGCAGCCCCGTCCCTGCCCTCACCCCCTTGCCTTTTGCTCCCTCCATCCCCCAGCTTCTTCCCGGGCCTCGGATTTCCTAGCCGATGAATACATTACCGCCTCCTTCCGCCACACCTCGCAGCCGCTCGCATGTCAGGCAGGGCGAGAAACAGATGAAGTATGAAAACCCTTTTCCTTTCCAAGCCGGCCCTCCCGGCGTTGGACTAGCCGCTCGGAAACAGCGCAGGCTGCAGGCGAGCCGCCGAACCAAACTCACACCATATGCAGGTGGCGGGAAAGGAGACCTCCCTTCCCCCACGCCAGACCTCTCTACTCCCCTGGGGCAAACTCTCCCTCTGCACGCTGACGCACGGCCAAAGTCCAGCCTGTCTGCTTTGGGAAAGGGCCGTCTGTCTGTCCGTCTGCCTGTCTGCTCGGGCCAGTAGCACCTGGGATCACGGCAGGGCACACACAGGGCAGCATCAGGGATGCGCTTTTAGGTGGGGTGGGGTTGAGGAATACTGAAGCATGGATTCTCTGTTCCCATTGCACAGAAAAGGGGATCTGAGCCTTCTTGAACCAGCTGCAAGCAATGTGCCTGCTCCTTTTTTCCATCTGTGTGCAGAATCAATTTTGTTCTGCGCACCAAAGCTTGTGAGGATGTGCACCACCCATAAATATACATGCTGCCAGCTCTGAGCACTGTGCTAAACATCTGGGTGGCACCTCAATCTCTCCTTGGCAGCCGCCCAAGCGCTCTGCTTACAGGGAACCCTGGCCACAAGGACTCTCGTTTGTACCCACACCCACCAGCGACTGGCCATAAATGCCTGACTGGCCCACTGCAGGCTAGCTTTCCCACCCAGGGAAAGCCCCCTCCCCAATGCTCCCAATCTAGTAGCTGCTATGTAAAGAGCGGGTTGTGTCCTGTTTAATTTTGGAGAGAATTGCCAGCCTTAGCCCTCTACACAGGGCCTGTCTTGGTATGTATGCACGCCAGTGAAACTGAGACACCAGTTCTGTGTTGTTGCAGCATGTCAAAAAACCAAACACAGGCAAAGAGGCTGTGCCCTTGCCTGCGGACATTATATTCGTTTTCTTCCTGTGGTGCCTCACTTACAGCATCACATCACCAGGGCTGGGCTGACGCGCATGACAGCTGGGGATAAAGCATTCTGGCTTTGGAACGCACTTGCGGAGGGAGATCTGGGGGAATCAAGGCTCCCATCATCATTAGGGAACATTAGAGGAGACTGAGGGGGATATGACAGAGGTCTATAAAATCATGAGTGGTGTGGAGAGGGCTGATAAAGAAAAGTTATTTATTAGTTCCCATAATAGAAGAACTAGAGGACACCAAATGAGTTAAAGGGTAGCAGGTTTAAAACTAATAAAAGAAAGTTCTTCTTCACACAGTGAGTAGTCAACCTGTGGAACTCCTTGCCAGAGGAGGCTGTAAAGGCTAGGACTATAACAGAGTTTAAAGAGAAGCTAGATCATTTCATGGAGGTTAGGTCCATAAAAGGCTATTAGCCAGGGGATAGAAATGGTGTCCCTGGCCTCTGTTTGTCAGAGGCTGGAGAGGGATGGCAGGAGACAAATCGCTTGATCACTGTCTTCGGTCCACCCTCTCTGGGGCACCTGGTGCTGGCCACTGTTGGAAGACAGGATACTGGGCTGGATTGACCTTTGGTCACCCACCTCCAGACAAGCAGAGGCCAGCGACACCATTTCTACCCGTTCTGGCTAATAGCCATCGATGGGCCTAACCTCCAGGAATCTATCTAGCTCTTTTCTGAACCCTGTTAAAATCTTAGTCTTCACCGCATCCTTTGGCAAGGAGTTCCACAGGTTGACTGTGCGCTGCGTGAAGAAAAACTTCCTTTGGTTTGTTTTAAACCTGCTGCCCATTCATTTCATTGGGTGACCCCTAGTTCTTATATTGTGAGAATAAATAAATAACTTTTCCTTATTCACTTTTTCCACACCAGTCATGATTTTAGAGACCTCTATCCTATCCCCCCTTTTAATCTCCTCTTTTCTAAGCTGAAAAGTCCCAGCTTTTTGAATCTCTCTTCATATAAGACTCATTCCAAACCCCTCATCATTTTTGTTGCCCTTTACTGAACCTTTTCCAATGCCAAGAGATCTTTCTTGAGATGTGGCGACCACGTCTGTACACAGTATTCAGGTTGTAGGCGTACCATGGTTTTATACAGAGGCAATAAGACATTCTCTGTCTTATCCTCTATCCCTTGTTTAATGATTCCTAACATCCTATTTGCTTTTTTGGCTGCTGCTGCACTCGGAGTGGATGTTTTCCGAGAACTCTACAATGACGGCAAGCTCTCTCTTTACACCCTTTTTAGTTCTAGCCCCCTGGCCTGACAGCCCCCTCCCGCAAGCAGAGGGCGGACCCCTGAAAGGAGAACAGAGAGACCCCACGGAGTCCACTGCAGACTCCACTCTCGCTATCGATTGTGCGCGGAAGGACAGCGTGCTGGAGGGACAGCGAGAGAGAGATCTCATACTTAGAACTCTTGAAACTCATCCATCTGTAAATAAAGTGACTCCTGGTAATGAAAGAGCTCCTCCACAGGTGCTGAGCTCAGCAGATTTCTCTACAAATGATTCCTATTACAGTAAAAAATAGCATCGCTAGTGCCTATTAGACAGTCCAAGCCTGACATAAAAGCGGCATTAAAGAAAAACATATGTTCGTGCCACCCGTCTTTATAGAGCAGTGAGGAACTCTGATGGGCTCCAATGGAATCCACGTCTATTACTGACCCAGCCAGCCCAATGCCCGCACCCCCTGGCAAAGCACTGCAAATACACAAAGGCTTCCCAAAGGCCGCTGCTCAGAAACGAAAGTACACGGTGCCCCAGAAAGCAGTCCCAATTCCTACCGTGGGCCTCATCGCGCTGGTATCTGAGAGTGTCAGGCAAAGCTCGGCTGCACCCTCGCAGCAGCCCTGTGAAGCAGGGGCGCATCAGAGCCCCCTGTTTGCAGAGGGGAAACTGAGGCACAGCGAGGTTTCCGCCTGCAAAGGCAGGATCAAACCCAGAGTTCCCAAAATGCCTAGGATGGTGAGGGAACAACGGCTGCATTCGGCTGCATCCTCGATCTCCACTACAGATAGCACCGGCAAATTCCTCTCAATTCTTCATTTGCAACCGCACCATCATCTAGGAGCTGTACCCTCCCTGGGGATCCCTGAGCGCATGTCCCCTCCCCAGCCATCCTCCTAGCCTGTGCTGTACTATTGGATCTATCACACTGCCCACTAAAGAGATGCTAGAGGTCGGACCTCTTTAATCCGGACTTCCCTCGTCCGGCACCATGCATGGTTCGACATCCCTGTGGATGCTCCCAGGTTGGCGCATTCACGGGGAACAGCCAGGGCCCCTCAGCAACTCCTCCCACACCCTCATACAGCTACTGGAGCACGCCAAATAGCTCATTTGTGGGGTGCTAGCACAGGGAGGGAGGGGGAGGAGTGGGGCCGGGGTGGGGGGGGGGGAGAGGCAAGATGGCTGTGGAGCCGGGGATCAGGAATACAGCGCCGCAGCCGGTGGTGAGCACCAGGAGTGCAGCCTCTTTCCCTGTGCACCGCCCCCTCCCCCAGTCCGTGCAGGCCCCTCTGCTGCCCCCGGAGCAGAGCCCTGCTGCCCCCGGAGCAGAGCCCCGCAGCCCGCAGGAGCAGAGGGGCCGGCAATGACCTGCCCTGGTCCGGCACACGTAAGCTGGGGCCAGTCAGATCCCGAGGGGGCCGGCCCAGGGAGGTCCCACCCGGTAATGCAGGGAGGGAAGGCACAGCCTTCCCAAAACTGCCTACACGCCATGGCTGCCGGGAAGGCTGGGGCCACGGTGCAGCCCGGCTCCCTGGCTGCTGGAGAGGGCTGGGGCCGGGGCTGCAGCATGACAGCCCTGGCCCTCCAGGTGGCCAGGAAGAATTGGACTGGGCTGGGCGGGGCTTGGCTCCAGGGGCGGGGCCTCAGGCAGAAGGGGCGGGGCTTGGGCTTGCCTTCCCCAACTGGGCCTTCACCTGCCACCCATGTCTGCATAGGGTTGCCAGGTGTCCAGTATTGGCCCGGACAGTCCGTTATTTGCGGCTTCTGTCAGGTAAAAAAAGAAAAACAGAAAATACTGGACTGTTTTTTTCAGACGGAAGGTCAGCAGGGACATTTTCCCCTTCCCGTGTCTTGCGGGGGCGGAGTGAGCAGGGGGATTTAAAGGTGCAGCGTCTTTTTTTTTTTCCAAGGTTGGTTCCCCCGCCATTTTTTTTTTTTTTTGCTCAACCAATTTTTTTCCCCACCGTGTTCAGGAAAACAACCTTACGTCTGCATCTGAATCAGGCAGTTTTCTCCTCCATGCTGCCGGGAGCCAGCCTACGCTAGGAGAGACAGGCTCCCTGCTTTGTCACAGCCTGCTCAGCCGCTGCGCCCGCCCGCTGAAGGATGCTCAGTCATGCTGGGGCAGGGAAGGTGCATGGGCAGGTTGGTTGATGTGGCAGCCATGAGGCGCTGGAGCATGCTCAGTGCTAAGCTTTGGAGAATTTAGCTTTCAGACCTTACCAAGCCTCTCCTGAGCACGGGCACACTCTAGAAGAGTGTTGAAAGGAGAGAAAAATCGTTCTCCTTGGCCTCTGAGGACAGGACAAGAAGCAAGGGGCTTAAACTGCAGCAAGGGAGGTTTAAGTTGGACATTAGGAAAAATTCCTGCCTATCAGGGTGGTGAATAAATTGCCGAGGGGGGTTGTGGAATCTGCATTTTTGGAGACATTTAAGAGCAGATTGGACAGACACCTGTCAGGGATGATCTAGACGGCGCTTGGTCCTGCCGTGAGGGCCGGGGACTGGACTCGATGACCTCGCGAGGTCCCTGCCAGTTCTAGGATTCTATGATGTTTCAAAGGTTCATCATGGGACCAAAATTCACAGGAACAGGAAAAGAGAATGTGGCACCACCGGTGACTCCTTTCCTCAATGTCAAGTCCCCCCTCCAGAGCCAGGAGGGGTGGGAGAGGTTGGAGGTCCTCGACAGAACATTGGCAAGAATGTTTTTTTTTTTTAAAACAAAGCCCAAACACTGAGTTTTCTGGACTCTCGTATTCTGGAAGCGGCTGAACTGTTTGAGTTTGAGCGGCTGAAACTTTCCCAAAAATTCTACCTGAGACAAGCACCTGGCATGGGAATGTGTAGCCTGAACAGTTACAGTTTGACGTTACAACTGGAAACAGGCGCTTATAATTGGAAGTGTCAGGCAACCTTAACAGTAGGTAATGCGACCAGATCTGCCCATAATCACGGGAAGGAAGGAGAGTCAAAGATAAACATGAGGCTAAGTTATTGGGTGGAGATTTTTGGACATTCTGCTCCCCGTGCCTTTCTGCTCTCCCTGAGAGCTGCCTTCATTTCTCTTTGTAGAATTGTCATCCAATGGAGGCCCCAGCCCTGCAGGCTGATCCACTTGGCTCTTGCACCCACAGGGAGACACGCAGAAGTGGTCCCCGGCAGGATCGGAGCCACAGACGGCTCCGCCCAAACCAGCGTGAGGAAGCCCCGGCCAGTTGGCTCCCATGACCCTGATTAATACCAGCGGGGCATCCGGCCCATTGGCTCTAAGGGAGCGCTGACAATTTACACCACCTAAGAATATGGCCTAATAATTAGCACCAACTGAAGGGGTCGGATCCAGGTCAGAGCACAACGTGTTTTGTATAAAAAAAGAAAAGAAAAATAAACTTTGCATTCAACAGGAGCTGAGATGCCATGGAGATTGCTAGGAGTGACTGGGTGCACTGTAGTTCCCTGTGAACATTCCAGTTCGGATAAGGGGTGTGGCTATACGTGTGAGACTCCTCCCCCATTTGAGAGGCTCCTCCCCTTTCTGAGCAAAGCACACTGGTGCACAGAACGTAATCTGGTATGAATCCCTCATACCAAAAAGTTAGCCTCTCGGTTTTCCACCTTAACCTTCAAACTATTTCATGTTGCGCTGCCACTGCTCCTGTTTTGCAAAGCCCAGAGCTTAGGCAGCGCCAGTCCTATGCTGTAGGCGCTCTGCTCGGCCATGTGGAGAGTCCCGCTGGGCCGTGTGCAGAGTCTACTCGGCCGTGTGCAGAGTCCCCCTGGGCCGTGTGCAGAGTACCGCTCAGCTCTGTGCAGGGTCTACTCGGCCATGTGCAGAGTCCCCCCGGGCCGTGTGCAGAGTCCCCCCGGGCCGTGTGCAGAGTCTACTCGGCCATGTGCAGAGTCCTGCTGGGCCATGTGCAGAGTTTACTCGACCATGTGCAGAGTCCCCCCGGGCCGTGTGCAAAGTCCCCCCGGGCCGTGTGCAGAGTCCTGCTGGGCCGTGTGCAGAGTCCCGCTGGGCTGTGTGCAGAGTCTACTCGGCTGTGTGCAGAGTCCCGCTGGGCCGTGTGCAGAGTCCCGCTGGGCCGTGTGCAGAGTCTACGCGGCCATATGCAGAGTCCCGCTGGGCCGTGTGCAGAGTCTACTCAACCGTGTGCAGAGTCCCGCTGGGCCGTGTGCAGAGTCTACTCGGCCGTGTGCAGAGTCCTGCTGGGTCATGTGCAGAGTCCCGCTGGGCCATATGCAGAGTCTACTCGGCTGTGTGCAGAGTCCCGCTGGGCCGTGTGCAGAGTCTACTCGGCCATGTGCAGAGTCCCGCTGGGCCGTGTGCAGAGTCCTGCTGGGCCGTGTGCAGAGTCTACTCGGCCATGTGCAGAGTCCCGCTGGGCCGTGTGCAGAGTTCCAGTGTGGGAGCACAACTAACTTTGCACGGCAGCCAATCCAAGGAGCGGGTCTATGGAGAATCAGGCCCCATCCCCCGCCCCGGGGCGCGGGCTGTCTGTCTGGGGGCACCAAGCCAAACCCGCTGGGGTCCTCCCTGCTTTCTGACTTGGTCCAGTTCCCGCCAGAGCCAAGAGGGGAGTCTTGGCTCAGCCCCACCCCCTGCACCGCCTGGGAGCCGGGCGGGTGGGTGGTGCGCTGTTCACACTTGGGCTGGCGCCGTCGAAGCGGCATCCCAGAGAGGCAGCCAGGAGGGGAGGGAGACTCGCAGCCAAACCTCGGCTCTTCGGAATCAAGGAACGCGGCCGAAGGATTGACCAGTCCCTGCGGCCTGGGGTCTCCGCTGGCCGGTCCGGCTGCCTGCTGGGAAGGGGTGGGGGGACTGCATTCAGTAAGGGGGCGGCTGCTCCGAGCCACGCCGGAGCCCCCTGCTTGCAGCACTACCGCAGGCGTTTGGTGTGCGTGCAAGATCTCTGCTCACGGAAGCTCCGGGGTTACTTCAGTCGCTCACGGCGCAGCCCCCTTGTGTGGGGAGAGCCAGGCCCCCCTCACGGAGCGGGACCCGCTTTCGGGTCAGGGCAAGGAATGGACGCCAACCCCCTCCCACCCCCACTCCTCCTTCCAGCCCCGCTTCTTCGAAAGCTGCTGGAACAGAGCCGGGTTTGGGGGGAGAGGGGAGGGGGCCTCGTTCTCTTTCTCCACCCACACTGCACATTTGGGGCTAGGGGTGGGGGGTGAGCTCTGGAAAAGCCAGCGCCGCGGGTAGCCGGAGGCAGGGCTTTCAGCACCTGCTGCTAGGAACTCGGACGCTGACCCGAGAGGGGGCGAGGGGAAGGATTCCAGAGGCTTTTGGCAGTGCGAGGCGTTCCGTGCACACTCGATGGCTCCTTTGGGTGTCAGCGCATGAGCTCAGTGCAGACGGCGTGCAAGGCGTGCCGGAGTCACGTGCACGGGTGGGCCCCCCTGCGGATGCAGGGAGCGAGGCTGGAATGTAGGGGAGGGTGTGCACATCCCTGCGGTCTGTATGCACGTCCACAAACACAAGCACAGTCTGCTGATCTCCCCCCCCCAGCGTGCCACGGGGACGCACGCACACGCAGCAGAGATCTCACGGCATGCCTCGGTGCACGAAGGCCTGTGTTGCACGCGCACACGCCCACACCCCAGCCTTCGCTCTGCGTGTCGCCACGTGGGCACACCGATGTGTTTGTGCACCCGGCTATTCTGCGTGTCAGCGTGCGTTTCGGGGGCTGTGTGCGTCGCCTGCGGCCGCCCCTTCGCACCCGCGCGTGCCCCCCAGAGCACGTCTGTCGGCACATGCGAGCCGCTCGACCCGTAGAACGTGACTGACACTAGGACACAGCCGCGGCTCCCGTGCTGGCCGCCGCGGCCCTGACGTACTCTCCCCAGGTATGGCTGATTGTTAAACCAGGATGAAGCAGGAGGGATGGAAAGTGGATTAGCAAACCCCGCAGCTTTGTTTCCCGCTGCTGTCCCTAGCACGGGCCGTTTTTCCAAGCGCAGCCGCTGCCAGAAGGAAGAGCTGGAAGAGGGTTAACCCCTGAGCTCCTTGCTCAGGCAGGTGCAGCCCCTCACAGCGGACAGTTTATCACCCCCTACGGGTAGAAGGGGGATTTTACCCCACACCCCAAAGCAACAACTTGCTGCTTTCTCTACATGGAGTCGCCTTTAAGTTTCCCTGAACAACCCACCCGCCCCCCCGGTACCAGGACAAGGAACGGGGACAGCTCCCCTAACTGCCTGCTACTGATCCGTCTCACCTCCTTCCTGCCCCCCCATGGCGGCTCTGCGCCCCGTATGCTCGGCTAACGGGGAGACAAGCAAACCTTCCTGGCAGAGAGAGGCAGGCAGTGGAGATGGGGGGTGACCACCTGGCTCCCAACAATGTTTTCAACTCCCTGCGAACAAACTGCCCCGACAACTCCACCTTCTGTCTGTCCTGTTGCCCCTGGGGCTTCCCTGACCCGTGCCGGGCCCTCGGCCTGGGATAGCGCAGGCCCAGCGCCTCTGCAGCTCGAACCCTCCCAGCATGGGGAGAAGAAAAGCCATGTGGCCTCAGCCCCATGCAGAGCGGCTCTCCGGGCTGGGGAAGGGCGAGGCCGACGACGGGACGGAGGGAGACGGGACGGAGAAGGCCGCGGCGGTCGCTGGCCCATCCGCAGACGCGAAGGCCCGGGCCAGCCCTGCCTTGTGGCGAGCGGGAGGGCGGGGCCCGCCAGTCCAGCCTGGGGAATGAAGGCATCGCCTTCCTGATGCGGCTCCTCTGTCGCGAAAGGGATTTGCGCCGAGCACGCTGCAGTAGCCGCCGTACGGCTTGGGACTCTGGGGTCCGGAGTTCTGTGGCCTGGCAACATTGTGGAGGGGGGCTCCCGGGGAAAAGCCGGGCCCTGCACTCAGCAACGCCACATAGCTCGTGTGCAGTGCTCCGGCTCCGGGAGGAAGGAGTTAGGATGGGGATCATGGGGGGGGAGGGGGGGAGGGAAGAGGCATGGGGACTGGGCATCCCAGGCCTGCACTCTTGGTCCCTGGCTGTGGAGCCCCACAGCCGCCCCCCGTCTCTGAGCACCCCGCCAAGTCCTGCAACCGAGAAAGGCTCCAGTGTGAACATCGCAAGCCCGGCCCTGTCTTTGGGGCCAAAGGGAACAAGGACGGTTTCTCCCGTGCAGTCTCCTCCCTCCAGCACAAACATCCAGGAAGCATCAATTGTCTGCTTTGACTGAAGCATCCTGCATTATTTACCACGTGCCTCCCAACTAAGCACTCTCTCCCTGGAGCGTTTCTGGAACACAGACGTGCCGGGAGCATCTGCACGGGCCCATCCTGTGCACGACACAAAGGGTCTAGAGTCTCTGCCAACATCCACTCCGTCGGCAGCAGCAGTCAAACGAGCAAACCGAATGTCCGGAATCATTGAAAACAGGACAGAGGATAAGACAGAGAAGATCTTATTGCCTCTGTATAAATCCAGGCGACGCCCACAGCTTCAATGCTGCGTTCGGACGTGGTCGCCTCAGCCCAGAAAAGATAACCTGGCATTGGAAAAGGTCCAGAAAAGGGCAACAAAAATGATTCGGGGTTTGGAAAGGCTGCCATATGAAGAGAGATTAAAAAGACTGGCACTTTTCAGAAAAGAAGAGGCTGAAAGTATGTCATCCTGTGGGCTAAAGTCGAGTTAAACTACGCAACTTCCGCTCTGTCAATTACGTAGTTGAAGTCCAAGTAGCTTAACTCAGCTTTAGACGCTGTCTACGCAGCAAGAAGACCACTCTTCCTTCGACTTCCCTTATTCCTCATGAAATGAGGGTCACAGAAGTCGGGATAAGAAGCCCGTTATTTCAAAATTATTTCAGAATAACGAGCTTGCTGTGTAGATGCTCACTCTGTTATTTCAAAATAATGTTCGGTATTTCGAAATAAGCATGCAGGGTAGACATAGCCCGAGGGGGGATATGGTAGTCCATAAAATGTTGACTGGTGTGGAGAAAGAGAATAAGGAAAAGTTATTTACTTATTCCCACACTATAAGAACTAAGGGTCACCAAATGACATTAGTAGGCAGCAGGTTTAAAGCAAACCAAAGGAAGTTTTTCTTCACACAGTGCACAGTCAACCTGTGGAACTCCTTGCTGGAGGATGGTGTGAAGACTAGGACTTTAACAGGGTTCAAAAAAAAATTCATGGAGGTTAGGTCCATAGATGGCTGTTAGCCAGAATGGGTAGGAATGGTGTTCTTAGCCTCTGTTTGTCTGGAGGTGGGTGACAGGGGAGGGATCACACGAGGATTCCCTGTTCTGTTCCCTCCATCTGGGGCACCCGGCATTGGCCGCTGTCGGCAGACAGGACACTGGGCTACATGGGCCTTTGGCCTGACCCAGTCTGGCCCCGCTGGTGTTACTATGTTATGTTCGTAGGAGCCTGTGGCTCTGCGCCAGGACGCAGCAAGACTTTGGAAGCCCCCTGGTCTCTCCTCCACACTCTGTCCGGGATGCATCCCAGCTAGTCCCTGGCTCCAGCAGAGAGAGCCTGGGGGGCGCAGAGCACGGGGCCACGACACTGCCCAGGCCCGGCCCCCGGGAGCCGCACACCCCAGAGCTGTACGCCTGTTAGGGAAGGCGGCCGACCCCTGGGCAGGGTGGCGCTGGTGGACAGCAGCAAGGGAAAGGAGTTTGAGATTGTTTTGCCAGCCCATCCCAAAAGGCCCCGGCCAGTTCTGCAGACGGGTGCCTGGCCCGGGCGAGGGTGCACCTGCCTCTGCCGTGCGGTGACGACCAACCCAGACTCCTCTACTGCCCGGCGCCTGCTGCAGGGCGCTGCCCTCCATCACGGGCATCTCAGGCAGGTCCAGCTGTGTGTCCTGCCAGCAGAGCGGGCCTGTGTCTTGGTATCTGCAGGGGCGAGCCCTTGGCGGCACAGTGGGAGCCATCGCGGTGGAAGGGCGCCTGCCGCTGCTTTCTCCGCAGGCTGGCTTCGCTCGCGCTGGCGGGGGGAGGGATGGCTTCTGCTCCGTGCCATGGCGCAGCCTGCATGCAGGCACTTTGCAATTAACTCCTTTTGACGCGGCCGGGAGACAAATGACTGTAATTTACAAATAGACTTTTATCTTCAAACGAACGCCTTAACCGACACCTATTGATTTCTGCTCTCCCGTCGGAGAACTTCCTGCAATTAAATTGTCACATCCCTAATACCCGTATAAAAACGAGCCAGCGACTGCATTTTCGCACCGCGCCTCCCCCCGAGCCCGCTTGCCAAGTTCTCTTTTCCTCCCGAGTGAGGGGGGGATCAAATTCAGCTAACCACTGGAAAGGGGAGCTTTTAGCTGCCTCGTTGGGGCTGCCCGCCAAGTCGCAGAGACAGCTCAGATTGTACCGACCCTCTCCTGGCTTGTCTCTAATGGGCCTGGCTCGTCGGGGAGCTGCGCCATGCGAGCCTGCGTCTCGGCTCAGGGCACGAGCCCAGCAAAACAGAGATCCGGGGAGACAGCGAGTTTCTTCTGTAGCTTTTTTAACCCAGTCTCAGCCAGAAGCGACCCGAGGCAGCCCCGTGCTGAGCACGCTACATGTAGGTACAAAGATCCGACCCGCTTCAATGCGGCTCACCTCTCCGTCGTCAGGGATTAGCATGGGGGCGGGGACACCAGGCCGCCAGTGGAGACGGGACCTCACCCTCGCTCTCCTCCCCCAGGGACCGACCGGGGACATTTCATGTATTGAAACAACTGTCAGCTCGCAGGGAAAGTCAGCCGGCTCAGCCTCCAGCTGCCGGTTAAAACTCCCTCTAAAGAGGGCCAGAGATCCGCACGGGCCGCGACACCATCTTGGATGCAATCTCAGAACACAAGACGCTGAGAGGCCGCAGCGGGGTCGCGCTCTGTAAGAGCACGTGAGGTGCAAATGGCTTTTCCCTCCAATGATGTTTCACCTTTTAATAGCTGAGATGCTTTCATCCCCACGACGCCAACACACTCATTTTCCCACTCTCTCCTCTGCGCTGCCGACTCTGTGCCAGAAGCAGAGACCGACCGGACCGTGCAGTGCACCTTGCCAATGCAGGATTGTTCCCTCCAGTGGATGGCCCAGTGATTGGCCCAGACTTGTTTTATTTTATGTTTTCTTCGCCCCGGCCTGGAACAGTGAATTCTACTCTTGGTTCTGCCAGTGCAAATCCGGAGTGATTTACACCCTGAGGCTGCTAACAGCCAATCGGCCAGATACTGCAACCCTAAAGCATGCAAAATAGCATGTCTGGCTATGTCTAGACTTCAGGCTTCTAACGGAAGAAGCTTTTCTGGCACAGATCTTCTGAAAAAACGTCTTCCGGAAGAACACATCGACACTGCCAAAGTGCATCGAAAAAGCCATCTGCTTTTTCGACAGCATCCACACTGAATGGACGCTCTCTCGCATGTGAGCTGTGGTTATTATGGGTGGAATGGCCATCAGGGCACCTGTGCTTTTTCCTCTTCTTGCGAAAGAACTCCCTATTCCCCGATTACACACGCCTTTTTCCGAAAGAGCTCTTTAGGAAAAGGCAGCCTTCCTCATTGAAAGAGGTTTACCAGTGTCGGAAAAACCCCTCTGTTCTTTCAATTTTCTTTCAAAAGAATGCGATTGCAGCGTGGACGTAGGTGAGGGTGTTTTGGAAAAACAGCCTTTTTTCCGAAAAAAACCCCTCTGTACTGTAGACATACCCTCTGACTTCAAAGCAGTGCCTCATGTGAATAAAGCACCATCGGACTAGAACAGGTCAAATGCAGTACCCGTCTATAAAATGAGGAATGAGGACAACTGGGGGGATTACAGACCAGTCTGCTTAATTTCAGTACCTAGAAAGATAATGGAGCAATTAATTAGGCGATCAATTTGGAAGCACCTAGAGGATAAGATGATAAGGAACTGTCAGCACGGATTTGTCAGGAATAAATCATGTCAGACTAACCTGGTAGCTTTCTTTGCCAAGCTAACAAGCATTGTGGATGAGGAGGAAGAGGGAGATGTGGTATATCTTGACTTTAGTAAGGCTTTTGACACAGTCTTGCATGAACTTCTTATAAACAAGCTAGGGAAACCTAGATGGAGTTACTGTAAGGTGCATTGGTTGGAAAATGGTTGGAAGTGGTTAGAAAATGGCCGCCAGAGAGTAGTTATCGGTGGTCTACAGTCATGCAGGAAGGAAATATTGAGTGGAGTTCTGTGGGGATTAATTCAGGGTCTAGTTCTGTCCCAGATCATCACCGGGGCTATGTCTAGACTGGCATAATTTTCCAGAAATGCTTTTAACAGAAAAGTTTTCCATTAAAAGCATTTTCGGAAAAGAGTGTCTAGATTGGCCACGGACGCTTTTCCACAAAAAAAAGCCCCAATCACCATTTTTGCAATCGGGGCTTTTTTGCGGAAAACAAATCTAAGCTGTCTACACTGGCCCTTTTGCGCAAAAGATTTGCGCAAAAGGGACTTTTGCCCGAACGGAGCAGCATAGTATTTCCGCAAGAAGCACTGATTTCTTACAGTAGGAAGTCAGTGCTTTTGCAGAAATTCAAGCGGCCAGTGTAGACAGTTGGCAAGTTTTTCCGGAAAAGCGGCTGATTTTCTGGAAAAAATGGCCAGTCTAGACACAGCCCAGTGGTTTACAGAATGGCATAGACAGTGCGCTTATGAAGTGTGTGGACAATACCACGTGGGGAGGGATTGTAAGGGCTTTGGAGGAGAGGGTGAAAATTCAAAATGATCTGCACACATGGGAGAAATGGCCTGAGGTCAAGAGGCTGATGTTCAGTAAGGACAAATGCAAAGTGTTCCACTTGGGGAGGAACAATCCGTTTCCCACCTACACAAAGGGAAGCGATGGTCTAGGGAGGAGCACTGCAGGAAGGGATCTAGGGGTCACAGTGCTAAAGCTAAATATGAGGCAACCATTCCTTACAATCCTATAATTTGGCCCAACATGGCCAGGCAGCCTCCGCTCCCAATGCCGCCTTACGGTAGAAGTAGATGCAGCTCAGTCTGTTTCTGTTCCGGGCTATGCTGGGTTCTACTGGCCCACTGGGCGGCCGCAAACTTCCTTGCCGCAGCCCCATCCCATTACGTTGGAGGACGCAGCACCAATCCGAGCCCTGCACAGTTCGTCTGCTCCCCCGGCCCTGGTCCGAAGCCCACTGCATTGTTGAGAGGCCTTCCATTGGCTTTGGGTCAGCCTTTGTCCTCAACACCTTTCTGATAAACGCAGGTTACCCCATCCCCCTTCACCCGCTGCCACACCCACCTTACAAAAGCTCCATGTAGGTTGTATTTCCTTCGTTTGTTTATGAGGCTATGTCTAGACTGCAGGCTTCTTTCGGAAGAAGCTTTTTCACAAAAGATCTTCCAAAAACCTTTTTCCGAAAAAGAGCATCCACACTGCCAAAGCGCATCGAAAAAGCCATCTGCTTTTTCAACAGATAGCGCCCACACCGAATGGACGCTTTCTTGCACGTAAGCAGTGATTACTATGAACGGAGCGGCCACCAGGGCACCTGTGCTTTTTCCTCTTCCCTCTTCTTCCGAAAGAACTCCCTCTTCCCCGTCCACACACGCCTTCTTCCAAAAGGGCTCTTTCGCAAAAAGGCTTCTTCCTTGTAGAAAGAGATTTACCAATGTAGAAAAAAAACCTTCAGTTCTTTCTATTTTTTTTTTTTCAAAAAAATAAAAGATTGCAGTTAGCACATGAGGTTTTTCGGAAAAACAGCTGTTTTTCCAAAAAATCTCTGCCGTGTAGACATACCCATGGATGGTCATGCAAGACAGTATCAAAAGCTTTACTAAACACAAGATATTCCACATCTCTCGCTTTCCCCCATCCACAAGTCTTGTTACCCTGGTAAAGAAAGCTGTCAAATTGGTCTGACATGATCGGAGGTCTAGAAAACATGATGGCTGTGTCTAGACTGGCAAGTTTTTCTGGAAAATCAGCAGCTTTTCCGGAAAAACTTGCCAGCTGTCTACACTGGCCGCTTGAATTTCCGGAAAAGCACTGACGATCTCATGTAAAATCATCAGTGCTTTTCCGGAAAAACTATGCTGCTCCCGTTTGGGCAAAAGTCTTTTTCTGAAAGACTTTTGCCCGAAAGGGCCAGTGTAGACAGCATAGTACTGTTTTCCGCAAAAAAGCCCCGATCGCGAAAATGGCGATCGGGGCTTTTTTGCGGAAAACCGCATCTAGATTGGCCACGGACGCTTTTCCGCAAAAAGTACTTTTGCGGAAAAGCATCCTGCCAATCTAGACGCGCTTTTCCAAAAATGCTTTTAACGGAACAGTTTTCCGTTAAAAGCATTTTCGGAAATTCATGCCAGTGTAGACGTAGCCCGTGTGATGGAAGACTGAAAGAATTGGGCTTGTTTAGTTTAGAAAAGAGAAGACTGAGAGGGGACATGAGAGCGGTTTTCAAGAATCTAAAAAGAGTGTTACAAGGAAGAAGAGGGGAAATTGTTCTCCTTGGCCTCTCAGGACAGGACAAGAAGCAAGGGGCTTAAACTGCAGCAAGGGAGGTTTAGGTTGGACATTAGGAAAAACTTCCTGCCTGTCAGGGTGGTTAAATACTGGAATAAATTGCCTGGGGAGGTTGTGGAATCTCCATCCCTGGAGATATTTAAGGGCAGGTTGGGCACACACCGGTCAGGGATGGTCTAGATGGTGCTTGGTCCTGCCATGAGGGCAGGGGACTGGACTTGATGACCCCTCGAGGTCTCTTCCAGTTCTGGTGTTCTGTGATACTATGATTTGTTCTTGACCAATCCATCTTCCATCTCCCCTGTATCAACCCCTATGGAAACCTGGGCACTAGGGGAACATGGCTTTGCCCTTCGGGAAACCCGTTCTCCTCTGACGTCTGAGGAGCAGCCGTGGGAAGCTGCAGGGAATATTCCTGGCTCTGTGGCATGCTGCAACACGGAGGCCGAACATCCCTGGAGCACAAGGGAAGGGTACGTCTGCACTGCAGCCGGGAGCACGCACAGAGCCTGTGGCAGCAGACTCCCACTCACGGGGATTGGGCGACCGGGCCTGCAGCTCAGACCTGGCTGGGGTGACCCTGCCCCGAGAGGGCCCCGAACGCAGCGTGGTACACTGGGGCAGCTGGCGCCACGCACCAGGCACAATGGGCTGCCAGAGCCACACTTGGCCCCGCCAAGGCAGAGGAACTGAGGGTTGAGGGAGGGATTCAGGAATCCCCATCTGCCCCTTCCTGCCCCCCAGGATAGCCTCACTGGAGCTCGGGAACCGGCAGCCCCCTCTCCCTCGGCCTCCAAGTCTACTCAGCGGTTGCCAGCGAGGTAGCCCCATGTGCTGAGGCCCAGAGCTTGGGCAGTGCCGACGTGTCTCCACCATCGGCTGCACCCAGAGCCCGCTGCGCCGTGCGCTTCTATTCAAGCCCTTGGGCTCCCGGCAGTCAGCCACATAGCAGCGTGGCTATGCTGGGCCGTGGGCTGTGGGTGACCTCCACTGGCTGCAGCACGGCCCAGCAGGGCAGGGGATGAGTCATTATGCAAGGAGGCTCCGAACCTGTCCGACCAGTTATCTCCCAGGGAGCGGAACAATGGGAAGAAGGGGAGTGGAGCCCTGGCTGGGGGTGGGGGGACAGGGCTGGAAGTGAGTTAGTTGGTTTTCTGTCTGGTATCATGGAGGAGGCAGCTTAAGCTACAGGCTGAGATTTAGGAGCCCAGTCTCCCCCATCTCAAGGGGGGCTGAGGCATCCCAGGCCTGCCCTGGAACCAGATTACACTTGTGCTGTGCTGTATCCTGGAGAAGCAATAAACTCCCTCTGTTCTACTGGCTGGTGGAGTCTGTTCGTGCCACTACGGGGGTGCAGGAGGTGGGGGATCCCGATGCGCCGCCACACCCACCACTTGGTATTTACGCCCCCCCCCAACTCCAGGGCCGGGGGTGCACACGTGGCTCTCCTACGGCCCCCCCAAGCGGGAGGAGGGAGACAAAGAACAGGAGAGCACGGGGGAGGGGTGTGACCCACGTCCCAGGGGACAGGATTCCAGGGGATGTGGAAGGGGTATCCTAGTTGGAGCAGAGAGTGGGGGTTCAGGCCTGGTTCCATGCCGGCTGCCCCAGGAGCCAGCCGGCAGCTGCAGCTTGTTTCTCCGATCCAGAGACTAGCTCCAGGACGGTGTAATAGGGATCGTCTCTCGGTGGCCCGCAACTGGGACGTAGCCCACCACGGTGCAGGCAACTGCTGTGCCTTGGCTGCTGCGCATTGCTGTACAGGCAGGGGTGTGCGCATCCCCGCAAGCAACATGGTGTCGGTTGTGTCATCACCCAATGGGAGCAAGGAGGCCCCCGGAGGGGGGGGAAGAGCAGCTCAGTGGACGGACAGGAGGATACTGTTGTGATGGGCCAGATCTTGGGGCAGCAGCCCAGGACTCAAAAGACCTGGGTTCCAGTCCTTGCTTTGTCACAGCCTTTGTGAGTGGTCTTGGGCAAGTCACTTAGCCCCACCGTGCCTCAGTTTCCCCTCTGTGCAAGGGGATCAGCGGCACAGCCCTGCCCTACAAGCAGGCGTGAGGATGAACGCATTCAAGGACATGAAGCCTTCTGGGATCAGGGATGAAAAGCCAGATGTGCCTGTTATTAGCTCGTGTCCTGGGAAGAAGCCGTGCACTGCAAAGAGGCGCAGTACAAAGTGAAAAAAGCCCCAGTTATAAAACTTGAAAGGGGAGGCGTGCCCAGAGGAGGTGTGATATTACATCTCTCCTAGCTACTGCTGCAAAGAAATGTGGAACTAAATTATGTCGGCACCTGCCTGTGAAACGCAACCACCTCTGGGGTAGAAAATGGCAGCTGTTAAATACACAGCCATGGAAAAGGAAAAACGCTGCTTGTAATCGGAACTGCAGGGGCAAACTGGAGCCGATAGAAAGAGATTTTCCCCAAATGGGTTGCTCGTTGCACATCACAAGCTGGACTCTCCAGGAGACGGCTCCCCGATACACGACCTCAATGCTGGCTCAGGCTTTGACTGCCCTGGGAAACTATTTCAAAACAACAACATTTGACTTAACTCCCCATTTAACAAATTCGAACTAGCGTCTCCTCTCCGCGGGGAAGCCGGGAGGTAGGCTCCGCGAATGTGGGCGGGCGACCTCGGATTTAGAAATAGCGGCACCGGCGCGTCCACACCCCGCTCTTCCGCAATAACGATTTCGGAATGAGCGTTCCTCCTGATTTCGGATCCTGCGGCCCGTTATTTCGAAATAACGGGCTTGATCGTGGGGACGCGCTGCTCATTAATTTGCCCTACGGGGGGGTTATTTCGAAGTAAAGTCTTAGCGTGGACCAAGGAAAAGGCGACCAATGCTGCTTCCGTAGGCACGGTACGTGCCCCTGCCCAGGCAAGAGCCAAGCAGACTCAACCCTGCTCCGCTTAGGACGGCATGGCAGAGCTTAGATCGGTGCTATCCTGCTGGGCAGGTGCATCACACAAGCCCCCATGGTGCTGGCCGCCTCGGCTGAGAGGCCAAAGACGGACCAGCCTGCAGAACGCATCGACCCATGCCCAGGGCAGGCGGGTGCCAAGGGGCGCGCTACCCTGCTGCCGTCCCTGTTCTCTCTGGATCCGCGCCACATGGGCGTCGAGCAAGCAGCTGCCAGCAGGGCCATTTGGAAAATTAAAGGGCTCAATCGTTTCCCTCGTTTGCAAAGGTGGCAGGACGCAAACGCACCTGGGGCGCGGGCCAGGCAGGACAAAGGAGCCGGGGCCGTTTCAATGCAGGCTTTTGTGCGAGGAGATGCAGACAGCTGGCATGTGCATCTGCGATTCCACCTGTTACCCCCCAGGGGCAGGGAGCATCTGCTTGTATTCCAGGGGTGCCCCCGGGCCAGGCCTCCGCACAGACTCTGACACCAAGAACAGGGCCCCGCGTGTCAGATCCGACCCAGCTGGAGATCCCCAGACGCTAATCTCCGTGGGGGTCCCCGCTGTGCACTCGCGCCAACGTCGGCCATTTTCAGGCCAAGGTGAATTCAGTCACCAACTCTCCAGCTTAATGAGCGTCCGTCGGGGAGCAGCAAACACGCTGAGGTGACAGGCCATGCACCCTGAGGGTGGCTGGGGAATAACCCCCCTCCCAGACACACACCCACACCCTATCGGAGAGCAACAATTCAACCAAACCACGCCGTGAATGCCAACAAGTGACTGAGCCGCCCGCAGCCCGCCGGGTCTGCCCGCCAGCAGTGCCAGGCCAAAGTGCCCCCGGAGGGCTGCCCCACAGGGCCAGCAGGCCTGAGTGGGCGGGCGGGCGAGCCTGGAAGGACAGCCAGGCCTGCCACTTTGCCTAGCCAGGCCTTCCAAGCACACAGAGAAATCAGACCGACACCGCTTCTATCCTCCCTCCCCTGCCCTTCCACATCCCCTTCGCTTAGCGACGCGGGGCTGTCATGGGAAGCAGCTGGTCAGCTGCTGGCGGGAGCTGTGGGCAAGACGGCCGGGACCACTCACAATCCCAATTGCTCCGTGACTTCTGACACGTCCCCCCTGAGCCGGGAGACGCTGCCCCAACCGGCCATGGGTGGGCGGGCGGAACCGAGATCTGCATGGCAGTCAGGACCTCCAGGGGAGCAAAGAGAGTGAGCCTCCCCCCAAAAAACATGCCCGCTTACCCTCGTGTGCCCACCGAACCTTTAGCCACAGAGGCCCCGAATCCCAGGGGATTCGGACCGGGCACTCGGGCAGTGCGGCCGACACGTGCAGCAGGGTTAGCCCATGGCTAAGCACTTGTCCAAATCCTCTCCACCAGCCCAGGGAAGCTACAGGGACCTTGGTGGACTTTCCTCAGTCAATCTTAGCTCCGGCAAACGTCCCCTGCAGCCAGCGGGCCCCATCCCTCCTCACGAGCTCCCACGCACGCTGTGGGACACAGGCAGGTGGCAGAGCCGGCTCGGGCGAGCGCGGGAGGAGCAACGGAGCAGGAGATTGCGAGGAACTCCGCCTGCCGCCCAGCCAATCGCTGCGCCGGTCGGAGGACACGGCAGCTCCAAGCTGCAACCCCGGCTGCCTTAAGGCAATAACATTGTCTCTCCCGCTTCCCTTCCCCCCTTTGGACCACAGCAAATCCCCTAATCCCTGCTCCTTCCCGCCAAATACGCATGCACCTGCGCAGCGGCCGGTGCCAGCAGGCAAAGCCGGAGCCAAGCCCAGCGCGCAGGCCAAGGAGCCCTCAGCGCGCCGAGACCAGCTTTGAAAAACAGCCGCCGTTCACCCAAGCCCCGTTCCTCTGGCCTGCGCGACTGTTCCTGTTCTGTTCCCAGCCCAGAGGCCCGGCTGGGATTCTTGGGTCTGCACCACGCCGCTCACACTCAGCTCACCCTCGGGTGGAACCGGCCCCCAGCCTAGACACGAGTGAAGGCCCTGCGGCTTGTTCCGTTCCACGGGGAGGGGAACCTGATGCCAGGAGAGCAGCTAGTATGCTGGGGGCCCCGTAAACGACCGCGTTTGCAAAACGCTCCCAGGATAATGCATGAAACACGTCTCCTTGCAAACCCCGAGGCTGCAAAGCCAGGAGAGAACTTGGTGCTCTCCCCCACTCACTGCCCGCAGTGCCAGGGCAAAGGGGATCAAAGAAACTCCTTCCTTGAGCCAAGGACTTCTCATGCAGCGACTGTCTCTCACTGCTTGGTCTTCGCTAGGATTTATAGAATCATAGAACACTAGGACTGGAAGGGACCTCGAGAGGTCATCGAGTCCAGTCCCCTGCCCTCATGGCAGGACCAAGTACTGACTAGACCATCCCTGAGAGACATTTACCTAACCTGCTCTGAAATATCTCCAGAGATGGGGATTCCACAACCTCCCTGGGCAATTTATTCCAGTGTTTAACCGCCTTGACAGGTAGGAACTTTTTCCTAATGTCCAACCTAAACCTCCCTTGCTGCAGTTTAAGCCCATTGCTTCTTGTTCTATCCTCAGAGGCCAAGATGAACAAGTTTTCTCCCTCCTCCTTGTGACACCCTTTTAGATACCTGAAAACAGCTCTCATGTCCCCCCTCAATCTTCTCTTTTCTAAACTAAACAAGCCCAATTCTTTTAGTCTTCCTTCATAGCTCAAGTTCTCTAGACCTTTAATCATTCTTGTTGCTCTTCTCTGGACCTTCTCCAATTTCTCCACATCTTTCCTGAAATATGGTGCCCAGAACTGGACACAAGACTCCAACTGAGGCCTAAGCAGTGCAGAGTAGAGCGGAAGAACGACTTCTCGTGTCTTGCTCACAACACACCTGTTAATACATCCCAGAATCATGTTTGCTTTCTTTGCAACAGCATCACACTGTCCAGGTCATGACCCTATCCTCCAGATTAGTCGCGACCCCTCCCAGCTTGGTATCATCTGCAAACTTAATAAGCGTACTTTCTATACCAATATCTAAATCGTTGATGAAGATATTGAACAGAGCCGGTCCCAAAACAGACCCCTGCGGAACCCCACTTGTTCTGCCTTTCCAGCAGGATTGTGAACCATTAATAACTACTCTCTGAGTACGGTTGTCCAGCCAGTTATGCACCCACCTTATAGTAGCCCCATCTCAGTTGTATTTACCTAGTTTATAGATAAGAATATCATGCGAGACCGTATCAAACGCCTTACTAAAGTCTAAGTATACCACACCCAGGGTATGTCTACACTACCACCCTAGTTTGAACTAGGGTGGTAATGTAGGCAACCAGAGTTGCAAATGAAGCCCGGGATTTGAATTTCCCGGGCTTCATTTCCAGAAAGCCGGGCGCACCATTTTTAAATGTCCGCTAGTGCGGACTCCGTGCCACGCGGCTACACGCGGCACGGACTAGATAGTTCGGATTAGGCTTCCTAGTCCGAACTACCGTTACTCTTCGTGAAGCCTAGTCTGAACTACCTAGTTCGTGCCGCATGTAGCCGCGCGGCACGGAGTCCGCACTAGTGGACATTTAAAAATGGCGGTGCCCGGCTTTATGCAAATGAAGCCCGGGAAATTCAAATCCCGGGCTTCATTTGCAACTCCGGGTGCCTACATTACCACCCTAGTTCGAACTGGGGTGGTAGTGTAGACATACCCCCACCGCTTCTCCCTTATCCACAAGACTCGTTATCCTATCAAAGAAAGCTATCAGATTGGTTTGACATGATTTGTTCTTTACAAATCCATGCTGGCTGTTCCCTATCACCTTGCCACTTTCCAAGTGTTTACAGATGGATTCCTTAATTACTTGCTCCATTATCTTCCCTGGCACAGAAGTTAAACTAACTGGTCTGTAGTTTCCTGGATTGTTCTTATTTCCCTTTTTATAAATGGGCACTAGATTTCTCCCGTGCGTGTTACCACCTTAGCTAACCCGGACTAGAACACAGATTTTCCCCCGGTGAAAAAGCAGCAGCTCTGCAGAAAAGGCCCTGGGGATGACAGTGGCTGAGAAGTTGGAGATGAGCCCACAGGGCGCCCTTGTAGCCAAGAAGGCTAATGGCGTATTGGGCTGCATTAGGAGGAGCGTTGCCAGAAGATCTAGAGAAGTGATTATTCCCTTTTATTCGGCTCTGGTGAGGCCACATCTGGAGTATTGTGTCCAGTTCTGGGGTCCCCACTACAAAAAGGATGTGGACACATTGGAGAGGGTCCAGCGGAGGCAACCAAAATGATTCGGGGGCTGGAGCACATGACTTATGAGGAGAGGCGGAGGGATTTGGCCTCACTTAGCCTACAGAAGAGAAGAGTGAGGGGGGATTTGAGAGCATCCTTCAACTCCCTGAAGGGGGTTCCAAAAAGGCTGGAGAGAGGCTGTTCTCAGTGGGGGCAGGTGGCAGAACAAGGAGCAACGGGCTCAAGTTGCAGTGGGGGAGGTCTAGGTTGGATATTAGGAAAAACTGTTTCCCTAGGCGGGTGGGGAAGTGCTGGGCTGGGTTCCCTAGGGAGGGGGTGGAATCTCTATCCCTAGAGGTGTTTAAGTCCCGACTTGACAGAGCCCTGACTGGGATGATTGAGTTGGGTTGGTCCTGCTTTGGGCAGGGGGTTGGACTCGATGACTCCTGAGGTCTCTTCCAACCTTATGATCCTCTGATTCTAAGATATCCAATCTTGATTCAAAGACTCCAAGTGATGGAGAATCTACTATTTCCTTCAGCCAGTAGTTCCAGTGGTTAACCCTCCTTTCCATTAAAGCCTGGTGTCCCACTTTGTAGCTGTCTGGCTTCTGCTCCCGGTGACTGGATCTTGTTTTGCCACAGATCCGAAGGCCAAAAGGGACCCTGGTTTGATCATTCAGTGTGGCTTCTTGTATAAACACTTGCCAAAGCACTTCCCCCAAGTAATTCCAAGGACAGATCTTTTTGAGAAATACACATCCAGTCTTGGGTTAAAAACAGTCCTGATAGAGAATCCCCCGCAGCCCTTTGTAAATTGTCTCAGTGGTTAATTACCCTCTCTGTCAACAATGCACAACTTATTTCTAGTCTGAATGTGTCTAGCTTCAACTTCTGCCTTTTGCTCCTAGATTAAAGAGCCCTTTGCTATCAGAAATCTTCTCCCCACGGTTATTTACAAACTTGAGAAGGCAGAAGCTGCCTAGGAAATTTAGAGGCGCAGCTCCCATTCATTTCAATGAGAATTATGCATCTAAGTCCCTTACGTCTGCTTGGTACATCTCAGCCACAACTTTTGGAAAAAAGGCAAGTTAAAAAAAAAAGAAAAAGAAGAGAGGCTGTTCTCAACAGAAGGACCCCCCCCCCCTTTTTTGTGCATTGTTTTGGGAAAAAAACAGGCATTTTTGCAAAGGCAAGAAACGTTTGAAATTGAGATTGTGGAAAAACTCACACACAGAGATGCAATATATCTTGGTCACTTTGGAATCATAGAATCCTAGGGTGGGCAGAGATCTCAGGAGTCATCAAGTCCAGCCCCCTGCCCAAGGCAGGACCAACCTCAACTCAAGCATCTTAGCCAGTGCTCATTCAAGCCGGGACTTTATATTACGACGGTTTTGCCTGCACATGGACATACCAATACGCCAGCCATCAGCAACATGTGGAATGGAGACAGAGAAAAAAGCCAGGAAAATGTAATGCGCTGTCACACCGTAGCACTATTTGCTTCCTGACGGCACAGGACTAGGGTGAAGCAAATGCCTATTTCCCATGAACTCATAAAATGCTGAATTCCATTCACCTGCACGCCCTAACTCCCCAAGCATGTGCCTGCTTCCAGAGAAGGTTTCCCTTGAGGTGAATAAGCAGCGAAGCTTTGAAAGCTCATTTTGAACTCATCTACCACAACCCTATTTCAGAGAGCTCCCCTCAGCTCTTACCAGAGCTCACAGTTGAAATAGGCAAGAAGGTAATAGATGCCCAGAGAATTGGGAAAGATTTTCTAGAGAACTCTGCCCGGGGGTAGCACCTGCCATGAAACAGCCAGATTTCCAAACGTGTTCAGCTTCAAGCACCTTGTGGTTGCATGAAAGCGGACTCCTGGAAAATCCAGCTCTAAGTGACTTGGCTTGGATCGGACGGGGGGTCTGTGGCGGAGCTCCGAACTGACCCGGAGAATGGCCACTCTCGGCAGGCTTCCCAAAGTGCACTGGGTCTCTTCACGAGCCCAGGTATGGGGGGTGGATTGGAATGACTTTCCCCAGTGGACGTGTGCAGGACAGGGGAGTTGAGAACGCTCTCCGCAGGGCTTCCAGAGAGAAGGGGAGACAGGGGGAGTGTGGGATGCTGCCTCAACTACCCCTCTGGGAAGTCGGGAGTAGCCAGCACCGATTTTCCCCTCAGCTAGTGCACCACCTTTCGGATGTTGGAACTCATAGAATCATAGAACCATAGAGCTGGAAGAGACCTCATAAGGTCATCAAGTCCAGCCCCCTGCCCAAAGCAGGACCAACCCAACTAAATCAGCCCAGCCAGGGCTTTGTCAAGCCGAGACTTCAACACCTCTAGGGATGGAGATTCCACCCCCTCCCTCGGGAACCCAGCCCAGCGCTTCCCCACCCGCCTAGGGAAATAGTTTTTCCTAATATCCAAACCACCACAACTTGAGCCCATTGCTCCTCGTTCTGCCATCTGTCACTACTGAGAACAGCCTCTCTCCATCCTCTTTGGAACCCCCCTCAAGGATTTGAAGGCTGCTCTCAAATCCCCCCTCACTCTTCTCTTCTGCAGACTAAATGAGCCCAAATCCCTCAGCCTCTCCTCATAGATCATGTGCTCCAGCCCCCTAATCATTTTGGTTGCCTTCCACTAGACCCTCTCCAATGCGCCCACATCCTTTCTGTAGCGGGGACCCAGAACTGGACACAACACTCCAGATGTGGCCTCTCCAGAGCTGAATAAAGGGGAATAATGACATCTCTGGATCTGCTGGCAACGCTCCTCCTAATGCAACCTAATATGCCATTAGCCTTCTTGGCTACAGGGGCCCCTGTTGACTCGTCTCCAGCTTCTCATCCACTGTTACCCCCAGGTCCTTTTCTGCAGAACTACTACTTAGCTGGTTGGTCCCCAGCCTGTAACTATGCTTGGGATTCTTCCGTCCCAAGTGCAGGACTCTGCTCTTGTCCTTGCTGAACCTCATCAGATTTCTTGTGGCCCAATCCTCCAATTTGTTTAAGTCACTCTGGACCCTATCTCTGCCCTCAAGCATATCTACCCTCTCCCCCTAGCTAGCACCAAACCCAGCAATGAAGAGGCTAGAGGACCATGGTAGCCATGGGAGCTGGTTGGAAGATGGTAGGGAAAAAAAATTTAAAAACATTTTCCTAAACTTCCTGCACTTTTTTTTAACAGCCCCTCCCCCGCCAGCCTCCAAAACGTTGGCTTTTTTTTTTTTAAACGATGACATTTGTAAAAAGAACAAACGTTTTCCACATGGACAGAAAGGCCATTTTCTGTCCAATAGGGTTTGCGATGGGAAAATTTAGACTACTCACGACCCGCAGCTCAAAGCCCCAAACCTTCGAGTGGGGACTGAACGGAGCCAGAATGTGGAGAAATCCTGTGACCAATGCTTTCTAGCTCCCCCAGCCCTTTGTTGGCTTAGCAGTTCATTTGCAAACAAATCCGGAGTCCCTTTGAACATATTTGCTCTTGGGAAGTATTTGCTGACTTGCTTGGCCGGCCCAGTGGCCTGTTTGCAAAGCATCCGTTATTCATCACTGTGGCGTGTGGTTGGTTGCCCGCATCACATGAGGTCGTCTCCACACCCCGATTGGATGGCCCGGGCTTCAGTTTCGACAGAAGAGTGGCGAGCCCTCGTGCACTTTGCAATATGAATATTTGAACTGACAATTGTGAATGCAAATGGACACGGGCCGTCAACATTTCCAGCCAGAGCCTGCCAGCTGTCCATGACAAACTGCAGCAAACCGAACTCTTTGCTCACTTATTTACAAAGCCCTTCCCAACCAGTTTAACCAGTTCTAGTGGAAACCAGATGGAGCATCAGAGCCCAGATTTCTCAAAAAGGCCCTGGGGGTTACAGTGGATGAGAAGCTGGAGATGAGCCAACAGGGCGCCCTTGTAGCCAAGAAGGCTAACGGCGTATTGGGCTGCATTAGGAGGAGCATTGCCAGCAGATCTAGGGAAGTGATTATAACCCTTTATTCAGCACTGGAGAGGCCACATCTGAAGGATTGCGTCGAGTTTTGGGATTCCCATTACACAAAAGGTGTGGACACACTGGCAAGAGTCCAGCAGAGGGCACTAAAAACGATTCGGGGGCAGGAGCACATGACCTACGAGGAGAGGCTGAGGAATTTGGGTTTGTTCAGTCTGCAGAAGGGAAGAGTGAGGGGGGATTTGAGAGCAGCCTGCAACTCCCTGCAGGGGGGTTCCAAAGAGGATGGAGAGAGGCTGTTCTCAGTGGAGGCAGGTGGCAGAACGAGGAGCAATGGGCTCAAGTTGCAGTAGGGGAGATCTAGGTTGCATATGAGGAAAAGCTATTTCCCTAGGCGGGTGGGGAAGTGCTGGGCTGGGTTCCCTAGGGAGGGGGTGGAATCTCCATCCCTTTAGATGTTTAAGTCCCGGCTGGACAAAGCCCTGGCTGGTATGATTGAGTTGGGTTGGTCCTGCTTTGGGCGGGGGGAGGGGAGACTCGGTGACTCCTGAGGTCTCTTCCCGCCCTAGGAGTGTGTGAAAATCAATGGCACACAATAAAACCAGGGCTACTTAGGCAGCGACGCTGGTGTTCCACAACCGACATCTCGCTGGCTCTGGCTGAGGCTCTGCACACGCACAGACAAGTTTGAAAGCTCTTTGGAATCCTCCTGGGACCTCCAGGGACTGGTGAGAAGCCACGTTGCTCTGCCGTTAATCACTGGGAGTGAGAAGCGTGGAGAATGACAGCTGGATGTCCGTCTGTCTTAAGAGGCAGATGCAATGATAAAATCTCTCCCCCCCACCTCTCCTCTCTGCACAGAACCACTTCCCCACCACCGCACAGACAGCCCACCACCAAGAAGGCAAACCTTGGTCTTCACACTGTGTCAGTGGGATGCAGAGAACCTGCCTGACAGTGCACCGCCAGCGAATGGACGCTACAGCAGGTAGAGGGACGTGACCGCTCCGTCTCTCTCTCTCAGCTACCCCAGGCTGCCTCCTCACAGTGAACTTGTGGTAGCCAGACCTGTTTAGCTGGCCACAAGCACCGGGCAAATGACATATGTTGAAGTCAGGTCATGCACCATGGAAATGCATCCGTCTCTGGGGTGGGGCGGGGTCGCTGTTACAAAGCCTGCTTCTGTGGAGGGGACGAAAGATGGGAGGTCTGCACGCCAGCAGGGCCTGGATGACTGTGGCCAAGTGACTTCATCCCCGTGTTTGCTTCATCACCTGTAAAACCCTGCCTCGCGGACGTGTGGCAAGCTAGAGCCAAGACCCCCCATGCCGACGGCACAGAACGCCACGCAAGCGCCGGCAAACAGCACCCAAGCACTGTTAGAATTCAGAGAGCAGGCCCGGGCGTTAGAGTCCCACTGCATTCCCCGGGCGGGACATTTGCCCCACCGCTCTGGCTGTGGGGCCTTCCCTCTGGCACTACAATGGATTGATCAGCAGGGTGCTATGCTAGAGGTCTAGAAAATCATGACAGGGATGGAGGAAGTGAATAAGGAAAAGTTACTTACTTGTTCCCATAACACAATAGGAAGCAGGTTTAAAACGAACAAAAGGAACTATTTCTTCATGCAGCGCATAGTCAACCTGTGGAACTCCTTGCCAGAAGATGTTGTGAAGGCTAGGACTTTAACTGAGTTCAAGAAAGCGCTAGACACCTTCATCACCACTGAAATTATAGCAAGCAAATCGCCCCCATTTCTCCCTCTTGGAGCTCTTTGATTGATTTTTTTCCCCCGTTTCTCCAAGCTCGGTCCAGCCAAAGTGATTCCCTTTTCTTCATAAATGGGTCTCCAGCCAGCTGCAGTATGTGGCTCGCATGAACTCCAGGAGTTTGGGTTGCTGGCATCAGAGAGGAGGAGAGATTTGTTGTGAGGGGGAAATAAATAGAGGTTTCAACTGGAATTCTTAAAAAATGATATAAAAACAGGGAAAGATGTTACAGCCGCCATCTTGATCCATGGGGAGACACGTTACAGCCGCCATCTTGATGGACAGGGAGGCACGCTACAGCCGCCATCTTGATCCACAGAGAGGCATGCTACAGCCACCATCTTGATCCACGGGGAGGCATGTTACAGCCGCCATCTTGATCCACGGGGAGTCATGCTCAGCCGTCATCTTGATCCACAGAGAGGCATGCTACAACCACCATCTTGATCCACAAAGAGGCATGCTACAGCCACCATCTTGATCAGCCTGAAGGTTTGACCTGGCTACATCTAGCTCAGAAAACATTCCTCACTTGAGCTAGCAATCTGGACCCTGTAGCGGTGCGGGGGCCGATAAGAAGACCCACATAGTCTATGACTGAGCAGGAAGGATGGGCTCCACCTAAACCAGGGTGGAACCAGACTGCTGGCACTAAACATTAATAAGGCCGTAGAGCAGTTTTTAAACTAAGAGATGGGGGAAAGCCGATTGGTGCGGAGATGCACGTAAAGCAGAGAGAGACTTCTCTTAGAGGAGAATCCGTTGATAGAGATTCTCTAAGCTGTAGTCAGAAAGAGAGGAGGGGAGAGGGCAAACCATTGGCCAGAGCTGACAAACAACCGCATAGAAAGGAATCCAATGCATCAGGGAAGGGGCAGACAAATAACCAGTGGAAAATTTTTAAAGTGCTTGTACACAAATGCTAGGAGTCTGACTAATAAGATGGGTGAACTAGAGTACCTCGTATTAAATGAGGAGATAGACATAATAGGCATCACTGAAACCTGGTGGAATGAGGAAAATCTGTGGGACACAATCATACCGGGATATAAAATATATAGAAAGGATAGAGCAGGCCGGGTGGGTGGCGGAGTGGCACTGTGTGTGAAAGATAATGTAGAATCAAATGAAATAAAAATATTAAGTGAATCAACATGTTCAATAGAATCGCTATGGATAGAAATTCCATGCTCCAATAATAAGAAATTAGCAGTAGGGATATATTACCGATCACCTGACCAGGACAGCGATACTGACATTGAAATGCCGAGGGAGATTAGAGAGGCTACCAAAATAAAGAACTCTATAATAATGGGGGATTTTAATTACCCCCATATTGACTGGATACATGTCACCTCAGGAAGAGAAGCGGAGATAAAATTTCTCAATGGCTTAAATGACTGCTTCTTGGAGCAGCTGGTGCAGGAACCCACAAGGGGAGAGGCAATTCTCGATTTAGTCCTGAGTGGAGTGCAGGATCAGGTCCAGGATATAACCATTACAGGACCGCTTGGGAATAGTGACCATAATATAATAACATTCAACATTCCTGTGGTGGGAAGAACACCTCAGCAGTCCAGCACCCTGGCATTTAATTTCAAAAAGGGGAATTACACAAAAATGAGGAGGTTTGTTAAACAGAAATTAAAAGGCACAGTGACTAGAGCCAAATCCCTGAAAGCTGCATGGAAACTTTTTAAAGACACCATAATAGAGGCCCAACTTAAATGTATACCCCAAATTAAAAAACATAGCAAGAGACCTAAAAAAGAGTTACCGTGGCATAACCACCATGTAAAAGAAGCAGTGAGGGACAAAAAGGTATCTTTTAAGAAGTGGAAATCCAATCCTAGTGAGATAAATAGAAAGGAACATAAACACTGTCAAATCAAGTGTAAACATGTAATAAGAAAAGCAAAAAAAGATTTTGAGGAACAGCTAGCCAAAAACTCAAAAAGAAATAACAACATGTTTTTTAAGTACATTAGAAGCAGGAAGCCTGCTAAGAAGCCTGTGGGTCCCCTAGATGATCGAGCTATAAAAGGAGCAATCAAGGACGATAAAGCCATTGCGGAGAAACTAAATGATTTCTTTGCTTCAGTCTTCACGGCTGAGGATGTTGGGGAGATTCCTGAATCTGCACCGTCCTTTGTGGGTGATGAATCTGAGGAACTGTCCCGGATTGAAATGTCATTAGAGGAAGTTTTGGAACAAATAGAAAAACTTAATGTTAACAAATCTCCGGGACCGGATGGCATTCATCCAAGGGTTCTAAAAGAACTCAAATGGGAAATTGCTGAGCTATTATCTGTGGTTTGTAACCTATCCTTTAAATCGGCTTCCATACCTAATGACTGGAAAGTAGCCAACATGACACCAATATTTAAAAAGGGCTCTAGAGGCGATCCTGGCAATTACAGACCGTTAAGTCTAACTTCAGTACCGGGCAAATTAGTCGAAACAATAGTAAAGAATAAAATTGTGAATCATGTAGAAGAACATAATTTGTTGGACAAAAGTCAACATGGTTTCTGTAAAGGGAAATCCTGTCTTACTAATCTATTAGAGTTCTTTGAAGGGGTTAACAAACATGCGGACAAGGGGGATCCAGTAGATATAGTATACTTGGATTTTCAGAAAGCCTTTGACAAGGTCCCTCTGTGACGTAGTGGGGGTACTTGCTGGGCTGTGGTGACCCCTGCTGTCTGGAGCAAGACCCAGCAGGGAAAACCTCGCTAGGCAGAGGGAATGCCAAACTTGTTGAACCAGTGGCCAGACACCCCCCATGG
Organism: Pelodiscus sinensis; assembly: GCF_049634645.1. Lineage (NCBI taxonomy): Eukaryota > Metazoa > Chordata > Testudines > Trionychidae > Pelodiscus > Pelodiscus sinensis. The sequence goes on from NC_134716.1 coordinate 127,723,673, forward strand.
AGAGGAACAAAGGAAGGTGGAATGCTGCCCTGACTGGGGGGCAGGGCTGCAAGGGAATTTAGTTAGTTACTGTGGGAGAGCATGGAGGAGAGCCTAGGAGAAGGGGCTGGAGTTTAGGGGCCCAGTCTCCCCCATCTCAAGGGGGCCTGAGGCATCCTAGCCCAGCTCTGTGACCAGACTACATCTGTGCTGTGCTGTACCCTGGAGAGGCAATAAACTTCCTCTATTCCACCGGCTGGTGAAGTCTGTTTGTGCCATTTCGGGGTGCAGGAGACGGGGAACCCCCAACGCGCCGTCACACTGGTGTCAGGAGCGGGATGCACTGCACCCCGTGGATGGAGCTTCCAGCGGCGAGCGACAAGGCACAGTAGAAGCAAGAGCCCTGGAGCCAGGCGTGCTGGAGACAGAGCGAAGCGGTTCCTGGGAATCGTGGGGCGCTGCAGCACTAGACTGGTGAGTCTGCACCGAGGGGCCCAGCGGGCAGATGGCCTACGCCCGACTCTTGAAGGCAGAGCTGGTGGGGCTGTGCAGAGAGAGGGGCTTGCCTGTGCAGAAAGCAACCAAGGCCCAGCTGATTGCTCAGCTAGAAGAGAACGACCAGCCACAGGGCCAGGATCTTGTCCCCAGGGGAAGCAGCCAGACCCCCCCTGAGAGTGTGTCAGGCTCAGAGAGGGGGAGGAGCGCTGGAACCCAACGGAGAGATGAGACAGCGTCTCCCGGGAGGCCTGCAAGCCGTAGCCCATCTAGGGCAGGGGCCAGCCCAGCGGAGCTGCGGCGGCTGGAGATCCAGCTGCGGATCAGGGAATTGGAAGTAGAGGACCGAGAGAAGGAGCGCCAGGACCGAGAGAGGGAGCGCCAAGATCGAGAGAAGGAGCGCCAAGATCGAGAGAGGCAGCGGCAGCATGAGCTGGCCATGGCAGAGCGGAGAACCGGCGGGGCACCGGCTGCGCCAAGTGCGGATGGGCCCCAGGGTCCCAGGACTGCCAGACGCTTGGAGAGGCTCGTGGTGGCCCAACTGAAGGACATGGGTGACATAGACGGGTTCCTCAGTGCCTTTGAGAGGGCCTGTGGACTGCAACGGGTCCCCCCAGCTGACTGGCTGCAGGAGCTCATCCCCGCACTGAACCAGGAGGCGGCCGGAGTGCTCAGTCAGCTGGAGGACCTACAGCCAGGGGATTACAACCGAGTCAAGGAGGCCCTGCTGCACAAGTTCGGGCTGACCCCCGAGATGTACAGGAAGAAGTTCCGGGGGGTACAGAAAGGGCCACGGGAGACCTATGTGGACCTGGCCTCCCGCCTGGCGCAATACTGCCGCAAGTGGGAGTCTGGAGTCGGAGCCCAGACCGCAGAGGAGCTGCTCAAGCTGGTCATGATGGAGCAGTTCTATGAAGCGTGCCCACCCAAACTGAGGCTGTGGCTCAAGGACCGGACACCAGAGAACCCCCAGGAGGCCGGGAGACTGGCGGATGAGTTCACGGAGAGCCGGTCCGGGTGTGAACGGGAGTCCCGGAGAGAGAGGGAACCGCGCAGAGACCGGATCTCGGCTGAGCGACGGAGGGAGTCAACTACGGGGCGAGACCAAGGAACAGGTCGTCTGCGCCCCAGAGAACCAGCCAGGGCCTGGACAGAGACAGCCCAAAGCCTAACTTGCCATCGCTGTGGGCAAAAAGGCCACAAGAGGGCTCAGTGCACCAGGTCCCAGGACCGGGGACTTTCCAGGGTTAACTGGCTGGGGCGGGAGGAAGGGCAGGCTGCCCCAGAGGCAGGGGCTGGCAGGCAAACCTCAGCTCAGAGAGAGGGGAAGGATGCTCAGTGCACCTCCCCTGGGAGGTCTGATTCTCAGGAGGCGGATTTCTCCATGTACCGGGTGGGGGCAGGACGGCCCCTGCGGAGCGAGTGCCTCATACCCCTGGAGGTGGATGGTAGGAAGGTGACGGGCTTCTGGGACACGGGGGCGGAGGTGACTCTGGCCCGATCCGACATAGTGGCCCCGGAGCGGATACTACCCCACGCGCAGCTGACCCTGAAGGGCATAGACGGGTCCCCGTTTAAGGTGCCTGTAGCCAGGGTGCATCTGAAATGGGGGGCCAAGGAGGGCCTCAAGGAAGTGGGGGTGCACCCGCACTTGCCCACCGAGGTGCTGATGGGGAATGACCTAGAGGAGTGGCCCCATGAATCCCAGCGGGCTCTAGTCACTACCCGGAGCCAGAGCCAGCGGGGGGCTGACAACGTGGGTCCAGGGAAGGACTCCTGGCAGCGTCCTCAGGGTCCCATCCCAGTGGACACGGGGTCCAGCCAGGCTGGGACTCCGGACCTAGGCAGAGGTGGGGGACAGGTCCCGATCCCTGCCTCAGCAGCTGAATTCCAGGCTGAGGTGCAGGCAGACCCCTCCTTGCAGAGGCTGAGGGACCAGGCTGGCCTCCATGCAGCTCAGCCCCGGGGGAGAGGTGGCCAGGAGAGATTCCTGCGGGAGCGTGGGCTCCTGTTCCGTGAGTGGCTCCCCCCCAGGAAGGCGAGGGCATGGAGGGTAGAGCGGCAGCTGGTCGTCCCCCGAAAGTATCGCCTCAAGCTGCTGTATTTGGCCCACGATGTCCCCGTTGGGGGCCACCGGGGGATCCGGAGCACCCGGCTGAAGCTGCTCCAGCACTTCTATTGGCCGGGAATCTTTACAGCCGTGCAGCGGTACTGCCGGTCCTGTGACTCCTGCCAGAGGGGCGGGAAGGCCCAAGACAGGAGGAAAGCGGCTTGGGGGTCTCTACCCCAGATAGACCCTCTGGGCTTGCTGAGAGAGTTATGGGAGGGGAAGACCTCCCTGGATGGAGCTTCGGGGGTGGAAGCCGCCCTGGTTGTCCAGAGAAGGCTCACTGGGCTCATGGCCCCGGCCCGAGAGACCCTGGCCAGAGATCAAGGCCAGCGGAAGGGTGGGTGTGACCCCCGAGGACAGGCCTGCGCCAGTCGCCCTGGAGCGGGGCGGCGAGTGGACAGAGGGAAGCCAGCTCATGTGGGGCCTTGCCACGGCCGGCCTGAGTCAAGGGGAGCACCCATGTCCCCGGGGCGGGTTCCCACGCAGAGGACCCAAACTTCCCTAGGTCACGAGCGGAGTGACCCTGCTCAGTTCGCTCTCGGAGGGGGGAGAACTGTGACGTAGTGGGGGTACTTGCTGGGCTGTGGTGACCCCTGCTGTCTGGAGCAAGACCCAGCAGGGAAAACCTCGCTAGGCAGAGGGAATGCCAAACTTGTTGAACCAGTGGCCAGACACCCCCCATGGAGAGGAACAAAGGAAGGTGGATGCTGCCCTGACTGGGGGGCAGGGCTGCAAGGGAATTTAGTTAGTTACTGTGGGAGAGCATGGAGGAGAGCCTAGGAGAAGGGGCTGGAGTTTAGGGGCCCAGTCTCCCCCATCTCAAGGGGGCCTGAGGCATCCTAGCCCAGCTCTGTGACCAGATTCCATCTGTGCTGTGCTGTACCCTGGAGAGGCAATAAACTTCCTCTATTCCACCGGCTGGTGAAGTCTGTTTGTGCCATTTCGGGGTGCAGGAGATGGGGAACCCCCAACGCGCCATCACACCCTCACCAAAGGCTCTTGTGTAAATTACATGGCCATGGGATAAGAGGGAAGGTCCTTTCTTGGATTGAGAACTGGCTAAAAGACAGGAAACAAAGGGTAGGAATAAATGGTAAATTTTCAGATTGGAGAGGGGCAACTAGTGGTGTCCCCCAAGGGTCAGTCCTGGGACCAATCCTTTTCAACTTATTCATAAATGATCTGGAGAAAGGGGTAAGCAGTGACGTAGTAACGTTTGCAGATGATACCAAACTGTTTAGGATAGTCAAGACAGAAGCAGACTGTGAGGGACTCCAAGAAGATCTCACCAAACTGAGTGATTGGGCAACAAAATGGCAAATGAAATTTAATGTGGATAAGTGTAAAGTAATGCACATCGGGAAAAATAACCCCAACTATACGTACAGTATGATGGGGGCTAATTTGGCTACGACAAATCAGGAAAGATCTTGGAGTTATCGTGGACAGTACTCTGAAAACTTCCACGCAGTGTGCAGCGGCGGTCAAAAAGGCAAATAGGATGCTGGGAATTATTAGGAAAGGGATAGAAAACAAGACCCAGAACATCTTACTGCCCCTGTATAAAACTATGGTACGCCCACATCTTGAATACTGTGTACAGATGTGGGCTCCTCACCTCAAAAAAGATATTTTGGCCTTGGAAAGGGTTCAGAAAAGGGCAACTAAAATGATTAGGGGTTTGGAACGGGTCCCATATGAGGAGAGGTTAAAGCGACTGGGACTTTTCAGTTTAGAAAAGAGGAGACTGAGGGGGGATATGATAGAGGTCTATAAAATCATGAGTGGTGTGGAGAGGGCTGATAAAGAAAAGTTATTTATTAGTTCCCATAATAGAAGAACTAGAGGACACCAAATGAAATTAATGGGTAGCAGGTTTAAAACTAATAAAAGGAAGTTCTTCTTCACACAGCGTGTTGTCAACCTGTGGAATTCCTTGCCAGAGGAGGCTGTGAAGGCTAGGACTATAACAGAGTTTAAAGAGAAGCTAGATAATTTCATGGAGGTTAGGTCCATAAAAGGCTATTAGCCAGGGGATAAAATGGTGTCCTTGGCCTCTGTTTGTCAGAGGCTGGAGAGGGATGGCACGAGACAAATCGCTTGATCATTGTCTTCGGTCCACCCTCTCTGGGGCACCTGGTGCTGGCCACTGTCGGCAGACAGGCTACTGGGCTAGATGGACCTTTGGTCTGACCCAGTACGGCCGTTCTTATGTTCTTATGACTTGTGCAGAGAGGGAACCGTCACCCACCCGGACGTGACACTAGGTTTTGAAGAAGCTTGTCAAACAGCCAAAGTGACGGGCTCCATTTGACCTGACAGCTTCCCCTTTTCAAGTGCTCTTCACGTGAGAGAGAGGTGCCCACACCACATCCCCAGAGTATGAATTCCTCTGTGTATCCCGAGATTGGCTCCAGCGTGCCCTACTCACCTCACCACTGCAGCAAACTGCCCAGCCAGCCAGCAGCTCACCTGGGTAATTTGTTTAACTCAATCGAATTATTCAGAGCAAATGCAGTTCTGGAGGGTAACGCGCATCTAGAAATCAGCATGGAAAAGTCAGGCCCTCGTGTCCAATTTTGGGTGTCACCAGGGCTGGAAATACCATGAGAAGGGTGGCTGATTTGTCGGCAAGGAACTATTCTTCTTCACAGCAGAAAGGCCAAGAACTGTGCTGGCATGAAGATCAAACAGGCCAGGCTGCTGTCGCCCCACACAGCAGGGGGAATTCACGGCCCGTGTAAATCAGACCCCGTGGTAAACAGACGCCTTTGGTCTATAGAGCAGCGCACACAGCACACCTCCTTCTCACCAACCTCACTTTGGCCTTGCACAAATAAAACCAAACCCCACACGCCTTCAAAACAGAAAACATCCCGGAGGAGAAGGGAAAGAGGGACCGAGAGAAGATCCACAAGCACGCGACAGACAGTGGACGCTCCCGCACAGTATTCCTCCAAGTCTCGTTAAGGACGATGGATGAAGGCAGACGCCACTGTGACCCTTTGACCACATCTCCGAACCTCTCCTGCTGGGCACGTGACACGGGATTGTACCAGGGCAGCCAGGAGGGTGGTTTCATTGAATCTGCCCCGTTAGCGCCATTCGGCACTCTGGGTAGGAAACATTTGATCCGTGAGCTGCGTCGGCCTCCTAATCAGACGAGATGGAGAGGTTCTCCGTGTCCTTCCAAAGCACGCACGCCGAAACAGCAGGGGTGCAGGGCTGTTTGGCCCGGACACCATTCGTGGACAGCTTTCTTCTGCCACTCGCACCCCCCAGACCAGGTCGCACATCCACGAACCACAGGCCTTGCCAAAGGTTTAGACCAGTGGTTCCCCAAACTCTTTTCCTCAAGAACTGATTAGATGTCCAGCACCTCTTTCATTTCAGGTACGACTGGAACACTCCTATCATGGGAACACCCCTGCCGCCACGGAAACCCCCTGCTGCTGCCATGGAAACACCCCCCATCGCCGCCATGGAAACGCCCCCCGTCACTGCCATGGAAACACTCCCTACCACCATGGAAACGCCCCCGTCACCATGGAAACACCCCTGCCAAGATGGGAATGCCCCCGCCAACAAGGCCCCCACAGGCACAGGGAACCCCTGGTTTACACAGTTTTTTCAGTCTTAACCTCCATTCAGAAACTCTCCACACGGACTCCTCTCTCTGTGTGTTGGTGGCCTAAGCTGCGCTGCCATCTCCGGCACGGTGCTCATGAGACTGGCGATAGTCAGTGTTCTTCTGAAGGCCCCGGGAGTCGTCGTTTCAGAACAAAAATAGATCCTAGCCCTCGGGGAGAAAAGCTTGAAAAAATGGCTCCCAAATGCCCCCAGCACGCTCAACCCAAAGGCAAATGCGAAGACCCCAAAATGGACTTTTTAAAAAAAAACAAGTTGGTTTTTTTTCCATGCAAACCACCTGATTTGGGGAGTTTGTTTAATGGTTGAGGTTGGGCGACTGCTGAAGCGGCATGGTCCGCTCCTGGATCGCAGGGCTGGAACTCAGAGGAGAGGCACACTGCCTGGTCGAGAGCTTGCCCAGACCCATCCGGCGTCTCTTGCAGCGCCTCCGAGCCCCCCCACTGCATAGGGGGCAAGAGAGGGGGACGGGAAAAGGCGCATGGCCAGCACACCACCGGTTGCAGCTGATCCCCATGTGCCAAAAGAACTCCTGTGGACCGCGGGCAGTTGGGGCAAGAGAGAGCAACCTTTAGGCTACTGTATGTTGTTTTGGAGACTGGGTGGGGTTCCAGAAGCCCCTAGGTCAAGGACAGCCACGAGTGCCCTCTCTAGGTCACACCCGGAACCAGGGCAGCTCATCTGGCTGGGGTGGGTCCTGGCTTTTAGCAGGGGGTTGGACTCGATGACTCCTGAGGTCTCTTCCCACCCTATAATTCCATGAGCGGGGGAACGTGGCCCAAGATTTCTCCGTGAATCCCAGTGAACTGATCTCAGCCCTGTTATTCCCAGAAATATCCAGCCATCTGTATTATCTGTACTCCCTGCCCAGTTGTGTCGTCTCACAAACACACACGTGCACGCACACACGAGCTGCAGCAGTGGCAAAAACGTTAGCCTCCCGCCCATTTGCTGAAACACCCCTGCCAAAACTCACCCCTCTCGCGGGCCCGAGGCTGTATTTACCGTGCGATCGCTGGCAGACGCCTCCCCGGGCCTCGCTGACGCTCGTTAGACAGCAGGACTTTGATTGCCTTCCTCGAGTCTCCCTGGGCACGAGACAGCGCGTACACAGAGCTCTTTGAAAAATGGAAATTACACGGCCCCGCACAGCTGCTTTGAGCAGAGAGAAGATCCACACATGTGGGAGTTCATGATGGGTGTTTGGAAAGGGCTCGCTTTTAGGCAGCGCTGTGTTTTTGGCACCGCTTTAGGGCATTTGTTCCGAAGCTCTGTTTACGCGCCTTTGATCAGACGTGTTTAACTTTTCTGGTGCGTGACAGCAGCAAAACAAGTTTGATATGTGGATAATGAAACACTTTTCCTTTTGTTTTGTAAGCCCTTAACAAGGTTTTGCACATCAGCAACTGAACGAGGATAGAGCAGAGGCAGCGTAACAACAACAACAAAAAATAACAACCGAACTAATGATTCGGCAGTTCATTTGTTCAAGCTTTTCATCTGACCTGGCCACATCCTCACCCAGGCAAAAAAAAAAAATCACACCTCATGTTCGGGAGAGTGGTCGGAATGAACGGAACGAATGCTAACAAGGAGGACTTTGGTCGTAAATTATCCCCCTCTCTTGTTGAAGAGGATAAACCCATCAAAGAACTCTGTAAGCTTAAAGTCTGTAAACAAGCACACTCCAATTTGTTACAGCTCCCAGCTACAGAGACTTGGCTCTTTAGCGCGAGCGTCAGAGATGCAGGCTTTTGTGTGTGTTAGAAGACCCTCTCCCCCTCCTCCCGGGGCACTGATCTGCAGAGGAAATTAATTGTTCCAGCCATCAGCTCCAGAACTGTCACCCGAGCTACAGCCGCTTATGCTTTTAGCTGTGGCGGTCCCGGGTCCATTGTGTGTCACGCTTTCACATCTGGAGGGACCTGCTTTCACCTGCTCCTCCCACTAAGAATTTTCCTGCCAGGGCTGGAGAGGGCATCAGCTGGAAGGTAAGGGGAGGGGGAATCCCAGGGGCTTCATGGAACAAGCATCAGCCTCCAAAGTTTGGGATCATGGGTTGGAGTCTCACCCATACCTGCCTGGCCCCGCAGCAGATGGGCAGACACCACCAACCTCCCCAGGGCTGAAGCTGGCATTAGCTGAAGGTAGGGAGCTGGTCACACAGCTCCATATAGATCCAGGCTGCTTTTGGTTCCCTTCCCCCCTCTGCAATCTATTCCTCACCCGCGTCTACATTTTCCCCATCATTGGGTATCTCACACCGCGACGGCCCATTTCGACATGCTCAGCTCTCGACTGCATCATAAATGCCATGTGCCTTGTCGCCTAGGAACCATCCTGCGCCTGTCTGCTTTTCCATCAGGCCTTTAAGCCCCCAAGGCCCGAAACCTGGAGCCGTCAGGGAAGAGGAGTAAAACACTGAGTTACATTTTGCTCTGGTAATCCTTCTTCTGTTCTAGATCTCTTGCTTTCTGTTATTTCCACTCCAGCTCATCTGAGGAAGTGGGTTTTGCCCACAAAAGGTCAGGTTCCTCTAGATTTTTGTGAGTCTCTAAGGCACCACAGGACTACTCGTTGTTTTTAAAGTTACAGACGAACACAGCTCCCCCTCGGAGACATTTTGCTCTGGTGTAAACTTGGAGGAGCTGCCCTCAGGGCAGTCCTCCGGGTTCACACCCGTGGAAGTGTTCACTCACTTTGGCAGGCTGAGGACAGATTTGGCTTGGGCTATGATGAGGCAGTAGAGACCAGGACCTTGTTGAAGAGGAAAGCCCTGCTCTGGCCTCAAACTAAACTGACCCACGACCAAGGGTTGGCAAAATTCACTCCTGGACCAGTGCTAGGTCAAGAAAGCCAGACGCACAGCCATTTGGGGTAGGAGATTTCCTGCCCCCTGAAGAGACATCCAGCACTTGCTTCTAGAAATGAAAGATGCCAAGGTATCACTCGCTGCACCCACAGCGTTTCAGGTGGGGGAGCTGGATTTGGTCCTCCACCAGGCATGAGTTCTTTCTTGTTCAATATCTTTATTAATGACCTGGATGAGGGGATGGATTGCACCCTCAGCAAGTTTGCGATGACACTAAGCTGGGGGGAGAGGTAGATACGCTTAAGGGCAGAGATAGGGTCCAGAGTGACTTAGACAAATTGGAGGATTGGGCCACAAGAAATCTGATGAGGTTCAACAAGAACAAGTGCAGAGTCCTGCACTTGGGACGGAAGAATCCCAAGCATTGGTACATGCTGGGGAGCAACCGGTTAAGTAGTAGTTCTGCAGAAAAGGACCTGGGGGTTACAGTGGCTGAGAAGCTGGAGATGAGTCAACAGTGTGCCCTTGTAGCCAAGAAGGCTAATGGCATATTAGGTGCATTAAGAGGAGCATTGCTAGCAGATCCAGAGATGTCATTATTCCCCTTTATTCGGCTTTGGTGAGGCCGCATCTGGAGTATTGTGTCCAGTTCTGGGCCCCCCACTACAGAAAGGATGTGGACGCATTGGAGAGGGTCCAGCGGAGGGCAACCAAAATGATTAGGGGGCTGGAGCATATGACCTACGAGGAGAGGCTGAGGGACTTGGGTCTGTTTAGTCTGCAGAAGCGAAGAGTGAGGGGGGATTTGATAGCAGCCTTCAACCTCCTGAAGGGAGGTTCCAAAGAGGATGTTCTCAGTAGTGACAGATGGCAGAACAAGGAGCAATGGGCTCAAGTTGTGGTGGGAGAGGTCCAGGTTGGATATTAGGAAAAACTATTTCCCTAGGAGGGTGGTGAAGCACTGGAATGGGTTCCCTAGGGAAGTAGTGGAGTCTCCATCCCTAGAGGTGTTTAAGTCTCGGCTTGACAAAGCCCTGGCCGGGTTGATTTAGATGGGATTGGTCCTGCCTAAGAGCAGGGGGCTGGGCTTGATGATCTTCTGAGGTCTCTTCCAGCTCTATGGTTCTGATTCTATGAGCTCTAATTTCCCTCTCCTTCACTGCTCTGTACAGCTAGGCTTGCAGGAGCAGTGGCCTCCGGCAGAGGCCTACATTGATACAGGATCAACAATTTAGAAAAGGACTCTCGGAAACATTCCCATTTTCACAGAATCATAGAACAGGAGGGAGTTCGAGAGGCCATCAAGTCCAGTCCCCTGCCCTCACGGCAGGACCAAGCACCGTCTAGATCATCCCTGACAGGTGTGTGTGTAACCTGCTCTTAAATATCTCCAGAGATGGCGATTCCACAACCTCCCTAGGCAATTGATTCTAGTCTTTCACCACCCTGACTGTTGTCCAACAGAAACCTCCCTTGCTGCAATTTAAGCCCATTGCTTCTTGTCCTGTCCTCAGAGGCCCAGGAGAAAAATTTTTCTCCCTCCTTGTCACACCCTTTTCTGACAAGCTTGTGACAGGCAGACAACATGGTGCAGAATACAGGGCTTCTTTGGGCTCACTAGCGGGTAGGGATGTAAAAGTATCTGTATCAAAGCCAGCAGCATGGGGGTGGCAGCCAGTTCCCCCAGAGTGGGGCTGGAGGCGGGAGCCAGTGAGGGCTGGGAGCCAACTTAAAATGCTGTAATACACGGTTACCCGATTACCTGCATTTTAACTTCCCTACTAGGGAGGAATGCATGCTGGAACTCCATCTCCTACGACCAATCGATCCATCCCCAAAACGTTCCCGTGAAACAGACAACACCATCAAGTAGTGATGCCATATGTTTGCCAGAAGCTGGGAATGGGACACAGAGGAGGGGTCACGTGAGGATTCCCTATTCTTTTCACTCCCTCTGGAGCACCTGGCATTGGCCGCTGTTGGCAGACAGGACACAGGGCTAGACGGACCTATGATCTGACCCCGTCTGGCCGTTCTTATGTTAGTTCTTTCTACGCAGGAAGAGAGAGGGAGTATGGGCTGTGATGTGATATTTACTTCCAGTGGCTGCCACTCCAAAATCCAGAATTTGTCAACAAAGATCCGAGAGACCTCGAAGCCCACCCCAGACCAAGAAGAGGACAGAATTATGCACGATGTTGGCATTTCCATGCTACCACCATATCTGCCACCAGCAAGCTAGCTGCAGTCGTGGGTGAGAGAGACCGTTTCTGCCGAGGTGGACATATGTTCAGTGGTGATAAATATTTAACATGCTTTTAGTCCCGGCTCGAGGGCCATCAGCCTGTAAGTGAAAACCAGGGTTGATTAATGGGTTAAGCAGCTCCCAGTTCTAGAAGGTTAGGATCAATCCCAATTCTCTGCTCTTTGTTGAATCTTTAATGCTTTTTATCGGGAGTGGAGTTTCTTGGCAGAGGTTAGTTATTTTAATAGGGCCACTTTAAACTGCATAGATTTTAAAGGGATAAAAAATAAACGAGGTTTTCATGCGGTCACTTTGTTAAATTAAATTTAAAAAAAGAGAGAGCGAGAGGGATTGAAAATTTTTAAAAAGCCCAAAGTTTGGAAAAAGCCCATTTTTCTCCCTGGTGAATTTGCGGCTTTCAGAGTCTAGCTCTCTCCTCAGCATGGCAGTGCTGTGAAACCATCAGTGATACCCTCCCGCAGCAGATCTGAACCCATCTGCTTCACCAGGCATGACCTCTCTGTTCTTCCCAGCGGCTGGCTGCTCAGGTCTCTGTGGAGGAGCTGGGAGCTAACTGGTTTAGAAGGGTTTGGATGGGTCCTGACGGGCAGGAACGCCATGTTGCGGGTTTAGCACATTATCATTTGAGCAGCAGGTATCCAGAGAGATGCCAACACTAGGGTAGAGTCACGAGGGACAGAACTATTCTTATCGGTGACGCCTACTAAGCTATGACTTCAGCAAAATACGCTGTGTAACCTCTCAATTTTAATGTCTCAGTCTACAGGATCTTATCTTGGTGTGTGTATGTATCACTCTTGTGCAGTGTTTCTTAAACTTTTGAAGACCGAGAAACACCAAAGAATTTTTTTTTCTGAGGAACACCAGGGGAGGGAGAAGGGTCAGGGGAAAGTTATTAACCAAAAAAAAAAAAAAAAAAAGTTGTCTGCCCCTTTAAAGGAAGCCATTTTGAATTATGTTGTTCTCCGCGGCACACCGGTGTGCCACAGAACACAGTTTACGAAACACTGCTTGTGCGTAAAGTCAGACATACGAGGTAGGGAATGGTTTATAGTTTTACATGTGAAAATGAAAACCAACACGGGTGTTTCCAGTGCTCAGACACCTCTATGTCTGGATGATCAACTTAATGATCTGTAAACAGCCTAGCTCCATCTCTTATAGTTGAGCAGTGATCGGTCCTGGAAAGGCACGTGACCAAACCAACTTATACTTTCACCACGTCATTTTCCATGCAAGGGAGGATTATGTAGAAACAAAGGATTCCTGCCTAAATGGAAATCTATGTAAACTGGAAAGGGAGCAGTCTCTTTGTCTTTGACTGTCAAGACACGAAAAAGAATGAACTGATTAGGCCTCAGTTGGAGGATTGTGTCCAGTTCTGGGCACCACATATCAGGAAAGATGTGGAGAAATTGGAGAAGGTCAAGAGAAGAGCAACAAAAATGATTAGGGTCTAGAGAACATGAGCAAAGAGGGAAGACTGAAAGAATTGGGCTGGTTTAGTTTGGAAAGGAGAAGACTGAGAGGGGACATGACAGCAGCTTTCAAGTATCTAAAAGGGTGTTTTAAGGAGGAAGGGGGAAACTGTTCATCTTGGCCTCTGAGGACAGGACAAGAAGCAAGGGGCTTAAACTGCAGCAAGGGAGGTTTAGGTTGGACATTAGGAAAAACTTCCTGCCTGTCAGGGTGGTGAAACACGGGAATAAATTGCCCAGGGAGACTGTGGAATCTCCATCTCTGGAGATATTTAAGAGCAGGTTGGACAGACACCTGTCAGGGATGATCGAAATGTTACTGGGTCCTGCCGTGAGGGCAGGGGCCTGGACTTGATGGCCTCTCAAGGTCCCTTCCAGTTCTAGTGCTCTAGGATTCGATGATTCAGATGGACAAGGCAGCATCACACCCGACCCCTCCTTGGTCCCGGGCGGGCTGGAATCCAAGAGGGATGCTCTTCGGGTCTCCACCTTGCTGAAGCTTCCGCTATCTCGTTTTAGAGGAGGCCTTTGTTCTTTCCCGCACTGTGTGCTACCGAGCTTTTCACACACAGACCCCCAGGACTTCCATGGGCATCCCTGTCCTGGGGCTGCAGAGTAGAGCCCTAGATAATCAAAGACGTTTGGGATCCAAAATGAGGCTCACATCTTCCTGCCTCGGGGTCTGAGAGAGTCGTTAGTCCCAGGGGAGCAGAACAAGCCCCTCAGAAGTCCCCCCAAGATCAGAGATTGGGGGGGGAGGGTCGATGCTGACCCCAGTTACACCACCTCAAACTCATTCTGATTGCTCCGGGTTTTCTAGGATCAGAGCCAGGCCCAGCGAGAGACGTCCGTGAGGGGCCATCTGCAGGAAAATGGGAGACCACCCCCAGCAGCCCCAGAAGAGATATTCGGGGGGAAGGTTCAAGTCCATCCATTAAGATCGGATGTTTTTTCTAGAATCCCTGCTCTAGCTCAACCAGCAGAGATGGGCTGGCTGCAGCAGGGCCTATGCTACACAAAGAGTCCGCTTCGATTGTCACCACGGCCCTTCCTGGCGTTAAAATCTCAGAACCGGGTGCTTCTCCGTCCTCCTTTCAGCGCTTTCGTCTCTCAAAGGCAAACGGTTACAGAGACCCACCCACCTCGCTAGGCTGCCGTTAAGTTTCAAGCTAGTTTTCCACCAGGAGATCGCTTGCTGACTTCTTTTCCCAGCACTGACCCATCCACCGGAAACTCAGGCCAGGAGAGAGGGTTTTCCCCCATAGAAACGGAGCTGGCCCATCTTTGGCCGTGCGGCTGCTCTGGAACTAATGTAATGCAGGTCGCACGGGGCTATGCTTACGCCTCGCACACACCACACACCAGTTCCCGGGTTCGCCGGCGTGCACCCATTCACACCACACCGTTACCGAGAGAGTCTGCCGAACCGGACTGTATCTACAGAGCTGACACTGCTACCCTAGGCCTAAACCAAGACAATAACCAGCTGGCGCATGACTGAGCCAGTTTTTCCTGCCATTAACACCTGCATCTCCACATCAGACGTGATGAATGGGACACATCCGGCCCCCTTCGTTAGCCTCATTAAGGACATATATCTTGGTTTCTGTTATTTCTACTCCAGCTCCTCTGAGGAAGTGGGTTTTGCTCACGGTTCTATAGACTTCGCTTAGTTTTTTTGGTGCCCACAGGACCTTTCATTGTGTTTTAAGCTCCTCGCAGGCATATTCTCACACACAGTCCGTACCCAGCCCCGCAGTCGCATGCCCCCTCCTCCGGTGCACCTCCTCCCATTTCCATTCACACCTCTCTCTCTCTCTGTCTCTCCCCGCTTCCCCTTGTCTCCTACAGTCAGACACACACACAACACCCTCCCATTCACACGCAGGAGCCCCACCCGCCTCCAATTACAGCCCATCAGGATCCCATTTCCGCTCTGACATGCAAAGCACTTCCATGCTAATTGTCTTTTCTCACCCGCTGTTGTAAACAAGGATTAGGAGCCCAGAGACAGAGCTGAGCCCTCACTGCCAATTAACCTGCTCCTGGTGTTCTGTGACAACACCGATCCGAGTGCCAGACTGCTGTCCCTTGCAACGTGACAGTTACCAAACAGCTGCTCCCCAGCTCCTTCAATTAGAGCGTCACAGACACCGAATGAGCCGGTAGCCTCTGGCCCCTGGAGAGGCTGCTGTATCTTAGAGTCCTATCAAGCACCCCGATTCCTCCGCATTCCCTGACCCCTCCACCCGCACCAAGAGAATCAGCGCACTCTTGAGATTGGCTTTCGTGCCCGGAGGTGGAAGCGGCCGGACCATCGCCGCAGATTGCAGGCAGGACAAATGGATCCGTGCTACAAGGGCTGGACGGCCTCCCACGAGCACGGAATAAGTCGGGATTGGACGTCCTTTGTGCCACGCAGCCTGGGGGGCTCAGCCATGCCCGAGGCAGCCCGTTCGGACTCCGTCGCACCTCTGGGAGACGCTCGCTCACCCCCTTGACCCAGCGGGGCTCTGTGGTATCGCCACGTGGCCTTGGACTGCTGCCACGTCGGTGACACCCACGCTCAGCTCCCCGCTGGCGTAGCACTTCACGCTCACCTTGCCCACTCTGCTGGTGCGCACGGCCGTGCACACAGCAGGGCAGGGGAGAGCCACACGGAACTCTGCTCCCGTAACCCCTCTGGTGCGAACGTGCAACACAGCTCACCCCCTTCTCTGGATAATAATGGCAGGATGGGGGGATGCCCCCGTGCCAAGCGGCCCCACGTGGCAGGAGCAGGAGCGGGCAGAGGTGGGAGGCCCTGGGGATGGGAGATCTCTCCTGTGCCACGCAGGAGACAGCACAGCATCAGGCATTGCAGCAGAAGCTGGTGAGACACACGCCAGCCGCACAGCAAAGGTAACATGGGGGTGGGCCTCATGCAATGCCATCACCTAGGGGGTGGCACGTAGGGAGGGCGGTGGAGAGCAGAGCTCGGCAACACGCCGTCTAATGGGGGTCCTTTTCCCTTCCAGGACAGATAGGCCACTGCTTGGTAACTGCCACCCCCCGCCAGCCCTAGCCACTCAGCCTGCTGTTCTTTCCAGCCAGGAATGAGCTCCCGACCGGTAAATTACACCAGCCCGCTGGACGGCTGGCAGAGGCTCTGAATGGAGAGCGCGTGCTAACGGCGTTGGTGTAACTGGATGGAACCGGGTAATCCACGGGAGCCAATTCCCTTCTCGCTCAGCATTTATTTAATTAAGTCAAATTCATCAACTGGCGAAGGGCCCCTAGGCGACGGCGAACGGCCTACGGGAAGGGTCATGTCTTTCCCCGTTGGGGAAGCCCGGAGACAGCTTGTCCCGGGGGCACAGGCGAAACCTCTGCCCCGCTGCTCAGATTCGGGAGCGAACAGCGTTCTCAGTAACTAGCCTGACCGCCTCTACTGTTCGCACTGGGCCAGACTCCTGGGCCCCCGACTCAGCATGCCTCCTCTCTACTCCGCAAAGCCTCTGACGAGGCCTTAGGCATGGCCGGTCGTGGGAATGGTCCCTTTGGGGGAACGATTCCCAGCGTTTCCTCGAGGGAGTCTTTGAAGAGCCTGCTTCAGGAATCAGAGAAGTGTGGGGCTGGAAGGGACTTCAAGAGATCGCCTAGTTCAGTGGGTCTCAACCAGGAGTATGTGTACCCAGGGGGTAACACAGCGCTCCTCCAGGGCGTGCGGCCACCCACCTCGATATTGGCCTCGCTTTGCAGCAGGCGACGTAAAAAGCACTAGCGAAATCAGTACAGGCTGAAATGTCATGTTGATAATGCTCCGTCCACTGAAAGGGAAGGTCGGGTTTTATAGACCAATCTATTTATTTTCCAAGTGCCCGGGCACAATGAGAAAGCCAGCACTTGTTCTGTAGCAGTGCGCTGTGACGCTCTGGGAATTCTGTGTCTGATTGTGTCAGCAAGTAGCTTTGAAGTGGGGTGTACCTCCGGGGCCCACAGGACTCCTCAGCGGGGGACAGTCTGGAAAAGTTGGGAGTCGCTAATCCGGGCCTCCGACCGTCCCTGCAAAGCGTTCGTCCAATTTGTCCCTAAAAAACTCCGTGATGGTGCTCCCACAAGCTCCGTAGGTCACCTAGTCCAGAGTTAACAACAACGTTGTTTGTAAAGTTACAGACGAGCCCGGCTACCCCTCTGAGATTTTTTATTCCAGTTAGAACATTGTTCTGGCATCTAACCTACATCTCCCTGGCTGCAAACTAAGCCAGATTGTCCTTCACCTACCCTCAAGTGACATGGAGAACAGCTGGGTGTAACAACCCTTCCCATACGTTATCAGAGCCCTCCTTCAGTCTTCTCTTTTCCAGACTGAATATGCCCCGTTTTTTACCTCTCTTTGGAAAACTGCAATCAGGCCCGGCTCGGCACCCAGCCATTAGCAAGAAACACAAAGCCGCGGCCAGAAGCAGATGGCCAGTCAGCCCGCGAGCCCCGATGGGTGTAAAGGCCTGCTCCAGTGGAGGAAGCTGTTGGTTTGCAGCTCCTTAGGGCAGTGGTCCCCAACGCGGTGCCCGTGGGCGCCATAGCACCCGCTGGGGCATTTGTGCGCGCCCGCCAACAACCTGGGCCGGCCCGCCCCCGGTGCGCGGCGCACGGAAGGCGCTGGCCCCAGGCACATGACACGCACCGGCGCCGGGTGGGGTGGCGCGGCGCTCGGGCGGCCCTAGCCCCGGAGCACATGCGGGCGCGCAGCGCTCGAGCGGCGCCAGTGCCGGCACCAGGCGCGCGGCAAAAGATGCTTGGGCGGCCTCGGCCCCGGGCGCAAGGCGCTCGGGCGGCCCCAACCCCGGCCCTGGGGCACATGCTGGCACCGGGTGTAAGGGCATCCCTGTCCCCTGGCGTGCCCCCGGGCGCCCGGCGCGTGAGTGGCCCCACCCCCCGAGTGCCCGGCACGTGAGTGGCCCCACCCCCGGGCGCCCGGGAGCCTCTAAAGGTTGGGGACCACTGCCTTAGGGTCAGGGAAGTGGCCATGACCGGTGTAGGGCCCTGCCCATCAGCTGACCGGCAGCACCCTGGCACGCGGGGCTAGGTTCACGCTGCCCTGACCCCCTTCCCACCTAGCACCACCCCCACCTGGGAAGGGGCAGGACCACAGTCAAGGGGCTGCCACTTACAGAAACCCTGCGCCCCGTCTTTCCACCAGCAAGGAGCCCTCGAGAGATTCCTCGCTGCAGGTTTCATCAGGAGCAGCAACGGGGGCACTTCCACAGGCCCAGAACAGCCCTGTCCCCGGTGCAGAAGCATCAGTTAGACGCAGACCCCTCGGCCACCCCACCAATCCACCAGAGGAAACCTGGCCCATATAGCTCACCCAAGGCAAACCCCCCTTAAAGCTGGTTCGACCCTAAAAGCTGGTGCTCCTGTAAAAGTAGCACTCCAAGGCAGCGTTAAATCCGTTCCAGGGCCTCCACACAACGTGGCGCCGGTGGGAGTCAATGGGTTCGGGTTTGTACATTTCACGAAGCTGGCGCCGTGTGCGTTGGTGCGCGTGCATGTGCACTCGCACCAGCAAATACTCAGTTAGGCCCAAACCGTCTTGTGGCATTAAAAATCAGCCAGGCTAGTGGTGAACCTTTTAGACAAGCCACTGGCAGCTCTGCGGCCGGTCTGCCCCACCCAACGCACTAAGCAATTTGCATTCTAGTTCTGCCTCGCGTGAGGATTCAGGCCGGTGTCTTGTTTTAGCCAAGGCCCTCTTGTCATTTGCTCTCTGGCTGCCCAGAGCGGAGGCCGTCGGGCTCGACAACCGTGAGGCAAATGACAAATTCCGAAGGAAAATGAAATCTCGTTTGCCGAAGGCCCTTTTGCCCGTGTGGCTGGGCTCCCTCCTGAGCCCCACACGCGCCTCGCGCCCTCGGCTCGGCTGCGGAGAGGTGCAAACACGGGAAAACGCAGCAGGCGGCTGAGACAGCTGGCCGACGGCCGCAGCTAGTGCAGAACCCAAGAGGCGCCAGAGACGGAGCGAGGCGAAGTGCCCGGCATTCAGCCAAGCAAGGGAAGAGCTGGGCTGAAAACCAAACAGCTCCGACCACCCGGCATCACGGCCCCAGCACAGAGGCTCCGTGAGCGCCACCACAACACCAAAGCCAGAGATCGAAAAACTCAGGTAGCCTGCCCAAGAACAGCTCTGTGCCTGCCTGTCTGCTCCCGCGGCTCTTGCCTCTGAGCACTTCTCAATCCAACTGCACCTTCTTGGCAGCCTGCAGAGAGGGACCACGTGCCCAGGGAGGCTGTGGCGGAGCCAGGAATCGAACCTGCAACTCATGAGTCCTCATGCTCTAACCACGAGCCACCGTGTCATTCTGTGCTCCTGGAAACACCGCCCCGCATACAGACATACATCAGAATAAGAGAACGGCCAGAAGGGGTCAGACCAAAGGTCCATCTCGTCCAATGTCCAGCCTTCCAACAGTGGCCAGTGCCCGGTGCCCCGGAGGGAATGAACAGAACAGGAACAACCTCTCTCCCATCACCCATTCCCAGCCTCTGACAGAGACTAGGGACACCATTCCTACCCATCCCAAGTAATAGCCACTGATGGAGCTAACCTCCATGAACGTGTCTAGTTCTGGTCTTCACAACATCCTCCAGCAAGGAGTTCCACAGGTTGACTGTGCGCTGAGTGAAGAAAAACTTCCATTTGTTTGTTTTAAACCTGCTGCCTATTCATTTCATTTGGTGGCCCCCTAGTTCTTATGTTGTGGGAATAAGTAAGTAACTTTTCCTTATTCACTTTCTCCACACCAGTGATGATTTTATAGACCTCTATCATATCCCCCTTAGTGTCCTCTTTTCTGAGCTGAAAAGTCCAGTCTTATTAATCTCTCTTCATATGGCAGTCGTTCCAACCCCCTAATCATTTCTGTTGCCCTTTTCTGAACCTTTTCCAATGCCAAGAGATCTTTGTTGAGATGAGGCAACCACATCTATATGCAGGATACGTGTGCACCACTATGAAACCAGACAGGGCCGCCTGCTTTCCCAAGGCCTCTTCTGTACAGCACAGTACGACAACCCTTCTCTCCTCCTCCCCTGCTGTCTCCATTTCCATCGCAAGCCCTGCTCCCCCGGGGACTCCGTCCCATGTCTGGGGGCTCCTATATTTCCCCGCTGCGCCTGCTGTCACTCTCGTCACCTTGCCTGGTTCGTAATGTGCGGCAATAAAGTGTCACCGTCGGGAAAAAATACTGCCTCCCGGCAGCACGTAACCCTCCAGTGCATAGATCCCACAGTCCTCACACGGCTGCCACACTCTTTTCATGTGGGGGTCACCGCCGAGGAAGAGAAAGAGCCCCGCTGGCGTGTGACCTCGCAGGAGAGCCGCGTCTCCGCCGCCTTCGTTAGGGACCCTAACGAGGGTGTGACCTAGTGGGGGCCCAGCTGCTGGCTCTGGGGTAACCCCCACTGGCTGCCGGGGGTACCACAACCCAGCAAAACAGGATGAGTCACTATGCAAACCAGTGGCCAGACACCCCCCATGGAGAGGAACAAAGGAAGGTGGAATGCTGCCCTGGCTGGGGGGCAGGGCTGGAAGAGGGTTAGTTAGTCGCTGGCTGTCTGGGAGCATGGAGGAGAGCCTAGGGAAAGGGGCTGGAGTTTAGGGGTCCAGTCTCCCCCATCTCAAGGGGGCCTGAGGCATCCTAGCCCAGCTCTGTGACCAGACTACATCTGTGCTGTGCTGTACCCTGGAGAGGCAATAAACTTCCTCTATTCCACCGGCTGGTGCAGTCTGTTCATGCCATTTCGGGGTGCAGGAGACGGGGGACCCCCAACGTGCCGTCACAGAGGGCCAAGTGGCTGGTTTGAGCCGGGGTTCCCTGGGAACCGGGGGGCCTCGGACAGAGCCTGCCAGCAATCAAGAGATTCTTACTAACGAAGAAACAAATTGGTGGTATTCTGGTCTCCGTCCTCATCGGCCTTGCTGCACCGGGCGGCAGAGCAAACACAACCCGGGGAGGGATGAAATAACCCAGGGTCCCTGGAGCACCAGGAAACAGACCCCCCTTCCGCTGGGCCAACTCCCCCTTGGAGAGGCAGGCGTTGCAGCATAGGGGCCCAAGGAACAGCAGAAGGGACTCTGTCCCCTTGGGAGTAGCAAGGGTCCCCTCTCTGGCCCACGGGCTCTCCCCGGTACGTATCCCAACAACCACAGTTTATCTGACGGACGCGTGGGACGCGGCGCACCCTTCTCCTGCGCCCACACCGGGTCCCCTTGGCAGGGGCTCCCCAGAGCAGGAAGCCTTGGAGTTTGCCCCCCACTGACACACGTGGGGCAGCTCCCACGTCTGAGCTACCGGGGCAGCTACTCCGGCCGACACCGGTACGTTCACGTTCCGCTTTCCAGGTGTCTTTGCACTCGCCGGGGCGGAGACTCTGGGGGAATCGCAGGAGCTGGGTCCCCATCAATCGCCGCAGGAAGGGGCACACCCCCTCCCTGCCCTTCCTGGGAGGCCAAGGGCTCTGCCCCACGCACCGAGCTGTGCAGTGCTGCAAACCTTTGCCGGGCTCTGGGAACACCCCCCCCCCCGTGCTGCAGGATCGTGGGGCTGTTCCCGGTTGCCCTGGGGCCACCTGCCGTTCCCCAGCCCCTGCAGGGGGAGGAACAGCCGGGGAGCTGGGGTTGGATGGTTGGTCCTGGAGCGGGCCCAGAAGGCCGCGGTGGGGCCCATCGATCGCCATGCCGACGGGAGGGCTGGAGGGAAGTCAGTGAGACCTGGCCGTAGGCAAGGAGCGAAGGGGAGAGGGAGGCTGGGATGCAGGAGGTTTGGGGGCTGTCTGTCTGTCTGCGGCCCACAGCACAGGAGCATGCTGGCTCTGGAGAAGCAGCCAGGCATGTGCCTGGTCTCTTTCCAGACCTGGGAGGATGAGGATCCTGCTGAAGGCGGGTACTTGCACCGGACAAAGGCTGCCGGCTGGCATCAGGAGATGCAGCACAGTCGCTACAGGCCCTGTCGGGCGGCAGGTCTCACCGACGCACACCCCAGGCATGCGGGTTGCTTCCCGGCTCCAGCTCGCAGCCCTCCCCCGGCAACGTGCAAACTCTCCATGCCGGGAAGAAACACAAGGAATCTCTCTAGCGCCTGTTGGACAAGAGCGACCGCTTGTGTGAGGCGCTCGGACGCAGGAAACACCCGGGAGCCCAGACAGCCCTCTCGGCTGGAGACGATCCAGACCGAGAGGCCAAGCAGTGCAGTGCTCTCCTCTTAGAGAAAGGCATGTAGCATCTTTCTGCTGCTCTCCTTCTGGCTGTGGGTGTAATTACAATCTGCTGCTATCCCGGTTGTGTGCACACTTGCAATTTGTTTTGTGCACACACACACACGTATGCTTACACACACACACACACACACACACACACACACACACACACTCACTATCTCCGGATAAGAGCATCAACGGATGCCCAACATGCACAAAATTTGAGAGTCCAATATCAAAGTTCTGCCCCTCCTCTGAGGTCCACACTGAAAGCCCCACACCCGCGCCCACCAGCGGAGGACACGTGGCCCGTGCATGTACGTGCACTGGTGAAAGGGCCCAGCCCGGCCAAAGCCCACCCGTGGTTAGATGACGAATGCTTTCGCTTCCACTCTCGCCCACTCGTCCACAGGGCACACGGGCTGCAGCTAACAGCTCCCGGGAGAGGGACAAAACCCAAACCCAGTGAGCGCAGGCTGTTTGGAATATTCTGCATCAGCAACGCCATCGAACCCATTGAAACTGCCACCGGCGTCTCCCTACCTTTCCTCCCACGCCCCCCTCCGCTCCCCAGGGCTCCGGAACGGTGCACAACTCGGGGGAGGGGGACCACAGCCGCACCACGAGTGCCAGGCACGAAAACGCACATGCCGCCAACAGAGACGAAACCCATCGACCAACCTGCCAGAGCTGGTCTCTAGCCACGGAAGCAGCCGTGTGCGAAGGCTTCCTATCTTCCGCCTGCCCCAGGTGCCGGCGGCGAGGGAACAGACAGCGACTGGCATTCACAGCCGCACAGCGGCACGCCGGCTGCAAAGCAGCACGGCAGCTGCACGTCAAACACGTCTGGGGTGAGGCCGTGGGATGTGCCACCGAGGCAAGGAAAACCACAGAGCATGACCCACCCCGAGACAGGGCAAAGGGGGAGAGAGATTCTTCTCTGGATCCTGTACCCGCATCCCCAGGTCCCTGCAGAAACACGGGTTCGGTCTCCCGTCCCATGCACTGGTCTCGTCTGAAACCCAGCTCCCCGCGGACTTGACCGAACAACTCCTGCCCCACGGAGATTGCTGGGAAATGCGTTTAAGACCCTGGAGAGAAATTAGAGACTCACTTTGTGCATTGGCTCATTTGTCCATTCAAAGGCTGGTGCAAGGAAGGGAGGTCCAGGGGCGAGTGGGTTAACCTAGTGCACCTGGGTTCAGTTCTTGGCTCTGCCACTGACTTCCCGTGTGACCTTGGGCACTTCATTTAATCAGGCCCACAGATCACTTCACTGCCTGTAAAATGGGGAGAATCCTGTAGCTCCCAGGAGAGGGTAAAAAGGACAGAACCCGTAACATCAGTGAGGCATTCGGGTGCTGAGGGTAACGTAAGCACCCACAGAGAGTGCCTGTTACAGCCGGGAAGTCCTGAGTGGCCAGCCGTGTGAGACATGGTGTGACGGCACGTTGGGGTTTTCCTGTCTCCTGCATCCCCGCAGTGGCACGAACAGACTCTACCTGCCAGTAGAAGAGAGGGAGTTTATTGCTTCTCCAGGATACAGCACAGCACAGATGTAATCCGGTTACAGGGCAGGCCTAGGATGCCTCAGCCCCCCTTGAGATGGGGGAGCCTGGGCCCCTAAATCCCAGCCTGTTGCCTAGGCTGCTTCCTCCATGAAACCAGCCAGAAACCTAACTCCCTCACTTCCAGCTCTGCCCCCAGCCAGCACCCCACTCCTCTTCTTCCCATTGTTCCGCTCCCTGGGAGATAACTGGTCGGACAGGTTCGAAGCCCCCTTGCATAATGACTCATCCCCTGCCCTGCTGGGCCGTGCAGCAGCCAGTGGAGGTCACTCACAACCCACTGCCCAGCATAGCCACCAGCAAGGTACCCCCCACTACGTCACACATGGTGACAGCAACAAGGGTAGTCACAGGTGCCAAGGCCAGAAGGGAACACTGTGATCAGCTACTCTGACCCCCGTCGCGCTCAGGCCAGACTCCGGCCCCACCGTCAGTCCCAGAGCTGAGCTTTCAGAAAAAAATTCCCAACCTGGTTTACAAATTTGCCAAGGATGGAGACTCCTTCAGGAACCCTGGTCAATGGGTCCAGTGGTTAATTCCCCTTAGTCCTCTGTTCTCCCCACAGTGTTCCCTCCAATTTTTCCATGCATGTGCAGAATAAATCTTGTTAATTGCACCGAGGCAAGTGCAGGGGCGCACCACCAGGAGAAACACATGCTCCAGGCTGTGGGCACTCTGCTAATCTCTCGTAGGTGGCCGCCCAAGTGCTCAGCTTACAGGGAAACCTGGTCTCAGGTGCGATTCCTGCTGACTCCCCGGGGTCATAAAGATCCTTTCTAAACTGGCCACTCACGGTCATGACGCATCACATCTGCCCAGTGCTTCAGGGGCTGGGAGCTCTCTGGCAGGCTCCACGAAACGCAGACTGAGCTGCCACAGGAGGATGGGGGGAGGGAGTGACGACCGCGGGAACTGGTCTTCCAGCCAGGCTGCCAACTTCACAACAGAGCCTGGCAGGCCGCCTTCTGGGCACCTGTTGTCACCGGTCAGACAGCAGCTCCTCCCCGCATGGGCACAGATGCAGGAGAGGTGGAAGCATCTGTAATTGGGACCAACCCCGTGCACCATTCACTCCAGGTAATGAAACCGACAATCCCCAGACAGATGAATCGACGGCTCCCCCTTTCCCTTGCCGATTGCTGTTTGGCTTGGACAGCTACACGGGGCCTTATCGGCTTGCAACCGCGGCGCTCTGCCAGCCTCCCTCGGCCCGGAGCACTGAGTAATATATATATATATATATATATATGTATGTTTTAATATTTATGGGCCAGATCACATGCCTTATTAAGCCAGGCCTCCGGCCCCCACCCTTAGGATCCGATGGAATGTGCCTGCCATTAAACACGCAATTAGCCTGCATTTACAAATCTGCTGAAGACTCCAGCCAGCCATTCACCCCTCACCAGTGGAGAGTTTATTCCTCCCCCCAGCGGAGTCCATCTCGTTCCCTAAGAGAGATCTTGGAGTCACTGTGGCTAGTTCTCTGCAAACATCCACTCTGTGCGCAGCGGCAGCCATAAAAGCAAACAGGATGTTAGGAATCATTAAAAAAGAGATAGAGGAGAAGACAGACAATACCTTATTGCCTCTATATGAAACCACGGTGCACCCACATCTTGAATACCACGTACAGATGTGGTCGCCTCATCTCATAAAAGATCTTTTGGCCTTGGAAAAAGTTCAGAAAAAGGCAACAAAAATGGTTAGGGGTTTGGACCGGGTCCCATAGGATGAGAGATAAATAAGACGGGGACTTTTCAGCTTAAAAAAGAGGAGACAAAGAGAGGGGGGATAGGCTAGAATTCTGTAAAATCATGACAAGTGTGGAGAAAGGGAATAAGGAAAAGGGATTTACTTTAACATAAGAACTAGGGGTCACCAAGTGAAATGAATAGGTAGCAGGTTTGAAACAAACACAAATAAGCTTTTCTTCAAGTAGTGCCCAGGCAACCTGTGGAACTCCTTGCCAGGGGATGTTGGGAGGACCAAGATTTTAACAGGGTTCAAAAAAGAACTAGACACATTCATGGAAGATTGGTGTAGGAGGATGGGCAGGGATGATGTCCTTTGCCTCAGTTTGTCAGAGGCTAGGAATGGGTGACAGGGGAGGGATCACGTGCTGATTCCTTGTTGTGTTCCCTCCCTTTGGGGCACCTGGTATTGGCCGCTGTCAGCAGACAGGATCCCGGGCTAGACCTTTGGTCTGACCCAGTCTGGCCGTTCCTATGTTCTCATGTCACAAGCCAACCAAGTGTCATGGTGCCACAGCCTCAGAGAGATGGAAACGGCCCATTTTTACACTTGATCAAAGTCCAGCTGCCCTTGAAACAAGTACGTGTCCATGTCCCGGCCCTCAAATGCTTCTGGCGCTGTGTGGACTGAAGGGAAGCTCTGGAAACTCCCTCCCCCTAGAGCTCCCCAGAACAGTGAGAGGAGGGCTCCCTCTTGGGGGCAGGAAGAACCACATGGCATCTCCCCACTCCCAGCTCGGAGGAGCCAGCCAGAAACGGAAGCCAGGGCAGGTCAAGATGGGACTGACTGATGCGGCCGATGTCCTAAGATCGTTTCACAACATTTGCAATCTAAACGTTCTGCCCCCTGAGCGGATTGGCTGCTTGACCCGCCCCTCACCCGTGCCCCGCCTTCCATCTAGCCAATCCCTGGCTGGCATCACCCAGGGAGAGAATTTAAGCCACAGAACACATGGGGAACTGACATGCCGTTTGCCCCCATCACACTGTGGCCCCTTTGCTTATGCGCCGGCTCCCCTCCCGCCGTCCTGTGTTTGTTCAGATTGCAAGCTCTTTGGAGAACGACCATCTCTTGCTTTCTGTCCGCCCGGCACCTTGCACCACGGGGCCTGACCCTGCACTGCTGGCATCCCCGTGAGAAATAACAGAGCAAGGCCCCAGGGTTCTGCAACCCGGAGCTTCCGGGCCCCAGCCGAGGCGAACAAGCCAGCACAGACGGAACGTGCCCCACGCGGAGCTGGGCGCTGGACAGGACACCGCCTTTGGGGGATCACCCCACACAACCAAGGCTGGCGTGGTGCTTTGACACCGCACGACTGTGCTGGAAAAGGGACGGGATCAAAACAGATCAGGCTGCTCCGGGCACAGGGGCGGGCCCAGCTGGAGAGCCGGAAGAACCACCAAGCAGCGCAGACCCGACCTTCCCCGCTGCTTCGTGGGGGAGATGCGGAAAGCAGCGGAGCAGAGGCGGATCGTTGCTCTCCTGCTGCTGTCTCATTCCGCACAGCCAAGGAGAGAACCAAGCAGCATTTAACCACTAGCATGTGCGAACGCGGCCCCTTAATAAACTCTTCTCCCTCGTTCCCGTTTGCCTTGCTCCGGGCCACTAATCCAATTGAGCAGAGCTCGGGGCTTGTAACTAAGCTGTGACACATTTGTCAGATCCCTGACTAGACCCGTGGCTAATTTCACAACACTAATTTATCTTAGCATATTCTATCACTTTAATTTCGTCCCCCTGGAGCCCATTACACCCCCGTACCTTGTAGCCAATGTGTGCCGGTAATTGCTATTATTAGCGGGATACTCCACTGGAGAGGTACCGCAAATAAAAGGAGCCAGCAGCAACCCAGCCAGCTGGCCGGGAAAACGAGGCAGCAGAAAGAGGAGGAAATGGTGGCGCCTGGACATGGCCAAATGGGAAGAAATACAGTCCCAGGGTCAAACGCAGCTTTTGGTGACACTGGTGTAAATCTGGAGTGACTCTGGTGGCAGCAAAGGAGCCACAGGTGTGTAAATCCAGAGTAACTCCCCCAGCTGCAATGTAGCCTCACTGGTGTAAATCCAGACTGACCCTGCCAGCGGGAAGTGAGCCACCCTGGTATAATCTGGAGTGACTCCATCAGCAGGAAGTGAGCCACCCTGGTATAATCTGGAGTGACTCTCCCATGGAGCTATGCTAGTGTAAATGAGAACCCCCTCTGATGATAGCAGACCTGGTGTAAATGCAGTGCCTCCACTGTGTTGTGCACACAATGGCAAATCCAGTTTGAACCTCCTCCTGCCTTGCAATCTAGGGACAGACACATTTGTTGGACACTGCAGCCCAGAGCTCATAAAGACCTCACCGCTTCGGGCAGGGTGCCAAACTCAGTGAAACAAACTCCCCCCGCATGAGTCAAACCAGGCCCTGAATACCTCTGGGACGACCTCATCTTACCACTGTCTTGTCTGGGATGACACATCCCTGTGTCACCACACAACCTCTGTACAGGGTGACACAACAGTTCGGCCTTGGACCGTGAAGCTTAGAAGGAGAAAATTCTGTCTAGGGAGACAAGGGCTGTGCCAGGCAAAGGCAAAACCTGTCTAGGAAAGTTAGAGTCAATCAGGAGCTGGGGTTTTCCAATCAATCTACGACTGACAGACACACGTGCCTGTTCTTAATCACCACATCAACTCCGCTTCCCCCGGGACCGCCCCAACTCCGCTTCTCCCGGGGAGTCTCCCAAAGAAACACTGACCAGGCCCGACTGTACTCGGCCTAAGAACAAAGGATCTCCAAGAATCAAGCTCACGTTGTGCCATCAGGGAACCTTCTGCAGCACCCCCATCCTCGGGTGTGCCACAACCGACACATTTCCATGTGACCCACTGTCACTGCTGGTCTCTTCTCAAGAGACTAATAACTACACAAACAGCAGGAGCAGGGTCTAACGGCTCCATGGAAACACGGAGCTAGCGCCTGCCTCCTTCACAGTCAGCATCAGAGGAGAGGACCAGAGACGGGGGGGGACACTCTCAACGATGTGCTGAGATCCAGGCTATGCGTGAGCCGGAGTCTGGCCGTGATGCTCGAGGCGAATAAACAACTTCTTACCTTGCCACCGGTCTGAATTCCCAGGGCTGTCCCCGATGTCTCATCAAACTCCCGGGGATTTTCCACCACGTTCTGCCCTGCACCGTGGGCGCGTAGAACAGGGATTGGCCTTTCGAAAGGAGAGAGAAATCTGTCAAAGATGGGCCCGTCTACTTTACTGCCACCCTTTTGCAGGGGCGGGATCCCCCACGCTCGCCCCTCTGGGAGGGGACCACCCTTTGGCTGAGGCTTGGCAGCTGATGCTCAGGGACTCATCTCCTCTAGGCAAACAATTGTTGGTCCACCCCAGAACGCGTGTTCCTTTCGTTAGCTCAGTGCTTATGCACGGGGAGGTGGGGGAAGGCGTTGATTTGCTCACATGTGGCCTTTGATCTTATTTAAAGAAATACAGGCCGAACCTCTCTAGTCCGGCACCCTTGGGACCTGACCGGTTCTGAACCAGGGAATTTGCCAGACCGTGGGAGGTCAGTGTTTTCTAGCAGCATTACTAACACTTCCACTGCTTACTGGGCTGTGAGAGGACATTGAGGGGTAAATTAGAGCGAAATAACAGCACCGAGCACTGAGACTGGGGCTGTAAACAAACTTCATGGGACCGCGGGAAACTTGGCTGCACCCATGATAAGTGGGCATCTGGCTCACTCAAATCATGCCGGACCACGGATGTTGCCAGATCAGAGTGTGCCGGACTGGTAAGGTTCAACCTGTAATAGGAACCAAACAGAACCAGCCACAACACGCCCTCACGGGCATCAAATACCGAACACGAAGACATGACAAATCACAGCCCCATTAGGTCTGGTCACTCAAGGCTCCGATCCGACACGCCGTGGGTACGTCTGACGGCTGTCAGGAAACCTCCGAGAGCACGGGAAGCCAGCAAGCCCGTGCCCATGTGCGGGGGAGGGGCACCTACGATGGTAAACTGAGTCGGGATCAGCTCTTTCCTTGTGGGTTGGGCAGGGCTTGGGGCAACGGGATTCCAGCCCAACTTGGAGTCAGGTAACAAAAGGTAAGTGTGTGGTATAACCCCAGACTCGCTATCGCAGTTAACAAACCAGCCACGTAAGACCGCCTGGGGGAATATTCTGACTCGTTGGCTTTTGTTGGTGATTTTTTGAATGCTTTGCAGTAGGGGATAGTCTGTGCATCAAAACATTGTGATGCTTTGCAACAGGCCAATGGTTTTCAACCTTTTTTTCACTTGTGGACCCCTAAAAAAAAGGCAAGTGGAGGTGCAAAGCTTAGGCCTAGTCTGTAGAGCGCGGGGTGAAAACCACTGTAAAAGGCGTCTTTTCCTCGCTTTATAGTCCATCTCACACTGCTGATGCGGCAGAGGGACCTTCTGAGGAGCAGCCGCACCATCAGAAACTGTCTACGGCCCAACTTCCTTTAGGGGGTAGCCCCGGAACTCGGCAGAAGACTTTCTGTCGACTCCAGCGGGCCTTGGCGATGGTTAAAGAACCCAACCCCAAAGGCCTGTAAGCGCTCAATAAATAAGTGAAACCTCATTGGGCGCCGGCGCGGCTGATTGCAAAACTCTCATTTGCAAAGCGCTGGGAAATAATTAAAAAGTTTTCCCGGCGCCGAAGGAGGGACGCAGCCCGTTTGTCACCCCAGCGGCGCGTGGCCCGCTGCAATTTATCACGCTTGTCAGGTGTCAGCCGCTGGAAGATTTAACTCCGCCGGCCCCAAGCCGAGCCTGCGCCGCGCCCCATCACTCACCGCCGATTCGGCTGGACAGATGGGAGCCACCGATGGCGGGAGCTGGCAATGACTGACAGAGATGACAGAGAGCTCCCCCGCCCTTCGCCTGCTGGGCCAAGAGGCCGACAGGCCTGTTTTACAGCTCCAAACGGCAGGCGAAAGAAACAGACAAAGCCGGAATGGAATTGAATCACAGCGCCAATCCGTCACCGCCGGTCGGACAGCAGTCGAGGCTGCCCGGGTGATGGGGGAGAGATCCAGATGTATGGGGAAATTCTTCTTCAGCTCCATCCGAAAGAGGCAGCTCCCAAGGGGCAGAAGTTCATTACCCGGGACACTAATGAGGGGCTGTATCCAGGACCCTGTGTGACGGCGCGTTGGGGGTCCCCCGTCTCCTGCACCCCGAAATGGCACAAACAGACTGCACCAGCCGGTGGAATTGAGGGAGTTTATTGCTCCTCCAGGATACAGCACAGATGTAATCTGGTTACAGGAACTGGGGCTAAGAGGCCTCAGTGCCCCCTTGAGATAGGGGAGTCCCAGCCCCCTCCGCAGCTCCTTCTCCCCTGCTTTCCAGACAGGAACTAATGAACTCCCTTCCAGCCCTGCCCCCCAGCCAGGGCAGCATTCCACCTTCCTTTGTTCCTCTCCATGAGGGGTGTCTGGCCACTGGTTTGCATAGTGACTCATCCTGTTTTGCTGGGTCGTGGTACCCCCGGCAGCCAGTGGGGGTTACCCCAGAGCCAGCAGCATAAACACCAGCCAGGTACCCCCACTACGTCACACCCTGCTCAAGACAGACCCTAGGGAGACCCCCGGCGTCTGAAGACAGATACCCAGGTGGCAAGGTGGGCCCTGGGATGGGAGTTAGGCAGCTGGGATCCTGCTCCTCGCTCTGCCATTCAAGTGACTTAGCCTCAGTTTACCTCTCCTGCCCTCAGTCTGACTAAACTCTCATTCTTGGGGGGACCACGCACACGCCTCGAGTGTGGCTATTTCCCTGGCAACGGGAGGGAATCCACCAGGCGCCCACGACGCTCCTAACGTAAAGCGTTGACTAATTCTTTCAACGGGCTCATCCGAGCGGCCAGGCTAGGTCAGACCAAAGGCCCATCCAGCCCAGCGTCCTGTCGGCCGACAGCAGCCAGCGCCAGGTGCCCCAGAGGGAGGGAACAGAACAGGGAATCCTCATGTTATCCCTCCCCGGTCACCCATTCCCAGACCCTAGATGCTGGAAACTAGAGGTCCTATCAGGAGCACCACAGGCAGCGATTGTAACTGACTGCCTGCCCACCTGCATGGCCCCGCGAGACCCGCGAGGCGCCGTGGGAACTCATGCTCTCGCAGGAGGACTCAGCAGTACCGCACACGGTGGCCTCCCCCATGCAGAGAGAGATCGCAGGCAAACGCAGGGCGACGCATGCAATGAGGGGCCGGAATGGTGGCTCTCCGTGGCCAGAAAGCCAGTCCTCTTCCAAAAAGGACGCCACCTCCTCTTCGGAGGCCTCCAGCCACTACACCCTACAGCCAGCAAGGGGTGCTGGCGCACAGCCCCGCCCTGCCCCCCCAACATAGACAGCACGGAGATACGTTTAAACAGTCCAGATTTTACTGTCCACAGACAACAGCAACAGTGCGCACAGGAGCTAGGGGGCCTGGTTGTCTTCTCACCGGCCCTAGTGGAGTCCAGGGGCAATCCCCCCAAAGACAACAGTGTTCCCAGGGTGTAAGCGAGAAGAGAATTACACCCCGTGGCCCACCCAAGATGCACAGTGCAAAAAGGCTGGAGCGTGTTTTGAATATTTATTTTGTTCTACGCCTACGCCTAGATGCCGGATCTCTGCGCGAAGTGTGAAACCCATCCCAGCCCTTTCACCGTGGCCCACAAACACAGGTACACACCTACACACCAACACACACGCACAGGCAGATCTGTCAGAACCGGGCCAATTGTAGGCGGCTTTTCACGGGGACAGCAAAAGGCACATCCCTGACTCCAGGGAAACAGCCCGCCACCAAGTATTACGGCTCCGCTCTGAAGCCAGGAGGCATGAGAGTGTTTCCGTGGAACGACTGTAAGAATCGGAGCGCCGTAGGACTGCAACGGCGCTCGAGAGGTCGGTCAAGGCAGGGTCCAGCCCCATCGAGACCCATAGTTCTCTAACTACGGGTGGGGTCCGCCAGAGTCATCAGAAGGGGGTCGTAGTGCAGTGACGTTTGAGACCCCTGTTCTGGATGGTCCCTGACAGATGTCCGTCTGAGCAAAGTAACTTCTCCCTAACTTGAAGTGAAATCGATCATGCTGAAAAGTTCCAGAAAATGTCCTGCGGACGCCGATACTTTGAATGGGAAATTTCAACCCCAATGGTTAGAGTTTGTGGTTAAGAATAACTGGAAACAGTCTTCTAATCACTCTTACTAATAGGCAGCCCTACCTATCTACAGCAACTGACACCCCCACTAAGGGTATGATGAGTTTACTAGACATAGGAAAATGCAGCGGTGATTTAAATAATTGCCGCTTCATTTACATCAAAATGGCCGCCGCGCCGTGCCGATCAGCTGTTTGGCGACACAGCGGGGCAGTCTGGACGTGCCACGGTCGACAAGGGAAGCCTTTGTCGTGAAATGAGGTTTACCGGAGCGGTCGACAAAGGCTTCCCTTGTCGACCACGGCGCGTCCAGACTGCCCCACTGTGCCGCCAAACAGCTGATCGGCACGGTGCGGTGATTATTTAAATCGCCGCTTCGTTTTTCGATGTCTAGTAAACTCATCTACGTGGCTCCGTCGACGGAGCCATATAGTCTAGACACACCCTTACTGACCAAAGGGAATAATTTCTCCCTGCCTAAAGCCAGTTGTTCTAGCAAGGCTGACCTCACAGGGACCAAGTAACGCAGAGGCAATAAATCTACAGCAATGAACTGATGTATTCCCTAGACCGTGAATTTCGCCATCTCCATTTGTGGGTACAACCGGGGATCCCTGAAGAGGGGCTGGAATGCTGTAAGATGGGGGCTTTGCACAGTCAGAATGTCAGGCCCCATGGAGAGGTCTCAGGTGGGGGACCCAGGAGCGGCGGCACCCAAAATCCAGGTGGTTCTAACGCGCTGGCACTAGCCATCTGCTGGGGACGCTGCGGGGGAGCTGTGGGCTGGGGAGCCAGCGAGCACAGCGCGATGATTTGTCAATTTCCTTCGCTCACATATTAAAAGCAACGGGCACTTTAGGGATTAGCTCAGCTGAGAGCTTAAAAAACAACTTGAAAAGGAAAATAAGGAAGTTTTCAACCTGTGGAGAAAGAGGAGCAAAGCTGGGCTCGACCAGCAGAGCCAATCAGAACCCCTACGGTAAGCCATACTGACGAATCGAGCGAGCCCTATGTTTAAAACAAACCAAAGGGCGTTTTCCTTCATGCAGCGCACAGCCAACCTGTGGAACTCCTCGCCAGAGGATGCTGTGAAGACCAGGACTTTAATAAGGTTCAAAAAAAAAAAGCTAGATAGATTCCTGGAGGTTAGGTCCATCAATGGCTATTAGCCAGGATGGGTTGGAATGGTGTCCCTCGCCTGTTTGTCAGGCTGGGAATGGGTGACAGGGGTCACATGAGGATTCCCTGCTCTGTTCCCTCCCTCTGGGGCACCTGGCATTGGCCACTGTCGGCAACTGCGGGTCCAAATTCCAGCATAACCCCAGCTGGAGGGTCTCCCGCTCAGCACGGGGGTCCCCCAGATGTTTTGTATCCTGAGCATCACTCCCCACCCCCGAGGCTAGCTAGGGCCTCACGGGGAATCCTTGGGGTGGGATACCACGAGGTGCGGCAGTATGGGCCACCCCGCCGCCCACTCCAGCTGGGCTCTGCAGCCCGATGGGTGACTAGGGTGAGCAGCACTGCGACCGGATGCCGGGAGTCAGAGCATCAGGTGGCTTTGGCCCTGCAGACCCTGCACTGTGAAGGAGGGGCCACGGGGTGGCCACCGGTACCCACAGTGCAGACCGGGCGTGTGGCTGCGGGACCAGCGGGGGTCTGGGCGGTGTCCTGCAGCCAGTAAGAAAGGAAACCTCTGCTCCCACTTACGCCGGTGTCAGTCCAACGTGACTCCAGGGGGTCCAGGCGTTCAAGCCGGTGCACAGCTCTCAGGGGCTGCCCGTCAACTCCTCTCCCTGGGGTCGCCGAGACGGGCTGGGTCACGCCCACGTGAGCCGCTGGGCTCCGGCCCCGGAGAAATCTGAGCCTGCCACGGTTCGACCGGAGGCAGCAGCAAATGTTGCTGCTTCTTGCGAGCGCGTCGCCTGCTTCTCGTGCTTAATGGGGCAACCCGCCCCCGGGCTCCAGTGACAGCTGCGGACACCCGACCCTGCCGAGAAGCAGGCTGCTGAGTTAAGGCCGTCCGACAGGGCCTGGCGGGAATCCAGCCCAGCCCGGGCATCACGGTGCGCTCCCGCGCCCGGGCTGTGCCGGGAGTCCCTGCCAGCCCGGTGCGGCCTGCGGTGAGCTGCCGGCCTGCGGCTGGAGCCCGCTCCTGCTGACTCCGCACACAGAGCCGCCTGAGCGCAGACCCCAACGTCCCACTCTGTGAAATACTGGCCTCTCCTGTTGGCCCGTTTCCACAGACGGCTCTTTGGGGCAGGGGCTGTGCGTGTCGTGCAGGGCGCCGGACACACGGCAGTCAAGGAGGAACCCTGTCAGGCCGGCTCTGCAGAGATCGAGGCTCCTTTCCCGGAGGAGAAGCAAGAAACAACAGGGCACCCACGGGGATGGCGACAGATGCATTTGCAGGGGGGTTAAAGCATCGTAGAGGTCTAGAAAACGTGACCTGTGAGGGACGACTGAAGGAATTGGGCTTGTTTAGTTTGGAAAGGAGAAGACGGAGAGGGGACTTGAGAGCGGTTTTCAAGTATTTAAAAGGGTGTCACAGGGAGGAGGGAGAAAAATTGTTCTCGTTGGCCTCTGAGGACAGGACAAGAAGCAATGGGCTTAAACTGCAGCGAGGGAGGTTTAGGTTGGACATTAGGAAAAACTTCCTACCTGTCAGGGTGGTCAAACACTGGAATAAATTGCCTGGGGAGGTTGTAGAATCTCCCTCACTGGAGATATTTAAGAGCAGGTTGGACAGACACTTGTCGGGGATGGTCTAGATCAGTGTTTCCCAATTTTATGTGGCCACGGAACCCCTAGGGTTGCCTTAAAAATAAAAAAGGCCTCACTGCTTTTTGATGAGAAAAAAAAAAAAAAAGAGTCCCAATGCAAAAAAGCCCTGTCTCTTTAAGAGGGGGCGGGGCGTGCCAGCTCCTCGCGGAACCCTTACTTTTGCTTCCAATTGGGAAACACTGATGTAGACGGAGCTTGGTCCTGCCGTGAGGGCAGGGGACGGGACTCGATGACTCTCGAGGTCCCTGCGAGTTCTAGGGCTCTAGGATTGTAGGGTTCAGTGCCGAGCGGCCGTGCACGGAGCAAGGGTCTGTCCCTCGCTTTGCTGAGCGTTTATCTGCAGGCAGGTGCGGAGAGAGACGGGCAGCTCCCACCCAGACACCCACCGGCCCGGACCTACAGAGTGTCCCCAGCTCTCAGACGAAGGCCTACTATCCGCGGGGAGTGTAGGTCGAACTTAGCCGCCTTTGCTCGAGTTTCTAAACAACGAGCCCGCACCACCAAGCCCGTTGCACCGACTCTCAGGTCGATTTCGGAACTGCTGCCTTCACGAGGCGTAACGGCCACGTTCGACCTTGCACGGCTGACCTGCCGGTAGTGCAGACGCAGCGCTGTGGAAGCTGCCCTCTTGGCCAGCAGGAGGTGTCCCGCCACACCCCACGGTGACCCGTCTGGCCACGACGATCAACGCTCAACCTCAGAAGGGGCGTAGCTGTGTCATGCATGCCCCCCCAACACACACGCACACACGTGTCATGGAGAACAGGTTCACGCACGGCCTGGAGGAAGGACAGTGAAGTCCGAAGAGGCCACCTACCCTTCACTTCCTGACCCACTATCAGCCGCCCCCCGCCAGACACGCAGGGCCAGACACAAGAAACCCCCGACAGCCACGCAGCCTGAGCCAGGCCCAGGGAGATGGGCTCCCGGTGACGTCATGAGTCTCTTCCCTCGCTCCGCTCCCATGACTCAGGCTCGTGCTGATCCCTACGAGGCCGTTGGCCCGTGGCAGCAGCTGTCTCCCGGGTGATTTCACACAGGGCACCTGCCCCGGACTCAGCCAGCATGGGGTGACTCCGGCAGGGTCCGGGCACAAGCCCAGACCTGGGGCCGGGCCGAGGAGGTAGAAGACGGAGCCATGGGCGTGGGGGGCGTCTCCAGGGACTAGGCCAATGCGGGGACCCACTGGCTTCCAAGTGGCTGCAGGAGTCGCCTCGGGGACCCCCAAGTCCCCAGAAACAGGATGGGGAGCTGCCCGTGTCCCAGCCACGGAGCAGGGGGTCCAGCCGGGGAGAGGAAGTGGAGACGCCTTGATCCGCCACCCCGTACGTGAACCCGGTCAGCCCCCAGACGACCCCTCCACCGCGCTGCCTCGGATCTCGGGGCCGCTTCTCCTGCCAGCTGGTGTCTGGACCCCTGCCCAGCCGGGGCCACGCCGGGCCTGACCTCTGGGATTGCTGTCGGCAGCGGGGGTGCCGACGACTCTACCCTGGCCCAAGCAGCACCTCCGTGAGGAGAGACCAGGGCTGGCTCCCTCCATGCTGGGTGGTGGACTTGCCAGGTTTGGCGGCTCAAGACACCCAAGCGTGGGATTCCTGTCTGGTCACGGTGCAAGCCAGGGCCGACTGTCACTGCAGCCCCATAGGCCCCGCCCCCCGATGCCAACTCCTGGAGGCTCTCCCGTTGCTCCTGGGCTGCAGTAGAAAGGCAGGGTGGCCTAGTGGTTAGAGTGCTTATCCAGCACCTGGAACTCCCACATGAGCTACAGGGGAAGGTCAAAACTCGGGCAGCTCGAGTTTGTGAATGCCTGAAAGCTAGATGGAGGCATTTAGGCATCTCAGGCTCTTTGTGACTCTAGCCCGACGTCTCTGTGCCTCAGGTCCCCGTCCGTGCCGTGCCTCATGGGACAAATACGCTAATGACCGGGAGGGGCTCGCAGCAGTGACTGGGGCATGAGCAGTTGCGCCTAGCAGTTAGAGCTGGAGTTCGCCGCCAGCAATATCAAATAGCCAATGGGAGGGAGGGTAAATCAGGGACGCCCACTTACCCACTCATAATCCAAGAACAAGGAGCCACTCCATGACAATGAAAGGTGGCACATTTAAAACTGGGAACGGGAACTATGTTTTTTTTAATTGAACATGTTTAGCCCGAGGAACTCCTTGCCACTAGATATCGATGGTTGGGAGGGTTCATAAAAGGAGTCGGAGTTAATAGGTGTTATAAGTAGGTCTCCAGATCCATCTGCGGATGTACGCACAACGCTCAGTCAAAAAACTTTAAGTTTATTGCCGGAAGTTAAAAAAATGTTTTGTTTTGTATTTGCCTTGAAAACCTACTGGTGTGTCAGAAAAAAAAAAACACCCTGAAAAATGTTGAGTTTTCAAAACCAAAAAATATTTGGGTGTTTGTTTGTTTGAAGACCACAAAACAAAACAGATTTCTATCAAAAAGGTTTGATGGGAACATTTTGACTCGCATCGACAAAAGGTATATGCCCTCCTGTGTCAGAATATTACTGAGCAAACATTCCCCTACAGATATTTTGATTTCAGGAAGGCATTTGACACTGTCCCAAAAGGCATCCTCATAAGAAAATTAGGGAAAGGTGGTTGGACGATCGTACTCAAAAGGGTAGTTATCAATGGTTCCCTGTCAAACGGGAAGGCATATCTAGTAAGGACCCACAGAGGTCAGCCCTGAATCCAGCACCATTCAATATTTGCCCGGATGGCTCGGACAATGGAGTGAAGAGTGTGCTTATAACATCTCTGGGTGACACTAAGCTGGAAGGGGTTGCAAACACTTTGCAGACCAGGATGAGAAATCAAAACAACCCTGACACATTGGAGAGTTGGTCTGAAATCAAGATGCAAATAAAAACAAGTGCAAAGTACAAGTTGAACCTCTCTGGTCCGGCAACATCCATGGTCCGGCATGATTTCAGTTAGGCGGATGTCCACTTTTCATGGGTGTGGCCAAGTGTCCTGCGATCCCATAAGAACCAGTCCTGGCTCTCAGTGTTCGGTGCTGTTCATTAGTTCTGATTTACCCCTCAATGTCCTCTAACAGCAGTGGACATTTTGGTAATGCTGCTGACCAACATTGACCTCGCGGGGTCCAGAAATATCTCTGGTTCGGCACTGATCAGGTCCCGAGGGTTCTGGACTAGAGGGCTATGTCTAGACTGGCATGATTTTCCAGAAATGCTTTTAACGGAAAAGTTTTCCGTTAAAAGCATTTTCGGAAAAGCGCGTCTAGGTTGCCACGGACACTTTTCCACAAAAGCACTTTTTCCGGAAAAGCGGCCGTGCCAATCTAGACGCGCTTTTGCGCAAAAAAGCCCCGATCGCCATTTTCGCGATCGGGGCTTTTTTGCGGAAAACAAATCTCAGCTGTCTACACTGGCCCTTTTGCGGAAAAGGACTTTTGCCCGAACGGGAGCAGCAAAGTATTTCCACAAAAAGCACTGATTTCTTACAGTAGGGAGTCAGTGCTTTTGCGGAAATTCAAGCGGCCAGTGTAGACAGCTGGCAAGTTTTTCCGGAAAAGCGGCTGATTTTCCAGAAAAAACGGCCAGTCTAGACACAGCCGAGAGGTTCAGCCAGGATAACCCTTAGGAAGGAAAAACCAAATGCCCAGCTACAGAACTGGGACTCGCTGGCTGGGTGGAGGTACTGCTCCGAAAGGTCTGGGGGTTGGTGTGGGTCATAAATTGAAAAGGAATCAACAAAGTGATGGAGTTATAAAAAAAGCGAACATGCTGGGGAGTATCCCCAGGCGCGGCCGACACGGGAGGAATCGTCTGTGTCTACTTCACGCTGGAATGCGGCGGCCAAGTCTAGGTCAGCAGCGGTAGAGAAATTGGAGCGAGTCCAGAGCGCTAAATAGAAAACCTGACCCATGAGGGAAGGTACAAATAACCCAGGGCCTGTTTAGTCTTGGGGAAAGCCAACCGAGGGAGGGCCAGAGAACAGTCTTCCAATCTGTGATCAATTGCTCTC
Source organism: Pelodiscus sinensis (assembly GCF_049634645.1). Classification (NCBI taxonomy): domain Eukaryota; kingdom Metazoa; phylum Chordata; order Testudines; family Trionychidae; genus Pelodiscus; species Pelodiscus sinensis. Next base: position 127,762,984 of record NC_134716.1, read on the forward strand.
CACCCCCGCTGAAGGAGGACAAGGCGGAACGGGTTTCCTCTGCTGCCGGGGAGATGTCAGTCAGAGATTAGGACAACCTGCCTACCGCAAAGGGGAGCGACGCTCTGGAACGGGCTTCCGAGGGAGGCTGTGGACTCTGCAGCGTGAGAAGCTTTTAGGACCAGACTGGACAAATAGCTCGGTGTTCCCCGTAAGCTGAGCACGTGGGCAGCCACCCAGGAGAGAATCAGGTGCCGCTCCGCTGATTAACAGAGCACTCATGGCCAGCAGCATGTGTGTATATTGGTGGTGCACATCTGCACTTAGAATCATAGAATAATAGGACTGGAAGGGACCTCAAGAGGTCATCGAGTCCAGCCCCCCGCCCTCAAGGCAGGACCAAGCTCAGTCTACACCATCCCTGACAGATGTCTATCTAACCTGTTCTTAAATATCTCCAGAGAGGGAGATTCCACCACCTCCCTTGGCAATTTAGTCCAATATTTGACCACCCTGACAGTTAGGAATTTTTTCCTAATGTCCAATCTAAACCTCCCCTGCTGCACTTTAAGCCCATTACTCCTTGTCCTGTCCTCAGAAACCAAGAGGAACAAATTTTCTCCTTCCTCCTTGTGACACCCTTTTAGATATTTGAAAACCGCTATCATGTCCCCCCTTAATCTTCTTTTTTCCAAACTAAACAAGCCCAGTTCATGAAGCCTGGCTTCATAGGTCATGTTCTCTAGACCTTTAATCATTCTTGTCGCTCTTCTCTGCACCCTTTCCAATTTCTCCACATCTTTCTTGAAATGTGGCGCCCAGAACTGGACACAGTACTCCAGCTGAGGCCTAACTAGTGCAGAGTAGAGCGGCAGAATGACTTCACGAGTTTTGCTTACAACACACCTGTTGATACAACCTAGAATCATATTTGCTTTTTTTGCAACAGCATTACACTGTTGACTCATATTCAACTTGTGGTCCACTATGACCCCTAGATCCCTTTCCGCCATGCTCCTTCCTAGACAGCTGCTTCCCATCTTGTATGCATGGAACTGATTGGTCCTTCCTAAGTGGAGCACTTTCCATTTCTCTTTATTAAACCTCATCCTGTTTACCTCTGACCATTTCTCTAACTTGCTAAGGTCATTTTGAATTATGTCCCTATCCTCCAAAGAAGTCGCAACCCCACCCAGTTTGGTATCATCTGCAAACTTAATAAGCGTACTCTCTATCCCAATATCTACATCATTGATGAAGATATTGAACAGTACGGGTCCCAAAACAGACCCTTGAGGAACTCCACTTGTTATCCCTTTCCAGCAGGATTTAGAACCGTTAACAACAACTCTCTGACTACGGTTATCCAGCCAATTATGCACCCACCTTATCGTGGCCCTATCTAAGTTATATTTGCCTAGTTTATCAATAAGAATATCATGCGAATAACTTGCCTTGGTGCACAGAACAAAATTTATTCTGCACATGGATGGAAAAATTAGAGGGAACATTGCTCTCAGGGCTGGTGTAGGTTTACTTGGGTCTGCCTTGGCACGGGGGGCTGGACTAGATGACCTCTCCAGGCACCGTCCAGACCTGTTCTTCCATGGTCATTAATTATGCACTAAAGCAATGGTTCCCAAACTTTTCGGCATCATGCCCCCTTTTTGATTTTTGAGAAACCCTCATGCCCACCCACCTCCCGAATAGCAGCAGAACTTAAGCAAAAAAAAAAAAAAAAAAAAAAAGAACTGACCGGGGCCAAAAAACAAAACAAAAATAGCAGTAAAACATGGGGAGGAGGGGGAATTTACCGGGGCAGGGGGGAGATGGAGGGGGGCGGGAAGAGACTGGGTCACCTCACCCCCCCCTGGGACCCATGTACTACAGGGTCACGCATCCTCCTGAAGAAACTAGTACAAGCTACTAATGGAGACACAATCCTGGTCTACTAGGATTGATCTGGTCTGGCAGGTCCGAGGTCTCCCTGTCGGAGCGTGACCAGAAATCCCTCCTGGCAATCTGCTCAGCTTTGTACCGATCCTTTGCCCCCGACGCTGGCGTGCCAAAGTCACCGGACGCCTCCCACCCAGGAATGAGGGCGGCAAAAGACGACTACGTCACCTCCTCCTGTCGGCAGGTTCCACGTGGGCACAAAAGCTGAGGACAGTGGAACCTTGCCCACAGCACCAGCTAAACGAGAAGGCGGTTGAATCCGGGGAGCGGGGAGGACAGAGGCCAGGGGAGGGGAGCAGCAGCTACATTGATCCTTCTCCTCTCCAGTTACCATCTGTATCTGATAATGGTATTGATCGGGAAGTTCTGGACGCTTCATTTCCTGGGCCACCCGCTGGTGTCTCTTTCTCGCGGCCTGTCAGCTGTTACCCAAGTAGGATCCTTTGGCGACGGCTGTTGCAGGGACCCAGCACAGCCGCCGGGAAAAGCAAAACCCAGTTTTTAAACCCTTCTATCCTACTGCGGCCCGTTAGCTGCTTATTTGCTGGGATTTACTCTGGGTGCCCCAGTGTTTAGTTAGTGAGCCGGCTAATCTGTGTGAAGGGAATTCTCTAGTGGCCCAAGGCCTGGGCAATCTACCTCATTCATCATTTACATTAGCTATTGTCTTAATCCTCTTAAAACTACTGTATAATAGATAAGGGCGGGGGATGTTCGGCAAGGGCTGGAACTCACAGGCCGAAGCTAATCGGCTTGAGCGCGCGCTAGCCAGGCGGATATGACAATGTCACGGAAAAAAAGAGAACGCATCAAACCTGCCGGAAATCACTGGGCACCCTTTTTCCTCTAGGACATTTGGAAACCACCGGCTACCCAGGTATGAAGCTTAAGGATTTACCTACACACCAACCATGAGGGGTAGCTCCCGGCTCGGGAAAACACCTGCCCCAGTGTTCCCTGTAAGCTGGGGGCTTGTACAGCCGCTCAGGAGAAACTCCACTGCCGCCTAGCTGATTAGCAGCATGCTCGCCGCTAGATTTGTGTTTTTCCCTTGGTGGTGCACATTCACACATGCCTTGGTGCATGTCATAAAATGTATTCTGCACACGGATGGGAGTGATAGCGGGGACATGGATCCATTCACCAGCTCTGCTAAACAGTCGCACTGCTAGGGGGCGCTCTGGCCACGCACAAAACTAGGACCCTGGAGGGGATTGTACGTGGATGGCTAGTCCGAACTGTCACGACCATCCTCCTGTTTTCAGCAGGCTAGCTCAGGTTCTGGGAAATGCGCCCCTCCCTCCACCAGCTGCTGAGCAGACCACCCTGAGGTCCCTCTATGGAAACACATCCCCACCAAACAAATTCCGTTAGCGCTCCGCTGGTTCAAATCTCTCCGGGGACTACTTCAGTGCACGTAAACCGGCCCAAGCAACTGCCAAATCATGAATCTCTACTCAGTCCAAACTCCCAGAAACCTGAGACCTGGGGGCAGCGTTCCCTCTAATTTTTCCCACCTGTGTGTGGAATACATTTTATTACGTGCACCAAGACAAGTGCAGATGTGCACTACCAATAGAAACACATGCTGCCGGCTTTGGGCAGCTGTGGGTGCTCTGCTAATTAGCTAGTAGCACCTGATTCTCTCCTGATTGGCCATCCAAGAGCTCAGCTTACAGGGAACACTGGCAGGGCCCTCTTTTCCGTGAGGGTGTGGAAACCACCTTGTTCTACGAATGCGAAGGAGTTCACGAGGCCGGCAGAGCGCAGACAGTGCAGAGGGCTGGCATCTCTGCCCAGGCCCAGGCGAAGCGCTGACCGGCAGCACAGAGGTCAATGTTTGCTAGGGAGCACCTGGCGATGCGACCGTGTCTGGGGAAGACAGAAACCGGGCGCCTCGATGGACACACAAGTTTGAAAGTTTGCACACGGCAGGGGGCAGGAGGAGGCAATGAGGAAGTAGCAAATGAGACTTTGGTTCCCTGCCTGCTGGCGCGGAGGGAGCTAATACACGGAGGAGAGCTAAATTGCCTTTCGAAGCGCTGCATCAGGGTTCGCATTACCAAGGCTCCTTCCAGCAATTTCAGCTTATCAATAATGAATGTGCCATAATTACAGCAGACTCGCTGCTGTCCGCTTCCTGGTTTCTGTCAACGTCTGCTTAACTCCAGGCGGCCTGCAGCCAGCCCGCCCTCTCTGCCTTCCCCGGCAGGGCACTCCTGGTCGGGCTCCCAAGGCACAGGAAAAGTCACGGCTGGTGCGACTTCTTCTGGGCAGAGCCGCAGCCTTCTTGTGTGTGCAGACGTACCCCGCCTGGCAGGGCTCCGCTGCACAGGGGCCTGGGCATGCTAGAGTAACACACCCAAAGTGAAAGTGCCCATGCACGCCTATATGCATATGCCCCGCCTCCCTGCACTAAGCTCCGCCCTTATTCCTGGGCACACACCCCAGGTGGAGGACCCTGGATGAGAAGTTGGATATGAGCCAACAGGGCATCCTTGTAGGCAAGCAGGCTAATGACATTTTGGGCTGCCTTAGGAGGAGCATTGCCAGCAGACCTAGAGAAGTGATTATAACCCTTTATTCGGCACTGGTGAGGCCACATCTGGAGTGCTCTGTCCAGTTCTGGGCCCCCCACTACAGGAAGGATGTGGGCGCACTGGAGAGGATCCAGTGGAGGGCGACCAAAATGATTCAGGGGCGGAGACACATGACCTACAAGGAGAGGCTGAGGGATTTGGGTTTGTTCAGTCTGCAGATGAGCAGAGTGAGGGGGGATCTGAGAGCAGCCTGCAACTCCCTGCAGGGGGGTTCCAAAGAGGCCGGAGAGAGGCTGTTCTCAGTGGGGGCAGGTGGCAGAACAAGGAGCAATGGGCTCAAGTTGCAGTGGGGGAGGTCTCGGTTGGAGATTAGGAAAAACTCTTTCCCTAGGCGGGTGGGGAAGCGCTGGGCTGGGTTCCCTAGGGAGGGGGTGGAATCTCCATCCCTAGAGGTGTTTAAGTCCCGGCTTGGCCAAGCCCTGGCTGGGCTGATTGAGTTGGGGTTGGTCCTGCTTTGGGTGGGGGCCTGGACTCAATGACTCCTGGGGTCTCTTCCCGCCCCACGGTTCTCGGATTCTATGAGAGGCGCTACACCCCGCCAGACACGGTCCTTGGGGTGACCTACGCCGGGTACCTCCTCTCTCCGGCCAAGCTCCCTGGGCCCCGTGGCTGCACATGGGGGCTCAGACACAGCTGGTGAGGTTTGGCTGTCCCGACACACACCCATTAACCCGACCCTACCTGAAGGCATGGAATTCGTCTCCTCCACCTGCTGTTTGCTGGGCGTACCTGGAGGCCTCTCCTGCTGCTGCTGTGGGGAACTTTCTCTCCCTCCCACCCCACCCCCCAAAATGTGCCCCATCCCCAGTCCTCAAACCTCAAGGGAGGATCCTAGAATCCCGGGAGGGCAGAGATCTCAGGAGTCATCGAGTCCAGCCCCCTGCCCAAAGCAGGACCAACCCAATTCAATCAGCCCAGCCAGCACTTGGTCAAGCCGGGACTTAAACACCTCTAGGGATGGAGACTCCACCCCTCCCTAGGGAACCCAGCCCAGCGCTTCCCCACCCGCCTAGGGAAGTAACTAGCACGTACTGGTCCATGTCATTATCCATATGCCATAACCCCCCCTCACCATGGCTCTGCACGTGCCGGCTGCACTCCCCCCCCCCGAACTCCTCCCTAGGGTATGTCTACATGGCTGAGTTTCTTTGGAAAAATAGACATTTTAGTCTGAAAAAATGTCAGTTACGTCCACACTGCAATCGAGTTCTTCCGAAAGTAAATCGAAAGAACCGAGGGATTTCCCGCTCCTGGCAATCCTCTTTCTACGAGGAAGAAACCTTTTCCCGGAAGAGCTTTTTTGGAAAAAGGCGTGTGTGGCCGAGGAAGGGGCAGTTCTTTCAATAGAGGAGGAAAGAGGAAAAAGCACAGGTGCCTTGGTAGCCATTCCGCCCATAGCAATCACAGCTTCCATGCGAGAGAGCGTCCATTCAGTGTGGACGCTGTTTTGGAAAAGCAGACGGCTTTTTCAATGAGCTTTGGTAGTTTGGATGCTCTCTTTCGGAAGAAGTTTTTTCAGAAGATCTCTTCCGGAAAAGCTTCTTCCGAAAGAAGCCTGCAGTGTCGACACAGCCTAAGTCCTCAGCCTGTTTCCTATACCGCCTTGCTCAACAGCCCTCTTTTCACCAGCTCCCAGTCCTGCTTTTCCACAGCATCCTCCTTCCGGGTGGCAGAGCCAGGGGGTCTCTGCACTCAATCTCCCAGCTCAGACTCAAGTTTATCCTTAGTCTTGGCCTGTATGGACGCCCGACAGCAGAGGTCCTTGGGTAGGACAGCTGTCCTACAGAAACACGTCCCTTCAGATCGCAGCTGGCGGCTGCACAGATGAGGCTGTAGGACCCTCTGGCACTTTGTGGAAAGAGAAAGGAACGGTTTGCGAACATCTGGCTGCACACTGAAATTCTGAGCCGACACAGCTAGTAACGTAATGGAAGCATTAGTCTACATCAGAGCAAAGGTCTCCTCCACCCCTGTAAGACTGGCTCTGTCTTTTGCTGGCTTTTCAAGGGCAGCATATGCCCCACTGCATGGCTTTGCTAACAATGGGATTTTTGCAAGAGTCCCCAATACCATACACTCAGTGCTCCTGGCTCCCTGGGCAAACTAACTTGACTCACGCCCCTTGTTATGGACATTATAGACAAGACCACTGGAGAGTGAAAAAAACCCCAAGAGATTCAGATACAAACACAAAACTGCGTTAAAGCTGGTCAGCTGAGTGGTGGGGAATCAAGAAACAAACAAAAGCTAAGGCTGCATAGATCACCTTAACTCTGCCCATTAGCCATAGTTTTAGGCACATCAGCACAGGCTTCTCAAATATTGCAATTCCAAGTGCATTTTTTCAACACGCTTTAATGCAGAACATGCTGTAATGCCCGCATTTCTGTGTGTGTCTCATTGATACTGACCCCGTTCTGCATTTATTGACTGGGAACGTTCTACATCCGGATTTCTCTTCTCTCAGGTTCAGTATCTCAGGATATCCCACCCCCTGCGCCCGTGACAATACACCAAGGTTATACCCGATTTCCCTCATCGCTACTGATTTGAAAGGGAAATGGGAAGCCGACTGTTTGCCGTGAGAAATACGGACTTTTAATTCCAAGGAATCGAGCCGTTACTCCTCGGCATGCTAAGAGAAAAGCCGGCAGCAGGGGGAGGGTGGAAGGTGGTTGGCTGAGTTGGAAAAGGTTGGGAGGGGAAGCCAAGGGAGAGGTGTCGCTCTCTCACATGCCGCCTGCATAGGAGGCCTCTGAGAACAGTGGATAGGAGGGAGAAGAACCACAAGAGAGAGAGACCCCGACCCTCTGCGCTCTCCGTTCTATAGCACGGGTGTGATTTACTAAGCAGGGCACGCTCTTAGAGAAGCAGCACGGTCCGTGGCCTGCTGGACCCAGGACACCTGGGTCCTATGCTGGCTCTTCCTGACTGGCTGAGCGACTCTCGGCAGGTCACAGCTCCGTGCCTCAGTTTCCCCTGCTCAATCTTGTCTATTTAGACAGCAGCTCTTTCGCGCAGGGACTCTCTCCTTCTCTGCCTGTGCAGCGCCTGGCACAATGGGTCTCTGGCGACTCGGCATGTGAACATGTAGCCGAGTACATGGTTACCCAATGAGCCTGGGCTCTCAGTTAACCCTCTCAGTTACATGTAGACCCCCCCCCCCCACCCCCTACTGCTGCCTCTGTATCAGGGGCAACAGGGGGAAGGAGGCGGGAGCCGTTGGGCATGGAGAGCCAGCTTTTAAGTGCATAACAGCTCCCATGGAGTTGCCTCCTGCCATGCTGCTGCCTCTGTATCAGAGGCAGCAGTGCAGAGGAGGGGGGCAGGCAGGAGCGGGTACATGCAGGGAGCTGGCTTCCCATGAGCACCAGCTTCCGCCTCCCCCCCCGCCATGTAAATGTGTATCCACTGAAAATGTCAGCGGTTACATGTTTACACGAATCAACGTATTTTCACCTGCCGGGGTCGGACCGAACCAGGGGTAGGCAGAGGGTCAGGGAGGAGAGAAGTCAAGGGAAAGGTGAGTTGGTCTGCAGGAAGGGAGCTGGATATTCCAGGGGGCATAATAGCAGCGATCCCTCCTCCCCAGTGCGTGGGGAGAGGTATTCTGCAGCACCCCAGGAGCGGTTACATTTTTGCACGGCTTTTTTACATCCTGTCTGCATGTGGATTTGCACGTGTGCGTGCGTGCGTGCATGTGCGCACAAGAGGCTGAGGAAGAAAACTGTCAGGATTTTGATTTCATCCCTAGGGCAGAAATTGCCTCTACATCTCCACCAGTTTGAGAGGTTTTTCACTGGCCCCGTCTTGGTCTGTTAAGGAATCTGCTGCAGTTAGTTTCGAGGACCAAACCGATTCCCCTCTCTACAATGATGCCAGCGCGGCGCGGCGCTCTCCCCCCGAGTTTCCCACGGAGTCGCTGATTCCCCGCGAAGTTAATGGGGCAGAGAGGGTACCAGCCGGCTGGGGGCTGACGTCAAAGCCTGGGATGTTGTTGGGCAATGAGACAGAAAGCGAGGATGCAAATGAAGGACGGCACCTCCTCCCCGCCCCAGGAAAGGAGCAGCTGACTTTGAGCGCGTCGGCATAAATTAATCTGACAGGACGGAGAAACGCAAAGATAACAGGAAAACCGCGGCCATTAGTGCATCGTGTACCATGCGCTGGGTTATAAGGGAGGGTTCTGTGCTTCTGACCTCCTTCCTACAGCGCTGGGAGAGCTACATGGCACCTGATGAAAGTGGGTCTCCCCAGTGTGGTTGGAAAGATCCCTGGAGGTTTCGTCACCTGGAAAGATTCACCTTTAATTCCTGGAGGATGGCTGGGACGAGTACTGTGGCAGCGCTAGCGATGACAATGTCATTGTTCAAATTAAGCTGGCTCTGTACAGAGGGGCCAGCTGCATCTAACATTCCAGCCACGTGCACCCAGACGGACTTCCTGGCCTCTCCTGCAAGCCCCTCCCTCTTTCATCCTTGGCTCCACCCTCCGAGTGCCATGCCCCCACGACGCAGAGCGCGGCGTGAGGAGTGGAGCAGCGGGCATGCAGATGCTCGGAGGGGTGGGGGGGAGCAGCTGTGCGGGTGCGAACAGGGCGCTAGCGTGTCCATGGCCGGGCAGGCGAGGTAGCGCGTGCAGCGGGATTCCTGATGCGGCTGCTGTGAGTGTAGCCGTGGTGCAGCGGCGGGGCAGCGCGAACCCCTTTCCTGGCCACATGCGCCTCACGCCCCTGCTCACGAGCTTCGGCCAGTTTGGCCCAGGCCCACGCTTCAGCAGCCCCGCCTCTCCTGGGCCCACATGTTCAGCTCTGCCGGTGCCCCTCAGTCCTACCTCTCGGCGTGCTGGTTTGCCGGCCACATCTGGAAGCTCTATGGAGATCCAGCAGTTCTCCCCCGCTGCTGCGCCAGGCCTGGTCCCTTGCCCATGCCCCTTTGCCCTGTCCCCCCACTCCTCCGCTATTCCAAACCCGACCACCTCAGCGATGGCCTGTCCCCCCTCGCCTGCGGTAGCACTGCCCAGAGCCCTTCCCTCCGGCCCCACCCTGGCCAGAGATGAGCCCCCCTGGTGCCTGAAGTGAATCAAAGTGACTTGGCTAAAACTGGCTCTGGTTATTCGCATTCTTTTCAGGGATCTAAAAGGGTGTCATAAGGAGGAGGGAGAAAACGTATTAATCTTGGCCTCTGAGGATAGAACTAGAAGCAATGGGCTTAAACTGCAGCAAGGGAGGTTTAGGTTGGACATTAGGAAAAACTTCCCACCTGTCAGGGTGGTTAAACACTGGAATAAATTGCCCAGGGAGGTTGTGGAATCTCCATCTCTGGAGATATTTCAGAGCAGGTTAGATAAATGTCTATCAGGGATGGTCTAGACAGTATTGGGTCCTGCCATGGGGGCAGGGGACTGGACTCGATGACTCTCGAGGTCCCTTCCAGTCCTGTGATTCTTGCTTCAGCCTGCTCCTCTGCCCTTCAGCGGTGAGCCTGGGGAGCAGACACCCTCCCTCGTCGGCGCTTGGAAACCGCCCAGCACGAAGCAGCAATAAACCACCCACCTCAGCACCCCGGTGAGGAGAGACGGCGGAGAGCTGGTTGCGCCAGCAGGGACAGGAACAGCCCGTGGTTAACGGACAGCGCCCGCGCCCCTCCAGGCGGCCACCCAGCCTGCGTGGCAGCCGTCAGGCAAAGTCTCTCCTCTGCCCACGGGGGCAGTGCCACCAGCCTGGGGACAGCTCCCACGTGGCTGCGGCAGCCGCAGCACCCGGGCCGCTGACAGCACCGTTCCAAATGCCAAGCCTCTCCCTGAGCCCCGGCCCGCCACTTGGAAATGTCAGCCGTAAAACGAGCGGCACACGAGGCAGGATGAAATGGAGGCGGCGGAAAAGCTGGGGGGTGAGAGGAGAGACGAGGGGGGGGAGGAGAAGAGACAGCGCCGCTAATAGCGAGTCAGTCAAAAGTCTCCGAATCCATTTAGAGCACATAGGGCTTAATTTAACTGAATGGTTTTGTCAAACGTTGGCACTCTGTTAAAAGCACCGGGGAGCTGGCGAGTCGCATGCGAGCGGCTCTGCCTTCCCCGGCGGCGAGAGGGCCACTCTGGAAGTGCCCGCAGAAGCTGTCCAGAGAGCGCGGGCCCCTGCCAGGAGGGACCCCGACTGCCGCCCGCCATGGCGCGCTGCAGAGTTCGCTTAGCGCCGCTCCGGGGCGGTGCCGGACCCAAAGGGCATGCGGACACGGGCGCCGAGGGGGGATTTCCAGTGGGGGGCTGAGAGAACCAGGGTCCCCAAAACAACGCGGGCAGACGGAGATCCTAGCTGCCCTCCAAGCCAGAATCTATGGTCCTGGGGGGTTCAACTCTGCCAGGGCAGCCAGAGCGACGTGGCTCTTTCGGGCAGGCAGCCCCGACCCACATTTCCAACCCCTCCAGCTGCAGCAGGGCAGCCCCCGCCGAGCAACAGTGGCCCTGCGCGGCCTCTCCCGCATCTCTTCCGGGCCCTGTCCTGTGGCAACCCGGCTCCCTGCCGGCTCTTTCCGTCGCTCCCCGCTGGCTTCTGCGGCGGCTCAGCTGGCTCTTGCTGGAGCTGCGCCCCCGCCGACTTTCGCCGCTGCGCCCCACGGCCGGCCTCCCTCAACCCCTGCTCCCCCAGGCACAAGCGTCCCCGGGCAAAGTTCCCAGAGCCCCGGATTGGAAAGAACAGCTGGGGAACGTGACCCCACAGCTGGGGAACGCGGCTCAGACCCACTACAGCACAGAAAAGGACCCAGACGCTTGTTATTTTAAAAAAAATCTCCTGGGGGTGAACCCCCCACGATTTCACGCCGGGGGCAGACTCTGGCTTCCTGGATACTTGGGGCTGGTGACCCGGCAGTCCCTGCCCCGACAGCCATCCCAACGGAGAGGAGAAAAGGGGACCCCTTGCCTCCTTCTCCCTTTTCATTCCCTGCTGATGCCACCTACGTGTTGAGTCACATCTTTAAGGGGGAGCTCTTCGGGGTATTGGTAGTACAACCCCCCCTTCCCCCCCCCCCATGCACTGGGGCCTCCATCCTTTTTTTGACAGCTGACCACTAGGCGGCGCTACAGTGCAAGTCAGCGGAGGCAGCATGGATGGGGGGGGGAGGAAGGCGGCAGGAGCAGAGGTCACCCTTCTCTGCTCCAGGGTGAGGGAGCGCTCCCCTGTCCCAGCCTCTGGGGGTGCAGCTGCCCCCAGAGCACCCCAGCCATACCCGCCCCCGTGCTACTGGTAACACCGGCCAGACACGGCATCTGGCCTAGGGCGCCTGAGGCTGAAGCAGAAGCGAAACATACATCTCACGCGCTGCCATCTCGCGTGGCGTCCACCAGGCGGAGCGGCTCGTCCCCTTCCTCCCCAGCACCCGGGTTCCCTCTAAGCTGAGCGCTAGGGCGGCCGCCCAGCTGATTGGCACAGGGCACGCAGCCGGCAGCATGTTTCTACAGGGGGTGCACATCCGCACATGCCTTGGTGCATGGAACAACATTTATTCCACACATGGATGGGAAAAAACCATAGAGGCCCAGCACCTGCAGGACTCCCATTTCCCAAGGGTTGTACATCCATCCCCGCCACTTATCCTCCGTCCGGACTCTCAGGGGAGATCCTAGCTCCACATCTTGAGATCCAGCCAGGCAGGATGACCAGAACCTCCCCCCGCCAGGACAGCCGGTCTGTCCTGGCCGTAGTAGAAGGGCAGGAGGAAAGCCAGGGACATGGGGACGGGGACAGCGACCTCTGCATGTCGCCCGCCTTCTCCCCCAACACCCCTTTGGAATGAGAACTAGTAGCTTCAGCGTTCCGGGGTTTCCTCGCCACCACGTGAACCTTGCCCCCACACTCTCCCGTCCCCCTGCCGGTGCCCGGGGAAGAGTCTGTGGCACCCCACAGGAGGGGAGAAAGGGTCGCCAGGGTGTGGGGGGGGCCCCTAAGCCCTGACGAATGTAACAGGGGGAGGGGTAGCAGAACAGCATCCTACATCGAGCTGATTAATAACTGAGCTCCCGGGAAACCAAGCTGAAACTTTGTGCGGGGGGGGGGGGCTAGGAGGCAGGCTAGGTCCCCGGGACAGCCCCCCTCCCCCCGCCACGGCACCAGGGCCCCCCTTTGATTTAAGACACAAATGGAAGTGGGTTTAAAGGTCCCCGCCTGGCCCTTGACTCCTCGGTGGGAGTTTTTCCACATCACAAAACCCCCCCAACAATTCAGTCTGATTGACACGCTTTCAGCCGGAGAGGCCCAGGGCTGGGGCGGGAGGGGGCGCGGGTCAGGCCCGCGGCAGAGGCGGGTGCAGGGCCGGACTAGCAGGCGGAGCCCTGGTCTGGTCAACTACACGACACTGGAACCAGTGAAATAAGGGGGCGCTACAGGGGCGACTTACCTGGTTTGCAGCCCCGGCCCAGGATAAGGGCAGGGGTGAGATGGGGCGGGGGGACCGTGGGTTGAGATCAAGGTATATGGGCACATCTGGCCCTGAGCAACACCTGGACTGGAAAACCAGGGCTGGGGGCTACCGCTGAGCCGGCGAGGGATGGTGGTGTTGGGACACAGGTGTGCGGGGCGAACCGGGCACTCAACCTTCCGGGTAGCCTGTTCTGCAGCCGCGGTGAAATTCACCGCCTTGACAGAAAACCACCGCCGCCTCCTTGCAGGGAAGAGCCTCCCCTCGACTCTGGATCGCTTCTCGAACGTCAACGATTCCGACCCGCTGCTTCGGGGGAACATCATGAAAAGGGGGAACTGCCCCCCACGCCGCGCGGCGCCGTGCCATCCGCACCGGCTCTGCCAAAGCCGCAGGGAAACGGACGAGCCCAGACGCGATTCGCTGACAGCGCCGACCGCTCCAAACTAAGGGTAACGTATCGCCCCCCCAAACCACACAAGTCAGAGTAATCAACCCCCCCAAAAACACACATGCTCCGCCCGCCTGGCCTTCTGCATGAGACTTGTGGAAAACTTGGTTCTGCCAGCAGGGCAGGGCGCTGGACGACCTGTCCAGGTCCCTTCCCGTCCGATGGGTTTAGGGTTCGCGCCTTCACCCCCCTGTGGTCTCGTGAGAATGAGAAAGGGGGAAAAGGGACATGAAGCCCCAACCCCCTCCCCGGGCGTTTTCCAGACTTTCAGATTGTCCTTTTTTATTCCTCTCCTCTGCCAAAAAATAAATACCCCCCATCCACCCACCCACACAGCACTTTAAAAAAAGTGCTCTGTCTATGTGGGTGTTTTTTTTTTTTTTTTTTTTAAACACACACACACACACACACACACACTTTTTTCTTAAAAAAAAAAAAAATTCCAGCTAGTGCTTTAATGTGCAGCGGCTGCTCTCAACTCCTTTTCCCCGACTTGCCAAAGAGCAATTCATCCTCCGCCTCTATTCTGTGCTAGGCAGAGCAGCCCCACCATCCCCCCCCCCCGCTTTTGTTCAGCTCCCCACGTTCCTTTGTCCGGCCCTGAAAGCGCCCAGCGCTCCTGCATGAGGAATGTGAAACTGATGTGATGTGATGGGAACAATGCTCCGGCCCCGGCTCCTTCAGAAGGCAGATCAAAGCCCCTCTTTGCATGGCTTTCCAGCGCCCGCCTGCTCGCTTCTCCCCCGCCGGAGACACACGGGGGCTGCTCCAGGGCTTTCACTGCCGTCGGGGCTTGAGAGAGATTTGCCGTGCGCCCCTAGACATGCCCTTTGCACCTGGCCCGGCCTGGCCCCCCGGGAGCAGCCCCTGCCAAACCAGCCCCTGGGGGGAGACATCCTTTTCGAGGGGGGACATGGGGGAAGGTGTAGCTGCGGCCGTCACCGCAAGGAAGCGGAGAAACATTTAGCGCTGCTAAGAAGATGCCTCAGTCGACCCAGTTTCTCTATGGCTCCCCGGCCGCCTGTTGTCAGCCGAGCCTCTCCGAAGAGGAGCTGATCGCAGCAAAAGGGGGCGCCAGGCGGATGAACGGCAGCCCGCCACGGCAAGCGGCGGCAGAGCCGATAAATCACGGGCCGGGGGCAGAGCGGGGCTCGCACGTGGAGCGCATTAGCACCGAACGCGGGAGGTTCCTTTGGCAACGGCAGGGCATGAGTGGGCGGAGGCAGCCCCACGGCCGGTCTCTGCCGGCCCCAAGCCAGGCCCGACGATTCCCTTCCTTCGGCGCCAGCTCACGCCGGGCGACAGATCTCGGCTCCCAAGGGACGCCGGGCAGCTTGGCGCTGGGGCCCCAGGCAAAGTTCCAGGCTGGGCCGGCCCCGGAGCACCTCACCGGAGAGGAAAAAGCTACCTGAGGCCGATGGGCCCCACCAGTACAATCCGGCCGGCGTGCCCCTGCGGCTACCTGAGGCCGATGGGCCCCACCAGTACAATCCGGCCGGCGTGCCCCTGCGGCTACCTGAGGCCGATGGGCCCCACCAGTACAATCCGGCCGGCGTGCCCCTGCGATCTCCCCTCCTCCACAGCGCTTTACTAAGCGACCGTACCAAGGGACGGGTCCGAGCCTGACGTTAGTCCAGCAAAAAGCCCCTAGGAACGAGCTTGACGTGGGCCCCCTACGGAAATAGTTTCCCCCGCCAAGCCCCTCCCCTTCGTCTGCAATGCCGCCATCTTTGGGGGGTACGCAGGCACCCCGTCGCTGCGCACTGGGTGCCGAAGGCCCAGCAAGTGACTCCCGGGGCGGAGGGGGCGATCCAACTCCAGCGCCGACGCTCCAGGCCAGAACCTCCGGGGTAAACCTGGCGTCGCTCCCGTGACTTCACAGTCGAGTTGCCCCCGCTGAGGGTCTGGCCCCGGCGTCCCGCTAAGACCTTGGCTTCATGCCTTTCCCAAAAGGGCTCTCTGGGCGGTGCCCCCACTGGGCATGGCGAGGGTGCAGCTGGAACCAGAAGGAAGCCGGACATCTCCCACCCTCAGCTGCCAATCGGGATGTCAGCGCGCCATCGTTTAAACGATTAACCGGCAAGCCTGGGCTTAACGCCTACAGGCATTGCCCCCGCCGCCCTTGCTGCATCCGATCTTCGGGGGGAGCTGGGGGTCACAGAACCGCTGCCCTCTGTCCCCATGCCAGGCTCCTGCTGCCTCTGTATCCGAGGCAGCAGCGCGGGGGGAGGGGGGGGGAGAAAGCAGGCTGGATCCTGGAACAGCCTCTGTCCATGTGGAGCTTGGCCCCCAGCGCACAGAAGCCGCTGCCGACCCTGCATCCGAGAAGCAGTGCGGGGCAGCAGGCGGTTTGTGTCAGGGGCAGATTTTCAAACCAGCTGCCTTGGGGTCTGGCTCTGTCTGCCCCCCCATTTACGGCTAGCGGCTCCCGGCGTCCTGTGTGTCTTACCCCCCTTTAATCCAGTCTGCAGGCACAGAGTGGGAGACGGCCCAAGAGGTCCCTTCCAGTCCTAGTCACTGCCCAGCCAGCGCCAGACGCGCCACGCAACAGCGCCCCGAACAGCCCTGCTGTGCCGCAGGTGCTCTCTCACCCTTCATGCCCCTGGGGCCAGCCTGCTAACGGGCCCAATTAGATCACCTGCTTTTCTTTAGCGGTTTGATGGATCGGAGCACGCGGCTTTGCACTGAGTCACTCCAGTCGCCGCGACGCCCCTGCACGCGGCTGTCACGCAAGGAACCTGCAAGCTGTACCCTGCCAGCCTAACTTGCAGTAGCTAGTCAAACTGCTTGTAACTTACAGCCAGGCAGCGGAAGCAGCGGGGTGTTAGGCTTTAAGGCGCTGCAAGACTGGGTGGTGGTGTTCATGCTTAACACAAGAACGGACAGAGCAAAGCTCCATCTGGCCCAGTGTCCTGTCTGCCAGGTGCCCCAGAGGGAGTGACCCGAACAGGGAATCCTCACGCGATCCCGCCCGTCGCCCATTCCCAGACAAAGAGAGGCCTGGGACACCGTTCCAGATGGGTTGGAATGTGCCACCCGCTCATCCTCCCCTTTAACTGGTTAACAATAGGTTTAGACAGTGAGCCAATTAAATGGGGTTTTACATCTCTAGGCCGTGTCTACACTGCAGGGTTTTTGCGGAGGAAGCTTTCTGCGACAGAGGTCTTCTGCAAAAGCACATCCGCACCTGAAACGCGCCTGACAAAAGCCACGTGCGTTTGTGCAAGAGAGCGTCCACACGGCACGGACACGCGTGCGCAAGAAGGTTCTGTTGGTCATTCCATCAGAGCACCTGGGCTTTTCCGGATAGGCTCTTTCTGCGCAAGAAACCCCTGTGGAGCGTCCACACACACCGTTGTGCTCAAGACCTCTTGTGCCAAAAGGAGGGATGCCTCGTAGAGGGCGGCATACCTACTCCGCAAAAAGCCCTCCGTTCTGCCGATCGACTGCACATTTCCTTGCGCAAAAACGCGCTTGGTGTGGGCGCGCCGCAGGTTTTTGCACAAAACCTCGGTCGTGTAGACACAGCCCTAGTTTGCAAGAGCTGATTTAAAGCCACAGCCTCCTCCCCCCCACCCCGGGGACATGCAACAGGAGTTCCTAACCTCAGGGGAAATCTAGCCAAGTCAGTTTCTATGTGGGGCCCACAGACATCATACATGGGAGAGCAGCTCTTCTCCCTGCAACGGGGGGCAGAAAGGGCTCCTCTCCACCCCGGCTGTCTTAGCTGGGGCAGCGCTAGAGGGAACAGAGCCCATGAAGAAAGGGGCTGCCCCAATACAGAATCCAGCAGCATCACCCAGGCAAACACGGACCCAACAGCCATCTCCCCAACACACCCGTCGGGAGAGGAAGAGGCAGCAAGACAGAAGGGAAGAGGCCAGAGCAGCAGTGGGGGGGGGGGGGGGGGACGTGGCCCACGGCAGAACCTCGATGGTTGGAGAGGCTCTTTCACTAACCCGCTGCCCTTAATTCATGCCCGAGTCCGTTCTTGGCCGCCCCACGTCCGTGCTGCTTTGCTTTCAATTCGGCCAGCGAAACCCATTTACCGTGCCTGTCTCATTCGGTTTCCATCAAACCCGCTGGACTCTCCGCTGGTGAAATAAGCATATTGACTCGACTGCCTTCCTTTGTCGGCGAAATGACAGTCTTTTCGGTGCCTATTTCCCTCTCCGGCAGGAGCTAAACGCGGCTTGTTTTGGATTGAGAACCGCTCCGACTTGTTGAAATGCATGAAAGGACCAACGCGGGGGAGCGAGGGGGGAGCAGAGCCGGGATCTATTTATCTGGGAAAGATGTTTCTAAGGAGACTATTTATTTACCGTGCAGTTAGTAATTTACTAGGAAACGGCGCTTTGGGTGAATGTTACCATGAGAACCTAACCCGCTTCTTGTCCTGACTTTGGCACTCTTGTCAGCCCCCCCAGTGTCAAATCTCCGAGGCTTTGGATCCCCCTGTTGCGTGTGAATCATCTGCTTTTTGCCTCACAAGCCGGCTCCCGGCTTCCCATTCCAGCCTTGTACAAGCCCTGCCACAGGGATGGCTCCATCACCACGGATGGAGACCTCTACCCCTGCTCATGATGGCAGGTAGAATGCCTCAGCGCCACTAACGGCTTAGCTGGCACATAGATCGTGTGTTGGACCCTGCCTGTGGTACAGGGAGGGACCTGCACCCACCCCAAACATGGACAGCTAAGCAGCCTCACAGGCAGCTGCCCTGAAATGACTGGTGTTCCTCATGTTTTGTATTTTGAAAACAGTGTTCCTGCTGGTGTTTTCCATCCAGGTGTGGAATACATTTTGCTCTGCGCACTGAGGCATGTGTGGATGTGCACCACCCAGAGAAACACATGCTGCGGACGCTCTGCTAATTAGTGGACAGCACTTGAATCTTTCGCGGATAGCGGCCCAAGCACTCAGCTCACAGGGTTTGAGCTTCTCAAAGACCTTGCTTCTTGCTTGGCCATTCGTGCCCATTGTGTGCTGGCATTTTGACCAGGTGTAAATGACTGGGCCGTGGGGAAATTGGATCCACTGATTCCACACATGCTTGAACACAAGCACACGTGCTGGTTTCTAGTAGCCCAGACCTTCACGTTACCACCGGTCTTTATCCATTCTGCAGTAGGAGCCAGTTGTGGGCCAGGGCCCCACTGCGGTTGGTAGAGTGCAAGGAACCTGCCCCGACTGTAGAGGCACAGGGTCAGATTTCAGAGGGCTCACCCCCAACTTTGAACTCAGATTTCTCCAGAGGTGCTGCCCTCCCCCCTCAATTAAAAATCTGCCCTCTCCGCCCCCTTTGCCAAGCCGTACGCAAAGTGAGGCCTTAAGTTTACATGCTAGGAAACACGCATTGACATAGGTGTGTGGGGAAAGGGGGATATTTAAAGGCCACGAACTCACCGATGGTTATAACTTCTAGAAATCCCTTGCATTCCTTTCCCCTCACCACCTTGTGCACTGTCTCCCCATTTAGCATCTTTGGTGAATGTCATTAGCTTGATCTTCAGGAAGACTGCCCACTCCTTCTAGACCCATCAGGAAGAGAGTAAATAAAAGCCAATCTAATGCAATTCCTTGCAGTGTCTTGCTAGACCTTGCAGAGCCGGGATCTGACCTAGCCCACAGCTGGGCAGAAATTACAGTATTAGTGGAAGCAAAAAAAAACCTGCAGACAAAGCTATTTATTTGAAAGAAAGAATTAAAGCCCGGCCACGAAAGGGGATACAATGCTACTTTTCAATCAGCTTTCATTTTAAAAGCATCATTTCTTAAGTCATTACGCCTACAAGTATTTTGATTGGCAAACACCGCAGGTAGAGCTACCTGTAGTAGATGAAGGCTGTTGGGTTCGGTTTGTTTGTAAGCACTTAGTTTGTTAAGTATTTCCTGGTGCAAGCTGATGGCTACCCTGCGTTTTGTCTTACAGAATTACAGGCCTTTTAAAAATGTTAATGGGGGGGAGAACTGAGCCTATGATATCTGGCTAGCTATATATTTTAGTGTGCGTCTCGGTGTGTTTCTGTCTGTGAGTCTGTTTGTCCAAGAACTCCTCAATAGCAAGAGCTAAGGACACCAAACTGGGTAGGCAGCTTCCTCTTCTCCCAACTTAAAGCAAGATCGGGGTTTGGTTGTGCCAGGACAACTGGGAAAGGGACTGTTTTCCATGACATGCAAAGGGAGGGGCTGCTGTTCGGAGGGACGGGATAGGAGAGTGGCCAATAGGTACAGTGAGCGCAGGGGAGAGCTATGCTGCAGGGAGACCACCAAGGGTATGTCTACACTGCAGAGTTTATCCAGAAAAACGGCCGTTTTTCCGGAAAAAACTACAATTTCATCCACACTGCAACCGTGTTTTCGATTTTGTCAATACAGAGGGGGTTTTCCGACGGTGGTAAACCTCTTTCTGCGAGGAAGAAGCCTTGTTGCGAAAGAGCTCTTTCGGAGAAAGGCGCATGTGGGCGGGGAAGAGGGAGTTTTCGCAAGAAGCGGAAAGAGCAAAAAGCACAGGTGCCCTAGTGGCCACTCCGCCCATAGCAATCACAGCTGACATGCGAGAGCGCGTCCAATCAATGTGCACATGATCTTTCGAAAAAGCAGATGGCTTTTTCAATGCGCTTTGGCAGCATGGTCGCTCTCTTTCGGAAGAAGAGTTTTCAGAAGATCTCTTCTGGAAAAGCTTCTTCCGAAAGATGCCTGCAGTGTAGACATAGCCCAAGGGAGAGGCCAGCAGGGTTGAGGCGCTGTCAGACTGTCTGCTAGCACACTGGTTAAGTAGCCTTCTCGCCCACCGGCCCTTGGCCTGGATGCGAGGGGGAACAGACCCCAGGCAGGGGGAGGAAGTGGAAGAAAACATGCCTCTGACCCTCCTATAACCTCCCACCCCACCGACCTGTCCTGCAGGACCTGAGCAATGCCAGGTAAGTCCACTCCTATGCCAATATTGACCACCTTTTTCGAAAGCATTACTTGTGGTCACAATAGGCTTTGGCGGCATTCCACAACTTGTATTTCATTTGTGCCGTTGGAAGGGACACTACGGCCAGACTGATATTTACTTTTTACCAATCACTGGCTTATTAATTACTTTTTGGTAATTACATTGCTTTTTACAGGGTCAGAACTAACTAACCTGAGTCAACTAAGCTGACCGTTTCTATGTTGTTTTACATAATTAGTTTGAGGAACGCACCTGACTGTGACCACAGACCTTTTATACCCGCACAAGCACACACGGAGCCCAGGGTGAAACATTCAACATAGAGTTGGGTCAACGTTCGAAGGGAAGGTCAGAAATTTTTACCGATTTTTTACATGGCCTGTTGGATGCTAAAGGAAATCCTGCTTCCAGAATTCGTCAGCAAATCCCTACTGGCCAACTCACGCCAACCTCTGGGATTTAAAATAATTTAGCACCATCCCAACAACAGAAAACATTGCCCATTACTGCAATCTTTGATCCTGCCAAAGGCTTTACGCTTGGATGCTGCTGGAGAGTTTAGCAATATGGGGTTGGGGAAAGAACTTTCAGGGTTGTCAAAACCCATAGGACACTAATACCGTATTTTCCGGCGTATAAGACGACTTTTGATGTTAAAAAACATCCCCCCAAAATCGGGGGTCGTCTTATATGCTGGGTATGCGGCTTTGCAAAGCCTCGGGGGAAGCCGGTGGCGGGGCATCCCAGGCGCGCCCAGGCTTTGCAAAGCCGCGGAGGGTCTCCGGCGGCGGGGCAGCCCAGGCGCGCCGGGGCTGTCCCGCTGCCGGGGCGTCCTCAGAGGCTTTGCTCCCGGTGTCCCTGGTCTGCTGGAGACGGTCCCCAGCAGACCAGAGGCACCGGGAGCAAAGCCGAAGCGGCGGCGGGGTGCCGCACTTCTGAGGTTTTGCTCTGGCAAAGCCTCAGAGGCGCGGGACCCCGCCGCTGCTGTGGCTTTGCTCCCGGTGCCTCTGGTCTGCTGGGGACCGTCTCCAGCAGACCAGGGACACCGGGAGCAAAGGAGGCGGAGGGGCGCTGGGGTATAAGACGAAACCCTATCTTTTAACTAAAAAATTAGGGGGTCGTCTTATACACCCAGTCGCCTTATACGCCGGAAAATACGGTAATAATAAAATAATAATAATAATAATAATAATAATTCGCATTTGGTTTTTGCAGCTCACAGTCATTCTTGCCTTGCCTTTGTCGTGGCAACGAAGTCTGCAATGCAGCCCGTCCTCTGTAGCTCCCATGTGGCCAAGGCCTTGCCGATTTCCAAATGGGACAAATGCCCCAGGAAGTCCAGATTTAACCCACCACCCCACCGCCCGGAGAACGAGAAGGGTTTATTCGATTGTTGTGGAAAGTTGTTTGCTGCCAGATCCCACTTAGTTACCAGGAGCCCAATTCTGATGGGACTGTAAACCTACAGGAACCAGCATGCCAAGTTCCCCCCTGCGCCCGTGTCAGGACCAGTGGCGGGGGAGGAAAAAGAGAGAAAGAGTTGCAACTCTAATTAAATGACCCCATGGCAGGCTAGAGCTTTTGCTAGTTTCCCTGACTCCGGGGCCCTGGCCATTGCTTCATCGGGGACAATTAGATTCAACCACCTCTCCTCGGACGCCCACTTCCTCGGTATACCCCCTCTCTGGCCAGCCAGTGCCTGCCTGCGCTGGAGGGCTCCTGCGGAGGCAGGGCAAACTGGATCATAGAGTGTAAGGCTAGAAGGGACCACCAGATCACCTAGTCTGATGGCCTGTGTATCACAGTCCTCCAACACCCGCTCACTAAACCCAACCAAAGCATGGTCACTGCCAGAAGATTCAAGTCTTACGTGCTGCCGGCAGAGAACTCAATAACTGAGATAATCCCAGCGAGTGACCCTCATCCACCCGCTGCCGAGGACGGTAAAGAAAGTCCGGCGGTGATGCTGACAGCCCACCTCGTGCCAAGGTTCACGTGTCTCGATTGACTACAGGCGGATACCGCGCTGGAACCAGTCTGGCTCATGACAGCGTTCGCATTATTAAAACAGGGATTAGGGTTATAAGAATGTGTTTAGACTTTATTAAAAGCTTGTGAGTTGCGGTCTACGGTAATCTCCCTCGTCGCACCAGGCTCGAAATGTATTCCACGTTGTAAGGGAATATTTGAGTGTTTGCATTGGCAGCCTCTAGCGCGGTGTAAATCACCAAGCAGAGGAGACACATTTATGAGGGTAAAGGGCTGACCTCCAAACAAAAGGGGTTACACCCTGCCCCCCCCCCCGGACGCATGCCGGACTATTATGGGACACGCAGGAGGACAAAAGTCAGTTACTCTGCTCTTCCCCCACACACGAAGAGGAGTCACGCAAGGAGCTTCCTTCCAGCAGTGGAGCCTCAGAACAGGGGAGGAGGGAGCATGAGGAAATGGGGAGTTTGGGGAGTCAAAGGGGGGGGTTGCATACAGGGGTGCCCGGATGTTACTGGTTTAATGTGACAAAAGGGGGGAGTTTGTTTCAGAGAACAGCCCAGAGTTGGAGCCGGGGTGTCTTGGACCTGGGTGACCCCGACCCTGCTGGGAGGACACGGCCGGTTCTGGCCAGAGGACAGACAATGGGCTGCAGCAGGGGATGCCAGCGAGGGGAGAACATTGGAGGAAGGCGGAGAAGAGAGGGGCCAGACGACCCCGTTATGTGGGGACAGACAATGGACCGGGGAGGGGCTGATGCTGGGGGATATTGGAGGCTCTGCTCAGAGACGGGGGCGGTTTTTGGGCGGCTGAGAGCAGAGCAGGCAGGACTCACCTGGCCACAGGGGAGACTGACGTGGGGGGTTGGGGGATCCTTGGCTGTGTTCAAAGCTCCATAAAATGCTCCTGTTTGGGGCTAGCTGGGAGTCGCTCTGGGCTGGAGAGCAGAGGGAGTGGAGGCCCCGGGGGTCCAGAGGGAGTGGAACCCACCTGAGGGGCTCACGGCAGAGGCAGGCGGCGGAGAGGCACCATCCCAGAGGCGGAGGGGCGGACCCCCCCGGTGAGAGGGCGGCCTGAGGGCTGTCTCACTGCCACGGGTGTGGAGGGTGCTCCCTGAGAAGGGGCTGCCGCACTGGAGAGGGGGGTGGGCAGGACCTGTGAGCCCCAACAGGAAGTAACCCCCCTAAAAGCAACGGAACCGGGTCTCTGTGCTACCGGACTCCGGAGAGCAAAGCTCTCCCAGTAGCTGAGCCCTACGACCGACGGAGCTTGCGGAGTATAACCGCTCCGGTTACCTTGTGAAGCTTCGGCTAGGAGCTGTGGGTGGCTCCGCAGGCTGCGGATTGACCGGAAAGCACCAAACGGGAGGGGTCAAGCAAAGCCCCAAGGAAATCGAGATCCATGGGGACGTGGGAACGCGAAGGCCTGGGGCCCAGGAGCAGCTCACGCACTCCCGTGCGGGGAAGTATCAAGCGGCGAGGAGAGCGCTGAAACATGTCACAAGCTAGTCAGCCGAAAACAGTCGCAGGGCAACAAGAAGCCTATCGGGGAAAGGAGCCGGGAGCAACAGGGACAGAAGGGCAAAGCCGTCAGCTCCGCGCCTGTCAGCTCCGACAGCCATCACCGTCACAAGGTGGGCGGCATGTACCGCTCCAGCTAGCTGAGCCAGACACCTTCTCTCCCCGGGGAGCCGGTCCCCTCCAGCTCTGACTGTGCTTCCCTGAGCTAACAGCCAGTTGCCAGCAGCTTGATCCCGGGCGCAACAGGAACATCCACAGGCAGCCTCCCGAGGGCTGTAGTTCATCCCCGCTCCGGCATGGTGAGGCCTATGCAAAGGCAACCGCTCTCTTACAAAACACCCGGAAGAGGTTGCAGTAGTGACTGTATCTATCTCTCCCCCCCAGCCACCGCCTCCCAGCAGTCTCCATCTCCAGGGACCGGTGCTGTGGATAATTTTCTCCTCCTCCTTCTGATCTACCCGCTATCACCTCTCCAAACTGAACGTGATGCTTTTTAAACAGAGCCCCACTCCAGACCATGCCTTTAGGGACGAACTGCAGATCCCTAGAGGGACGGTGTCTGGGAAGACAGAGAGACAGGAAAGGACAGAGGAGTCATGCAGATAACCAGCAGAACGTGAGCGCCCCACATGATGGGTGGCAAAACACACACTTTGGACAAACAAGCAAAGGAACATACAGCCCTGGTGAGACCGTTACAAGACCTTGCGTCTCCGAGGGGGGTTCACAAATTGGGGAGAGAGTTCCAAAACACTCCACCAAGCTAGTGTGTACAAGAAAACTTTAAGAGGGGGCCGGATCCCAAGTATCAAACAGAAAGATTTCTCAGTGCCAGAGGTGGAAGGAGATGCGTGGATTGGACCCTGAAGCCAGCCACATCCAGGCAAGAAGGTGCAAATTTAACATGACGCTGGTAATTAACCACTGGAATGGTCAAGAGAGACGGTGGCTTCTCCGTCACTTGGACGCTGGAGATCGAGAGGGGACGTTCTGCTGAAAGAGCTGCTCTTGCTCCAGCAGACGTGACGGGCCTGGCGCCGAAAGGATGAGGCGTGGCTGTCGGACCTGTGTTTGACGGGAGGCCGGGCTAGATGGACACGCCCATCCTTTCCGGGCCGATCGGCTCTGGATTTGCCAGCCTGTGTTATGTACCTGGCCCGTCTGTGGGCAACGCCCCTGCGCCTTCTAGCAGTAAAAAGCAGGAAGGATGGTCCAGTGGTTAGAGCGAGAACTGACCCCCGCTAGTGCTCTGCCATGAACACCCTGGCTATGTCTACACTGGCGCGATCTTGCGCCAGAGATATGCAAATGAGGCTAAGCGTGGAATATCAGCCTCATTTGCATATCTAATGAGCCGCCATTTTTGCAGAAGAGGCTCTTGCACAAAGAGCATCTACACTGCCCCTTCTTGCGCAAGAAAAACCCTCCTGCGCAATGCCGTTATTCCTGAAAATAATCAGCATAGCGGCGTTGTGCAAGAGGGCTTTTCTTGCTCAAGGGGCCGTGTAGACAGCTCCTTCTGGCGCAAGAGCCTCTTCCGCAAAAATGGCGGCTCATTAGAGATGCAAATGAGGCTCGGCGATATTCCACACTTAGCCTCATTTGCATATCTCTGGCGCAAGATCGCACCAGTGTAGACAGAGCCCCTGTGTGACTTCCTTGGTACCTCCACTCCCTACAACGGGGAGAATGCCGGGCACTTGCCTCACAGATACAGCAGAGCTGCCGAGGGGCTTGGGCTGCGTTAGGCTAACGAAAAGGGCAGGAGCCTTCCCCCGGCCAGGGGCTCATCCCCTTCCTCAGTCCCAAATGGTGTCGATGCTCTGTCCCCCTTGTCCCCCCGGCATGAGACATGCATGAGGAGACAAGAAAGGGAGTCGGATAACGGTTTACAAACAAACGGAAGTATTTCCTCGCACACTGCACGGTCAACCTGTGGAACTCCTTGCCAGAGGATGTTGTGAGGACCAGAACTTTAACAAGGGTTAAAAGACACGCTAGACACATTCATGGAGGTCAGGTCATCAATGGCTATTAGCCAGGATGGGCAGGGATGGTGTCCCTAGTCTGTTTGTCAGAGGCTGGGAATGGGCGACAGGGGAGGGATCACTTGATTCCTGTTCTGTTCACTCCTTCCAGGACAGCTGGCACTGGCCACTGTCAGAAGACAGGATCCTGGGCAAGATGGACCTTTGGCCATTATGGCATGGCTTGAATAGGGGTTTGGTTACACTGCGGTATACTCACTTACTATGGCAGGTGGGACCACTGATCATCTCTCCACCCCACAAAGACACTAAGTATCCATGCCACCGAACAGCCAGCCGTCCACTGGGCCCTCTACCCCGGCTAGCCATGCCACCGTACACACCAGTTTTGACAGATGTAGAATCCCGACTACAACGTGCTAGCAGGAGTCTGCATGAAGGCCAGAGGCGGGCACACAAAGCAGGGGAAGATGAGCCGAATGTGTTCCTTTAGCCCTCCAGCCACCACTCTGCAAGCCACATTGCACCCCCCCCAGCAGCGTCCGTGCTGAACGCAATTAAACCCTGTACGATTTCTTGAAACTTGGCATGAGACAGCCCGCTAAGACCTGGCTCTCTTCCCGCAAGCCTTCCATCCACGATATCTTCCATCTTTTCATCTCCCAAACAGCCCAGAAGGCAATAAGGATTGTAAAGCAAACAGCGGTTTATTATGGTGGTTCCCACGGATATTTTCAGCTTGTTGATATTAGCCCTATTATTTTTATGAGGGAGAGAAGCTATTTACTGGACAGTAATTGCAAGGATCATTTTCCTTCTGTCTTCAGAAGATTGGTTCTACACCTCCCTGTATCTTCTGGGACCTTCCAGGAGCCTGAGGATTGGGTTTTTTTTTAATTAAGTGCCAGCGATTAGCTAAGTTCAATAGCTAATTCCCACAATACCCCAAAGGCCATTTATCCCAATCAACTAACCATTCCAGGAGGTTCCTCATATACCCTCGTCCTGGCCTTTATCAATAGCTATTTTTGTTAGAAGCGAGGAAGACCTTTCAGAGACTTGGGATAGACAGATTTAAACGGGAGCTGACTCTCCACCACTATGGGTACATCTACATTGCACGCTCATTTTGAAATAAGCTATTCTGGAATAGTGAGTGTAAAATAGCACGTCTACACTGCAGGGAGTCCGAGGCAGGCTCCCCTAATGTAGACGTGCTGTCTTGATTTAGAGCCCCAGGACGCATTGGGGAGGAATGATTTAGAACAGCCCTGGAGAGGGGTTATTTCAAAATACCAGCAGTGGAGCGCGCGCGCGCACACACACACACACACACACACACACACACACACACACACACACACACACACACACACACACACCCTTCTCGAAATGGCGTATTCCGAAATCTGTAAACCTCATTCTACAAGGACCACCACCTATTCTGAAATAATTTCAAAACAACAGGCAGCTATTTAGAAATAACAGAATGGCCGTGTGGACGCTTACATTCTTATTTCAAAAGAACGCTCGTTATCTCCAAAGAATGGTGCCGTGTAGACACACCCCACGGAACGCACATCTATTTCTTCTCCCATTCTTAACAGGTCTGATTTCTCATCGGTATGTCTTTCCCCCTAGCTCTGTTTGGGAAAACCCGGCTTTATTCACTGTGGCCTTGCTGGTCAGACTGTATCTCCACGGGTACCCTGCACCCATAGCTGTGGCTATGCCGCTCAAGATGCTTCCCACCTCAATGGAAAGGGGTTTCCATTGATGTCTAGTTGCGGCAGCTGGAGCAAAGGAAGAATTCTTCCATCATAGAATCCCAGGGCTGGAAGAGTCCTCAGAAGTCACTGAGTCCAACCCCCTGCCAAGGCAGGACCAACCCCAACTCAGTCATCCCAGCCAGGGCTTGGTCAAGCCGGGACTTCATCCCTAGATGTGTTGGAGATTCCACCCCTCCCTGGATAACCCATCAACCTAGCTGTGTACACATTTGGAGGTTAGGTCCACCCAGCTACAGCATGCAGGGCAGAACGCCTTTCCCAGCCCTCGGCAGCACAGGTAGCTCGATGCAATTTTGAAGGGTAGACCAGGTTTTAGGTGGTTCTCATCTTTCCCGGGCAAGCCAGAACTTAGCCTGAGTATCCTCCTTGCCACAACACTGTGTCCGTGGGCTCTTCTACCGTACGCTCTTCTTCAGCGGAAAAAACACTAGTCTGGCCCAATGGGCATCGCCTTTTCGGAGTCTTCCGTCTAGGAGCAGATGGATCTTGGTCAAGATCCGAAGGGAGCGTTTTCCCCTTCCCCCCGTTTCTTCCACAGCCTGAGATTTTAAACGCAGCCTCCTGCCACACCCCGCTCCCTGGATTTCGTCATTCATTCACAACCCTCACTGACCTGCCCCCCAAGTGAGAAGGAAAAAAAATAAGACACTCCCCTTGAACTCCAGCCCCATGGCGGGAGAAGGTGTCGAGGCTCAGGGCTTACACCAAGACAGGTGGGGAGGGGCTAGTGGATTGGGGGGGCCCCTTGGGCTCAGGTGGAGCTGAAAATGGAGGGGTTCAGCATGCAGGAGGGCTCAAAGTAGGGGTGCAGGGTCCAGGTAGGGGATGGGGGGCAGGAGCAGCTGGAGAGTGAGGGGTAGAGTCTGGGTGGGGGCAGGAATAGGCTAGGGGCAGAGGTGCAGGAAGGAGGGTGTAGGACAGTGGTCCCCAGCACGGTGCCCATGGGTGCCATGGTGCCCGCTGGGGCATTTATGTGCGCCCGCGGAATGATGTAGACTGGCCCCACCCCCGGGCACGCGGCACATACGTGGTGCCGTCCCCGGGCATGTGGCACATGGGCAGCCCCGCCCCCAGCCCCCGATGCCCGGCCCCAGGTGCCCGGCCTCCCCAGAAGGTTGGGGACCACTGGTGTAGGGCCGGGTATGGGGGTCTGGACAGGGGTTACAGTTGTGGGCACCAACCTGGCACAGCTGGGGGGGAGAAGGGGGCACACAAGGGCTTCCCTGCAGCACAGAGCCGCTTCCTCTCCCCTGCCAGAGACCGCACCTCAGATCTGGCCCATGAGGCTCAGAGCTCCCCCCTACCCCCCAGAGCAGGGACCCAGTGCTGGTGCCCCAGAGGCTTCCCCCCCCCCCCATGTGGTTGGAGCACCAGCTTGCACCACTGCAGGGGAGGGAGGGGGAGCCTCATGGACTGCGTCAAAGCAACCCCCAGCAGCTGTAAACACACAAGCACCCCAAAGCGGAGAGCGAGATGAAGCCAGAACTCCCCTCCCGGCCCTTTCCTCCTGCCATTCCTCCCCGGCAGAGTCGCCCCGGCTGGATGGCCCGGGACACAGGCCTGTCTCCTGCCCAGCAGACGAGCCTTCCTGGGCAGCATTTCTCACCAAGGCATGTTCTGGATCAAGTCCCCTATGGCAGAGCCGTCAGGGGCCGAGAGCCAGGTGCGGCCCCGGGTCTGCTTTGGCCCTGGAGGTGCCCCGGTAGGTTCCCCGGCCTGGCTCTCCACCGCCCTCCTCCCGTCACCTCGCCGCGGAGCGGCACTGGAAGTAAAGCCCTGTCGACACCAGCTGCCATCTCTGCTTCCCCGGCTGTCACTCCCCTATCGATCGCCTCCGTCTCGATCGACGTTCCAGTTAGAGACTCCTCTCTACACCAGCCCCAGGTCTCACGAGCGGCCTGCCCGCTCGGCCCCCCCGGCACATTCACGCCCCCCGCTCTATGGCACCAAGCCTCCGCCCTGGCCCCGGCAAAGATCAGCCGGCCAAGGCAAACCCCTCCCTCTAAACTAGGCTCGGAAATGAGTCGGGGCATCTCACCACACGCAGAGCTGGCCCAGGTAGGTGTTCCGGCCATCTCTCAGCCTCCTCCCCAACCTCCCACTATTTTCTAGTGCATTGGGGGCAGGATATGGGTAGTGGTGAAGGTTGGGTGGGGGTGGGGGTGGGGGTGGGGGTGGGGGTGAGGCAAACCCCCCCCCCAGACCTGCACCCTATCCCGCCTCGTGCCCAGGCCCCGCCCCCTGTGGGCAGCAACACTCCGCCTGCACCAGGCCTAGAGCAGGTGTTCTGGGGGGCAGAGTGTGGGCGGGGCTAGGCAACGCCTCCCCCTGCCTAGGATATCCGCCACCCCGGGAGTTGGGTCTTCCTCTGAGTCCGTGCCCCCCCAGCGAGGCCCCGATCCTGGGGAGCCCTCGGGGATGCTATGGGAGCACAAACCCTCAGCGATCAGCTAACTAGCTTGGGGAGCAACTAGGCACGGGAATGTTTAACAGTTAGCCAGGAAGCCTCACCCTTAAGAGGTTCCCCATTAAGGTTAACTAGCGGGGGCTGGTGCAGTGCCAGCCTGCGGTGGGGCAGAGGGAGGGGCTCCCCTTTAATCAGTTAAGCAATAGGCTAGCTGCTCTATTTAGAGACCCCTGGGCGTAGACTCGGGTGGCCCATCTACGCCTGCAGTACTAGCGTTATTATAGGAACCTAGCAGGGGCAGGCTTGCCTACACCACCATCACACCTTCCGGGGCTGTAGAGGTGCCCCTCCATAAGGAGAGAAAGTCCCTGCACAAGAGCTCACAATTTAAATAGACAGAGTGGGAGGGGAAACTGAGGCAAGGGGCGGGGCAGTGACTTGCTGATGGCCGGCAGTGGGGGGGGAGGGTGAAGAGATCATCTGCAGACCTGGGTGTACATGCTCTAACGACTAAGCCCCACTGCCCTGCTGATGCTGCCACAATAATTGTGAATGCCACAGCACGACCAGCCCGTGCGAGGCTCGTGGTGGGGACAACTGCTGCAGGCAGAGCGTGGCTAGCTGGCTCCAGTGCTCAGCGGGAAGGGGGGTGTGGGTGGGGAGGTGCAGCGCTGGCAGAGAAGCGGCTGTTTTATTTGCCAATGCTCTCTACCCGTCCTTCACCCTCAACAGCGCTTCCTTCCCCACACCCAGGAATAACAAGCAGAGAAAAAAAAAATCAAAGGGAAATATTATTTTCTACAGCACTTTTGATCCGTGTGATACATGCTCATTACAGGCAAAAGACCTTGCTCTGGTATCCTCTCCCAGCGCCCGTCAAACAAGGGAAACTGCACAGACTCTGCACAGCGGGGCACCTGAGAGCCCTGTGAGACTTACCAGGTTAGGGGACTTAAGATCTCCCAGGACTGGTTTTGCTGTGATCCGATATCGGTTAATTGAATAGTCGATTAACTTCATGAAGTCTTATCGGTTACTCGACTGTTCTGTAGTCCCCGGGGGTGGGCAGCCAGCGCGCTCCAGCCTCACTCCCACGGAGCCCCCTACCCCGCCGTGCCGCTGCCTCTGTGTCAGGGAGGAGGGAGAGGGGGATGTGTGTCTGAGCTCCCGGCCCCGGCCCGAGGCAGAACGGAGCCAGGCTGCCTGCCCATCTGGCTGCCACGACAGTTTAAATGCAGAGCTGCAGCGGGAGTAAGTCCCGACCTGGTGCAAGCCAGGACTGAGCCGGGCTGCTGGCCAGCCTGCTACAAAATTTACTGGTGGGTGGGAGAAGTGTAGTCTATAGCAGGGCTACTCAACATGCAGCCCACCGCCTGCTGGTTTGTGGCCCGTGGTACGGTTTGGGTTTACGCAGGGCTCAACCCAAGGCCTGTAGCCGGGATCCTTTGAACAAGGCCGCCACTAGGAACATGCTCCACAACAGCGAGTCAATAACGGTCTTCTGTGGATCTGTGTTTTAGAGGTTAAATTCCTGGACTGTCGCTGCTCATTAAAAGTGCTGGCATAGGGGTGGAAGTCAGGTAACTATTGCATTCTAGGAATAGCGGCCGAACGGACTGAAACGGGGCCTGCGTGTTGTGTAGTCTTGCCGTCATCTTCGTATTCATGCCCCTCAGCATGAAAGAAGCTATTGAGATATATTTGCAGGTCTATACACCCACACTACGTTGTGGCCCTCAGCATGTGCTGTATCATTGTGGCCCCAGGGGCTTCCAAAAATTGAGTAGCTCTGGTCTAGAGCAGTAACCGATACGCTTTTGCTTATCAGTTAATCTACTACATCCCTAGAAGGGAGAAGGATATCCTGGCTAGAGCAGGAGTTGTTAGACATCAGGACTCCTAGGTCCACCCATCTCTAGGAGGCAGTGTGGTCCAATGGCTAGAGGAGATTTTAATCAGACTATTAAAAAAAGATATAAAATTTGTGCTGCCTTTAAAATGATACAGAAACCTCCCTCCACTTAGAGTTCTTCCCTCCCCCATCTCCTGATGTGTCTTTATTCCTGTATCTAGGATTCCCTGGCTGCATCTCACGCCAGGTTAACCCTATGTGACATACTCTGGCTCTGCCCTGTTTTCTCTCGGGCACTTGTCCTCCTAAAGAGCCCTTTCCCCTTTACTTCGCTTCCCTTTTTCGTTCCCACTTCCTAGTCAGTTTCATTCCCTTGTCCATCTGCTGGCTCCAGCTGCCCTTCCCCTGCAAGCCCCACTCTGGATACTGCCACCTTCCCCTAGTCAAACTTGCTCCCCCTCCCCCCAGAGCCCTTTGGCTCCGGCTGCTATTGCCCCCCGCCCTCCCCCCCACACACACACCCACGCACGCACCCCCCACCCCTTCCTGGGGCAGGCAGGGAGCTGGCCCCAAACAGAAGCAGGAGGAAGAAGTGATGGAGGGAAGCGTCAGCTGACTATGGGTTGCAGGGGCTTCCCCAGTCCCAGACGCATTGGGTGCTGCACACGCCCCCCAGGCAGCGGACTGTTCCTGTTGTGAACAACAGACAGCCTCAGTAGCAGACAGGACAGCTGGGGGGGGGGGGGGGAAGCTGGGAGGCCAGCCCGGCGGTGTGACCCCTGCAGGGGAGCTCTCCGCAAGTGGCCCTGGCCAGAGGCGCTAGGCTATGGAGCAATCCGGGCAGGGATTCAGCTCAGTCCAATGCCTGCCCATGCTCCGTTTCTTGCTCGGCAGCCTTCGCTGCTCAGCTTCACCCCCACCCCCTAGGGAGGTCTGCGTTTATGATGGCGAAAGATCCCTCCCCTCCCCCCGGGCATGCAGCCTCAGCCTCCTCTCCTGCCTGCACCAGCACGTGTCCAAACTGTCCCTCTTTCACGTGCCTGCCCCCCCTCGTACGCCAAGCCTGCTGCTTGCCTCAGGTCCTGGGGGAAGAGGGCCAGAGAACAGCTGCCCTGCAGTGGCAATAACGAGACGCAGCCGTCATGGCCCTACAACCACCCACAGCGACCCCCAACTGCCTCCCTTCTCCACACCCAGAAACGGCTCTGGTCACCCACGACACCCCAGAATCTCCCCTCCCGCCCACAGGGAAGTCGTGTCCAAGGCCAGACCTTGCCTTTTATCACCCTTTTGTCCCGAACTCACTCTTCATAGAATCACTAGAACTGGAAGGGACCTTGAGCGGTCACCGTGTTGGGTCCCCTGCCCTCCCGGCAGGACCAAGCACCATCTAGACCATCCCTGACAGGTGTCTGTCCAACCTGCTCTTAAATATCTCCAGTGACAGGGACTCCACAACCTCCCTAGGCAATTTATTCCCGTGTTTAACCACCCTGACAGGTAGGAAGTTTTTCCTAATGTCCAACCTAAACCTCCCTCGCTGCAATCTAAGCCCATTGCTTCTTGTCCTGTCCTCATGAGGCTGAACCGGACAGGTCCAGACAGTCATCTGCCAATGTAGTTAACATGTCATGTCTTAGGCTGGGGAATATAAGGAAAGGAGAGAAGGAAGCCAGATAAACCAAAGCCCATTCAGTCCTCTTTTATTCCTCTTGCCCCTGCTCCTTACGACTGAGTGCCGGAATTTATTTGTAGTGTGTCCTTCTCTGCAAGATCCATTACGGAAACTGAAAGGAGCTATTGCCAGCAATAGATCAAACCCGTGGGGGTCTCACACCCCCACCGAAGAAGGCTATCCCCTCCAGCTATCAGCCTAAAACCCCAGAGTAAAAGTTTACACAGCGTGTCCCACACTATAGCTTAACAGCCAGGCTGCAGGCTCCCATGGCCACAGAGAAGGCTGACAACTGGGAAAGCTAGAGGAGAGAAAGAGTAACAGACATGAACTACACCTCCTGCGTGGCCAGAGGCTAGTGCAGTGTAGACGGAGCCTTTCAGAGCAAACTGCAGGATTAGTTTGGAAGAAAGACTCCAACGTAGTTTATTTCGAAACAGCACCTCTACAGGACAGGGGAACCTGCAAATTAGTCTCATTTCAAAACAGGCTTGCTGTCTAGATGCTTGCAGAGTTATTTCAGAATAACACGGCTGCATAGATGTACCCAAACAGACTAGAAACTAAACCGATAGCAGGCGGTTCCGAATTCAACCTCTCACGTCAATTCAAACAAACCAAAACAAAGTATTTTGCCATTTCTGAATTTCTTCTTCTCAAAAAGGTTCATTCTGCAAAACTTTCTGAATTGTCAGCGTTGTCCCAGCTGGGGCCAAAAAGTGTTGAAATATCCAAATTTCCCATGGGTCAGTTCTGATTTTTGCTCACCCCTAGTTAGGGCCCTCAATGAAACCATTGCCCCTCCCAAGAGGAAGGTAGACCCTGGTGTGATCAGCTGGATGGAGGAGAAAGCAGGGATCACCCTCTCAAATCCAGTCGGGGCTGTTTAGCCTCAGGACACACTACAAGACCCTTCCTCTTGCCCGGGCTGCACTTAACACACTGAAACAAGTCTGGTGGCAGCTAGGGAACATCACCAGGCTGCTGCCGATTCCCCTTACAACAGGACGGGGACAGAGCAGAGATTAGATCTCCGACCCTCTGGCTCCGACCCACTTGGGCTAACGGGAGAATCACCATCAGCAGTACAGGTGACATGACACCCTCAGGAGCCATTCTGATTCCACCCAGAAGAGGACAGCTATGTTCGCACACAGGGGGCCGCTTCATTGGTGCTGGAGCCAGCTGGGCCTTTACACCTCTGGACAGTGATGCGCGGGGCAACAGGCGTTTGTTGCCATCACCACATGCGTCCCTGGCCCTTTTCTTTGCCTATCAGAGTCACCTGCCCAGTACAGTTGAGGTTGGGCCTAGCTGCAGATGAAACAGTCTACTCAAGGTTGGAGGTGAGGTCAGGTTCCCTGCATGTAGCCACTCCCTGCGCTAACCCACAACCGCCCAGCCACACCCAACAGTCTTGGCAGACCCAGATGCTGTGAAGACCAGGACTTCAACAAGGTTCAAAAGAGCTAGATCAATTCACGGAGGTTAGATCCATCAATGGCTGTTAGCCAGGATGGGTAGGAATGGGGCCATTGGCCCGTGTGCAGACAGGAGACTGGGCTAAGATGGGCCTTTGGTCTGACAATCTGGCTGTTTATGTCCTTACCCACAGCGCTGAAGACAGAAATTCTCCAGTCACCATTACCCCCTATCTGCGCTGCTCCACCTTCTGGGAGTAGGACGTTCTTTTGGTGAAAAATGGACCCTTATTCAAAAAAATTTTTTTAAAAGTATCGAAAAAGTCTCAACAGTTTGCTATTTGTCATGGCTTTTTAAGAATGACAAAGGAAGAACATGGATTTTGGTGATGCTTTTGCCAAAGATTTGTTACTTTTAAACGATGAAGGGTCTGTGTGAAATGCTGGGAAACGAAAACTCCTTCAGGCCTTTCTTCGCATCGCCATGAAATTGTTTGCGCCAGGTTTGGACAGCTGGGTCATTTGTCAGCGTCCATATGGGTGCGGAGGACTTCAGACAAGGAAGCCCACTAGGAAAGTGCCTAAGAAAGGCAGCATGGCCTAGTGAATAGGGCACCAGAGAGATGAAGGAGCCATAGGTGTCTAAGCTAGCAGCAGAGCTGGGAATCACAAGTTACTTTCCCTCTGAGCCTCAGTTTCCCCAAGTGTAAAATGGGACTGGGCTCCTTTGGGAGGCAGTGATGGAGAGCTGGCAAGAGCTGGATAGGATTATCCAACAGACTCAGGAGCCTAGTTTTCGGTCTCACTGGTTCAACTTTGACCCCAAGGAGCCAGGCAAGGCCTCACGCTGAATCCCAACAGTGCCGTAGGGTGCAGGGGAAGAGGACAGAAACAGGCGGACACTGCCCCAGGATAACCGGGGCCCAGCTGACCGGATTGAAATTGACGACCAAGCTGGAAGACTCCACAGTTCATTTCTAACCACCAAGAGAGGCTCTGCTCTAGAGCCAGAGGGAGGGAGGTACAGCAAGAACGTCTCCTCTCTGGAGCTTAGTGCCTGCCAGGACTCCAGCTCCGGTGTGCACAGAGATCCAATGGCAGCAGCAGCAGAAGAGCTAAGCCAGTTGCTCCTTTGTCGGCCATCCAGTTCTCTTACCATCTCCCCGGATTTCCTGTCTCCCGCTAGGATGGGGGTCTCTGGGTGACCTCTGGATGCGGCTGGCAGCTGAATTCAGCCATGCATTTCTGCAGGGATTCAGAGAGCCCTGGACAAGGCAGGCAGCTTTGCATTTGAAAGCCTCCTAGTGGGTTTTACCCTCCCTCCCTCCAGCAAGCTCCAACCCAGGAGGGAAGAATGCCTGGGCCAGCAGATTCCGGGAAAGACACAACGGGAGCTGAGCCGCCTGTCAGCTGCTGCCTGGCCTCTGCCCTTCATCCCTTCCCCTGGTGGGAAGGCCCAGGGAGCCAGCACCCAGCTTGCTCTGGGTATTTCAGGCTGCTGATTGACAGGATTACCAATCAGAGCTAGTTCAGAGGAAAAAAAAAAAAATGTTTAAGAAGCTCTTCCGTCTCCAAACTGTGTCCAAATCTCCGGCTTGTGTACACACACGGCCACTTGCAGCACACTTCCCCATGCGCTGACTAAAGATTGCAGCCCTCTAGACACCAAAACCCACCGCCCAGGATATTGGGGCGGGAGGGGAGGGGGTGCACACAAGATACTGTAACAACACTTAATGGAGAAAGCAAGACTCCTACGACTGGCTGGTAACAGCAGCGCACAGCACTTAATGGAATGCTGTTTATAAAGTTTAAAGGCCAGATGGCAGCTACTTGGGTCTCCGATCCAGCCTGGCAGCACAGGCGCTGTTCAGAGCGCACAGGGACCTCGGCAGCACTAATTTCTCCCGCAGAGCAGGGCTGGGCAGAGCCACATGCCTTTCCAAGGGAGCAGCAGGGAATGCAGTCGACCGGTTTCCCCCGAGGGGGTAAGATCATCATGCGGCTGGCGATCAGGCCGCCGTCCAACTTTGCGGAGCCAAAATGCCTGCAGGGGCCACAGTTCGAGACCTGGAAGGGTCATCTCTGGCAAGATGTAAGAAGAGATCCACCAACTCTGTGTTCCCCAGGCAGCCTCCTACAGGTAGCGACACCCTGGGCAGGACATAACCCCTGCAGAGAATAGCCCACCACTTCTATTGGCCGGGTATAAGCCCGGGGCTATTGTGCATCCTGCCCCGAGTGCAAATGAGCCAGACCTACGCCCCGTGTGCCCTTCCCAGCAGCAGGCCGGCCCTTTGAATGCAGCGAGGTCCTTCCCGGGCTGCTGGAGAAGAACAGGACCAGGAACTGGTTCCTCCGGTGGATTGTGGATTCTGCCACCTGCTCTCTAGAGGCCGCCCCACTCCCTGCGGCCTTGGCCATAAGCCTCACCCCCAAGCGAGGCAGGGCATTTGCTCGGGTGGGGTTACCCCCAAGAGATTAAGGGACCGCTACCGTTTCTTCTAAGCGGCTAGCAAAGCGGTGTCGACTTGACCATTCAAACATGCTGAACGCCAGCGTGCCATCCCCGGACAGGATCGAATGGTTCAACGGTACCCTGAAACCGATGCTGCATCAATCCACAAAGGAGGACCTCCAGCATTGGGGTGTGCTGCTACCAGCCCTTCTCTTTGCTAGAGAAGTCCCCCAAGCCTCTACCGGGTTTCCCCCTTTTGAACTCCTCTAGGGGAAGCAGCCTGGACTGATGAGGGAGGACTGGAGAACCCAGGAAACGAGTTCTAGGGTCCACCCAATGTGTAGGTCTTTGAGAATGACAGCAAGCACAAGACAGACCGTACAGTCGGGGGACCAGGGTCTGCAACTTGGAACCAGAGAACCAGGTGTTGCTCGTTACCCTCATCAGAATTAAAATTGCTGGCCAGGTGGCAAGGTCCCTTGGAAGTGTCCGGGCACGGGGGAACCTGCCGACCAGGAGCTCAGCTTGCCGGGCTGAAGGAAGGAAGGGTGCACTTACCATGAGACTCTACTAAAAGCCTGGAGAACCCGAGAAGCCACGTTTACTGCACCATCAGTCCCCGAAGCAGAACTCGGTCCCCTAGTGGGCAAACCTCTAGACCCCAAACCAGCAGAACCGGGGGAAGGAAGGCATAACCCACCCCAACAAAACCAGATGCAGCAACTCTTCAATGACTTTCAAGGTGTTCTATCCACCCGACGTGGACAGATCTTCTAAACTACCACGTTGCAATGGTGCCAGGGCAGAAAGTGAGGAGTATCCACAGACCCCCACCCCAGAAGACCTGGACGGCCAACCGACAGGAAGTCAACACGATGCTGGAGATGGGAGTAATTAAAGAGTCGCAAAGCAAGTGGAGCAGCAGCATTGCCTTGGTGCGAAAACCCTACGGAGCTATCAGATTCTGCATCAATTGCTACAGGGTTAAGCCAGCCATGCTTCGTGATAGGAAACGACCTTCCTGCTAATCAGAGGACTTAGCTTTACCACCAGGTTTGCTATAAGGTCTGACTTCTTGTTAGCATTACAGATTAAGTTGTGCTTCTTATCTGCATTGCAAACCAAGCTGTGTAAGGATCTTGTGTTATTTCTTTGGTAACTACACAATCCTCTCTTTAAAAAAAAAAAAAAAGTTCCTCCCCCTCACCCCAAACCATTTTGGGGGATGTCAGACAGGAGTATGTGCATGCAGTTAAGGGCACATGTGACATAGGGATGTGAAAGACTAGTTGACTGATAACCATTTGCTTATCAGACTGTCGATACACTAATTGATTCGTGGCTCCCCTCCTGCCCCCCCTTGCTACCTCTTTCCACTAGAGGCATCAGTGCAGGGAAGGAGGAGGGGAGAAAAAGGGGAGTGGAGAGGAGCCTTCAGAGCTGCAGGGCCACATGGAGCTTGGGACCATCTGGGGACTCCCCAGCTGGCCCCCAGCTCCATGCGGTGCTGCTGCTTTGAAACACCGTGGGGAGCAAGGAGCCAGCTGGGGACTCAGTCCCCCACTAGCCCAGTGCTTTCCCCCATGACTTTTGCCTTTGAAGTGTAGCAACAGCCTCGGGGCTGTTGCTACACTTCAAAGGGGAGGCTCCCTTATAGTCTATAGGCTCCCTATTAATCTAAATTTTAACAATCCTAATGTGCAAGCCATCTTCTTTAAGAAGGGAGACACTGACAACCAGGAAGCATCCATTGTGCCCAGTGCTACAATCAAGTTTGCAGAACGGAGGAACCTTGGAACCCGGCAGACAACCAGGAGGGAGACCACAAAACAAGAGAACAATGGGAACCAGCTCAGGAGAACTGTGGAAATCCGAGATGGACACCCCTTCGGATCAATGATTGTAGCATGACGTCGCAAGACCCAGAGACTCCAATGGGAATGTGCAAGCACAAAGAGGGGGGCTTTTGCCACGGCTCTCCGGGTTCAGCCCTGCAAAGCCTTGGATCATGACCAACAGCGCCCAGCGCCTCACTGGTGTTCAGTCTAACTGGGCACTAACAGGACCATCTGCAGGATGCGCGGGTGTAATATGCCGCTTTTCATATTGTATTTAATAGCAGCAGTGTTGCCTTTTCCCCTGCAAAAGACCCCGCGTGCTTCTTATGAGTGTAACGTCAGTGGTAAGAAAACAGGTTAAGGACTATTTAGAAAGACTGGACATGCACACGTCCATGGGGCTGGATTCAATGCACCTGGGGGTGCTAAACAGACTGGGCCGGTATCTTTGAACACTCATGGTGAGAGAGTTCCCGGACAACTGGACAGAGGCAAATGCAGCGCCCAGCTTTAAAAAACGTCATTCCCCAGAGTGTCTTCCAAGCGGGTCCATCTCACCCTCAATCCCTGGAAAAAATCATGGAGCAAGGTCCTCAAGGAATCCATTTTGAAGCTCTTGGAGGAGAAGGTGATCAGGAACAGTCAATAGGACTTCAACAAGGGCAAGTCCTGCCTGACCAACCGGATTGGGGAAGTCGGTGGATGGGATATACCTTGACTTTCACAAAGCTTTTGATACGGGCTCCCAAACTATTGCCAGCAAGCTAAGGAAGTATGGCCTGGATGAATGATGGATAGAAAGCTGGTTACATTGTGCTGTTGCTACACTTCAAAGGCGGAAGCGCCCCATCGACTAATCAAATAGTGGATACATCTTTGCATTGGCTATTTGATTAGTCAGTTACCTGATACTTAACATTCTTAACCGCTTCTGTTCAATATCTTCAAAAGTTTAGAGGATGGCATAGAGAGCACACTTAAGTTTGCAGATGACACCACGCTGGGAGGGGTTGCAAGTGCTTTGGAGGATGGGTCATAACAGTGATCTGGACAAACTGGAGAAATGGTTTGAGAGACAGGATGAAGTGTAATAAGGACAAATGCAAAGTGCTCCACTTAAGAACAATCTGTTCCGCACATGCAGAATGGGAAGTGGCTGTCCAAGAAGGAGTCCTGCAGAAAGATCTAGATCCGGGCGGGCGGGCGGGCACACACTTAATTTTGGGATGCATTAAGAAGAGTGTTGTGAGCAAGTCACTCTTCTGCTCTACTCCAAGGCTGTGTCTACACTTGTGGCTTCTTGCACGAGTAATATGCAAATGAGTCTCGGCAACAGTCCACGCTTAGCCTCATTTGCATACCTAATGAGCCACCATTTTTTTTAGAAGAGGCTCTTGCGCAAGCAGGTGTGTCTACACTGCCCCTTCTTGCGCAAGAAAAACCCTTTTGCGCAACGCCGTTACACCTATTACTTTTCAGGAAGAACAGCTTTGTGCAAAAGGGTTTTTCTTGCGCAAGAAGGGGCAGTGTAGACACTCCTTGTGCAAGAGCCTCTTCTGAAAAAAAATGGTGGCTCATTAGTATGCAAATGAGGCACGGCAATAGTCCACGCTTAGCCTCATTTGCATAGTACTCACGCAAGAAGCCGTGAGTGTAGACACAGCCCAACTGAGGCCTAATCAGCACAGTCTTGTGTCCAGATCTGGGCACCACATTTCAAGAAAGATATGGAGAAATTGGAGAGAATCCAGAGAAGAACAACCAAAAAAAAAAAAAAAAAAACACCACGTTTACAGGTCTCAAAAACATGCGCTAGGAGTGAAGACTGAAAGAACTGGGCTTCTTTAGTTTGGAAAGAGAAGATTGAGAGGGGACATGAGAGCAGTTTTCAAGAACCTAAAAGAGTGCTACAAGGAGAGGGGAGAAAAATTGTTCTCCTTGGCCTCTGAGGACAGGACAAGAAGCAATGGGCTTAAACTGCAGCAAGGGAGGTTTAGGTTGGACATTAGGAAAAATGTCCAAACAGTTGGGTGTTAAGCATTGGAATAAATTGTCTAGAGAGGTTGTGGAATCTCCCTCACTGGAGATATTTAAGAGCAGGTTAGACACCTGTCAGGGATGATCTAGATGGGGCCTGACCCTGCCATGAGGGCCGGGGACTGGACTCACTGACCTCTCCAGGTCCCGTCCGGTTCTAGGAGTCTATTAGTCTATGAAGAGAGATTAAAAAGACTGGGACTTTTCAGCTTGGAAAAGAGGAGCGATGCCTTCCTCTCCCAGGGTACCTGGGGAATGTGAATTTTAAATACACATCTAAGTAATTTAATGAACAAATTCTAGGGCATGTGCCTTATAATTAAGGAGTGTTTTTCTTCACATGCTGGCAACGTGCCTGCAATTAGCCAGCCCTTGATTCACAGCAAATTCCCCACAGATCAAAAGCACCTGATACAGAGGGACCTGCAGATGTACAGTAACTCAGCAAAGCTCCCTCTCCCACTGTCTGTAAACCCCAGTGGGATTTTTCACACCTTGTACCTCAGGAACGTTTACACGGACACCCTGGGCCAGACCGGATCCACCGGTGTAATTGGCAGTGCAGGTGGGCTGAGGCTGATGTGAGCCAGGGTGAAATTATCCTCATTAAAACAGCAAGCGAGTCCGGCGCTCGGCTCAGCTCAAGGAAAATTGCTTCCCGCAATGGCTCCGCCAAGCCAGCCTCGAGGAGCACCGGGGAAGAGCCTGAGCGGCGTACGCGCTAATATGATCCCCTGGAAAGGTAAACGACGGTCAAAGCAGCCACATTAACGCGGTGTGGGAGACCAGGGGAAAACGTGTGGAATTTCCCAGCCGGGCTTTTCGGCCGCCACAGGCTTAGGCCGGTGCGTGGGGCTATTAAGGGGATGGAAACGTTTTCACATGGTTGAGCAAAATTCCTCACACTTTCAAGTCGACAAGGAACCCCGGTGGGGCTTAATAGGCCAGCGCAAATACAGCCCCATTACAGATCGTTAACGCGGGCAGAGGGCTGTGGGAAGTGGGGCAATTAGGGGGTCCCATCAGAGCTCCTGTCTCACCTTTAGAGTGTCAATTCCTCCCACCCGTTGAATCTCGGCACAGCACTTTAAAGGTGATGGAGAGGCCCTTGTTCTTACCCCCTGGCCGAGCAAAGAGCACTTGGAGGGTGGGGGGGGGGGGTGGCTATTAGATTGCCAGGCCACTAGATGTGTTTAATGTCACATTTAACTGATGACCTCAGATTTTACATCCCTAGTTCCTTTAGAACCTTTGGGCGAATGAGAGTATGCTTATTAAGTTTGCAGATGATACCAAACTGGGTGGGGTTGCAACTTCTTTGGAGGATAGGGACATAATTCAAAATGACCTTAGCAAGTTAGAGAAATGGTCAGAGGTAAACAGGATGAAGTTTAATAAAGAGAAATGCAAAGTGCTCCACTTAGGAAGGAACAATCAGTTCCATACATACAAGATGGGAAGCGACTGTCTAGGAAGGAGCATGGCGGAAAGGGATCTAGGGGTCATAGTGGACCACAAGTTGAATATGAGTCAACAGTGTGATGCTGTTGCAAAAAAGCAAATATGATTCTAGGTTGTATCAACAGGTGTGTTGTAAGCAAAACTCGTGAAGTCATTCTGCCGCTCTACTCTGCACTAGTTAGGCCTCAGCTGGAGTACTGTGTCCAGTTCTGGGCGCCACATTTCAAGAAAGATGTGGAGAAATTGGAAAGGGTCCAGAGAAGAGCGACAAGAATGATTAAAGGTCTAGAGAACATGACCTATGAAGCCAGGCTTCATGAACTGGGCTTGTTTAGTTTGGAAAAAAGAAGATTAAGGGGGGACATGATAGCGGTTTTCAAATATCTAAAAGGGTGTCACAAGGAGGAAGGAGAAAATTTGTTCCTCTTGGTTTCTGAGGACAGGACAAGGAGTAATGGGCTTAAAGTGCAGCAGGGGAGGTTTAGATTGGACATTAGGAAAAAATTCTTAACTGTCAGGGTGGTCAAATATTGGAATAAATTGCCAAGGGAGGTGGTGGAATCTCCCTCTCTGGAGATATTTAAGAACAGGTTAGATAGACATCTGTCAGGGATGGTGCAGACGGAGCTTGGTCCTGCCTTGAGGGCGGGGGGCTGGACTCGATGACCTCTCGAGGTCCCTTCCAGTCCTATGATTCTATGAATGCCATCTGGTCCTGGTGACCTACTACTGTGTCTGGATTTGTTTCAAGAGTTCCAGTGCCGACACCGGACAGTGCCTCAGGGGTGTCCCCTCTCAAGAATGCCAAACCTGAGCCAATCTCCCCTCGCATCCTCTGCCACAAATGGTGGGTGCAAAGGATTTCTTTAGCTTCTCTTCCATAGGCTTGCCTTCCTTCATGGCTTCTTCAGCCTCTGGGTTATGCAGCAGGTACTGATAGCTGGGCGGGGTTCCTGCTTCTGATGCACTTAATATCTTGTTGTTGGTGTGTGTCCTTAGCTAGGAGTCTTCAATTTTTTTCTTGGCCTGCCTTATTAGGATTCGAATGCTAATGTTTCCCTTTTCGCCTCTAACCGCATCTGGTACTCCATGGTATAGACATACAGTCTAGACATGGTGGGTATCCCTCTGCTGACAGAGGGATGCAGATGAGGCAGGTCGACATTGCAAATGAAGCGAGGCATGGGATATTTAAATCCTAATTTGCATAAAAATGGCCACCATTTTTGCCAACTCAGCACTTGTCGGCAACTCTTTACAGCCTCATGGCAGATGAAATTCAAAATGTGGATAAATTCAAAGCCACACACCTTGGAAAGCCTCAGCCCAACTCCACAGCTAAAGTGAGGGGATCTGAATGAATTCTTAGCGCTCAAGGGAGAGATCAGAGGACGATCCCCAGGGACACACAGAAGGCATCTGCTCAATGTGCAGCAGCAGCCGGAAAAGAGACCAGAACGTTGGGAGTCCTTAAGAGAAGGAGAGCGAGTAAGACAGAAAATATCCTATTGCCCTTCTATAAATCCATGGTACAGTCACATCTTCAATCCTGCATGCAGATGCGATTCCCCTTCCCACATCTCAAAAGAGAAATTGACTTGGAAAAGTTTCAGAAAAGGGCAACAAGTATGGAACAGCTTCTGTATGAGGAGAGATTAATAAAATGGGGACTTTTCAGCTTGGGAAAGAGATGACAAGGGGGGGGAATGAGAGGTCTCTACAGTCATGGCTGGTGAGTAAATAACACATCCTTAGTTACTTTCTCCACATCACAGGAGAATTAGGAGTCACTCTGAAATTAACAGGCAGCAGGCTGAACACAAGGCAGTATTTCTTCCTGCAATTCACAATCACGGAGCTCCTTGCCAGAGGATGTCGGGCAGGTCAAACTGGTAAGAGGGCTCCAGAAACAGCCAGGCTATTAGCCAGGAAGGGCACCTAACCGGGAACAGGTGGCTCTTCAGTCTGACCCAGCATGGCCGTTCTTACACTCTCCATCCAGGCAGATTTGCCCAAATCCCCACCCACGCGTAGGTCAATATTGCAACCGCTATGGGACTTGCTAGGATCGCCCAATGATTCTCACTCAACACCATAGCCACCT
The DNA here is from genome assembly GCF_049634645.1 of Pelodiscus sinensis. Lineage (NCBI taxonomy): Eukaryota > Metazoa > Chordata > Testudines > Trionychidae > Pelodiscus > Pelodiscus sinensis. Next base: position 127,807,867 of record NC_134716.1, read on the forward strand.
GGCAAGAAGAGCAGGGATAGAGCCCTCACCCTTGTGCTCTACAAGCACCCCCCACCCCGAGCTACAGGAGAACTATGGGAGCCCCACAGCCTTTGACACAGCTCGGGTTCTATCCGGGGAAGGACGCAGGTGCGCATCGGTATACACTGGCCACTCAATGCCACACCATGCCCGGACCAGACGTTTCTATGAGGGTCCAGGGGAGCAGCAGGTGCAATCAGTGGAGACACCTGGCCATCCGCACAGCAGCCTGGTGAGAGACCAGATGGTCTGGGGTGGCCCCATGCTAGGGTGGGGCAGGAGCCTGCTTAATCAGTTAATGGGTTAAGCCTAAGCTTAAATTGGGATTTTACATCCTAGTCTGGGGCTTCGCTGAGCCGCCCCTTCCCCAGTAAACCTGCAGGATACCACAGCCAGGGCAGTTAGCTCCGGGCCCAGGGGCACATGGTCCGAGACACAGGTGTCTCCGTAGCCTTTGCTGCAATAGGGAGACAAGGAGCTAAATATGGAAAACCACTGCAAGAGAATCTTCCCAGGTCATTCCTACCCTCAAGGCCTCTTTTGCAGGAGAGGGACAGTCAGGTCTGTTACCATCAGGAGGGTGGGGAAACTGAGGCACAGGCAAACAACCCATGCCAAGGCCCCAAGTGCCATGCCCTCTGCCCTCTTCCCCCCCAGCCATACTGCCTTTAAGCCAGCACATGCAGCCGGCTCTGATGAGTTTAAGGTCTCAGCTCTATGTGATCCCAAGCTGCACCTGTGCTGTGAGTCGGAGCGCCAGGTCTTATTCGTAACATCTTAACACAGGGGGGATGCTTTACAGGGCAGAGCCAATTAGGCATTGAGAAATGCTGCCATCAGGACAAGGTCAAACTCACTGGCGCTCGGAAATTCTTGCCCCACTTCAATCAAGTTCCTCAGAGCCTTTGTGAGCGAGGGTTGGCAGCAGGAGGCTGCTGCCGAAACACACCGCTTCTGCCTTGCGATGCGCAGGGCCTCGGCGTGCAGGGAACAAGAGGCGAATGCCGCGATTTATTTGTACTCCAGAACCACGCTGCATGCACAGCGGCTTCCAAACTTTCCGGGCCGTGCGGATCGACGCAGATATGGCAGGCAACGGGTACAACGTGGCAAAGAGCCAAAAAGGAAGGGGGGGGGGGTGGAAAGGAATCCAGCCCCCAGAGAATCCGGCTTTCCAAACAACTTGTCAGACAGAGCCCCCCTTCTGTCTCGCTCACGCTGAGAAATAGCGTGTGTGCAGGCATGCGTGTAGCACACGGCGTGCCCACTCGCGGAAGCCACTGCGAGAGCGCCGACAGAGCCGCGCTTGGCTGCTCTGCTGCTTGTAAAAGGCTAATGAGATTGACGCATGAAGGAGCGACGCCTGGCCCAAAGCGGCTCACGGCAATTCCAACTGGCTCAGCGTGAAGATCCACTTCTAGAACGCAAGATCAGCCAGACGAGGTCAGAGCAAGAGACCATCCAGCCTAGTGTCCTGCTTGCCAACAGTGGCCAAGGCCAGGTGCTCCAAAGAGAGTGAACACAACAGGGAATCAAGTGATCCCACCCAGTCACCCATTCCAAGCCTCTGACAAACAGAGGCTGGGATACCATCCCCGCCCAGACTGGCTAATAGCCATTGATGGACCTAACCTCCATGAATGCATCTCGCTCTTTTTTAACCTTGTTTAAGTCCAAGTCTTCACCACATCCTCTGGCGAGGAGTTCCACAGGTTGACTGTTGTGTGAAGCTACCTTTTTGTTAGTTTCCACCTGCTGCCTATTCGTTTCCTTGGGCAGCCCCTAATTTTTGTCTTATGAAAAGGGGATAAATGTTATTTATCTACTTTCTCCACACCGGTCATGATTTTATAGACCTCTATCCTATCCCTCTCTAGTCTTCTCCAAGCTGAAGAGTCCGTCCTATTAAGCTCTCCTCCTATGGAAGCGGTGCCATGCTGCTCATCATTTTGGTCACCCTTTCAGATCACCCAACAAAAGCAGTTGGCTGTCTGCAGTTAAATTCCGCATATGCCCCACCCTCTGCCAGGCCGAGTCTGCCAGGTCCTGTTTCCACAGCAAAGGAGAGGGCAGGTAGCGTGAGTGTTGCTAGATACCGGGCCAGCCAGCCAAACTGCAGAGCATCCAGTTTGAATCTCGTGTGGGGGATGGACTCTCCTAGCTTAGACACTAGACGGGAGAAGGGTTACTACCCCCCCCCCCCCGTCACACTGCCCCTTGCCACCCAAGCGCCCTCAGTGCTCACCACGCCCAGCACAGAAGGCGGATGACAGCAGCTGGCTACGCAGGGATCACTTCGAGTGCTGAAACAGGGCGGATGGTGGATTCTGCATCACTTGGGGGGGGGGTTTAAATCAAGAAGAGGGGGTCTCTCTCAAAGACCTGCTCCAGCTCCACTCTCCGTGATCCCCTACCTGGGTGAAATCCTCTGATCCAGGGGCCTGGCCAAAAATAGGGCCTGCAGGCTGGATCTGGCAGCTTGGTGAACCAAATCCAGCAAGGAGCTTCAGGCAGGCTCCCCCCCCCCTCCCGCCCCCACCATTTGCCCAAGAAAAGCAGCTGCTTCTGGGCCCTGTTTGACCAGCTGAGAGCGCGGAGGAAGGGGTAGAGGCTTCGTACGCTGCTCCCGCCCTCCGCACAAACCCATTGGCCGGTTTTTGGCCAATGGGAGCTGCCTGTTGTCAATAGGCAGCTTGTAAAGCAACCTCTCCTCCCCTTAGGCTCGTAGCGATGCAAAGATCCCATGGCCCCCGCAGACAGTGCAGGGGTGGGCAGGCAGGGAGTCAACAGGTAAGTCTCCCAGTCAGAGCCTGGCTCTGGCACCCCAACCCTCTGCCCCCCACCCCACATAACCCAAACCTTTGCACCCCTTCTTGCCCCCATATCCCCTGCCCCAGGTCAAAACCCAAACCCTTGAACCCCTCACCCCATAGGCTCCTGCCCCAGGTCACAACTGCCTCCTTCACCCAAACTCCCTCCCAGACCCCACACCTCCTCCTGCATCCCAATCCCTTACTGCAAGCTCCCTTCTGGTCCCAGTCTCCACCCCAGGCCCCGCATCACCTCCATTCGTCTCATGGAAGAGTGTGACCCTCAACCACTTTCCAAATTCTTGGAGTGTGCCCCCCTCCCCCCCAATCAAAAAATAAATGCCTACCACTGCTCTGGGTTATGTCTAGGTGATCCCACTTGCCCCTTAGGGCCTTAAAAATGCAGCCACCTCTGGGTGAGGAGGAATTCAGCAGCCATTTGGCACCACACACGCAGATCCCTGCTTCACACCATGCCAAAATGCAGCCACCTCTGGGGTGGAACTTGCAGTAACACTGTGCAAGAGCTAAGCCTCGCTCTCATTTTCCCCTCTTACTCCCCCATCTCCTTCAACGTCCAGCGATCCTCCTGGACGAGCAGGCTGCCCCAGAGCCGTGCCAGTGAGCTAGGGCAGGAGACCTCAGTGCCTTCTCTCCAGCATGCCGATGGCAGCGCCATGACTCTGTTTAGTCCTTTTACTCCCCATGCACAACGTTCAACTCCTTCCATCGCTCTCCTCCGCCATTCAACCCTGGTGGGCTCCTTAGCCTAGGGTCCCTCACACACAACAGGGTCACTAGCAGAAGTTGGCTCCCCCACCCCCCACTGGTGTGCTCACGCTGGGTTGGGAGTGCAGGGTGAAGCACACACGAGGGCACACATGCCTGTTTTATTAGCCTTGGGTTGCTCCAACGCATGCCACTGTCCCCCGGGTTTTGTTACGGTAGGGTCGCTCCCACGCCCCGGGCCCTGGCTGAAAGGCAATTGGCAGGCTGCTCACGTACACTGCTGGAGAGCGCTGAATTTCCGTCAAGAGCTCTGAAGCTTTTGGGTTGAATTTTAAAACACTCCCAGGAAGAATCAGAGCCTTTGTAAACATAAGAGAAAGAAGGAGAGCATCTCGGAGCCTCTTGACCTTGACGATGTCCCTATAATTATTAGTCTGTGTTTATTTTCAGCTAAACCCGAACTATTGAATAAACAGTGTCAAGTTGGTTCTCTCGAGCAGGCGATTATCCTCTCTGGCTCCTCTAATGAAAATTATCACGGGGCGAGTGACCTCACACGACACATGCTAAATAATGCAAGATGCTCTGGGATCAGACAGGCAAATCATAACCCTGCTTTATCTTATCGCTTTCCCGAACAGCTCCATGCTTGTTTTCAAAAGCGTTTGGCAGCCACAGCCGAATGCGAACCCAGCGAAAAGCAGAGCAAAGCCAGCCTTGAGAGCTACACAGAGACCTGCTCTGCAGCCACAGGGTTTTCACAGAACACTAGAACTGGAAGGCACCTCAAGAGGTCATCAAATCCAGTCCCCTGCCCTCACGGCAGAACCAAGCACCATCTAGACCATCCCGGATCGATGTCTAATTAACCTAATCCTAAATATCTCCTGTGATGGAGATTCCACAACCTCCCCAGGCAATTTATTCCAGTGTTTAACCACCTGGACAGTTCAGCTTTTCTGAATGTCCAACCTAAATCGTCCCGGATGCAATTTAAGTTGGGGGGAGGAGGGTGTCATTTAATAGCTGCCCAATTTCACAACCTGCCGGGCCACATGATTCTTTTCCATCACCTGAACATTGATCGAGAAGGTGGTGAAAGACGAAGATTGAAAGCCAATGATAAAGAGAGGGACCTACAAGGAGGTTCCTTCTACAGACTGGAAAAGCTACAAGCAATCAACCTCCTGCTGGCCAGTTTCTAAGTAAGATGCTTCTGCTGCGGACAGGTCATCCCACCATTGGCTAACCAGCGTATGTCTGAACTGCCGTGTAGACAGATAATCAATTCCAGAGCATCCCAGAGTGCAGGGACCTATTCCCAGGATGCATCCACACCCTGGCTGGCCTACGTGGGCTGCGGGGTTATAAAATTGCAGTGTTGACCTTCAGGCTTGGGGCTGTGGGATCCTTTCTCCAAGAGGGTTCCTTAAGCTCGGCTCCAGCTCAAGCCACAGCTACAATTCTACAGCCCCTTGAGTCGGACTCAGACATGGGTCACCCACAGGTGTTGCATTGGAATGTGGACATGCCCTCTGCACCCTGACATCTGACAGATCGCAGGCATGGCACCACCTGCAGCAGGGTTAACTGGAGGGGCAACGGTCCTGAATGCAGAAGACGTGACTAGAGTCACTGTATGCCAAGAGAATCTACAGGCAAGGACGCTCTACATTCACCGCTCTTCTTGCTCACCGGGAGGAGGACTTCAAAGACACCACTTCTGAGCTGCCGGACTTCAGCATGGCAAGCAGCGGGTTCATGGAGCACAGTAGCCCGAGGGTGGCAGCTTTCAAACACACAGATTTTGCTTCCTGCGCCTCACCCCTTGGCTTGGAGTTGTACCTAGCTATCCGTTCTCCTTCCTCCCTTGTGTGTTGCCTTCCATGTCATCCCCTTCATTCCGCCGATCTTAATAGAATCCGTGACAATCGGAGCCAGTCTCCAAACATGGCCTCCTCTCACCACTTCCTTAAAAATGCTAATCTGCCAGCAAAGGAGAGAGGGACAAATCTGGTGCCCTAAATTTGCCCAGGCTAGATGGAGCCGCGGCGATGAACACCTACGCAGATCCCTGTAGAACCCTGGCGTGGTCCTTCAAAGTAATTCCTCCAGCAGATCTCTAGGGTTCAACCAGTCACCCTGGTGAAGAGCCCCCGAATCACCCCTGACATGAATGCTGGATGGGGAGGAGTGACAAAAATAACGCCAAGGGAAAGAGAGCAATCAGAAATACCAGCAGGCGATCATGAGGTTGAGCATGGGAAAATGAAGCTGGGGGAAAAAAAAAAAAAAAAAGGACCTACAGCAAAGATACTCCAGAGGAAACAGCTTAGGAAGTGGCAGTGGCCAAGAGACACTGAAACGAGAGAGGCCAGCCAGTTAGACATGGATGTGAACTGTAACATTGCAGAACGTTGTGCTCACGATCTTGGGACGTACTCACAAAGGCACCCTCCATCTGCACATAGGAGTAGACTACCCACTGCCTATGCAATCCGGTCAAGACTGCATCTAGGAAACTAAGTTGACTCCTGGGTGACTCGCCACTAGGAAGAGTTTGATAAATTGAAGGGGGGGGGAAGGGTAAGGGGAAAAGAGGGTCATTTAGATGTTCTGTCTAGGGAGTTGTAGGAATAAGGAAGAGTCATGAGCTGTGACCAATTATTTCTCCCCAGAAGGTCACCCAACGCCTTCTACAAGAAGCTAACAAGTCACTCCAAACAGTCTCTCCTCCTTCTAGCCTGAACAGCAGGAGCCATCCTGAGTGGGCTGGTAGCTGAACTAAATACAAGCGTAAGGGACCTACATCTTCTGCTAGTGGATGCTGAGAGCACTCCTGAGCTCAATGGCGCCATGACTTTTCACCAGCGGAGGATCCGGCCTCCCAAGGTGTTTGAGAATAGTTACAGGAAAACTAAACCGAGGGGTAGGTTCCGTCTGGCCCACGAAAGCTCATCACCTAATAAACCATCTTGTTAGTCTTTAAAGTGCTGCCTAGTCCTGTGTTTTGTTTCAGCTACACCAGACTAACACGGCTACGTTTCTGTCACTATCCACCCCTAGGAGAGAGTTATGTAGAGGTGGGGCCAGCGGCGGAAGACAAGGACATGTTAGACTCTCTCAAGATCCGACTATGGAATTGACGCCCCAACAGGAGGGGTGGGACCGGCAGCCTTTGAGACATTGATCCGGTTTGGCTTTCAAACACTAGAGAGGACAGACAAAAATCCCACACGGGCATCCAGGTGAGGAACAAACAGAACTTCCCCTTTCGTGTGTCTATAATAATCCCTAACTCTTTCCACCAGTAGATCTCCAAGCACTTCACGACGGTGCCTTGTACCAGCCCCACGGTCAGATGCCACGTCTCGGCAAGCTGGGAACACAATGCAGAGCTCCTGATTTGCGGTCCTGTGTCCTCCCCACTGGCCCTTCCTGCCTGCCTAGGACATACAGTTACAAAACTGCAGCCTGGAAATTTACACTTGTTCTTTCTTCTCAAAGAGGAGACCTCAGACAGGAAATAAGGGAAACGTTAACACGGAGGGTAATCGATCCCTGAACAAAGCGAGTCTCCAGCCCTGGCCGTTTTTAAAGTCAGGACGGGGTGGTTTTCTGGAAGACCAGCCCCACTTCGAGCAGGAATTATGTCAGAACAGTCCTACGGCCTGTTTTCAGAGCAGGTCCGACGCTCAGTGGCTGCTCCCGTTTGGGAAAAAGCCCTCTTGGGCCAGTGTAGACAGCTCAGGACTGTTTTGCGCAAAAAAGGCTTGAAGGCAAAAATGGCGATCGGGGCTCTCTTGAGCAAAACCGCATCAAGATGGCACAGACACGTCTCCACAAAAAAAGTGCTTTTGCGCAAAAGCGTCCGTGCCAATCTAGACGCTCTTTTCTGCAAATGCTTTTAACGGAAACACTTTTCCATTAAAAGCATTTGCGGAAGATCATGCCAGTCTAGACGTAGCCAGTGAATTCCATCCACCACACTATTTGTGCACAGGCCACGTGGAGGGAAGGCAGGTGTCTGCCTCATGCTGCTCCTTGCTCACAGGGCTTGGGAATGCTTTGGAGGGACCCTGCCTAGGGACCCAAACCAGCCTGCCCTCCCCGTGCACAGTCGAGTGCTTGGCTGCTTTCTCGGCAGCTCCATCGGTGTCAGTTGCGCCAGGAGGTTCACCATATGGGGCCCTGACCTGCAAAAGGGGGGGGGGGGTCAGAGGAGATGCACTGCGGCCCCTTCCCTCCCCACACACACGTTACTCAAGATAAGTCTCTGCCACTTCGAGCTGGGCCAGATTTGCCTAGAACACCACAGGGGCTGTCGACAGGAGCACACGTCTAGTCTAAGAACTGGAAGGGACCTCGAGAGGTCATCAAGTCCGGGCCCCTGTCCTCATGGCAGGACTGAACACCATCTAGATCAGGGGTGGGCAATAATTTTTTAATGGGGGGGGCCCCCCACTCCAAGGATTTGCAAAGTGGGTGAGGGCTGCACTTTACCAGGATATTAGTGGTGGAGGTGCGGGGTCTGGGATGGAGGTTGGGTGCAGAAGGGAGAGAACTTGGATGAAGGAGGCACTTGTGACCTGGGGCAGAGGGGGTTGGACTGTGACCTAGGGCAGGGAATTGGGGTACAGGAGAGGATGCAGGGGTTTGGGTTGCAAGCTAAGGCAGGAGGGGACTCCTCTTGGGCAGGGGATTGGGGTATGTGGGGTAGGGGGCTGGAGTGGAGGGCAGAGGGTTGGGGAGGGGCGGGGCTGGGGTGCCAGAGGTAGGCTCGGGCAGGAGACTTACCAGCCAGCAGGGTTCCAGAATCAGCCTTCCTACCTGCCCCGCCCCTTGGAGCCCCTTGTGCTTCATGGCTGCCTGTTATTGAACCAGGCAGCTCCCACTGGCCAGTTTCTGGCTAGAAGCCGGCCAATGGGATTGTGCAGAGGCACGAGCAGCTCCTAAAGCTTCCCCTCCCCCTCACCCGGAATCAGTGTTTAAAGAACAACCGCCTTGCAGCCGCATTTGAGCCGTGTGGGGCAAGGCAAACGGGGAGCCTGCCTAGGTCTCAGGGCAGCATCCCTGGCCCGGATCCAGTGACTCAGCAGGCCAGATCCAGCCATCCGGGTCTAGAGCATCCTTGACAGATGCCTGTCCAACCTGCTCTTCAATATCTCCAGCAATGAAGATTCCACAACCCCCCAGGCAATTGATTCCAGCGTTTCACCACCCTGACGGGCAGGAAGTTTTTCCTAATGTCCAACCTCAACCACCCAGTGCTTCTTGCCCTGTCCTCAGAGGCCAGGGAGAACAAATTTTTCCTCCCTCCTTTTAGGTACTTGAAAAGTGCTCTTATCTCCACTCAGTCTTCTCTACCTGCATGTTTACCAGTGTTACCAGTTAACCAGCACCCGGCCCGGCCGGAGCACCTCCCCTCGGCCACGGTTGCAGGTGGGGGGCTGCTCCAACCCAGCTCCGCCCTCCACCACCCCTCACCCACGGCGGGCATTTAACCCGTTCATCTTGTCGGTTAAATGACACCGGATTTTCCATCCCTATGTGGATCCAGGAGACCGAACGGCCGCCATCAGGCCAGGAGCGGAGCAATAAAAACCCAGACAAGCCCTCTCAGCAGAGCATTTAGGAGTCACAAGGGAGCGCGGCTTCAGCCCCTTCAGCAGCAGATGGGCGTAATGGAGAACGCAGAGCAACGTGTCTGCCGAACACATGTGGGCTCAAGCTACAGCACAGGCCCAGGGTCCGGGTTACGAGCCAGCAACGCCGTAAGGCAGGGCTAGGAAGCCACTGGAAAACATCCAGCACAGCTAGCGAGGTCGATGAAGCCACCCCCAACTGCTACCGGATTTCAGTGCCCGAGAAGGGGGGGGGGGGGACTTTCAAGAGCAACTTGCTATGCCCTGAAGAGCCTTGAGCAGACAGGACCAAGAACCAGCCCTCTGGGAACCGGGCATTAATGAGCCAAGAACTGAGACATGCCCCACCCCCATCGACAGCCTGGCCACGATCCGGAGGCCTGTTCTCTAGCCTTTTCCACGCCAGGAGCGCGTGGCTCTTCTCCACTATTCATTGATTCAGCCGCACGCCCTGGCTAGAAGTGGGGGAAGATTTAATCCTCATATCAAAGGCAGAGCAAGAGACACCTCGCCCCCAGAGAGAGACACGTTCAGCGACTCCCCCAAAGTTGCCCGGTGGCCAAGACTGGGGTGCAGTTTAGGGCTCCAATTCAAAGGGCCTGTGTTCTAACCACTACAGAACTCTGCCTCATTACTGCTTGCACTATTGTTTTGGCCCTGAAGGAACAGGACGCAGGTGGGGGGGGGGGGGGAGAAAGGGGGCAGGCATCTGTATGAGCAGGACAGGTTTTGTTTCGTGACGGAAGCATCAGATCCTGCCACAATGCACCCAGGGTTCCACCCGCCTTCTCCCGGTGTCCTGTAGAGCTCTTCCTTCGGGGAGGAACACGCCCGTTCCCTGCCCGCCAAGGGAAGGAAACTTTTTCTTCTTGTAGCGAATCAAAAAGTCACTTGGCGTGCACAGCTCTGGACGGAGGCAGCCCTGCTCTGTCTTGGGAGCCAGCGATCAAAGCAGGTGCCATGTTTTCTCTGCCCCACGTATGCCCAGTGCACGGCTGATTGCCTGGCCATTTGCAGCCTATACAGCCAACGTGAGCAAGGAAGCAGCTGGGCGGGGGGGTGGCGATGGGGTGAAGTAAGCCCGGGTAGTGATGACAGAGCACGCCAGGGTTAAGTACCCACACGCTCCACTGGGGGGGTGCAACACACAACACCGCGAGAGGGCTGCCGACAGACTGAAAGCTACCAACCACCCCGCTGGTCAACGCCTTGGACAGTCCTGTCGGAAGCTGCTGACGAGCAAGCGCTATTAGGAGAGTAGTTCCATGGGCGTGGGGTTCCTCAGCATTTACAGCCAGGGAGCCAAGAGCAGACCCAGTCTCTAGGTAGATTTCTTTGGATTTACACAGATTACTGGCACAGGGTTATGCCCAGCTCTGGGGCACCTCAAACGTTGCTGACCAGAGCCACCAAAAACTGCAGCAGCTCAGGGCAATGCAACTTGCCACCCAGGAATTCCCCTCCTGCATTTCCAAGTGCCTGGGCAGAACACAGGCTGGTGTTTGCCCGGTGCTAGGCTGTGCCCATTCCAGCCTCTCGGAGCAAACGCCAAGTACAGCCGGCCAGCAGCTCCCTCCCTGCATGCTCCAGGGGGAAGTCAGCTGGAGCACAAATGCGGAGCTTGCTCAGCCACGAGGAGGAAGCAGGTCACAGGCAAGTAGGTCAGTCCCTTGGTTATGTATTGCTCCATGTGAGGTTAAAGCAGCCCCGCCAGGATCAAAGGTCAAGTTTTGCCCGGCTCCAAGCAGGCCCCATGCCAGATGTGTGCCCTGCCACAGCAACTTAGTCAGATCTACAACCAGGGGACGGGGGGAGAAAAACCAACCCACAGTGGCCAACCCAGCCCGGGTTCTCAGCTAGGGCTGGCAGAGCATCGTGCATCCACACAGACGCTCAGGGCTGCTCAAGGGCCCGGGAGGCTGGCAAGCTCTGGCCTAGCAGAGCACACACTTGAGTGGGCGCCAAGCTTCCCCCTTTGAGGCTGGTCCACATGGGGTAACAATCTACTACTGCTACCAGCTGACAGAGTTCTGGCTCTCAACTAGCAAGAGCCTGTGGGTTGGTGGGGAAGGTGTTGGGTTCAAATCTTGCTGCTCATCCACAGGGGAAAAGGAGTCGGTCAGCTGGCTTGGATGATTAGCGTAGCTCTGCCATACCCAGGGCCCTGCCTCGTGCTTAACCTCGTCCTGGGATTTTCCCCAGCATGCCTCCGCGAACATGGCAGCCAAAAACACCTCTCTTCCCCCCCCCCCCCCCCCCAATCGTGCATCTGCATTGACTCTGAAGTGCTCCCAGGACCAAGACCTCAAGAGGCCTTCTAGCCCAGTCCCCTGCACTCATGGCAGGACTAACCCTTACCTAGCCCAGTCATTCCTGCAAACTGAGCACTTGGGACAGCCACCCAGGAGAGATTCGAGTGTCAGCCAGCTGATTAGCAGCACACCCCCATCTGTGTTTATATGGATGGTGCACATCTGCACATGCCTCCGTGCACATAAAGTTTATTCTGCACATGGTCAATGTTCCCTCTAACTTTTTTCTGTCCTAGACCAAATTAAGCCCAAATATCCCTGTTGACGTGGGTCAAGATCATATTTTAAAGAGAGAAGTAACTTGATCAAGGTCACATGTGGAATCGGTAGCAGTGGCAATGAGCTGGACCCAAGAGGTTCCATGAGTCTTGTTTTAACCACTGGGCCACACTTGCTTGCTAGGTCCCTAAAGGTGAGACAACCTGAGCCGGTTTGCACTGATCCTGCCTGCTTGGACTGACCCACCTTCTCCTGTAACCCACGTACTCGCAGATCCCAGGCACGCTCTGGGCTCATCCATATTAATTGCAAGTTCTACTGGGAGGGCAGAGGGGGGGAGAAAGGCACAGCTTCTTGCCTCGCAGCCTTTCCGGCATCAAAGAGAAATTCCGCCCTCAGCATCTCCACCTCACCTGGCATTTCCAGCCCCTCACTTAGTGTGCACGGCACGCTGCTAGCGCACAGCCTGCGCTGAGCCATTTAATGGCTCCCAGGACCCCCTCCACAGCGCTGAGAGATGCAAGGTCACCACTCCTAGGGAAGCCACGGAGCCCTCAACTGCAGAGCGCTCGATTGCCAGCGTCTCGCCCCGTAAGCCCAGCCAGAAGCCAACATTCATTCTTCTGTCGGACGCAGCTTTCAGCCAGAGCGTGCCATGCATTTTAGGAGCATCGCAACCCTGGCAAAAGCCCTGTGGGGGTGCCGCAAGTCACCTGCACGAGAACAACTTCGACCACCGACATCACAGACATCCTTCGACGACGCCCAGGGACACGGAATAACCGGCAGGACTGGAAGGAGCCAATACTCTAAGCAAGCAGCAATTGGTGTGGGGGATTCTTCTCCCAAGGCTGACGCAAGTTGCGGGAAAATGCCCTTTTAATGGGACACCTATCAAACCAAGACGCATCTACGGATCACAACGACTTTGAACTCGAAGTCCAAACCTGCCTCTGGGCACCCTGCCAACTGTGCTGCTTTAAAACAAACCACCACCAAACATTTAAGTGGTTTTTTTTCCCCCCTTTCTTCAGTTGTGAGAAAGACCCACACAACAGCTGGGGAAATGCTGACACACACACACACACACACACACACACACAGCCAGCAAAAGTGACTACACTAGTCACAAAGTGCTGTCAGATACACTGAGTAAACAAACTGACGAGAGAAAACACATTTTCTCACTAATCTTTCTGTTCTAATCGTTTTAGGTGCAACATGCAAAACCAGTTGGCAAACACTGTCTAGACAGAACTGATGTTTGAGATGAATGTCAGCATTTTTGAAATATTACTTGAGGGCTAATGACAGACAGACAGTAGCTCCTGCAAACAATTCGGCATCTCATTTCAGAAGGCATTGTAAAACTAACACTTTAGAAATTAATCTTTCAAAAATATTCCCAAGCCTTAAGATGTAAGTACAGAATCGTGATTTCTAATGCCATTACGTGTTGAGCAAACTGGAGATATCTGAAGATTTACCATGTCTTACTGTGCAAAACTCTACGTAGATAAACACTGAAAAAAAATACTTGCAAATATGCCAAAGTTATTAATGATCAAAATTCATGAAAGATAAATAGTGAATCATCCCAAACCTGCATATAAATACAATGTCTCTTTTGTAAGGCTTGCTGCAACAGAAAGAACGCATTCCAATACTCAAAAGTTGTTTGTATATAGCTACACACATGGTCATAGAGTAATAAATTTTAAGGGCCGACGCATTGTTATTTGGACATTATGGACACAAATGTACATGAGAACACATTAGTACATCCCTCACCGATAGCAAGCCATAAAAAGAGAAGGAGAAACACATGCATCCTATTTGAGATAGCAAAAACTATTCAGGAAATCAGCTGGTCTCAAAAGGTTTCTGCTGTCATGGGACATGACCATGTGTGAACTGCGCCAGGGGTTACCTCTGGTTCAATCAGAACCCATCCCGTGTGAATCTCACCTCAAGCGCTGCCCCTAACTTCTCCCCATGTCGGAGCCCCGTCTCCTCGCATTGTCACTTGAGAAGGCAGAAACTGTGCTAGGTACTTAATGAATTTCCAACTCCTTTCCCCCAGAGACGCCCAGCCTGTCCAGCCCCTTCTACCACCTCTGTCTTGGAAAGGAAACGTCACCAGCGCTGAAGCATTTTGGGGGTCAGGTGCAGTGGCCACGGAGGTAGCAGCGAACACAAGTGCATGGATTCAAGGTCTCCGGAGCCAGGTTTTACAGCAACGGGACACGAATAGGCTGCAGGCCCTTGCCCTGGCAGGGGATTTCGGGAGGCAGAAGGCCGTCTTCCCAGGGTGGGAATCCGGCCTGGGCACTGGCGTGTGTACTCTGCTTCTTACAGACAAGCCATGGGCTGGAGGAGTGGTCAGCCGCTCACTTTTAAGCAGCACCTGTGCCCCCTGGTGGCATTCCAGGGAACTGGTTCAGCACGGGCTCAGTGGGACTAGGTCCACCGACTTTGCCGACACGCCTTCATGAAGCGCCTGGGCTTTTCTCCGCTGGCTCCTGCACAGGCCAGGCACTGCTGAGGGTGAGAGCCCCGAACTCGCCCCAGACTACACTGGCGCACGTGTACAGCACCAGCCTGGCGCACGACAAATGTCGTCATTTCCTGGCGGAACCCCTCCCAGCGGCGCGGCCTTGCTCATCACTTCCTTGGAGAGAGGGGTGGTACTCCAAGGGTGCGATCATGGCCTGGGACCGCTCCCTGCCGTGTCCAACTTCTCCTGTGCTCTGGTGACCCACTGCGGCGCCATCCCCTCACAATGCCCCCTGGGGCAGGGGGATGCAAATGGCGCAGGCCTGGGGCAGGCCATTTCCCAAGAGAATGCTCCTAGGAAGTCTTGCCCGACTGACATCAACCGAGTGCTCAGCTAGGCCGGGTTTATAATCAAGGCATTGCGTTGGGGCACCAGACCCGGTTCAAACTCCGGCTTTACCTTCGACTCCCCGGGTGATCCTGGGCAAGTCACTTCAATCTCAACGTGCCTCAGTTTTCCCCATTTGTAAAATAGGAATAATACGCTGTTGGGTCAATGAGCCTGTCAGCTTTTGGGGGCTCAGAGGGCCTCTCTCCAGGCACACACAGCGCCTAGCATGCAACTGCATTCAGTGTTCCAGCACTGCTTAGGTGTTGGGAGAGAACAAACAAACTACGTGGCCAAATTTGGGAGCAGGGAGGAATTTTCATCATGACCATCCTTTAGCCAGAGGACACGGCTGTTTCAGAGAGGCCGGACAGCAATCGGTCCTGGGTGGGTTCGCCACAAGAAATTCTGCATCTAACCCAAGGATTCTAGGATTGTTTTTGGCGGGGGGGGGGAATAGGATAGAGCAGACGTCTGCCGGTTTCGTGCTGACAGAGTTTCTCCTCACAAAGGCAGCAGCACCATTCTGCTCACTGTCCTGCTCTGCGCGGCTCTGGGGCAGACGTACCTGGAGCAGACAGCAGCTGGTCTGGGCACAGTGTCCCCAGAACAAAGAGGGGAAGTTGGCAGCATTTCTGAAGAGCCAAGGACAAACAGCCCCGGGGAAGGAGGGATGGGTTGACGGGGAACCCGCTTAGAGCTAGGATCTTTCGCTTGGCCACAAGCACTGACGGGGGAGAAGGGTGCCAGTCCAGAAAGGGGATGAGACGAGTTTAGTGCAGTGCCCGGGGAGATGAGGCTGGATAGCACCGACGGGCTGACATGAAAGGGAACTTTGGGTGGAGCGCTGGGAGAAACTTCCCTGGTGGAAGAGCTAGTTGGGGATCCCGGGGGTATTTCAATGTGGCACTAAAATTCACTCCCGAGATCAAACCCGCATGGTACCCACAAGGGGGTCTAAAACGCCCTTCCCACCCCGGCTCATGCTAACAACTCAGTGAATCCCAGCCCACAAGGGCTGGAGGTGCCAAGCTCTAGGGAAAGGGGGCTCTGTCCCCCAAGCCAGCCCCCTCAGGGAACACGGGGAAGGGCCACGCCTGGGAGAGGTGCCCACACACAGAACTCCAGGCGGAGTGCTCAGATACTGACCCGCCCACTGAGCCCCATTTGTTGGGCACGACGGCCGCTGGCAGACACTCCCCTGGGGCGTGAGCCAGCCCGGCCCCACAGCACTGGCCGAGGGGGTACCCTCCTCCTCACACTGTGCCCCACCAGCTCCCGAAAGGGGCTCAGCTGGACACAGGCCCCCTAAGTCCGTGCCAGGCTCCGGTTCACCTTTGCACTTTGGCTGTACCCCTATGCCCCAGACCAGAGTCCGCACTTCCGTAGCCAGAAGGGGGCACCATGCCAGGACGTTGGAGAACCCCACTACCAGGCAAAGCTGCTCTTCCCCTAACTCACCGCACCCAGGTGCCAGGGAGCCAGACTCAGAGGGGCCACGTGTGGGGTTCCTGGGGTGGGAGGGGTCCATCATTCTCATGCCTTTGGTGCCAGCTACATTACAGCACAAGCAGAACGATACATGCGCCTCTTGGATCTGCCTCGGCAGCCACGGGGAGGGAGGAGGGAAGGTCACAGGCAGCAGCCTGGTGGGACACACCGGGGCAAATCCCGCACTCAGCTAGCCAGGCAAAACTCATTGAAAGCCCACTGAATAAAACCGAGTAAGGGCCAGGCCCACGACGAGTGCCAGGCAAAACTCCAACAGCTTTCCCAGTGCACCGTCTCCAAACACATCCTGCGGTAAGAAACAGACCAGCACGGGCGCATCTGTACCCAGGGTATGGGGAAAGCAGAGAGGCTCCATGTGGCACAGACCCATGAGCGCAAAACTTGGGATAAACTGCCTAGAAGGGACACCCTCCCCCCTCTCCCACCCCCCCACCCCCCAACAGCTACCCACGTTTACTTCCAACAAAGTCCCTCAAATAAAAAAAAGGAAACGCCTCCATTCCCGGCACAGCACTCCCCAAGACTGATCCTGTTTTGGTGTAACTTTTAGGTGGTTGGGGATTTTTTTTCTTGTAATCCGAACAAGCAAAACATCGCAGCAAGGAAAAGTAGATTCCATGATCTTTTACAAAGAACTCCAGGGCAGTCCCAGTACTGGCTATTCCGGACGCAGCTGCGCGAGGAGTGAAAACTGCTCCCCAAGTTTCATCCCTAGGCTGTTTGCAATGCTTGGGAATGGGGGGGGGGAGAAGGCAGAGAAGAGGGAAGAATAGCCCCACAAAAAACTTTGCACAGCCCTGAGCACCAGGCGAAGGAGGCAGAAACCTCCCCAAAGAACCAACTTTATCCCACGCCTTAGCATGGCAGAGTTTGGCTCCCAAAGGTTGCCCCGCAAAACTCCACCCCAAGCCAACGCCGGCAGGGCGAGGAGCGGGCCAGCAGGAAACACGCTTGTCCGATTCGTTCCCAAAACATTCCAGATCCCCCCGCCCCGGCCTGACCCCGGGCAACACACACACCATCACAAAGGCCGACTGATAGGAACAAAGTCAGAGGGCTCAGCAGAACAGAAAGGTCAGTGCCTCAAAGTCTGTGCGTCTCACACCCAACACACAATTTCTCTCGCTCTCCTTGCGGCTGTACAGCCAGTCAATATTTCAACGGGGAATGTGTCAGCCCCCGGCTCTCCTGCCAGGCCCCATCACCCCACGCACCAATGTGAGATTTCAGAAGGGGGGAGAATATTTGTCCACGCAGCTTCCGAAGGCTGGGCTGGGCTCCTGGGGCTTTACGATAACCCTGTGAAACTTCGGAGGTGGGGGGGGGGGGGGGGAGCGTGCGTTGCATTTCCTTCCCCATGAAAAAACCTTTATATTTTCATGGGGGGGGGGAGGAGAGCCAGCTTTGGAGCAACTGGGGGCAAGCGCCTCCCTCTCTTGCAAGCAGCCACAGGGCCCCTTGGATAGTCACATCTGAAGAAGTACTTTTAGGAAGAACAGGCCCGGTGGCTCTTCCCACCCCCCCAATCCAGGGGGCTTGGAGCAAAGCTCCCACCTCTACCTCCACCCTGGCCCTAGGTTTGGGAGAGTTGCCTGGACCTGGGAGCCCGGCGGGGTGGGCATTAGCCCGCCGGAGAAGGAGGCTAAAGGCAGGCGAGGAAAGGAGGGGTGTGGGGGGGGGACAGCGGTAAGGAAAGGCAGGGAAGGAAGGAAGCATTTCCGCCCGAACTAATCAATCAGACACGCAGAAGAGCCTCGGCGGAGGACGGCTGACCCCGGCCAGCGGCCCCTGTGACCCCTGCCCGCCAAGGCGCCGTGCCCCCCCCAAAGCTTAGCCAAGCTCCGGCGAGCAGGGTCCGGCCACACCCCGGCAACAGCCTTCCCCGCTCCGCGCTGCGCCCGGGGGCGTCCCGCCACACCCCTCCGGCTTCAAAGCCGCCTTTTTGCAACCCCCCCCCCCCGGGCTCCGTGCCCTGCTGCCCAGCAAGCCGGGGGCGCGGTGCACACGCAGGATGCTGCGCCCCCGCCGGGTGCGCGGGGCGCCCAGGTGCGCCAGGACCGCTCCGCGCTGGGCGAAGTTTCTCCCACGCGGGGGGGCCGGGGGCGAGCCGAGCCCACCCCGGAGGGCACCGGGAGCTGCCCCCCACACGCGCCTCCAGCGGCCACCCCCGCGCCCTGCTGGCCCCTCGCCACGGCCCCGGCCGGGGTCCCCCCCGGCACTCACCGCGCTGCCCCCGGCGTGCTGCGGCCCGGACCCGGCGGCCACCAGCGGCCTCTGCACCGGCTCCCGGGGCTCCGAGCGCTTTTCAACTCTGGGGCGGAGCCCATGTGACCGGGGAAGCCAGTGGTAGGAAGCGCCGGGCGCGCTGCGCCCCCGAGCCGGCTCCGCCAGCGGCCCCGCGGAACCGCCCGCCGGGCGCAGCCACCTGCCAGCGCCCCCTCCCCGGGCGCGTGTAGGGACCGGTCCTGTGCGCCGGGCGGCGGCTCCTACGGGCGCCTGCCCCCCCCCCACACACCTGACTGCGCACGGCTGCTGTCTGGCACCACGGGCGCGCCCCCCGCCCTGCACCCCCCTGCCCCCCCACTCGCACCCCTCCCCCTCACTCCTCTCCCCCTCTGCCCCCCCACACGCACCCCTCCCCCTCACTCCTCTCCCCCTCTGCCCCCCCACTCGCACCCCTCCCCCTCACTCCTCTCCCCCTCTGCCCCCCCACTCGCACCCCTCCCCCTCACTCCTCTCCCCCTCTGCCCCCCCACACGCACCCCTCTCCCTCATTCCTCTCCCCCTCTCCCCCCCCACTCGCACCCCTCCCCCTCACTCCTCTCCCCCTCTGCCCCCCCACACGCACCCCTCTCCCTCATTCCTCTCCCCCTCTCCCCCCCCACTCGCACCCCTCCCCCTCACTCCTCTCCCCCTCTGCCCCCCCACTCGCACCCCTCCCCCTCACTCCTCTCCCCCTCTGCCCCCCCACTCGCACCCCTCTCCCTCACTCCTCTCCCCCTCTGCCCCCCCACTCGCACCCCTCTCCCTCACTCCTCTCTCCCCCTCTGCCCCCCCACACGCACCCCTCTCCCTCACTCCTCTCTCCCCCTCTGCCCCCACACGCACCCCTCTCCCTCACTCCTCTCTCCCCCTCTGCCCCCCCACACGCACCCCTCCCCCTCACTCCTCTCCCCCTCTGCCCCCCCACACGCACCCCTCTCCCTCACTCCTCTCTCCCCCTCTGCCCCCCCACTCGCACCCCTCCCCCTCACTCCTCTCCCCCTCTGCCCCCCCACTCGCACCCCTCTCCCTCACTCCTCTCTCCCCCTCTGCCCCCCCACTCGCACCCCTCTCCCTCACTCCTCTCCCCCTCTGCCCTCCACTCGCACCCCTCTCCCTCACTCCTCTCTCCCCCTCTGCCCCCCACTCGCACCCCTCTCCCTCACTCCTCTCTCCCCCTCTGCCCCCCCACTCGCACCCCTCCCCCTCACTCCTCTCCCCCTCTGCCCCCCCCACTCGCACCCCTCCCCCTCACTCCTCTCCCCCTCTGCCCCCCCACACGCACCCCTCTCCCTCACTCCTCTCTCCCCCTCTGCCCCCCCACTCGCACCCCTCCCCCTCACTCCTCTCCCCCTCTGCCCCCCCACTCGCACCCCTCTCCCTCACTCCTCTCTCCCCCTCTGCCCCCCCACACGCACCCCTCTCCCTCACTCCTCTCTCCCCCTCTGCCCCCACACGCACCCCTCTCCCTCACTCCTCTCTCCCCCTCTGCCCCCACTCGCACCCCTCTCCCTCACTCCTCTCTCCCCCTCTGCCCCCCACACGCACCCCTCTCCCTCACACTCCTCTCTCCCCCTCTGCCCCCCCACACGCACCCCTCTCCCTCACTCCTCTCTCCCCCTCTGCCCCCCACACGCACCCCTCTCCCTCACTCCTCTCTCCCCCTCTGCCCCCCACTCGCACCCCTCTCCCTCACTCCTCTCTCCCCCTCTGCCCCCCACACGCACCCCTCTCCCTCACACTCCTCTCTCCCCCTCTGCCCCCCCACACGCACCCCTCTCCCTCACTCCTCTGTCCCCCTCTGCCCCCCCACACGCACCCCTCTCCCTCACACTCCTCTCTCCCCCTCTGCCCCCCACACGCACCCCTCTCCCTCACACTCCTCTCTCCCCCTCTGCCCCCCCACACGCACCCCTCTCCCTCACTCCTCTCTCCCCCTCTGCCCCCCCACTCGCACCCCTCTCCCTCACTCCTCTCTCCCCCTCTGTCCGCCTACACGCACCCCTCTCCCCCTGCTCTCCTGTTCCCCCACTCCTCTCCCCCTCTGCCCCCTCACACGCACCCCTCTCCCCTGCTCTCCTCTCCCCCTACTCCTCTCCCCCTCTGCCCCCTCACACGCACCCCTCTCTCCTCGCACTCCTGTCCCCCCATTCCTCTCTGCCCCCCTACACGCACCCCTCTCTCCCCCACTCCTCTCTCGCCCCTCTGTCCCCTCCCACTCCTCTCTCCCTCTGCCCCCCTACACACACCCCTTTCCCCACACACTCCTCTCTCCCTCTCTGCCCCCCACACCTCTCTGTACCCCCTCTGTTCCCATCTCCCCCTTCTCCACCCTGCACTCCTGACCCCCACAGTCCTCTATCCCGTCCCCCCATGCATGTATCCCTGTCCCCCCAATCCTATAACCCCCCCCACACACACGCACCCCTCTGCCCTCCCACACCCCACTGTCCCACATACATGCACACATTCCTCTGGCCCCCCACAATCCTATGTTCCCCCCATACATACACACACACATCCTCTGTCCCCCTCACAATCCTCTCTCCCCCACTTACCCCCATGTATCCCTCTGTCCCCTGCACTCCTCAGCCCCCCCACACATGCACTCCTCTGCCCCCCACAATCCTCTCTCATCCTTTATTCCCCTGCCACACCCACACCCACACCATCCCCCCTCCACACACACACACCCACACCCCTCCCTCCTCTCTCCACACACACACACCCACACCCCTCCCTCCTCCCTCCACACACACACACCCTCCATCCCCCCTCCACACACCCACACCCCTCCCTCCTCCCTCCACACACACACACCCACACCCCTCCCTCCTCCCTCCACACACACACACCCTCCATCCCCCCTCCACACACCCACACCCCTCCCTCCTCCCTCCACACACACACACCCACACCCCTCCCTCCTCCCTCCACACACACACACCCACACACACACACTCTCCATCCCCCCTCCACACACACACACACACACACACACCCCTCCCTCCTTCCTCCACACACACCCGCACCCCTCTGCCCCCCCCACATACCTCTCTGTCCCCCTCTGCCTGCCTGCCCCCCCCCCACACACACCCCACCCTCCTCAGCAGGTTGGAAAATGCCCTGGCTTGTGTGGGAAAGCTGCTCCCACCCCGCCTGGGCTGCAAAGCCACCTTCCTCCTTTCAGACAAAGCTGGCAAGCGGCCGGCCACGCCGGGGTGTCCTGCCCATTTACAAATCAATACCGACCTCCGGAGAAGCCTGCATTAAGCAGGAGCCCTGATGGGGCTCAGGGCAGCCGTGCGGCTGTTCCCAGCTTGCAGCTGGGCAGAGGCTCTGCTGGCCTGGCCCTCAAGGGTGCTCAGGGGGCAGGGTCTTTTCCTTTGGGGGCAGAGAGCTCGGGATCGGGGCCCCTCTGCAGAGCTCGGTAGCAAGCTTTAATAGCGGGAGGCCGTGGAGCTGCTTCGGGCTGGCTCTGCCTAGAGGGGTCACCACGTCCCGTGCACACGCGTGCAAACTCACACGCGGGCCCCCCAAGCGTAGGCCCCCCCGAGACAAGGAAAGCACAGGGAGAGCCAGGCATGGAAAGGCAGGTGCTGGCAAGAGGAGGCAGAGCAGGGCAGCTGCAGGCATGCACACGCGTGTGCAAGCTAAGCAAGGCAAGGGGCATGCCTGCAGCTGCTTTGTCTTGCGTTGCTTAGCCTGCACACGCGTGTGCATGCCTGCAGCTGCTTCGCAAGCATGTGCGGGTAAAGCAAGTCAAGGCAAAGCAGCTGCAGGCATGCACAAGAGAGCAGGGCCATGGCAAGGTGCAGCAATGGCAGGCATGCACAAGCATGTGCAGGCTAAGCAAGACAAGGCGGAGCAGCCACAGGCGTGCCCAAGTGTGCACAGGCTAAGAAAGAGAGCAGGGCCAAGGCAAGGCACAGCAGCTGCAAGCGTGCACAAGAGAGCAGGGCCAAGGCAAGGCACAGCAGCTGCAAGCGTGCACAAGAGAGCAGGGCCAAGGCAAGGCACAGCAGCTGCAAGCGTGCACAAGAGAGCAGGCCCAAGGCACAGCAGCTGCAAGCGTGCACAAGAGAGCAAGGCCAAGGCGAGGCACAGCAGCTGCAAGCATGCACAAGAGAGCAGGCCCAAGGCACAGCAGCTGCAAGCGTGCACAAGAGAGCAGGCCCAAGGCGAGGCACAGCAGCTGCAAGCGTGCACAAGAGAGCAGGGCCAAGGCGAGGCACAGCAGCTGCAAGCGTGCACAAGAGAGCAAGGCCAAGGCGAGGCACAGCAGCTGCAAGCATGCACAAGAGAGCAGGGCCAAGGCACAGCAGCTGCAAGCGTGCACAAGAGAGCAAGGCCAAGGCGAGGCACAGCAGCTGCAAGCGTGCACAAGAGAGCAGGCCCAAGGCACAGCAGCTGCAAGCGTGCACAAGAGAGCAAGGCCAAGGCGAGGCACAGCAGCTGCAAGCGTGCACAAGAGAGCAAGGCCAAGGCGAGGCACAGCAGCTGCAAGCGTGCACAAGAGAGCAAGGCCAAGGCGAGGCACAGCAGCTGCAAGCGTGCACAAGTGCACGTGGGCAAAGAAAGACCAGCCGGGCATGCACAGGCTCCGCAGGTGCACGCAGGTGAGGCGAGGCAGGCGGCACACCTAGGCAGCGGAGGATTCTGATTTATTGGGGCCCTGGACACTAAGAACACTTGGATCCCCCAGACTCCAGGGACACCGTGCTCCCGCCTCCCCGCTTTTTAACGAGGGCGAAGTAGCCTCAGGCAGGCGTGGCACGGTGGTAGCAAGGGAATACGGTGCCAGCTTCTTCGCGGGGTGGGGCTGCGGTGGCCCTTAGCTCCCCCTCCCCACGGGTCACCGGGCAGAATCAGTGACGTTGTCCGGGACTGAATTCCTCTCTCCGAGGTGTGAGTCGGAGAACGGCCACGAATTGGAATAGACACCTGGGTGTGATTTCTATGAACGCAGAGGCACCCTGGCACCCCTCACAGCCCTGGACAGGGCGAGACTCTTAGTCCATGGCACGGACGGCAAAGAGCTGGTCCCCGCTCTCCCGCCACCGCCTCCAGCTGTTTGGAGAAGTTCTCCTCATCAGCCTGCTCCCTCGAGGAGGACGTGGGGGTGGGATCGTGGTTCGTCTGGAACCTCCTTATTTCTACCGTCCCATTGAGGGTCAGGGCTTGTAGCAAAGTCGACTCGCGGCCGGGGCGCCGCCTGCTGGGGGCTCCGGGAATTAGCGCAGTCCTCGGCAGGACGCCCCCTGCTGGCTGGGGCTCCCTCCACGCTCTTGCTCTGGACCCGCGACGCGACCAGGACCGGGACAGCCTCTCCAAGCCGCTGCCCTGCAGCAGGCCCAGCCCTCGGCTCTCACGCCGCCTTCCAGAGGTAGGGGAGGGGGCAAATCGGCAGTCCTCCGTCCTGCTCTCTGCCACCATGGCCAACTGCAGCCGCAGTGACTCTTTGCATCTTCGTGGCCCCCGTAGCAAGGCCACAGCCTGGCAGGTATCAGGCCAGGGCCGTTCTGTCTAGCGTCCCTGGGCCGGCCCAGCATGGCTCTGTCCAAGGTGCTTCTCCTTTGCTAGGAGCCCATCCTGCACCCTCAGTTGTCAGGACCCAACTGCCCTCTGCTGTGCTGGGCAGCGCCTTATAGCAGGGCGGCTCCAGCAAGCCACCTTCTCATTGGCTCCTTAGAAACCTCCCTCTGATTGGCTGTGGTCCCTCTAGCTGGCTTTAAACCCTGCCCAGAGCGGGGCACTACAGGGTTGTACGCCCCCGTGGCAAGCAACGATCGCCACTCCAACGAGCGTCCAGTCGAAACAGAAAGAGTGGTGGGAGGGGAAACAGAGGCACAGCTCAGCAAAGCGATTTGGCCAAGGTCACGCAACAGGACAGTGGCCGAGCTGGGAGTCATCGAGGAGACCCAGTCATACCCACTCTTGCCATGGGCCCATGCCTCAGCGGACGCGTGTGCGGCTCCGGAGTGAAATAGAGTGAGAAGGAAAAGCCAATCGTAGTTTGGCAGCTGCGTGGTGCACAAAGCGAGGCGCCGTCGTCACAGATACTGATCAGTGCCGTAGAAACAAAGGAAGCGGCAAAAAGCAAAGTTCTGAGCCTCGCAGAGCAGTGGGGAGAGCCACAGGAGGGGGTGACAGAAAGGAAGAGATGGCAACTAAAATGATTAGGGGTTTGGAACGGGTCCCATATGAGGAGAGGCTAAAGAGACTGGGACTTTTCAGTTTAGAAAAGAGGAGGCTGAGGGGGGATAGGATAGAGGTCTATAAAATCATGAGTGGTGTGGAGAGGTCTGATAAAGAAAAGTTATTCGTTAGTTCCCATAATAGAAGAACTAGAGGACACCAAATGAAATTAATGGGTAGCAGGTTTAAAACTAAGAAAAGAAAGTTCTTCTTCACACAGCGTGTTGTCAACCTGTGGAACTCCTTGCCAGAGGAGGCTGTGAAGGCTAGGACTATAATAGAGTTTAAAGAGAAGCTGGATAAATTCATGGAGGTTAGGTCCATAAAAGGCTATTAGCCAGGGGATAAAATGGTGTCCCTGGCCTCTGTTTGTCAGAGGCTGGAGAGGGATGGCAGGAGACAAACCGCTTGATCATTGTCTTCGGGCCACCCCCTCCGGGGCACCTGGTGCTGGCCACTGTGGGCAGACAGGATACTGGGCTAGATGGACCTTTGGTCTGACCCAGTACGGCCGTTCTTATGTTCTTATGGCAGGAGAGGCAGGGCAGCTGGGCAGGTATGGACAGGGAGCTGGTGCTGGGAGAAGCCAGACACAATTTTCTGTCAGTTTCCTAAGTGAGTTTCAGGCTGCTGAGAACTTCCTGGCAGAAGTTATATTTCGTCCTTGCGCTGACCGGCTTTTGCCACCATGGAGACGGGAAGGACTTGGCCGTCCTGCTGAGGGTGGCTGGCATGCGGCAGGCTAGCGGCGCTGGAGCGGATATCATCCACGTGTGAACAACCATCACCCATTGGGTCCTCAGTGGGTTTGGGGCACCACTGGAGTCCAGAGGCCAAATCTCCCTGGGGGTGTAATTCGCATCGTTGCCAGTCGTCCGAGCGCTGAAGTCCATGCAGCCACATCTACATCAGCTGAGAATCTCGCCCATATCTCGCCACACCGATTATTCCAGTTCTCGTGGCAATCGGCAGGCAGCAGCATCCGCCCGGCCAGCGGGAGGAGTGATTCGTGGGGAGTCCGTTATTCAAGGGAAAACGCCCGCGTTCCTGGGGTAAGTGATCGGTGCGGCAAACGCCAATTCGTTCTAGCGTTCCCACATCCCTGTGAAATGGGACAGACGTCAGCCCCCCGGGCGATGTTATTTTGTAACTCGCACCTGAGACATTTGCAAGAATACCCGCTCCTCAGAGGGCATCTCGCCGCTACGAGGAAAGCGCAGGGTGGATGGGGGACGTGGGGAACGCAGCTCCAAAATTCCCCGCGGAGAGTTAGGTGAACAACAACATAACAGGTTGGGCTTGGGGACTTGTTTCCATCTTAGGCACAAAAGCGATTCTTTCGGGGGATCGGAGAAAGAAAAGAAACAATGAAAAATACGAAGGATGAAAAGGAAGTGCTGACCTGATATATTTATTACGTGCCAGAAAGCTCGGATTATCAGGCAAGAAGCAACAGAAAACAGGAGCCAAGACACCAGCCAGCAATTTACCAGCCAGACTGGCTCACGTTCTCGGAGAAAGTTCCATGCAGGAAATGAGAGGGAGCAAGGCAGAGCATGGAAAGACGGTAAGAAGAGTATCCGGCTGCTACTCCTGACCTGATTAAAATTCCTCAGGAGTCCTGGCTTGAGAGATTATTTTATGTGCCGCTTCGCCTCGTCCTCATTAAGCTCCCCAGACTTCTTGCCGTGGGTTTCGCCGTGTAAAACAGCTTGGCGTGTGCGCGCCTGTGTCGGCGTGAATCCTCGAGGTGCACACGCGTGTGCTCCGTGTTTGTGCGGGGGAGTCAACACTGGCACGAGGTGTCGCTGTTCCAGCGTGCCAGCCGAACCGTGGACGCTGGGCCGGGCATGTGTCTGCACCGGCATGCCCCCTTCGAGTGCCTCCGAGAGGGTGGGGGAGCGTTCTCACGTGGCCACGTCTCCACCCGGACTCCTGTCCGCCCCAGCGCTGACTCTGGTGGCCATCTCCACAGGCTGGGAAAAGCCGGTATCGGAGACCCCGGAGCAGCATCCCTGGCAACCGTCAGCACAAACCTCCTGGGAAGCAGCCGGTTTTATGGGAGTGTTTATGGGCCCTGGGCCTGGCCTGGAAGCAGTCCGGCAGCCGCACACCAACTTGCAGTCCCCGCGGATCTTTCTGCTTCGCAAACACTTGGCCTGTGAAAGCCATCTGCCTCGGGCGGTGCGCTTGGCCCGGGGGGAGAAGGAGGTGACGGCTCGAGCACTCTGCCCATGGCAGACGTAGCTTCTTCCTCTCCTACACACTCCCCTCGCTCCCCCTGCAGCTGGCTGCCCGCCCGGCCTCTGTTGCCAGGAATGCACAGCCAGGAGAGTATGCAGGAGGCACTGCAAGCCGAACGCAGCTCTGGCC
The DNA here is from genome assembly GCF_049634645.1 of Pelodiscus sinensis. NCBI lineage: Eukaryota > Metazoa > Chordata > Testudines > Trionychidae > Pelodiscus > Pelodiscus sinensis. Next base: position 127,834,832 of record NC_134716.1, read on the forward strand.
ATTTCAGATGCACCTTCTTGTGTGCCCAGAGAAGGCAGCTTGCCTAGTGGTTAGAGTGCTAGCCTACCGCTTGTGAGGCTAGTGCTCAATTCCCTGCTCTGCCGCAGACTCCCTGGGAGGCCTAGGGCAAGGCACTTAGCTTGTCACTGCCTCAGTTTCCCATCTGTATAATGGGCCTCACAGCACCGCCCTGCCTCACAGGCACAGACGCTGGAACAAGGGGACCTTGAAAGGGTTTCCACCATAGACGGTGGAGGGGGGCAGTCTGGTGCAGTAGCTCTCAGTGCCCTGTTGTGAGGCTACACACACAAAAAGCCGGCAAAAAGCCAGAGGCTACAGGGAGAAATGCCTATGGCTGATTATTTTTTAAATGAACTTCTGTTCGGAAGCAAAACCACCCCAGCAGACAGACCCGTGTAGGCAGGCAGCCAGGCTCAGGAGCTAGCACCAGGAACATAATGCCCCGTATTTGCTACTTGTGAGATGCAGCCTGGCTCTCCACTCCTGTTCTGTCATAACCCCTCCCTGAACCCCTCAAACCAGGCCCTGGGCATGGCGCTCAGCCAGCTACAAGCAAACCCAGCTCTAGGTTTTCCCGAATGGCAGCCCCCTGCTGTGTGCAAGCCAGCGAATTGGCTGCGGGCCGGGAGTATCTGCAAGCAAAGAGGCAATCAAAACTCCTTGGAACACACCGCTGGAGATGAGCAGAGCGGCTCGAGGGGTTGCAAGCGCTTTGGAGGATAGGGTCATATTCAGACTGATCTGGACAAACTGGAGAAATGGTCTGAGGGTCAATAGGATGAAGTTTCATAAGGACAAATGCAAAGTGCTCCACTTAGGAAGGAACAATCAGTTTCACACACACAGAATGGGAAGCGACTGTCTAGGAAGGAGTACGGCAGAAAGAGATTTAGGGGTCAGAGTGGACCACGAGCTAAATAAGAGTCAACCGTGTGACGCTGTTGCAAAAAAAAATCAAACATGATTCTGGGAGGCATGAACAGTGTTGTGAGCAAGACACGAAGAGTCATTCTTCCGCTCTACTCCCCGGACAAAAAAACGGCGGGGGGGGGGGGGATTTTTTTGCTTGGGGAGGCAAAAAACCTAGAGCCGGCCCTGGTGCTGATTAGGCCTCAGTTGGAGGATTGTGTCCAGTTCTGGGCACCGCATTTCAGGAAAGATTTGGAGAAGGTCCGGAGAAGAGCATCAAAAAGGATCAAAAACATGAGCTAGGAGGGAAGGCTGAAAAAACTGGGCTGGTTTAGTTTGGAAAGGAGAAGACGGAGAGGGGACATGACAGCGATTTTCAGGTATCTAAAAGGGTGTTACAAGGAGGAGGGAGAAAAATTGTTCTCCTTGGCCTCTGAGGACAGGACGAGAAGCAATGGGGTTAAACTGCAGCCAGGGAGGTTTAGGTTGGACTTTAGGAAAAACTTCCTACCTGTTGGGGGGTTAAACACTGGAATAAATTGCCTGGGGAGATTGTGGAATCTCCATCACTGGAGATATTTAAGAGCGGATTGGACTGATACCTGTCAGTATCTAGACGATGCTTGGTCCTGCCGTGGGGGCAGGGAAGTGGAATTGATGACTCTCGAGATCCCTGCCAGTTCTAGTGTTCTAGGATCCTAATAATTGCTTGGGGGCTGGTCCAGGAGGTTGGACAAAATTGCCACTCTGGTCCCGTCTGGCCGTGGAATCACTGAAGCTGGTAGGAAAAACACCCATGAACAGTCTCACCACCGGGTTTGTCTGGTCAATATTCTGCATATTGCCCCCTGGCTCCCAGCGCAGCCACCACCCAAGCGGGACTGGACGACAACAGACCTGCCGGTCCTCTCCTTTCCAGGCGCCGTCGGCATGGCAATGAAGAACTGGTGGGTGACCTGTGCCAGATAACTCAGACTTGCTGGGCTTGGGCTACGGGGCCATTTCGCAGCAGAGCCCATGTAACACACCCGCCTGCACTGAGCTCCGGAGGTCCCAGGCGTAGTTCCGCCTGGGGGTGTTACACACCCTCTGGGAATCAGGCTGGAGTTCTGTCACCAGGAATCCGCCAGGCGGGAAAGAGAGCCCCGCTCTGGATTGGTTTTAATCCTGCAGCCGGAGCCCAGGTTTGGGAGACACCCGTCCGCTTCTCTCCGTGCGGTGAGAGCAAGATAATCAAGCCACAGACTTGGGCAGGGTCATTTACAATAATACACTTCCGGGGGTCTTCCTCTTCGCTTGTCTTTCAGTGCTCCAATGTAGGAGGCGGGGGTCAATAGTAACACTCCCCAAAACAAAGCGTACTGTCCTAAATCACACACACACACTCCTTAGCCCCTCCTTGGTGTCCGAGTGTAACCCACACACCTAGCGTGGGTTGCTGTCCCATGCAGTGGTATTTAGACCCCGTACAGCCAGAAATACAAACAAGGGAGCTCTACAGCCGGAGCTGGGAGTCAGCTGGCTTTATGGCTCAAGCAGTAAAGGCTCCTATACTAAGCTCCAGAGATTCTAGGTTCAAATTTGCCTAGGGGTGGTTACACAAGCACCATATGGGGATACCACTTCTGGGCTATGTCTAGACTGGCACGGATGTTAAAAGGTTTCTGTTAAAAGCATTTTCGGACCAGAGCATCTAGATTGGCACAGATGCTTTTCCACAAACAAACTTTTTGCGGAAAAGTGTCCATGCCAATCTCACACAAAAATGGTGATCAGGGCTTTTTTGCGTAAAATAAAGCTGAGCTGTCTACACTGGCCCTTTTGCGCAAAAGGACTTTTGCCCGAACGGGAGCAGCATAGTATTTCCGCAAGAAGCACTGATTTCTTACATGAGATCGTCAGTGCTTTTGCAGAAATTCAAGCGGCCAGTGTAGACAGCTGGCAAGCTTTTCCGGAAAAGCGGCTGATTTTCCGGAAAAACTGGGCAGTCTAGACACAGCCCTAGTGGCAGGGAGAGGTTCTGCCTCCTGCGCACACTCTAGAAAGCAGTAGGGTGCTCTAGCTGTGTTTAACTCCCATCATTTCTCCATCTGTTTCCTTTTTTTCCTGGCCAGAGAGAGACAGATCACCCCGCAGTCCTGTCCCTTCTTGGTCCAGCTTTGGGCAGGGGGTCGGATGTGACTGCTGAGGTCTCTTACATCCCTAGGGTTCTAGGGTTGGAAGAAATTCCAGCCCCCCTATCAAGTTTTTGCTGCCCTGCTCAGTTCCTTTTTTTTTTTTGCTCAACAAGGTTTTTTTGGGGGGGGGTGAGGGTTTTTCAAAAATCAGAAAGGGGGGCGTGATGCTGAAAAGTTTGGGAACCACTGCCCTAGACAGTGCAGCAGCTGGTGGGGCAACGGGCCCTTTGCTTCAGCTTCCGGGCCAGGCGGTGCCGGGGGATTGGAGATGCTGGAATTCTGCCAGAAAAGATGTTTAGCCAAAAAGGGGCCGTTGTCCAACAAACAAAGCTGCCATGCTCAATTATCCCCGTTGCCCGCCGGTTATAATTTTGAAAAACGTAAAACATAACGAATAGTCCAGCAGCACCTTAAAGACTAACACAACAGGTAGATGGTGTCGTGAGCTTTCGTGGGCACAGCCCACTTCGAACTCCGAAGTGTATTTTCTTCCAAGGGGGCAGGGGAGGAAAAGGGTTGGGTAAGTGAAAGATTTTGGTGAAAAGACACCATGAAAAGTGTAGTGACCCACGGGAGACGGGTTCCTTCCAAATTTGCAGAAAAGGACGCACTTTGGAAATGTCAAACATTTCTTCAGGAAATTGGCTTCCAGTGGCCCAGCCAGCTCTCCTGAGCACTTGTGCCAATGTCAACTGGGTGCCACACGGCATCCCTAAGCCACTACAAGCCCCCCCAGTCTAGACAAGCCCCACTCCCTCCCTTGCTCCTCCCCGTGAACCAGCCCCCTCTGCCAGTTTCAGGTCTGGTCTTCACTCCGCGGAAGATGGACGCTGTCGCGATCGATCTTCTAGAGTTCGATTTAGAGAGTCTAGTTAAGACTCGCTAAATCAAACTCAGAGGGTGCCCCCGCCAGCATCGGATACTCCTGCTTTTGTGAGGAGTAAGGGAAGCGGATTTGTTCCCGTTGGCCTCCCGCTGTGGGGGCACCGCCAAGCTCGGTTTACAGAAAGCCAACTCCAGCTACGCAGTTTACGTATTCTGTGTCACTGGAGTTGCGTCCCTTAAGCCGAGTTGCAGGGTCTAGTGTAGACCTGCCCTTGGCGGCTCTGGCATCCTCTTTCCCCTGTTTATTTGACGCCTTGTTTTATTCGTTTGCTCCAGCTTCCCATTCTCACAGCATTGGTGAAAACCTCCGTGAAGTCCTATTCTCAAACTCATCAAAAGCCACCCATCACTGTAAACTCAGCAGCGCTTAGCCAGTGGGACCCACCGGACTGAGGCCGTGGGTACCTCTTCTGTTTCTCAGCATCCTTAGCAAGGCTATATAAAACTCTCCCTTCTCTGCTCCTGGATATTCTGATTGTCTCTATACTATCTTCATGCTCTTACTCAATTCCCTCTCCTTCCCTTCCATGCCCTTCCTCCATGTCACTTCCCATGTCACTTTCCCTTTCACTCATCCCCACTCCCGCTCCCTTTATTCAGCACCTCACTAGGGACCCTAAAGCAAAAGCTCAGCCGCTCCTCAAATTACCAGGAAGGGCTCTGAGTTGAGCTGGGCGAGAAACATTTTCCCTGGCTGGAGAGAATTTCTGAGATTTTGACTTTTTTTTCCTGAAATCGCAACATTTTTCTCAAACAAGAAATCAGAAGGAAATATTAGATTGGGTGGACTGAAACGTTTCATTTTGATCAGTCCAAAAGGTGTTCTCTGGATTTTTCACCTTTTAAAATGGTTTTACTCACTCAAATTTCAAAATAAAAAAGAAATGGAACTTTTTCACTTCGGAAATGACCGTGATTTTCTTTTCGGGGAAGCACTTCGAAAATGTTGAAACTAGATATTTTGACAATGTCAAAACTCTTTTCAAACTGGGACATTGACAAGCATGACCCTTTCCTACAATTTCCGTTTCAGTGCATTGGCATTTTCCAACAAAAACTTTTACTGAAAAATTCCCAGCTGACTCTGTCTTTTGCAAGTTCCCAGTGCAAGGTACTCACTTATTTTTGAAACGAGAATCATAAGGTTTCTTCCCACATGGAGATGATTGATGCCACCTATTCTGGGACCACATGGTTCTGGTTTAGCTGCTGTAAGGTACTCCCCAACATGAAACCTAAGCATTGGAATATTGCCCTATAGAATATGAACCTAGAATTTGCAAAGCTGTGCAAAATATTCATAGCGAAATACAAAGCCATCATCATTCCAGATATTTAGCCATGCATTCCTGAAAGGTAGTGCAGACCACATGATACCTTGTGGCAAAATCTATGAAATGATTTTTTAACATCTAGAAGATAAAAAAGGTGATAAGTAACAGCATGGATTTGTCAAGAACAAATCATGTCAAAGCAACCTGATAGCCTTCTTTGACAGAATAACAAGCCCTGTAGAGGGGGAAAGTGGTAGCTGTGATTTATCTAGATTTTAATAAGGCATGTAATATAGTCTCACATGACCGTCTCATGAACAAACTAGGGAAATATAACCTAGATGGGGCTACTATAAGGTGGGTGCATAACTATTTGGAAAACAGTTCCCAGAGGGTGTGTCTACACAGCACCCTAAACTCGAAATAGCTTATTTTGAAATTTGGCACATTTACACAGCGCCAAGTTTTGAAATGATGCACTATTTCTAGACTTCCCTTCACCTCTGTGGAACAAGGGTTACAGGGATGCCGAAATAGCACACCTGTTATTTCAAAAAAATATTTCAAAATAACGGGTGGCTTGTTAAGATGCAGGGTAGCTATTTCGGGATATCTCCGGTATCCTGAAATAGCCGCACAGTATAGACGTACCCACAGAGTAGTTATCAATGGTTCACAATCATGCTAGAAGGGCAAAACGAGTGGGATACTGCAGGGATCAGGGATCAGTTCTGGGTCTGCACATGTTCAGTATCTTCATCAATTATTTAGATATCAGCATAGAAAGGACACTTATAAAGTTTGCAGATGATACCAAGCTGGGAAGGGTTGCAAGTCCTTTGGGGGATAGGGTCAAAATTCAAAATGATCTGGACATAAGGTCTGAGGGTCAATAGGATAAAGTGTAATAAGGACAAATGCAAAGTGCTCCACTTAGGAAGGGACAATCAGTTTCACACACTCAGAATGGGAAACGACTGTCTAGGAAGGAGTATGGCAGAAAGGGATTTAGGGGCCAGAGTGAACCACAAGCTAAACATGAGTCAACAGTGTGACGCTATTGCAAAAAAAAGCAAACCTGATTCTGGGCTGCATTAACAGGAGTGTTGTGAGCAAGACACGAGAAGTCATTCTTCCGCTCTACTCTGTGCTGATTAAGCCTCAGCTGGAGTATTGTGTCCAGTTCTGGGCACCGCATTTTGGGAAATGTGGACATGCTGAAAGAAGGAGGTGCATAGAAGAGCACCAAAAATGCTGAAAGGTCTAGAAAACATGAGCTATAAAGGAAGACGGGAAGAATTGGGTTTGTTTAGTCTGGAAAAGAGAAGACTGAGGGGGACATGATAACAGCATTCGATTATCTAAAAGATTGTTACAAGGAGGAGGATGAGAAATTGTTCTCCTTAACCTCTGAGGACAGGACAAGAAGCAATGCATTTAAATTGCAGCAAGGGAGGTTTAAGTTGAACATTCGGAAAAACTTCCTGCCTGTCAGGGTGGTGAAACACTGGAATAAATTGCCTAGGGAGGTTGTGGAATCTCCATCTCTGGAGATATTCAAGAGTAGGTGAGACAGACACCTGTCAGGGACATTCTAGAATATGGTGCTGGTCCTGCCACGAGGGCCAGGAACTGGACTTGGTGACCTCTCAACGTTCCTTCCCATTCTATGATTCTACTTTTTCCACTCAGAAAAACAGATCATTATTAAGAAAGATCTCAAAAATCTGTACATTTCTTTCAAGCTAAGATGCAGTGTCACATGAAAACACAGGGAAATTAAGGTCTTCCCTCAGTCATTTTGATGCAAAAAACAGGCCAACCTAGCAGAAACGAGAGCTGTCTTTTCTCCTTGTCACTTTGATGAAAAACCAAGCCAACTTTGAAAGAAAAAAAATTGGAGCGGAGGGAAATTTTCCAAATTTTAATTCCTTGAAATTTCAGCAGGAAAACTCCCCCACTGTGTGATTTTTTGATTTAATTGGTCCTAGCGAAACATCTTGCAAAACGGTGGCATTTCAGGATTGCAAACTGATCTAAGATTTTAATGGTTTTGACTTATTGTGTGCACAAAGCATCACACCAAAGGTGTGACAGCTTTTGCTTTTTACGCATGGCTGAGCCTGCAGGTTGTGGTAGGAGTGTTTTGTATGCTGGGGAGCTCTGGGAAAGGAGTTACAAAATTGCATATCAACTGAGGCCATGTGGAGACAGCAGGTGAGCTCAGTATGACAGGGAAAGACTTTTTAAACCAGTCCCTCTGGCACTGTATAGGTGCTGAGCTGCTGTTTCAGAGTGACACATGACAGCTAGAGGGACGTTCTGTCGGGCGTAAAGAGCCTATTACAGAGCAGCGAAGATGCAGCTTTCAAAAGTGATGGAGGACGCCAGTTGGGTCTCCTGGGAGGAAAATAAAATCCAAAGGCCCTTTGCCTCGTTGATTTCTGACACTCCTTCGCAGCGCCTTAGGACTAATTCTCTTTGCCTGTAATGCCACCTACTGGCAGGGCCTGCTTGGGCATGGCTTAGTTTTGGCTTGGGATTTCGGTCGAGAAGTGGTGGTGAGGTCTGGATGAGAAAGGCAGCAGGCGTGGGCAGGGGGGATGCTCAGCCAGCAGAAGAACTTCAGAGAGGTACATTGAGGGGGAGAAAAGCCATCTATCCAGCAGTGTCATTTTATCCATTAGCAAAGCCAAGGGAAGGGTGCAAGAACCAGCCACAAAAAAATGCGTGAGCCACAGGGTATAAGAGGTCCTTGTTGTTATTTTAACTCTCTGGGTGCTCACCTGTTACAGTGAGAAGGTCCATATAGTAACCAACCGAGATGCTGCATAGTCCCCTAGGTGGGGCAGTGGATTGGCAATTAGAACACCCAGGGTCTAATCTTGACTCTGCCACTGCCCTGCTGGGAGACCTTAGTCATATCGCTCCCTCGGTTGGTGCCTCAGTTTCCCCTCCCATTCATTTCCTGACCTGGTTGTCCTGTTGGTGAGCTCTTTGGGGCAGGGACTGTCTCTGACCATGTGTCTGCAGCATGTGGCACGGTACGGCCTGGCTTTTGGTGGGCACGTCTAAGTGCTCCCAAATCATAATGGTAAGGTATGCAGCAAGGCTGAATAAGGGTGGAACATTCACTAAGCTTCCACTCCACCCAGTCAACCCACCCTTGGGAGCAAGGGTTCCAGGTCTGCACATTTGTAGCTGCGGCTGAAATGTGTCTGAGCTGCCGGAGAAAGAAGAGATGTCCGTTTCTGGGCTGATCCCTGAGACCAGTGTGAAGTTCAGCTTTACAAGCTGGCACTGAGATATAAAGGCGAGCAAAGGGTGGGTGAGCCAGTCCCCACACCCTTCCCCGTGTTCTGTTATTTTATTACTATTTGTGTTACAGGAGTGTCTGGAGGCTTTAAGCAAGATATAGGCCTCATTGTGCTCGGCACTTGTGTGAGAGAATCCCTGCTCTGCCCCAGACATCTAAATAGACCAGGCAGACAAAGTAAGGGGGCAGAAATAGTGGTTCAGAGAGAGAAAGTGACTTGACCAAGGTCACAGAGCAGGGCAGTGGCAGAGCCAGGACTAGAATTCTCCTGTGTGTCAATGCATTGGCCTGGCCACTAGGCCGTGCCCCCTCTGCTATTGGAATTTCCCCAGGCCAAATTCCCTGGGTCTTTGCTTCAAAGGTTTTGGGTGCATTGGAATCTAATTGTCGCTGCACTGAATTGTGGTACATGCGGTGTTTTCCTCTGTTTCCCGTGAGTGTTTGCCCTTGGCCACGTAGCCCCCAGCTCAGCCATTTGGGATCCGCCGCTCCTTGCATCTCAGGACTTCGCACGCTCCCAACATTCATCCATTGACCCTCCGGACACTGCCTGGAGCTGGGAGGAGGGATTCGCAATTCTGGGGAGGTGGCAAGCCAGTTTTCATCTGTGCTTCAGGGTTGGCTGATCATGTCTGATGAGCCGACATTCAGCCACCGGTCTGCAACTAACACGTGGGAAATCCAAAGCAGGCTGTCCCAGTCCTTAGGCCCCACATAGCCCAGTGCATGGATTTAGCTCCTTTTAGCCTTTCCTCGTGAAGTTCATCGCTCCATCTCTCGGCTCATGCGCGTTGCTTTTCTCAGAGTGCCTGGAAATAAGTGTAACCCACACACCTAGGCTGTGTCTACACTCGCGGCTTCTTGCGCAAGTACAGCCATTCTTGCACAAGAATCTGCAGAGCGTCCACACGGCCCGCCCGCGCTTGCGCAAGTAAATTTACAGTACGGCGTGGTAAGAGGGGGTTCCTTGCGCAAGAGCTATGCTCTTTTTTGACTGGTGTAAGCCCTCTTGCACAAGAGCTCTTGTGCAAGAGGGCAGCATGGACGCTCAGCAGGGATTTCTTGCGCAAGAAAGCCCTATGGCTAAAATGGCCACCAGCGCCTTCTTGTGCAAGAAAGCGTCCACACCGCCATGGGTGCTCTTGCGTAAAAGCACAGCGTGCACATGGCAGTGTGGACGTTTTCGTGCGCAAGAGTTCTTGCACAAGAACACTTGCACAAGAAGCCGCGAGTGTAGACATAGCCCTAGTGTGGTTTGCTGACCAATGTGGTGGTACCTAGACCACAGCAACAGCAAAAATCAAGAGATCTCCACAGCATGGGCTGGGAGCCAGTTGGCTTTTAGCAGTGAGGGTCCTATAGTAAGTTCCAGAGGTCCCAAGTTCAAATCTGCCTGGTGGTGGTTACGTAAACACAACCTAGTTGGCTCATGGCACAATCCATGAGCATGTTCAGCTGTTAACAGAGATGCTAATGGGTTAAGCCCACCCGGGGAGAAGTCCTGCTTGCTATTTAGACTGACCTAGCATTGTTGGTGGAAGTATCATCACTTGAGGTCCTTCAGCCCAGAGGGGATTCCTCTTGCAATGTCGTAGCTCAGACAGAAGGCACAGACTCCTTGCTGCTAGCGGTGGGCCGGTTCTCCGGTCTGTGAATACGTGGTCACACTAGATGTGATGGATGGAAGGGGGGGCTACCCTTTTCTGGATATCCCAGCCATGCAGTTAACTACATTGCTCGTAAGAGTTACACCCGGAGATAATGGGACCTTCAGAGTCACTCGGAAGTGTTGGCAGGAAGTCAGGAGAGCCAACGAAAACAGAGTGTCACTTTTGAATTGCAAAGCAGGGCCTTCCTGCTGCAGGCTTGTGTGACTTTAAGAGGGTTCAAAAAAGAGCTAGATAAATTCATGGAGGTTAGGTCCATCAATGGCTATTAGCCAGGATGGGTAGAAATAGGGTCCTAGCCTCAGTTTCTCCAGAGGTGGGCGACAGGGGAGGGATCACATGAGGATCCCTCTGGGGAATCTAGTATTGGCCACTGTCAGCAGACAGGATACAGGGCTAGACGGACCATTGGTCTGACCCAGTCTGGCCGTTCTTATCAGAACAAGATCTGTGAGGGAAGAGTTAAGCCAGGAACAAGGCGTGGAACTGCCAGCGATAGCCAGGCCTAGGGACAGACTGAACCTTGGAACAACAGAGATGTGAGTAGAACAGGGATTGTTTAGTCAGATACAATCAAGTTATTTTCTTTATTTGGGGGTTTGCTGAACTGATTCCATGTACAGGCAGTCCCCGGGTTACATGGATGTGACTTACATCGGATCCCTACTTACAAACGGGGTGAGGCAACCCCACACTAGCTGTGCCCCCCCCCGCAGCAGACTGCCGAAACGCGCCGCGGTCCCGCCGCCCGCATCCTCCGCAGCGAGAAAAGCCGCTCCACGTCTCCCTGGTCTGCAGGACTGAGGGAAGTGAGGTGTGGGAGAATAAAACTGAGCTCTGGAGAAATGTTTGGCTAGAGTTTCCCCTACAATATGTACCAGTTCCGACTTACATACAAATTCAACTTAAGAACAAACCTACAGTCCCTATCTTGTACGTAACCCGGGGACTGCCTGTACTAATTCCCCATACATTGTCACTTTTAAACTGAATCCCAGAGAATCCCAGCAAAGCTCTGTGCTTTCATTCTGCCTTTTTTCAGTTGTGGTGTGTCTAGACAAAAGTGGACTTTTGTCAACAAAACTTTACCTGCGTCTACACTACCGCTGAGTTCTGTCGACATAACGTCGACAGAACTCAGCAGTTTTGTTGACGGCGGTAAACATCATTCTATGAGGAATAATGCCTTTTATTGACAGAGTTCTGTTGACAGAAGGCGTTATTGCATTTATACCATCCTTTGCGTCTACACTCTCATGTCGACAAAGCGGCTTGCTTTGTCGACAGAACTGGCTGTAGTCTAGACGTGCTTTGTCGACAGTATCTGTTGACAAAGCCTCTGTCGACAAAAGCCTATAGTCTAGACATATCCTTGCTCTGTAACACCGAGAAACCTCGTATGTTTAAGTATGTCTTCTTTGTGTTGTGCATAAAATCACCCTTTTAAGTCTCTGATCTGATTCCTGTGTCCTAGAAAGCAGGCAGTTCTGTGAGCCTGTGCCTAAGACGAAGGTCAGCTATGAAGAAATTGAGGTTTGTTTCTAAGTTCTCTCCTGAGGGCGGGTTAAAGAGCCTGGCTACCCTACAGGGAGAAATTCCCAAGTCCATTTTCCTGGAGTCTCAAGGGGTTTTTGCATTTGGGTGATGGCAGCATCCCTCACAAGGTCAAGGAATCTGTCACCGTGGGAACTTTTTAAGTGGAAGCCTTTAGTGGCTGGGTATTTTAAAGTCTCTTCTGGGCCCCACCGTCTGCACTCAAAGTGCCAGAGTGGGGAATAGCTTTGACACTAGAGGATCATAATTCATAGAATCAGAGAATACTAGGACTGGAAGGGACCTCAAGAGGTCATCGAGTCCAGTCCCCTGCCATCATGGCAGGACCAAATACTGTCTAGACCATCCCTGATAGACATTTATCTAACCTACTCTGAAATATCTCCAGAGATGGGGATTCCACAACCTCCCTGGGCAATTTATTCCAGTGTTTAACCACCCTGACAGGCAGGAAGTTTTTCCTAATGTCCAACCTAAACCTCCCTTGCTGCAGTTTAAGCCCATTGCTGCTTGTTCTATCCTCAGAGGCCAAGATGCACAAGTTTTCAGGAACGGCTCTCATGTCCCCTCTCTGTCTTGTCTTTTCTAAACTAATCGTCCCATCTGGCCTTGAAATGTGTGATGTGTGAAGGTTGGGGAGCGTGGCTTTGGTCAGTAGATTTAGAACAAAAATAGTGGTTTTGTAACATTATTGCATCCTCTCACTAACCCCAGATTCAGCTTCTTGATGAGATCACCACCACGCTTCTCCCACCCTGGTGCTGTCCTCTTCAGCATTGTCTTCTATTACTTGGCACGGGGGAGGCCCCATCTGGAGTGTTGTGTCCAATTCTGGGCCCCCACTACAGAAAGGATGTGGGCGCATTGGAGAGGGTCCAGCGGAGGGCGGCCAAAATGATTCGGGGGCTGGAGCGCATGACCTATGAGGAGAGGCTGAGGGACTTGGGTCTGTTTAGCCTACAGAAGAGAAGAGTGAGGGGGGATTTGAGAGCAGCCTGCAACTCCCTGAAGTGGGGTTGCGACGAAGCTGGAGAGAGGCTGTTCTCAGTGGGGGCAGGTGGCAGAATGAGGAGCAATGGGCTCAAGTTGCAGTGGGGGAGGTCTAGGTTGGAGATTAGCAAAACTATTTCCCGAGGCGGGTGGGAAACTCTGGGCTGGGTTCCCTAGGGAGGGGGTGGAATCTCCATCCCTAGAGGTGTTGAAGTCCCGGCTTGACCAAGCCCTGGCTGGGCAGATTGAGTTGGGTTGGTTTTGCTTTGGGCAAGGGGCTGGACTCGGTGACTCCTGAGGGTTCTTCCAACCCTAGGATTGTATGATTACCTCTGTGGTTCAGGCTGCTTGCTCTCATGGAGGTGAGTCTCAGCTGGAGCAAATCCTTCCCCTAAAGTGGGCGTCTCAGGGCAGAGACCTCCTCTTGCAGCTCAGCCCAGAAAACCTACAGCAGATGGCACCAGTTGGGTGGGTCAGAGTGTTTGAAGTGTGGACAAGCTCCGAGACATGAGAAGCTCAGGAGAAGGCAGAGTGGACAGGAGGAGGCATGGGGCCACGGGGCTATGCAGATGCCCCGGTTACCCAGGAATCTGCCCGTTTTGAGATTCTACTCTCCTCTGTCCCAGCATTTTCCTTGACAATTCTGTGAGGGCAGCCTTGCCTTGCAATCCTCAGCACCTTACCAGCATTAGACCCGACAAGGCACCATCATCCAGCTATTTCTATTAGGAGGGAGACAGATAAGACAGAAAATCTCATAATGCCGCTATGGAGACCCACAGTACGCCCACACCCGGAACACTGCGCACAGATCTGGTCAAATATTAGAAACGGACAAGAGCAGAGCCGGGCAATAAAATGATTAGCGGTATGGAGCAGCTGTCGTATGAGGGGAGATTAAAAAGACGGGGACTTTTCAGCTTGGGCGAGAGATGACTAAGGGAGAATGAGAGAGTTCTAGAAAATCATGACTGTCACAGAGAAAGTGAATCAGGAAATGTTATTTACTTCTTCCCAAACCACAAAGACCCCATGAAATGAATAGGCAGTAGCTTTAAAAGAAAGAAAAGGAAGTATTTCTTCACACAAAGCACAGTCAACCTGTGGAACTCCTCGCCAAAGGATGTTGTGAGGGCTGAAAAAGAGGGGAGAATGGGCAACAGGGTACGGATCACTGGATGATTCCCTGTTGTATTCATTCCTTTGGAAGCCTGGCATTGACCACCGTCCGCATAGAGGACACCCAGGATGGCTGTTCTTATGTTCTGGCTTATGCCAAGATGTGAAGTTCCAGTTCTAAGTCCCGCCCTCTTGACAGGGAACAGACAGCTTTCCACCACAGCTTCCCAGATCCCAGAGGTACGTCTCACCTGCAAGGAGGAGGGAGAGAGTTTGGCGACTGGGTGGCAGGGGAGGAGAATTCTTGGCTGCTAGAAGAGACACAAGCTAGGCAGGAAAGAGGGAGGTTGGTGGGAAGGGGAGCAGGCAGGGAATGTAAATGAGTGCCCAGTGGCAGAAGTTTCTTGCCCCGGGATGAGCATTGCAAGGGGAAGAGGTTTTGGGCCCCCGATTCTTTCTACACGCTCTGGAGGAGAATGCACAAGCAAACAAAATTTTCTGGGGCAGGGAGATGGGGGCCGGAGAGGGGTGTCAATTTCCCCCAAAACTTTGTTCATTCCAGAGAGATCATCATGTGGGGCCAGACAGGGCAGTTCAGCCTCCGTGTGGTTTTGTTTCCTAAGGACCCAGTGTGAACGAAACCTCTCAGGTGGTTTCCTTTTTAGATTTAAACATTTCCCCTGCAGCCAGTGTTACAGGCCCAAATTCGCCATCCTTGGGTGAGGGCATGGGAGCCGTCAGTGAAAGGGATTCGAAAGAGGAAGTAAAACTGACCGGGTTCCTTTCATAGGCAGCTGATAATGACTTAGTGGAGGGCGGCCAATGAAAATGATGGTGCATGTGTGTGCGTGTTGTTTGATTGTGATGTGTGTAATAGTTTTAGAAACGTTTAAAAATGCAGGCCAGGTCTATACTCAGGGAGAAAGTCGACCTAAGCTACGCAACTCCAGCTATGAGAATAGCCTAGCCGGAGTCAACGTACCTTAGATTGAAATTCCACAGCATCCCGTGATGGGAAAAACTCTCCCATCAACTTCCCTTGCTCCTCACATCCCCATGGAGTACCAGAGTCGACGGGTGTACCATCAGTGGGCAACTTAGCGGATCTTCCTAGATCTGCCATGTCAAACCCTGGGAGCTTGACCTCCGGAGTATCGATCTCGGGCTAAGAGGAGACAAGGCTTTAGGAACCTATATCTCAGGGATTAGTCTATGGGACTTAGGCCAGAGCTACATTAAAGGGAACCTCAAATCACGATACGTTATTATGTATCTGGAGTCTACGTACCTTGTTCCACGTTTCCCCACAGCAGGAGCCGTTGCTCCCATCAGCTTCTCTTACTCCTCACAGAAGCCGGAGTACTGGCTGCCGGGGGGGGGGGGGCGCCCTCTGAGCTCGATTGAGCAAGTCTTAACTAGACTCACTAAATTGAACTCTGGAAGATCGATCGCAACAGTGTCCGTCTTCCGTTTAGTGAGACGGGGCCTTAGTATCCTAAGTCTCTTTTGGAAAAGACTTTTCAAAATTTTACCCTGGATGTTTTGCTATCTCCCCAACAATCTGTTTTCTCAGACCCACCCCGACAGACCCACTGTTTTCAAGCTGATCTTCCAGAGTGTGTCTACACTGCACCCTTACCTTAACATACACTACGCAGCACCACATTTCAAAATAAAGTGCTATTCCTAAGCATCTCTCAACCTTCATTGGAATAGCGAGCCCGTTATATTTTAAAATAATGGGCATGCTCGAAAGATGCAGCATAGCTATTTCAGGATACCTCTGGTACCCCAGAATAGCAGTGCAGTGTAGATATAGCCAAAGGGGCCTCATTGCAAGATTAGGACCCTAAACTCTTTGGAACACAGCCTACGCTGTCCTGTATGTGTAACCACCACCAAGCAGACTTGAACCTAACACCTCTGGAGTTTAGTGTAAGCACTGCCACAGCTTGAGCAACAAAGCCAGCTGTCTCTGAGTTTAGACTGTAGAGCTTCCTCATTCTTATCTCTCCCTGTAAGTGGTCTAAGTGCCACTGAATGGGACAGTGACCCACGGAGCCGAAACTAAGGTTTTCTATGCCTGGGGCAAGCTACTGAACTGCGCACCCCTGCCCCAAAATGATAAAATTCTTAATTTTTTTGTATTAATTTTATTCATTGCACATGTTGTTAATTGCACATATACTGAGATTGCAAATAGATGATAGTTATTGAGATTGCAAATAGATGACAGTAAAGGTCGAAATGAAATAATATTTTAAGTTTCTCATTTTTAATTTCGCGTCCCTACAAGTACTGTGCCTAGGGCAAGTGCCCCACTTGCCCCACGCTTGTTACAGCTCTGGTGACCCACACTACATGTGAGGGTTACATACAGGCAGCATTTGCTAGAAGGCCCACACCCGGATCTGACCAATCTGTGCAAAACTAGTGAGCAGAATCGGGGAGGGATGGGGATACATTCTGTGGGCCTCTAGCCATTTCGTACCCACCAGCCAGACCCCGTGGTAAAGGACCCTGGGAAATAATCTGAGGCCCAGCACAGATTTTTTTTAACATTAAAGTTTGGGATAAAGGGCTTAAGAATCACACCTGACAGGCTGCAGCTTTTCCGGGAGAACCCAACCGGAGTCTCTCCCCCAGCCCGTGTCTCCCCCAGCTCTTTGTAAACTGGCATGAGTCTGTGTCTCTCCTAGCAGATGCGGTCGCAGCCTGCGACGCAGAGCAGCAAACGCAGCGGGGGACCATTAGGTTATTATTTCAATTAATTGTCTACATAACGACGCTCATGCAAAATAGAGGCTCAGCACCAATTAGTCAAATCAGCCGCCTCCAGCCACGTGAAGGCGGTCTCCCCGCAGCCAAGCCGGCGTCCATAAACAGGGCCTTTCAAGGTCACCTGTTCTTCTGAGAGGCAAGGTTGGTGGGGTGGGGGGTAGGAGGTGCGGGAAGGAAGGGCATAATGACTCATGAGCCTTTCGCTTGGGCCTCATCCTGATCTCCTGTGAATATGAGTCATCCCACCCATGTAAATCCAGCCCCAACCGCTTTATAAAGCAAATCTAGCTTGCAGGTAGGCGTTTGTTGCTGTTGGCATGGGTTTTTCAGGCAGGAAATGCCATTTCAGCAAAAATCAAAAGTTTTCGGCAAGAAGATTTCAGTGGGGTTTTCTATCAGGACACTCTACGCAGCGCCCGATACTCGAAATAAGTTTCGCCATTTGTCCTACGCAAATCGCGTCACTTATTTCGAGTCTATTTCGAAATACAGCGCTATTTGGAGCCATCCCGTACTCCTCATAGAATGAGGTGTACAGGGACGGCGAAATAGCGCGTCCGCTCTATTTTGAAACAGCGGATGCGTTCCAAAGACGTGGGGTAGCTATTCTGGGATCTCTCTGGTATCCCGAAATAACTTTGCGGTGTAGACATACCCTCTGAATGCAACACTTCCTTTTGTTGAGATGACCCGAACCACTTCTGCCATCGTTGTCGTTCGGGACTGGCCTCTTGGAGGACTACATTTCCCACAAGGCCACATGGACTCATCTCTGTGCAAGATTTGTGGTGCATCGTGGGATATAGTTTTGTCCTGGTGCTGAGCCCATGTGGGAGAAAGGGAAAACAGGGTCCTTGGCCTGACAGGTATATAGTCGGAGAAACCTGTGACTTGCAAAGTGTAGGTGGAGCGAGAGAGAGGTGTCATTCTATGGTCACAATTGTATCCCGTTGCTCCCAGTCATCTCGTTGTTCCCCAGAGCATCAGCTCTTTCCACCCATTGTCTTTCCCCTTATACTCAGGGCAGCAACTGTTCGCCGACTGTTCTACACACAGGTTTTGTACCAAATTAACAGCACTGATTCTAATACAGGTGTAATTATAGCAATGCAGCCCCCATAGCGCAGATACAGCTGAGCTGGAAGAAGAGGGATTTGATGTCAGGATAGCCTATTCCGGCACAGGTATGGGAACAGACGTACCGAGCTAAACTTCTCTGTGTTGGTGTAACTGTCTCTATCCTGGAAGAGTGGGGGTTACTGGTCTGCCCCGAGAAGTTCTCGCATTAGACACCTAAACAGACAGCTGGTTTCTATACTGCTGTATCTTAGATGAATGCGCAGCCAGGACACGTAAAGTCCCTCTGGGGGCGTTTACACGGCAGCGTTTTTCTAGAAAAGCAATACTTGCATCCACACTTGCGTTTGACAAAAAGTCAAAAGAGCAGATGGGTTTTTCCAATGGCGGTAAACCTCATTCTACAAGGAAGAAGCCTTTTTCCAAAAAAGGCGTGTGTGGACGCAGAAGAGGGAGCTCTTTCGGAAGAAGAGGCCTCCAGGAAATTACACAGGTACCCTGGTGGCCACTGTGACAGCGTAATCGGGGTTCCCCTCCGATCCTGCACCCCCATAGCAGCAAGAACAGACTCCACCAGCCAGTAGAACAGAGGGGTTTATTGCTTCTTCAGGATACAACACAGCACAGACATGATGTGGCTACAGGAGTCTAGGCCAAGATGCCTCAGACCCCGGAAGTTAGGGGGTCCATCGCCCCACCCTAGACCCTCAGCTTACGTTGTTCCCTTCATGTTTTCCAGCCAGAAACTGACCTTTCCCCCGACACCTGCTGTTCGTCTCCGCCTCCCTGCCTTTGTCTCTCCCCCTAGGACATGGGTTCCCAAACTGGGGTGTGTGCCCCCCTGGAGGGGCGTGAAGAAAATCTAGGGGGGGCACGAGGCAACCCAGCGTCCCCCCACATCAAGTTTTGCTGCCCCGGTCAGTTTCTTTTTTTTTTTTTGCTGTTGGGGGGGCGGCATGAGGGTTTTTCAAAAATCAAAAAGGGGGCGTGATGCCGAAACGTTTGGGAACCACTGCCCTAGGAAGAGGTTTGCTAAGTGCCCAAGCTGGGGCTGGGTGTCTGGGCCAATACTCAGGTGGGGGAGTGAGTGGGAATCACCCATCACAGCGCAGGGGAACCCCGGGTCACAGAGCAGACAGCCCCCCCATGACGTCACAGCCACTCCGTCCAGGCGAATCACAACTTACATGCGAGATCGCGTCCAATCAGCGTGCACGCTCTCTTCCAAAAAAGCACATCACTTTCTCATTGCACTTTGGCTGTGTGGACGCTCTCTTTCGAAAGACGCTTTTCCGGAAGCTCTCTTCTGGAAAAGCTTCTTCCGAAAGAAGCCTGCAGTCTAGACCTAGCCTCGGCAAGACCGACGTCAAGTCCTTTTACAAACCAGCGTCGTTCCGTTGGTACAAAGCCCGAGTGCAGACTGCTGTATGTCGTAGGCTGGTACAGTGCCTACCACGTTACCCAAATCAATCTACAGCGCTGAACACAATGGGGCCCCGTCCGAATGCCATGCGCACCTGCGCCGTCGTAACGCCACCATTGCAAAGTTCATGGTTTTGCAGACTAGCCGCTGACTATTTCTGCTTGGATCCTAGCCCCTGCAGGCCAGGAAGGTCAGTGCTGTTTCTCTCCTAAACGCGTCTCATTCGTTAGCGTGGCCAGGGCTGGATTAAGGCATGGGCTAGCCGGGCGACTGCCCGGGGCGCCAACCTATGGGGGTGCCTGATGGCAGCTGTAAGGGGCGCCCGGATCGCGGGCTGCAGCAGCTCCCAGCGGCCACCCTGCAGCGGCTGCCCGGGGTGGGGGCCGCGTTAACCCCCGCAGTGCCCTTCCCCCCATGGCTGCGGGGCCCTCCATGGCCAGGCTTGGCCCCCCCGGGCTGCGCGCCAGAAGCGGTATCCAGGCTGAGCCGGGCCGGGCACATGTGTCCTGCCACTGCCAGCTCCGCGCGCCTGCCCCCACGTGCCAGGGCGGGGCCACGCAAGTGCCTTCCCCCATGCACCAGCACAGGGGCGGGGCCGCGCATGCGCCCTCCCCCAACCCGGGGTGCAATTAAACTGTCTGCCTGGGGTGCCGGAATGGCTCGGTCCAGCCCTGAGCATGGCAAAGAAAAGTCCCTCGCCTCGTGGAACACCTGTGAATACTGCCTACAGATGTGGTCTCCTCACCTCAAAAAAGATATGCTGGCATTAGAAAAGGTTCAGAGAAGGGCAACTACAATGATGAGGGGTTTGAACCGGGTCCCATATGAGAAGAGATTAAGGAGACTAGGACTTTTCAGCTTGGAAAAGAGGAGACTGAGGGGGGATAGGATAGAGGTCTATAAAATGAAGACTAGTGTGGAAAAAGTGAACAAGGAAAAGTTATTTACTTGTTCCCATAATATAAAAACTAGGGGTCACCAAATGGAATGAATAGGTAGCAGGTTTAAAACAAACAAAAGGAAGTTTTTTCTTCACACAGTGCACAGTCAATCTGTGGAACTCCTTGCCTGAGGAGGTTGTGAAGGCCAGGACTATAACAAGGTTTAAAAGAGAACTAGATAAATTCATGGAGGTTAAGTCCATTAGTGGCTAGTAGCCAGGCTGGGTAAGGAATGGTGTCCCCAGCCTGTTTGTCAGAGAGTGGAGATGGATGGCAGGAGAGAGATCGCTTGATCCATGGTCTGACCCACCGGCCATTCTTATGTTATTATGTTATTACCTGTTCGGTTCCCTCCCTCTTAGGCACCTGGCGCTGGCCACTGTGGGCAGACAGGACACTGGCCGTTCTTATGTTCTGTCTGCAGCGCCGCCATTCAGAGACTCCCGGCCTGACGGGCTTCAAATTAAGTAGGCGAATTCCACCCCGGACACACCTCTAACCCACCAATCCCCCGGCTGATTGTAGAAGAGGAGCCCCAGCCAGACCTCCCAGGAAAACGCTGCCGACCTAAGTCTCAAGCCGTGGGGCCCATACAGAGAGCAACGCCGCCGAGCACAACCGGATTTCTGCTCAAATCCTCAGCCAAAGGACACTGCTGCCCCCTAACCGCCAGCTTACCCCCTTCCCTGACAGCCAGCTCCGCCCGTCCCCGGCCCAGCCTGGGCATCCATCCAGGACACAGCAATAGAGAAACAGACCCATAGTCTCCTATAGACAACCACCTAACTTCAGGATGATTCTTACCAACAACCACAGGACATACCACACTAATACCCACCCTGGTACCTTCCCTTGCAACAAACCCCGTTGCCAGCTTTGTCCACATATTCACTCTGCTGATACCATTATTGGACCTAACCAAGTGAGTTCTAAGATCAAGAACACATATTCCTGCGCATCCAGAAATATAATTTATGCTATCATGTGCCGAAAGTGTCCGTCTGCTTTGTACATTGGACAAACGTCTCAGACACTTCGCCAAAGGATCAATGCCCACAAAACAGATATCAGACAGGATCACAAAGAAAACACAGTTTCTTGCCATTTCAACCAGAAAGGACACTGTCTCAACGACTTAATTACCTGCATCCTGCTTCAAAGGCCTTTTAAGACTAGACTTGAAAGAGAATTCTTTGAACTGTCATTCATGCTTAAATTCAACACTTTACACCCAAGTTTGAATAAAGACGCTAATTATCTTACTCATTACAAAGATAGCTTCCCCAATTATCACCTTTAATATCATTAGCTCACAGACATTTACCTCCCCCCCTCATCCTCCTTGTGTTCTGAAATGTGATTTGTCCTTTTCATATGTGTTCATTTTTTAATTGTATCCTTTGGTATATATGGTTGTGACTATTTTCTTCCACTATTTGATCTGAGGAAGTGGGTCTGGCCCATGAAAGCTCATCATCTAATAAACCATCTTGTTAGTCTTTAAAGTGCTACATTGTCCTGTCTTTTGTTTCAATAGAGAAACAAGTTGTGTCAGTCATCCCCAGGCTACACTAGGAGGTTATTTCAAACTAAGGCCCCTTCGATCGAATTTGTAAGTGGAGCGTCCCCACAGCCACGGCCGTTCTTTCGAAATCGGGCCCCCCGCTTTCCTGGGGGAATCACGCTGCTTCCGAAATTGGAATTTCGAAATAGCGGCAGAGCAGGGGGTGCCAGTTGACGGAGCAGGGGGTGAGGGGGCTGGGGCCACCGGAATTGGGGGACAGGGAGGGGGTAACCAGGGGATTTGCTGACAGGGCTGGGAAGTGGAGCAGGGGTTAGGGGATTTGCCCGCAGGGCCTGGGGGGCGGCACTGCCCATGGCCGGCACCAGGCATACACGGCATAGGGCACAGCCGATATTCTGCGTCTGCCTAAGGACGGCCCTGACCCCCGGAGAGGAGATTGGGCAGCGCGAGCTGCCTGCCGCCTCCCCCGCCCGCCTCCGGGCAGCGCCACGCAGCGAGCAGGCAGCGCAGCTGGGGAGGAGCGCGGCAAAGGCAGCGCACTATGCTCCCAGACATGGGGAGCGCCCACCTCTGCCTCTCTGGAGACCCCCTTCCCAGCCCGCAGGGACAGTGCCTGGGAGGGGGGGCTGACGCGTTTGTTCTGCAGGAGGCCACGTTCAACCCTTCCCGCCGGCCGGGAGAGTGGAGGGGCCCCTTCCAGAGATGCAGGATTCAGGATTCAGGCTCTTTTCTCCAGGCCAGAGATGGCTCCGAGTTACTGTCGCGGCTGAAGAAACCTCACAAGGCTCAGAGGGTCACTTTGGCTTAGCCCCTCCCTCCCCAGATACCAATGGGCAGCCTGGACTTGAGCCATCTCCCTCAGCCAGGACCTTCCCTTTGGGGCTCCCATCCCCACCCTGTCCCTGGCTAGGACTAGGTGGAAGTGGGCGTCAACTACCTGGAGACACGCCCACCATCACCAGGGTGGGTGTAACAAGCCTCGGGATGTTTTTCCCAGAGAGCAGGAGGCAGGCAGCCCAGAAAAGAAACTCTGCACCAAACACTGTAGGGCAGCCCAACCAGCCCAGGATATGAGACTAAGGGGGAATATGGAGACTGAGGGGGGATAGGGTACAGGTCTATAAAATCATGACTGGTGTGGAAAACTGAATAAGGAAAACTTATTTACGTATTCCCATAACATAAGTACAAGGGGTCACCAAATGAAAGCAGGTTTAAAACAAACCAAAGTTTTTCTTTATACAGCGCACAGTCAACCAGTGGAACTCCTTGCCAGAGGATGCGGTGAAGACCAGGACTTTAACAGGGTTCAAAAAAGAGCTAGATAGATTTATGGAGGTTAGGTCCATCAATGGCTATTAGCCAGGATGGGTAGGAATGGTGTCCCTACCCTCTGTTTGTCTGGAAATGGGTGACAGGGGAGGGATCACGTGAGGATTACCTGTTGTGTTCCCTCCCTCTGGGGCATCTGGCATTGGCCACTGTTGGTCGACAAGATACTGGGCTAGATGGACCATTGGTCTGACCCAGTCTGGCCGTTCTTATGTTCTTAACCTTCTCCAGCATCCTCAAGAAGCGTATGGTGAAGGGTGAGAGGGTAAAGTTAAACCCTCAGCAACATAGCCGAGAGTCGGCTGGTAAGACCAACCCCTTGTCTTACAGAGAGGATCTGACCGAGGATCAGCAAGGGAAAAAACGCTCCTCTCCTGGAGACCAAGGCAAGCTCCCAGCTACCATGGCAGGATCAGTATAGAAGGGTAGAGAGGATCAGATATTGCTTTATTATGTGGCACATATTAGAGGCAGCTAGTTGTTTTTCGGATTTCTGTGGGAAAATGCCATTTTCAGTGACATCCTAATGAATGGCAGGAACTATTGATTTTCAGCACACACAAAAAAAAAAAAATCCAAACAACCCATTGGTTTGCTACTTTGCCGCTTTGACTTTTGTTACATTATAAACCAGACGGTTAGAATCAACAAAGTCACAAAAGGTTGTTTCGAGTTTCCCAGAGACAATGTCAGAATTTTTGTTTCATAGGAAATTTCAAATGTTCCTTCTGGAAAGAGGGGAAAACATTAGACGTGTCCGAATAAGCCACGGCCCAGCAATTCTGCGTTCTGATCCACTCCCGTAGGGTACGTCTACACAGCATTTCGGAGCGGGCAGAAATGAACCTCACATCCTGGGTCAACAGGCTTGGAGTAGAGGGGCTGGCATTAGCGTATCATAAAAAGATGGTGGAGGTGGCACGTTGACGTCATGCCTCAGGTTGGAGTTTGGGCTCTGGAGCCTAGAAACCACGGTGATGGGCACTTTCAAGCCAAGCACATTCTGTTTTCCTTAGATAGGTCTGACCTCACCCAGCCCAAATCCTCTTCCATAACCACAGTGTTCAAAGCAGTTCTCTGCCCCTTGTCATCCTAGTAGCCAGAAGAGAGAAAATCCTGGAGCGAACACACAATTATTCCTCCCCGGAGAAGATTCCCTCTGGGCAAATGAGCTCCCGCTAATTCCTAGAGCAGATGGCCTCCTCCTTTCTCTCTCTGAAGAAGTCCTAATGACACCTTGTCCGCGAGCTTAATGCATTTTAAACCATCTCCAGGCCTGGCCACATACTTGGGCTGTCCCCTAAGGACTGCTAAAAAGTCACAAGCAGGAAGAAGACGGAGGCTTAAATAACCGTGCCGGGGCTTCCGCCCCTGCGGAGGGGAAGGGGTTGGGGTACTCAGTGTTACCTTTCACACGCCAGGCCGGGGCTCCCGTCGGAGTGAGCGGGCGATGAAAGGAGCGCAGGGACACCAGCCCGAGTTTGAACTTTTCACCATTTTTTTTTTCCTGGAGGGGGAATTTTTCTTGCGGTCTCGCAAAGCCCTTCAGGAAATGATTTAGGAGCAAAGAGGATCGGGCGGGTAATCGGCTGCAGCTGAAGCAACCCTGGTTTACAGGGCTGTCCCTCCCATCGCTTCCCTCTTTTGCGGGGGCGGGTGCGAGCGCACGAGGGTGCACCCGCGGAATTGTCGCCATGAGGACGGCAGGCGGAAGAGGGCTCGCAAACAGAGGTAAGTCAACGTCTCAGAGAGCTTTGGGGTGGGTGCTTGGGCCAGATGGGCTGTCCCCTCTCCCCGAAAGCTGTGGGTAAAAAAATGGGCCACCCACCCCGCAGGCAGCCCTCCCTGGAGGAATGTCTCCGTTGACTCTTCTGGGTGACCCTACAATAACAAAGCAGGCTTTGCTGCCCAGCATCCAAGAGGGGTTCCCCCCATTAACAAACACTGGCCAGAGCTGGCTACATTGTTCAGAACAAAGCGGTTCACGAGACCCTCCCCCCCCCCCGCCCCACAAACACAACAAAGCACCGCGAGCTGTTTGACCCTAAAGCAGCAACTCCGCCCCTACGGGTAACCCTACAATAACAAAGCCCTACACTTGCTTTGGGATCTGAGCGTGCCCGACAAACGTTAACGGGCAGCCCTGCCCCCACCCTGAGCTATGAATGATGGTCCCACATCACTGCTGAAAACCCAGAGGCAGAGAGAGGAGGAGATGGACCAAGGTCTCCCAGCGCGTTCGTGGCAAAAATGGGACTAGCAGACCTGACTTTTGGGATCTGTCCCAATTCCATGACCGTCCTGCCTCTCCCATTTCCCAGCTCTCACGGGTGAGGAAAAGTCATTGTTTTATCCAGGATGGGAAATGGCTTCACAGCACCTGACCCCAGCCCTCAACTTGTCCCGGGAGAGGGCGGGAGGGAGGGGGGGAGGCGACGGGTGGCACTGTGACCCAGAACTAGCAGCTAGGAAACCATGGGTTTGCTCTCAACCCTGCCCCAGGCTTCCCAAGTGTCACTTAAAAAACAAACAAAACAAAAAAGCTGCGTGCCTCAGTTTCCCCTTCTGTGTAGTGCGGTGCCTTTGGTAAGCCTCCACGAAGGGCCCCAAAATACAACTTCTTAAAGGTCAAGAAGCAATTCCCAGCATCATGTAGACCAACAAAGTCACTTCCACAGATCAGCCTCTGCTTCCCAGCTACTCCAGACCCAACCCATGTCTCCAAAGCTCTGGAAATCCGTCCCTTCAGCCAGCGTGTGGGAAACCCGATCCTCCCAGGAGATGACTCTGGAACAGCTCCCAGCACTGAGACTGTAAGGGCTTTGGGGCAGAGGCCAGCCTGTAGGATGTGTGTATGTAACCCACACACCTAGTATGGATTGCTGTCCCATGCAGTGGCACGTACAGAGAGAGCTAAGAACAAGGGAGCTCTCCAGACTGCTGGCTTCATAGCTCAAGTGGGAGTGACAACTACATTGAGCCCCAAAAGGCCCAAGTTCAAATCTACCCACTGGCAGCTATGTTCACCTAGAGCTATGGGGCACTCTGGCATACCTACAGTACCCACCACTGCTTTGGGTTGAGCTCAGTCCCTTGGAAACAGGGTCTTCCCATGCAGCAAGAATTCAAGCTTCCTGTCCCAGCAAGGAAAATGACCAGTTTGCCTAGCAGCTACTTCAGACACAGCAGCTGGACCCACAAAAATGCCTCTGGATGGAGTGTGTCTGGGGGGGCTGGAAGTACAGGAAGACTAGGTTGCTGGTTCCCTGCTCGATTAGAAAAATCTCCCATCATTCCCAGGGGTTTTTCCAAGCCCCCGCACAGCCTGGAGGTAACTTACTGCTTGTGTCTTGCCTCCTACAAGAGCAAAGTTCTTGCCAGAGGAGGTTGCGAAGGCTGGGAGGCCTGTCAGTCAGCCGGCCTTTAATCCACTTCATGTGGGCCCTAGTCACATGATATTATTGAAGGGTTGGGTTTTTTTTACTCAAAATGCCAAGGCCGCACCAAGCCAAGCGCTCACTGACGTCTACGTACAGTCCATCGATGCCAATCCCTTTGGCCACCAAATTTGCCACCTGAGGGAAAAAACGGATTTCACGCTCGTCTGACAGAGCCTATTTTCCATTGTCTGCTCGCCCGGGTGGGGGCCCCTTACAGCCACGCTGCCGCATACACAGAAGCCTTCCTCGGAGACAGGCCCGCGGCGGGCACCTTCCTCCTCACGCAGAAACCCCCCGAGGACAATGGAAGAAATTTCCCAGCAGGCAGTGATGAGAGTATCTGACCTCAGCGGAGCTTTGCTAACTCCCACTAGGGTGTCTCACAAGCCACCCACCTCACTAACCGTTCATGCAGCATCACAGCAGAGCTGAGTCCTAGGGGGGGGCGGGAGGAGAGGGTGGGTGCAGCACGTTGAGATGGTCGTGGGAGAAGAGGACAGAGGCAGCCCGGGAAGCGGGCAACGCACAAAGGAATGAGAGTTGGTATAACTGGGTTGAGCTTTGAAAGGGAACAGCAAGAGGAGCCAGTCTAGAAAGTGCCACAGGACTTCTTGTTCTTGCAGATTCAGACTAACACGGCCACCCCTCTGATACTTGAGACCATTATTGGACACCATAGATTCATAGAATCCAATCATAGAATCAGAGAACACTAGGACTGGAAGGGACCTCGAGAGTCATCGAGTCCAGTCCCCTGCCCTCATGGCAGGACCAAATACTGTCTAGACCATCCCTGATAGACATTTATCTAACCTACTCTTCAATATCTCCAGAGATGGGGATTCCACAACCTCCTTGGGCAATTTATTCCAGTGTTTGACCACCCTGAGAGGTAGGAACTTTTTCCTGATGTCCAACCTAAACCTCCCTTGCTGCAGTTTAAGCCCCTTGCTTCTTCTTCTATCCTCAGAGGCCAAGATGAACAAGTTTTCTCCCTCCTCCTCATGACACCCTTTTAGGTCCCTGAAAACAGCTATCATGTCCCTCTACAATCTTCTCTTTTCTAAACTAAACAAACCCAATTCTTTCAGCCTTCCTTCATTGGTCCTGTTCTCTAGACCTTTAATCATTCTTGTTGCTCTTCTCTGGACCCTCTCCAATTTCTCCACATCTTTCCTGAAATGCGGTGCCTCAGAAGTCATCAAATCCAGCCCCCTGCCCAAAGCAAGACCAATCCCAACTCAATCATCCCAGCCAGGGCTTTGTCAAGATGGGACTTAAACACCTCTAGGGATGGAGATTCCAGCCCCGCCCTAGGGAACCCAGCCCAGCACTTCCCCACCAGCCTAGGAAATTACTTTGTCCTCATATTCCACCTAGACTTCCCCCACTGCAACTTGAGCCCATTGCTCCTCGTTCTGCCACCTGCCACTACTGAGAACAGCCTCTCTCCAGCCTCTTTGGAACCTCCCTTCAGGAAGTTGAAGGCTGCTCTCAAATCCCCTCCCACTCTTCTCTTCTGCAGACTAAATAAGCCCAAACCCACATCCTCACTTCCTAAGTCTGGCTCTGGTGTCCAACTTGAAAAAGGATGTGGACAAGCTGGAAAGGGTGCCTGACAGAGCTACAAGAATTGCGGGAGTTCTGGAAAACCTGGCTAAAGAGGCTCCATCTATTTCACTTCCAGAGGCGTGGCAGAGGCTACGGAACGACACGCTTTCTGGCAGCCGGCCGCTCTCGAAGCTTGCCGAAAAAGCCACCCTGGCTGAAAGCTGAAGCTGAGCCAAGCTAGAAGGAAAAGGTTCCTTTGCCACAAGGCGGAACCGCTGGAGTGGCTCATGTGGAGGGGGACGGGGGTAAATCTGTGTTGCTCACAAGTCTTCCGGAAAGGCCGGAATCGGCTTCAGACACTATGCTGCAGCAATTCTCGGGTGCAGACGTTTGGGTCAGACTAGGTGATTGAAGTATCAGAGGGGTAGCCGTGTTAGTCTGAATCTGCAAAAGCGACGAAGAGTCCTGTGGCACCTTATAGACTAACTGAAGTGTAGGAGCATAAGCTTTCGTGGGCAAAGACCCACTTCGTCAGATGCATGTAGTGGAAATTTCCAGAGGCAGGAATAAATATGCAGGCCAGGATCAGGCTGGAGATGACCAGGTGGATCCAATCAAGGAGGATGAGGCCCACTTCTAGCAGCTGATCTGGAGGTGTGAATTCCAAGAGAATAGAAGCTGCTTTTGTAGTTAGCAAGCCATTCACAGTCTTTGTTTAATCCAGAGTTGATTGTGTCAAACTTAAAGATGAACTGTAGCTCAGCAGTTTCTCTTTGAAGTCTGGTCCTGAAGTTTTTTTGCTGCAGGATGGCTACTTTTAGATCTGCAATAGTGTGTCCAGGAAGATTGAAGTGTTCCCCTACAGGTTTTTGTATGTTGCCATTCCTAATATCAGATTTGTGTCCATTGATTCTTTTACGTAGGGACTGTCCTGTTTGGCCGATGTATATAGCAGTGGGGCATTGTTGGCACATGATGGCATATATTACGTTGGTGGATGTGCAGGAGAATGTACCAGTGACAGTATGGCTGATCTGGTTAGGTCCTGTGATGGTGTTGCTGGTGTATATATGTGGGCAGAGTTGGCACCGAGGTTTGTTGCAAGGATTGGTTCCTGAGTTCGAGTTATTATGGTGCGGTGTGTAGTTGCTGGTGAGAATATGCTTCAGGTTGGCGGGTTGTCTGTGGGCAAGGACCGGCCTACCTCCCAAGGCCTGTGAGAGCAAGGGATCATTGTCCAGGATGGGCTGAAGATCACTAATGATGCGTTGGAGAGGTTTTAGCTGGGGACTATAGGTGATGGCCAGTGGTGTTCTGTTGGTTTCTTTCTTGGGCTTGTCCCGTAGCAGGAGGCTTCTGGGTACACGTCTGGCTCTGTCAATCTGTCTCCTCACTTCCTCGTGTGGGTATCGCAGTTTACAGAATGCTTGTTGAAGGTCTTGTAGGTGTAGGTCTCTGTCTGAGGGGTTGGAGCATATGCGGTTGTACCTCAGTGCTTGGCTGTAAACAATGGATCGTGTGGTGTGTCCGGGATGGAAACTGGAGGCATGCAGGTAAGTATAGCGGTCGGTAGGTTTTCTGTATAGGGTGGTATTGATATGACCATCACTTATTTGTATCGTGGTGTCCAGGAAATGGACCTCCCGTGTAGATTGGTCCATGCTGAGGTTGATGGTGGGGTGGAAGCTGTTGAAATCATGGTGAAATTCTTCCAGAGTCTCCTTCCCATGGGTCCAGATGATGAAGATGTCATCGATGTAGCGTAGGTAGAGAAGGGGTGTAAGTGGACGAGAGCTGAGGAAGCGTTGTTCCAGGTCAGCCATAAAAATGTTGGCGTATTGTGGGGCCATGCGGGTGCCCATAGCAGTGCCACTGGTCTGGAGGTATATGTTGTCACCAAATCTGAAATAGTTGTGTGTGAGGATAAATTCACAGAGTTCAGCCACCAGTTGTGCTGTGGCATCATCAGGAATACTGTTCCTGACAGCTTGTACTCCATCTGCATGTGGGATGTTTGTGTAGAGAGCCTCTACATCCATGGTGGCTAGGATGGTGTTTTCTGGAAGATCACCTATGCATTGTAGTTTTCTCAGGAAATCCGTAGTGTCACGAAGGTAACTGGGAGTGCTGGTGGCGTAGGGTCTGAGCAGAGAATCCATATAGCCAGACAGTCCTTCAGTAAGAGTGCCAATGCCCGAGATGATGGGGCGTCCGGGATTTCCAGGTTTGTGGATCTTGGGTAATAGATAGAACAACCCTGGTCGGGGCTCTAAAGGTGTGTCGATTTGTTCCTGTGTTTGTTTGGGGAGTGTCCTGAGCAGATGGTGCAGTTTCAATAGGTGATTGAAATGGTCCGTTCTGGCCTTCATTTATGAATCTATAATCTCCCTTAAAACTAATAAAAGAAAGTTCTTCTTCACACAGCGTGTAGTCCACCCCCTCTGGGGCACCTGGTGCTGGCCACTGTCGGCAGACAGGCTACTGGGCTAGATGGACCTTTGGTCTGACCCAGTACGGCCGTTCTTATGTTCTTATGTTATGTTCACCCTTCACCCCGATGCACAGTTTCATCAGGGCAGGGGCCAACAGCTCGAATGGGGGAACCACTTGTGTAAACTTGTGTGAAGTCGTCCCCTCCCCTGCGACCCTACAATGTTAATTCGGGTTTAGCAGGGGAGAGGGTGTCTCAGAGCATCAGAAATGGGATTCTCAGAGGTCTCCTGCTTTAGGCTCTGGGTTTCCAATCCAGCCCAGAACACATGAACCCAGAGCAGAGGGAGATGTGTCTGTATCACAGCCCCACAACTGGCAGCAGGAGTCTCACCAATCAGTCTCATCAGCGAGCCTGGCGGATTCCCTTCTTCTAGCACCGGGGTGCAGAAGCACACGGGCTGCGTCTAGATTGGAATGATTTTCCGGAAATGCTTTTAACGGAAAAGTTTTCCGTTAAAAGCATTTTCAGAACAGAGCGTCTAGATTGGCACGGACGCTTTTCCGCAAAAGTACTTTTTGCGGAAAAGCGTCCATGCCAATCTAGACGCGCTTTTCCGCAAAAAAAGCCCCGATCGCCATTTTCGCGATCAGGTTTTTTTTGCAGAAAACAAATCTCAGCTGTCTACACTGGTCCTTTTGCGCAAAAGTCTTTCGGAAACAGACCTTTGCCCGAACGGGAGCAGCATAGCATTTCCGCAAGAACACAGACAATCTCACATGGGATCGTCAGTGTTCTTGCGGAAATTCAAGCGGCCAGTGTAGACAGCTGGCAAGTTTTTCTGCAAAATCAGATGATTTTGCGGAAAAACTTGCCAGTCTAGACACAGCCTACAGGTGCATGACACAAGTCCAAGCTTTAGGGCAGTCGGTACTGAAGGCCACTCGGTGTCAACAACTAATCTTCCTTCTCTGGAGACCTGGGCACAAGTCTGTCTGAAGAAAAACCTCAAACCTCCCCCCTGCCCCAGCTCTGCCCCCCTGTGCCAACCCCAGCATCTAGGACACACAATTGCCACTGGTGATGATGAAGCAGGAGAACTTGTCCTGACACCCTGGGAAGGCCCCAAGGCAGAGTTGCTGCTGTTTTTTGTTCAACAAACTTTTTTTGAGCCGAGCTTTCTGCATAAAATCATTTCACAGAGCGGGTTTCTCTTTCAGGCAACATTTTTAAAAGCCAGAAAATTATCAGGATGTCATAGAATCCTAGAACACAAGAACTGGTCGGGACCTCGAGGGGTTATCGAGTCCAGTCCCCTGCCCTCACGGCAGGACCAAGCACCGGCTAGATCAGGGCTCCTCAACATACTGACCACGGCCCATTTGTTTGTGGCCTGCCGTGCGGTTTGGGTTTACACAGGGCTCAACACGTGGCCCGCGGTTAGGATCCTTTGAACCTGGCCCTGACTGGGAACACGCTCCATAATGGTGAGTCAATATAATGATCTCCTGTTATGCATTTTAGTAGTTACATTCCTGTTGTCATTGCTCATTAGAAGTGCTGTCATGTGGGTGGAAATCGGGGGAATGTTGCATTTTATTCATATCGGCAGAACTGACTTAAATGGGGCCTTTGCCTAGGAACGTCACAAGGCCAGGGAAGATGAGCCCAATCGCTGTAGGTGCCGACATAAGATTTCAGCCAAAGCGAGGATATGTGGGAGAATTACAGATGAGGAACGAACTGAGCCAAAGGCTTGTGCATGTTAATGGTTTGTGGGCGAGGCAAAGGGTTGGTTTCATTTCTGATTTGATTGGGTGTGTTGCGCACCTCGCTCATGGTCAGGTCTGGATGAGAAAAGGCCGAGTAACGAAACTGCAGGGGAAAAGGTACACGTAAGAACTGAGGGGGCCGGGACTGTGGAGCATCAGTGGAGCTGGGTGTGTTTGGGGGCAGGCCGAGGGCTGGAGCAGGAGGCGGAGCTAAGGGCAGCATTCAGGGGGTGTGCGTGGGAGTCCCAGGGCAGCACTAGCGTGAGAACCGTTGGCCAGTATTCAAGTTCAGTGATAGTGTAACCCACACACCTGGCTATGTCTACGCTAGCACGATCTTGCGCCAGAGATATGCAAATGAGGCTAAGCGTGGAATATCGCTGAGCCTCATTTGCATATCTAATGAGCCGCCATTTGGTGGAAGAGGCTCTTGCTGTCTACACTGCCCCTTCTCACGCAAGAAAAGCCCTCTTGCGCAATGCCGCTACACTGATTATTTTCAGGAATATCGGCATTGCGCAGGCGGGGTTTTCTTGCGCAAGAAGTGGCAGTGTAGACAGCTCCTCCTGGCGCAAGAGCCTCTTCTGCAAAAATGGCGGCTCATTAGATAAGCAAATGAGGATTGGCAATATTCCACGCGTAGCCTCATTTGCATATCACTGGTGCAAGATCGCGCAAGTGTAGACATAGCTCTAGTGTGGTTACTGAGCAATGCAAGTGGTACCTAGACCACTGCAACAGTTAAGACCAAGAGACCTCTACAGCATGGGCTGGGAGCCAGCTGGCTTTTAGTTCAGAGGGTAGAGGCTCCTATACTCCACTTCAGAGATCTCAGGTTCAGATCCGTCTGGTGGTAATTACAAGAGCATTTACATAGGACTTGCCAATCCGCTGTCACCACCGGCTCACTGTTACAGGTGAAAAAGAGACTAGGACTTTTCAGCTTGGAAAAGAGGAAACTAAGGAGGGTAGCATAGCGGTCTGTAAAATCATGAGTGGAGAAAGTGAATAAGGAAATGTTATTTACTTGTTCCCATACTATAAGAACTAGGGGGCCACCAAATGAAATCAATGGGCAGCAGGTTTAAAACAAGCAAAAGGAAGTTCTTCTCCACACAGCGTACAGTCAACCTGTGGAACTCCTTGCCTGAGGAGGTTGTGAAGGCTAGGACTATGACAGGGTTTAAAAGAGAACTAGATACAGAGAGTCCTTGCTATAAGTCCAAGATACACTCCAAAAAACTTGGACAACTTATAGAGGGGAATTTTTTTCCTGCACCTGACTTCAATGTAAGCAAATTGGGGGGAGTGTTTCACATGACTTATAGCAGGGAATGGTAAGACTTATAATGCATCGGTTCCTACAAATGTCAACGACTTTAGTGTGAAACGATGTATACCGGGGCGACTTATAGCGGTGACCCCCTGTAAATTCAAGGAGGTTAAGTCCATTAATGGCTTTTAGCCAGGCTGGGCAAGGAATGGTGCCCCCAGCCTCTGTTTGTCAGAGGGTGGAGATAAATGGCAGGAGAGAGATCGCTTGATCATTACCTGTTTGATTCCCTCCCTCTGGAGCACCTGGTGCTGGCCACTGTGGGCAGACAGGCTACTGGGCTAGATGGACCTTTGGTCTGACCCAGTCTGGCCAATCTTATGTTCTTATGGGTACGTTCCCGCTCCTAGCTTTCATACTCCCTAACATTTCAATGGATTTCGTTCGTTCTTTGCCTCCAGCGTGCCAGCCAGGCAGATGGCTTTTCAGCACCAGCTGCGAGGCCGTCTTTCCTCCCTTTATAATTAACAAAACATTGTTTTCAGCCCATGCAACATGGCTCCGCTGGAGAAAGGGGCAGAGCGGAGGTCTGTTCCTTATCACCCCTCCCCCACCAAAAATAGCCAATTTAATCTGGATCCACCCCTCCCAGTCCCACCTGAACAACATCCTCAGGAAAGAATCCAAAGTGCACTTCAGAGGCTCTGGAAAGAGCACAAACTAATATTTTTAAATTTTAAACTGAGGCTTTTAATTCTTTTTTTTTTTTTTTGTCAATCTAAAAATAGCCACTTGTTTTAAAAGTTTCCAAGCCGGAAGCTCTGAAGAAGCAAAACGACAGATGCGGCAGATGTTTTTCTTTAAAAAAAAATGTTAATTGCTAATATTTTCCATCCTAGAACGCACAGATGGCTGTTTGCTACTGGGGTCAGTGTGGGACTGTCCTGACCTGGGAAGGACTTACCTCATGGGCACTAGGAAGGATTTCTATATACACTGGATTGTGCCGACAGCTATTTACCGATGGTTTGCTGCGTTCTGCGCCAGGTACGTCCGGAACCGCCATCAGACTGAGGTCTAAGGCCTTGTCCACACACAGTTTGTGCGGCGATGTAACTAAACCAGTTTAGCGATGCTCAGATTAATGTTAGTTACATCAGTGAACCTGTTTGTTTCAAACCGATATCTCTGCAGTATCGCTCTTATGTCCCTGCTATTGCATGGGCTTTGGGCACTGGTGCCCCAGCATCCCTCCTGTTCTCTGCCCAGGGCACACACTCATTCATACTCCTGAGAGCTGTAAAACTTTGTTCTCAGCCAGATCATAGAATCCTAGAGCACTAGCACTGGAAGGGACCACGAGAGGTCATCAGGTCCAGTCCCCTGCCCTCCCGGCAGGACCAAGTAGCATCTAGATCATCCCTAGACCATCCCTGATAGATGATTGAGTTTTGGGCGTGGGTGGCTGGATGACGATCAGTGCTCTGGGCTTTACAATGCTCACAGTCTAGTCCAGTGTTCCCTGTAAGCTGAGCGCGTAGGCAGACCCCAGGAGAGATTCCAATGCCACCCAGCTGATTAGCAGAGTGCCCACAGAGCCGACAGCTGACAGCATGTGTTTCTACTGGTGGTGCACATTTGCACCTGCTTTGGTGCACATAACAAAATTTATTCTGCACATGGATGGAAAAAATTAAGAAGAACACTGGTCTGGTCACTTCTCACCTTGAACTCTAGGACTAGGTCTACCCTGCAGTGGAACCTGGCCTCAAGCACGGGTTGGAGCCCCCAATTCCCCACTGTGAACACAGATCTGTTTGATTCAGCGTAGTAAGCATGCAGAACTCAGATCTTAGCATCTCCCGGAGGTGGGGGGAGGGTGTCCGAAGCAGGGTCCATGAGACTCGGGTCTGAACCATGTTGTTCTGCAGTGTGGACACAGCTCAAGCCCCGGACCCGCGTCTGGCGGTCTGCCTAGCACAGTGTGGACGTGTTAGCATGGCGGCGAGACCTGGGGCCAGCCATTGCAGAGCTGGGTTTACAAGGCAGCGAAGATGCTCCAGTGCAGATCTGGAAACACCCAGTAGATTGATTAGAACGGCCAGACTGGGTCAGACCAAAGGCCCATCTAGCCCGGTGTCCTGTCTGCTGACAAGGCCCACGCCAGGTGCCCCAGGGCGAGTGAACAGAACAGACCCTTTCCTGGCTTCTGACAGAGGCTAGGGACCATCCCTACCATCCTGGCTAATAGCCACTGATGGACCTGTCCTCCGTGAATGTATCCAGCTGATTTTTTGACCCTTCCAAGGGAAGTAGTGGGGGCAAAAGATCTATCTGGTTTCAAGATTAAACGAGATGGGTTTATGAAGGGGATGGTTTGATGAGATAGCATGATCTTGGTAACTAATTGACCATTCATTATCAGTGGGAAATAGGTCAATGGAGGGATGATAGGAGGTACTATAGAGAACCGTCTGGCTGGTGAGTCTTGCCCACATGCTCAGGGTTTAGCTGATCGCCATATTTGGGGTCGGGAAGGAATTTTCCTCCAGGGTAGATTGGCAGAGATCCTGGAGGTTTTTCGCCTTCCTCTGTAGCATGGGGCACAGATCACAGCTGGAGGATTCTCTGCATCTTGGGGTCTTCAAAGTATTCGAAGGTTTCAATATCTGAGATCTAGGTGAGAGGATTATTCTAAGAGGGGTGGGTGAGATTCTGTGGCCTGCACTGAAGCGCATCTTCCCTCAGCCTGGGAGACATTCCAGTCGGTGTCCGAGAGCTTTAAGCTCCCATTGATTTACAAACCAATTTAAAACTGCGCTTCAGTCAATACGATTTTCCACACACAGAGCTGGCCTGACTTGCATCACCCCTCCAGGACCCCAGGGCAAGTCTGTGCGCGGGCCAGGCCTTCGGCGGCCCCTCCTCCGGCGGCAGGCGGCTTGCCCTGGATCCGGGGTAAACCCCACGTCTGTCATGAGGAGGGATCGCACACAGAATCCATGCGATTCAGGCCACTGGTGCCACCAAATCGCCTGCAAAACCCAAACCAGTAGGGCTGGACTCCAATCCCAGACGGGCATGGAGCACTTAAAAATGCCCATCAAAGAACGGGAAGGGACCTCGAGAGTCATCAAGTCTAGTCCCCTGCCCTCACAGCAGGACCAAGCACCATCTAGATCAGGGCTACTCAACTTTGGAAGCCCCGGGGGCCACAATGATACTCACAGCACATGTCGAGAGCCGCAACTTAAGTGTGGTTGCATAGACATGCACATGTCTATGCAAATATATGCAAATAGCTTCTTTCACACTGACGGGCATGAATACAAAGATGAAGGCAAGACTACACTAAACACAGGGCCCATTTAAGTCAGTTCTGCTGATATTCATACAATGCAATATTTACCCGACTTCCACCCCTATGACAGCGCTTTGGATGAGCAATGACAGTCCAGGAATGTAGCTGTTAAAACACATCTCAGCAGAAGACCATGATATTAACTACTTTTTTGTTTTAGCTCCCACCCACGGGCCACAAACAAACAGGCTGTGGGCTGCATGTGGCTTGCGGGCCGTGTGTTGAGTAGCCGTGATCTAGAGCATCCCTGACAGGTGTCTGGGTGTCTGCTCTGAAATATCTCCAGGGATGGAGAGTTCACAACCTCCCTAGGCAACTTATTCCAGTGTTTCATCCCGACAGGCAGGACGTTTTTCCGAATGTCCAACCTCAACCTCCCTTGCTGCAGTTTAAGCCCGTAGCTGCTTGTCCATCGCACGGGGGCAAAGGAGCATGTGAGCGGCAGGGTGCATCGTGTCTGGGATGTGGAGGCAAAAGCTCTGCCTCTGAGCACCGGCGGGGAGAAGGCAGCGCTGGGAGACAACGGATTGGCATTTTCAGCGTCAGCCTGATGGGAAACTTGCTTTGAAGGGCTCGAAAGACACAGCGCGTCCATGGGTAGCACAGACCGCTTTCCCCGAGTGAAACCTGCGTGTCCCTAGCGGAGATTTTTCCAACAGGGGCCAGAACACCTCAACCACCCATTCAGTGCTGCAGAAGAACAGTAACGAGGGGTGGCTTCCCCCAGCACGTCCCTGCTCTCCGACCTTCCCAGACTTTCCTCCTGCCACCGGTCAGTGTGTCTGGGCAGAACACGTCTGCCGCGTGGCCGCGCCAACCATGCCAGGGAGGGGCAGTGAGAAGGCCCTGTCTGAGCGGCCTTGCACACCACGGGCACCGAGGGAGAACGCACCTGCAGCTTAGCACGGCTGCAATGGGGGACAGCGCACCGGCACCCAAAGGGTTAATGGGCGTAGGACATGGAACGTGTGCTCAGGATCAGGAGCGGCACGTGCCCCAGGTGCCCAGCCAGACCCCACAGGTAAGGCTGGTGCAGCTATGGAGAGCCCGAGGTTCAGGAGCTCGAAACCGCTGAGGTATTGAGAGCGACAGCCAGGGAAACTGAGGCACAAGGCGGGGCCCCAGCGCTGACTCTCTGCCCAATAAGCATGAACCACTTCATGGATTCCCAAACTGGGGGGGGCGTGAAGAAATTCCAGGGGGGGCATGAGGCAACCTAGCCCCCTCTTCCCCCATCAAGTTTTGCTGCCCTGTTCAGTTCCTTTTTTCCTTGTTTGTTTTTTTTTGCTCAATGAGTTTTTCTGTTATTTGGGGGGGGGGGGGGGTAGGGGCATGAGGGTTTTTCAAAAATCAAAAAGGGGGGCGTGATGCTAAAAAGTTTGGGAACCATTGCACTTGGCCATGGTTCCCTTCTCAGAACCCTCTGCTACCCACAACCCCTCCCCCCAAAAAACCCCTTCAGACTGCAGAGAAAACCGAAAACGACCCAGGCACCCCTTGCGGCCACCCCTCCATCCGCTCCCACAAAGGCAGCTCTGCCACCGGACAGCAGGGGCGCCTCCCGAATGGGTGGGGGCGGCTTTGTGATCTCCAGGCCACCAAACGGGGCTCGGCTGCAGAACGGTGATCTTCCGTGGCAGTCCGAAGGCTTTTGGGGGTACCCAGTACCCGTCCGGCTCCGGGCTCACGAGCTCGCAGAGCTGATGCAGAGGAGCATCTCAGAGGAGGGTTAGCAGGCGAGGCAACCTCATCCGCTTTCCCAAATGCTTCCTCTGCCCTAGGAGAATAGATCATGATGAGCCTTCATATCACGCTGCCCAGGGGAAATTAAGAAGAAGGGCCAGCCCGCAGGAAACAGAGGGGGACAGCCAAGCATCCCTTGGAAGGCGCGAGAGGCGGCTGTGCAGCAGGTCCTTGCCAAGGGGGTGCATTAGGGCTCCAGCTGGTGGCCTCTCCCAGCTCGTCGCAGGAGAGCATGCTGGGAAAGGCCACGCTACACGGGCCAGCCTGCGCTAAATCGCCTGACAGCAGGTCTGGTCAATATCAGTCCACGGAGCAGAATCCCCCGGCTTTCTGCAGGCAGGGAGAATTTGATGTAATTGACCCTGAGTGTTCCATAGCCCTGGCTTAGCATTTTATGGGGCGGGGATATTGCTCCTTTTATTGTGCTTTGCTCTGGTATTAGGTTATAGTGTGTAATAAAAGCCCAGCTCCCTTGTGCACGGTGCATCTGGCACGTTTCACGCCTGGACGCTCGGAGACGGCTAACCGAGTCTTCTGTCCTCGGAGGAATGGGGCTTTCCGGGCCCGTACAGCACCGAGCACGTGGGCCCGTTATCCTGGGTGCCGTGCGTGAGCGTACGCACAATGACCCCCAACAATGGCCGCACAAGAATGTTATTGAGGGGGCAGACCCAAGCACTCCAAAGTTGGGAAACGGCAGATTTACACGTGCCTGGGTAGTTGGCCTCCTTTGCATCCGTCCTGCGCTCTGATTGAGGCAGAGGGCCGGTGGGAAAAGGTGCTTGTGATCATGCCATGAAAGGCTGCAGCCTCGTGCCCATGCACAAGGGGGCAGAAATAGGGTTTCTTGGGCAACCATAAATCCAGCCTTTGAGACCTTTGGCACTCAGGACTCTGCAGCCTGCATTGTGTTCTTCTAGGATTGCTTTGCTGGTGTCATTTTCTAGGGGATGGTCGTCAAGAAAAAGGTAAATTCTGGGACGGGTCAAGGGGAGTGTGGCCCAAGTCTAACTCTGCCCCCCAGCTGGGGGAGGTGTCGTGCCAGTGGGGTGGGGGAAGCAGGCCAGCAGGACTAGTGGGTAAATGCAAGCCCTGGTCTACACTATGGAGTGATTTTGAAATAACCCCCTGTAAAAAAGATCATGCTACCTCCTCCATGGGTGGGTTCCCATCACCCTTTTTATTGCACCAGTCGGGGGCCAGGCACCCCCAAAATAGTCCCGGGCTTCGCTCCCTTGGTCCCTGAGTCACTCTATTGTCCGCTTCGACCTAGACAGCCAGTCTCATGGATGCGTTTTGCCCTGACGGGCGGAGTAGGGGGGTTTGGGTCCACCTCCACTCCGAACCCCGACCCAGGGCCCTAAGTCAGGGACAGCCGGTTCCTGCCTAGTGGATGGGGGGGAGTACCCCTAAACACACCCGCTCACGGGCTATGCAACCCTGCCCTGGGCCGCTTCCTACTCTGTCCCTCCTCGGGGCCGGTTCCCTTGGAGGGTCCTTGCCACGCCCTCGCCGCCTTCACTCCACGCCTCGCCGTCCCTCCTCCTTCTGATGCTGCCGGGCGCTGTTTTAAACTCAGCGCTGGCCTGGCTCCCCTGCGTCACCGCGCCTACGACGCGCATTGACCCCCCTCCACCAGTGACATCATCCGCCCACGCCGCGCTAGCCCCTCCTCCCGGGGCATTCTCCAGCGGCGCCTCCTGCTCCCCGCATCCCGCGGCGCCGGCCCCTGGGTCCACGGCAAGCCCGGGGTTCCCGCGATGGGCCGACTGCCCACCCCCCAGGGGCTCCTCTGGCCCTCGCCTTGGCCCCCGAGTGCGGGGCAGGAGCGCCCCGTCACACCCCCCTTCTTTCGAAATAACAAGCGGAACGTCCACACGCCCACGGCCGTTATTTCGCAAACTGGACTCCTGCTTCCCCCAGGGAGGAACGCGGATTTCAAAATAGCGCCGATGTGGACGTGCCGGCGCCGCTGTTTCGAAAGCACGACCCCCCAGAGTCACTCGAAGTCACTGCTCCCCAGTGCTCTCTGGGGCCGCGTGTCGAAGTGGCACGCCCACAGCCACGGAGCCTGCCACGGACTCATGTCGAGGCTCCCTCGTGGTGGGGCCACGCGCTTTCGATGCTGTTATTTCAGGAGTCGTTATTTCAAATGCCGGGATTTTGAAGTCATTTTCGGGTGCAGGCAGGCCCCAAGAGGGCTATGCCAGGGGAGAGCCTTCCCTCTCTTCCTCCCTCACCCTGCGTGGCGCCTCTTCGCCGGCGCCGGCTTCCTGTGGAGCGGAGACAGGCTGTTGCTTCTTCAGGCCGGGGGAGGGGGCACATTTTTGGGGCTGGAGGCCATTGACTCACAGAAAAATCAGCCGGAGACCAAACAAAAATACCTCCCCCCCAACAACAAGGACAAACCCACCTCACGCCCCTGGCCCCCAGCGGAGGAGCAGGCCAGTCCCCATGTTCGCGTCACACAGCCGAGCCGTGGAGGGGACCAGGCGCGTCGAGTTTGTGGGGGGAAAGCCTCCAGGCAGCGCTTTAGTGCACCAGCTGGGGGAACGGTAGCGCCCGGAGCCAGCTCTGGCTCATGGGGAGCTGGCGCTGGCATTCTCATTGCAGAAGGAATACCAGGCAGTTCGAAATGGGGCTTTATTTCGAACGCCCGTTTCACTGCCGTGAGTAGACGTGGGCAGTTACCCCGGGCTTGTCAATTTCAAAAAACCGGCGCCTGGCTGGGAAGATGCAAATCAAACGTGGGATATTTAAATCCCGGGTTTGATTTG
This sequence comes from Pelodiscus sinensis, assembly GCF_049634645.1. NCBI lineage: Eukaryota > Metazoa > Chordata > Testudines > Trionychidae > Pelodiscus > Pelodiscus sinensis. The sequence goes on from NC_134716.1 coordinate 127,876,171, forward strand.
CAGTTCCGAATGCCTACATTGCAGTCCTGTTCCGAAACAGGCTGCAAGTGTAGACATACCCTCAGAGCCCGCCCCATCTCAGGCTGCTGGAGATAACTGCCGAGAGCTGACACGGATGGGCCATCGCAAACGGCCTCACCACACCATCCCCCCACAAACGTATCCACCTCAGGCTTGGAACAGGTTCGGTTTTTGCCCCTGTTGGTCAACCTGCAGTTTCAAGCGTCTCTTCCACTTGGCTTATGTCTGCCGGCGGCTCTTTCTAAGTCACTTCTTTAAAGATCCCCACTGATGCGTATTCCTCCATTTCCCCTCTTCTCCTCTACATCCTCTATGGCTTGGGCACAGCCGTGTGTGTGTGTGTGTCTTTGTGTGTGTGCACGCGCGTGCCACACTCTCTGATCCCAAGTTTTTCTTCACAGTCAACCAGTGGAACTCCTTGCCAGAGGATGTTGTGAAGACCAGGAATTCAACAGAGTTGATAAAAGAGCCAGATAGATTCATGGAGGTTAGGTCCATTAATGGCTATTAGCCAGGATGGGTAGGAATAGTGTCCCTAGCCTCTGTTTGTCTAGAAATGGATGACAGGAGAGGGGTAATGTGATGATTACCTGTTGTGTTCCCTCCCTCTGGGGCATCTGGGTGCTGAGCTAGATGGACCTTTGGTCTGTCCAGCTCTGGCTGTTCCCATGTTCTTATGTTGCAGACATTCATTTTAGCTTGGATTTACATCAGCAGGGTTCAATGGTAACACCTAGAATTGGGGATTGCTCACTTTGGCCAATGGTCACATCCCCTCCCTATGGGCATCTGGCTCCCTGATCCCGGACACCCACCACTGCTACCTCCCCCAGGCTGGTGTGAACAGGCCCTGCCTGCTAGACTCATGTGCTTTTAAGCGTTCCTCAGGCTGAGCAGAACCCAGGCGTGGTTCTGGCTGTCGGAGCAGACACTGCGGGGAGGGGGCAGGGAGTTAAAATCTCCTCCTAGGCAGGCGTTAGGCCAAGGGGAGGCAGGGGTTCGCAGCTTTGCCAGCACCCGGCTCCCACGCTGAGGCCGCATGGCGGGGGGACCTGCAGAGACACGAGCCAAGAGACGGTCCCTGGCTGGGGAGACTCGGTCGAACTGGAGACAACAGCCCACGGGGCAAGCATCACCCCCATTTTACAAAGCGAGGAAGAGCCGGGCCCCAGAGGAAGCCCCTGACCGAGCTGGGATTAGACCTCCAGTCGCCAGTCCACGGGCTCTTAACGACTCAACGGCCCGTGGTCTGGCTGGGTTACCGACCCCTCGTTTCGTATGCTGCTGAAAGCCCGGCCTTGTCGGAGAGCTAGCCGTGCCCGGAGTGGACAGACGGATTAAAGAGAAGGTATCTGGGCCTCACCCGTCTCACACAGGACACATCCCAGTGACTAGTGGACTCCACCGCAGTGTCTGGGCCTGCGTGGGCCTCCCCATCTCTCTCTCCCTGACATCGCGAGGTCCCATCTGAATCCCTTATTAGCACGCGCCGGGAGCAGAGACCTCATGAGGGAGAGGACTCTGCCAGGAGGTTGCCAGGCGATCGCTGGGCTGCTCCCGGCTGCGAGAACGGGTCTCACGCTCTCCCACGTTTCAGAAGATAACGATCTCCTTGCCGAGCTGTGAATTTCGCACCTCCTGCTCTCCCCCTCCCCTCTCCGGTGCGGGATAGAAATGTTCTCCGCCAACAATCATTGGATGTCAAAAATTGTTATCGCGGAACAAGCCTGAATGTGCTACGGAGACGCCAGAAATTGACACGAGAAGGAAGAGAGGGGGCGGGGGAGAGAGACACAGAGAGGAAGCGTTACGCCGCGCTGTGATCCGCAATTAACTGGGCCCCGTCCGGAAGGCGCAGGAAATGCACGGAGGGAAGCCGAGCGGGGTCCCTGGGCTGAAGACCAGCCCTCGGTCACCGTAATGGATTGCTGAGTGGGCGCTGGGGCACAGAGGGCCGGGAGGAGAGAGTGGCCGGGGGGACGGTTGTGGCTGGACGATGGGTCGGCCGTTAGAGAGATCTGGTGGGCTGAGCGCATCCGTGATGTTAGCAGCATGCCCTCCTCGAAGGGGCCGTGCTGTGCACGCTCACACTGCCGGGCAGTGCACCTGAAATTGGCACCGGAAATTGACTCATAGGCCGTGGGATAGGCTCAGGGGAGGCTGGATAGACCAAAGGCCTGATGGGGCCAACTTACAGCACCAGTCAGAACAAGTGCAGCGGGGGGATGCTGGCCCTGGGGAGGGAGGGAGGGAAAGGGGCAACTACCCCCTCTCCAAGTGAGTGAAATTCCATCCTCAGACCCCTCTCCCCGAAGCTCGGCCCAAGTCTACTATCAGCCACCTGTGTGGGGAAGGAGCCGGGAGGACTTGGCCCTTCTTGGAGCCGACTCCCTCCTGGGCCGGAAGCCCAAGGGCTGAGCCCTGCAGGATGCATCCTCTCTGCCACATCGAGGGGTCTGTGCAGGGCAGGGAGGGGGCATGAAGCATGGGCTGCCGTGGCCTGGGTACCCCATGGATAATAGCTCGCCACACCTGCCCCAGCAGAACGATGGCCCAGCGCTCCTCAGGGACAGCCCTGCACACAGCAAACGGTCTCAGGATCCTGCTGGAGAATCTGAGCTTTTCCCTCCAACCCTCGAGTGCAGGCATCGTTCTGTGACCACGTCGCTGGCTGCTCTGCAGGCCCAGCCTCCCTCGGACCACCCAGATCCCACCAACCAGACACGGAACACGGCTTGGACCTCCCTGGTCCGGCAACTTCCCTGGTCCGGCGGCACGGCGGTCCCCCCCAGAGAGCCCCAGCGGGAAGCAGCTGGCTGCGGAGCCGGGTGGCCCAGGGGGAGGGGAGCCTTGTGTTCTGCTACAAACCCTGGGAGAGCCCAGAGTCCATCAACATGGGGCCGACCGGCCCTGGTCCAGCAAACTCCCTCCTGCGGATTGGGCAGGTCCCGAGGGTGCCGGGCCAGGGAGGTCCCACCTCTGGTCCTGCCGAGTCGCTTGCTCTGGCTCTGCCATCACTGTGGGAGCGTTCCCTAGGGTGGTCCCCCTGCAGAGCCCAGAGGAGGACAGCAGGGTTAGGCAGGAAGATGCCCAAGGCCCCCACTTTGCATCTTGCTGGATGAAAGAATCACCCTGCAGCGCTCGTAGAATCGTAGAACCCCAGGGCGGGCGGAGATCTCAGGAGTCATCGAGTCCAGCCCCCGGGCCAAAGCAGGACCAACCCAACTCAATCAGCCCAGCCAGGGCTTTGTCAAGCCAGGACTTGGACACCTCTAGGGATGGAGATTCCCCCTCCCTAGGGAACCCAGCCCAGCGCTTCCCCACCCGCCTAGAGAAATAGTTTTTCCTCATCTCCAACCTAGACCTCCCCCACTGCAACCTGAGCCCATTGCTCCTTGTTCTGCCACCTGCCCCCACTGAGAACAGCCTCTCGCCAGCCTCTTTGGACCCCCCTGCAGGGAGTTGCAGGCTGCTCTCAAATCCCCCCTCACTCTTCTCTTCTGCAGGCTAAACAGACCCAAATCCCTCAGCCTCTCCTCCTAGGTCATGTGCTCCAGCCCTCGAATCATTTTGGTCGCCCTCCGCTGGACCCTCTCCAATGCGCCCACATCCTTTCTATAGTGGGGGGCCAAGAACTGGACACAACACTCCAGATGTGGCCTCACCAGAGCTGAATAAAGGGTTATAATCACTTCTCTGGATCTGCTGGCAATGCTCCTCCTAATGCAGCCCAATACGCCATTAGCCTTGGCTACAAGGGCGCCCTGTCGACTCATCTCCAGCTTCTCCTCCACTGTCATCCCCAGGGCCTTTTCGGTCACTCTTGGGAAAGGGCGCAGCATCTCCTACTGTCTTTCCCCCCCACACACATCTGTCCAGCACCAGTAGCCAGTGGGCCAGGCGAGCTGGAGCTCTGGATCTGCCCGCTGTCTCCCGCCCTGAAGCATCTGGGTCCAGCGCTAAGCTTGCAGCTGCCCAAGGCGCAAAGGTTGGGGAAAAGCGCCTTGTCCCCTCTCCACCTCCTCTTCAGTCTGTGCACCAGTGCAGGTCTGGACACAGCCTGGCCCTGTGTCCAACAGACCTGCCACTCGGTCCTGCTTGTTGTTTGTTACTGGCGGAGGCAGCTGGGCCGAAGACGTCAGGATCCGGGTGTCTGGTCTCCGCTCCCAGGAAAAGAGACAGTCGGCGCCTCAGCCCCAAAGACAGCCTGCTAAATCCTCCACCACCTCCCCCAGGTCTGTGGCTTATGGAAATCCCCCCTGGAGCTCAGTAAACATCTAGGACCAGGAGCTGATGTGACAGTCCCCTGCCGTGGCAGCCTCATAATTAATTCCGGGCAGTCCTCTAACGTGTGTGGCACAGGAGGGCAGACGAGACGGAGGTTCCCGTCTAGCCTATAATCTATCAAGCGCTTGTCACATCTTTGGTCCTTTCAGGGCCACATTCCCACCCTAGCTTTCCTGGTGTAAATCAGACTTCTCTGAGTCAGAGATGTAACCACTGGGCTCAGAATTAGCGGTGCATGTCACCACTGATCCCTTCCTCCAGCAAAGGTGTCAGTTTGGTAAGCCATGTTCCCTCTCATCTTTATCATCCATGTGCGGAATAATTTTTTGCAGACTGCGCTATGTGCAAATGTGCACCACCAGGACAAACCAAAAAAACCTAGCCGGGAGCGCTCTGCTGATCAGCGAGGCGGCATTTGACTCCCTCGAGCAATCACACAAGCTTACAGGGAACACAGTTGATCAGGTGGTAGGAGATGGTGCATCAGCGTGTCTCCCTGGTGTATCGCACACACACTCCTCCATCAACCTGCAGGAGGTGGAACGGAAGGGCTGAGCCCCGCCGGACCCGGATGCCCACCCTAGCTCACCCACCTGCTGCTCTCTTTGAAGGGCTCCTTCTCAGACACAGTGACCAGGTGTCACTGTTCATTCGGCAGGCCCTGCGGTGTGACAGACCCGCCCGACCCCTGGGGGAATCGGGAGGCACGACAGTTTCAGAAGGAAAGGAGAAACTTCCGCTAGCGCTCTGCTGCTGGGAGAAGAGAGGACGCACGGCCCGGGTGAAATACACCAAAGAGAGAGCCGTCGTTAACGTGCTCAAGAGTTATTGCTCAAACCTTCCCGGTGCTGCACCCCTGGGACCAGCGGGCTGAAAGCTTTTAAACACACAGCCCCTGGAGCTGGGCCAGAAAGGGATCTCTGCTGCTTTGTCTGTGACCCCTTCAAAATCACTCAGACTGGACCTTCCACCTGCAAGGTGTCCCAGGTGGCCTGGAAAAATCAATCCCCTTCAACTAGATTTGGAGCTGACTGGTCGGCCCAAGACCGAGGCTTCCGCCATCCACATCATGACAGGGTACTGATGGGAGATCACAGCGGGGAGGGAGAGGAATTGTATAGCCACTGTAGCAGGGCCTCGCTGTCATTCGAAAAATTCCCCATCAACAAGACACCAGATTAGAGCACCCCGGAGACTTTTTCTCCCTCTAGATTCAGCACTCCCAGCCGGACAGGGATGGAGGGGGAAGGGCCAAACTGGGATCTAACAGGACTTGCCCATTTCTAACCCATAATTTTAGGGACAGGGCTGTCTAATGTGAAAGACGAGGGGAAGGAGGGGGGATAGGTTTTCATCACTTGTGAGACGACAGGGTCCAAAAGCCAACTGGATACATTCATGCAGGCCAGGTCCATCAATGCTTCTTAGCCAGGATGGGCAGAGATGGGGTCCCTAGCTCACTGCATCTGTACTGTTCCCTGTTCTGTTCACTCCCTCTGGGGCACCTGGTGCTGGCCACTGTGGGCAGACAGGACACTGGGCTAGAGGGACCTTTGGTCTGACCCCGTCTGGCCGTTCTTCTGTGCAACTCCCTTTAGCTTGCTGCCCGTGCCATAATGTATAATAATTGACCCGTAATCATAGCTGCTTGGCGAAGGTGATGCAAGCCGGCACCAAGAGAGCCTCTGTGGCAGGGGGAGGGATAGCTCAGTGGTTTGAGCATTGGCCTGTTAAACCCAGGGTTGTGAGTTCAATCCTTGCTGAGGCCATTTGGGGCAAAAAATTTGTCAGGAATGGTATTTGGTCCTGCTGAGAAGGCAGGGGACTGGACTCAATGACCTTCAAGGTCCCCTTTCAGTTCTAGGAGATAGGCAATCTCCATTATAAAAAAAAAATGCCTGTTGCTGTTCATTATTGGCAAGACAGAAGCACACTGCAGGGTTCTGTTAGCTGCTGTACACACCAGAGATGGTCCCTGCCCCAAGGACCTTCCAGTTGGCATTAAGCTGTGACGAGTCACTGTAACGAAGGAAGGGAAGCAAGCAGAGGGGGGAAGACAAGGAAAAGAGACATTGAAACAAAGGGTTATGCAGATTAGCTCTGGGCACCAGATTCAGAGGTGGGGCATGAGTATTAGTAAACAATCGCTATTAAGGATCAGCAGCTAGGGGCCATGTGGCTAACCACGTCCAGCGGGGAAGGTACATGTGGGATCCTGCAGATCATAAGCAGGGAGGGACTGGATAGCCTCACACTCGGCCCCCCTCAGACATTCCTTGACTCCTTGACTCCTGCATGGACCCGGAGATTGGCAATGGAGCCAGAGAGAGATGCTCCATCTGAACTTGGACCCAGCCAGGGAAATGGAAATGGTTCTGGCAGAGGGATTTCAAGCTGGGCTTGGATCAAGAAGTGCAACTCGTGGGCGGCCCGTGAGACACTGCAAAGACGCTTGTGGGCGAAGAGGGCAAATGGGCTGGCAGGCAGGGAGGTGTCCTGGGTCACGCAGGGGCGGATGAAAGCTCCTTGCGGCCCGGAGCCTCTGTAAGGATGACAGACGGGAGGGCAAGCCCCGAGCAGAGCCCGGCTGTACGTCTAGATCTCCTTTCTAATTGTTCCTCAATCGAACGAGCTTCATTTCCCACCATTAATTAATGCACCGAGCCACTCTGCTGGCTGAAATTACAGGGAAGAAAGGTTTTTTTTTTTTTATTGGCCGTTCTCCGTCTTGCAACGTTTTTAATTTGCTACATGAGGTAAGTTTCAGCAGGTGCCAAAGAGCAGTTTAAGAAATGAGCTGGCCTTAGCATTTCCTTCTCTCTCTTTGATTGAGGTCCTCAAAGCCTTAATTAAACTGGTGAGAGTTTCCAGATCAAAACACCAGGGGCTGGTGGTACCGTCCACTTCTGAGCCCCCTGGGGATGCTCTGTCTTCCAGGCAGGGACCTACGATGCAGGAGAAAGTCGCTGCAGGTGGGGGCTGAAATGCACCAGTGGAGCTGTGTGGGGACTCCAGCGGGGCCGTGGATCAGGACCGAGGAGCAGAGGCAGAGCGGTATGGGTAGAACCCAGGGCTGGCCCAGCGGGTGTGGGGCTGCAGGTCTGGATTGCACCACCTCCGCAGCGATGTGGGGCATCCCAGGGCCAGAGGAGCCGTGGGGGGAAGCTCACACATTCCCCTTCCTGTGCCATGCCGCTGCCTCGGCCAGCACAGATAGTTTCTCCCTTGCAGGGCGATTAATTCAATCACCCATCACTGTGACCTTGGAGCTGCTCTCCTCCCTAAGGACGATTCAGAGGGGAAAAGAATGAGGTAGAAGCACTGGCATGTGCAGTATCCGGGCCACGCAATGGCCCCGTGTGCCTTCCTATGGCTTCCCTTTCATATGCATAATGGACACACGGACCATTAACTCCAGCAGCCTTGCCAGCAGCTTCTGTAATAATCTGTATCGGATGAAATAGTGCACGAGAGCCATACTGGGCTCCTCCGTTCAGGAGGCGTGGGAACCGGTCATTATGGGATTTATGGGCTCCGTGACTGGTCATTACAGCCCCGAGAGGAACGCTGCATCTGTGCTCTTCCTGAAAACACCATCCTGGCCACCGTAGAGGTGAAAGCTCTTTACCCCAATCTTCCACCTGAGGATGGACAACGCTGTCAGGACCACTGTCCCCAATGATGCCATGGCTCACCGGGTGACTGAGCCCTGTGACTTTGTCCTCACCCACAACCATTTCTGATTTGGGGACAATTTGTACCTTCAAGGCAGCGGCACAGCCATGGGCATCTGCATGGCCCCACAATATGCCGACATCTTTACGGCTGACCTTGAACGTTTCCTCAGCTCCGGTCCCCTAGCATCCTTCCTCTCCGTATACCACACTGATGCCATCTTCATCGTAAGGTCCCATGGGAAGGAGGCCCTTGAAGAATTCCACCGGGATTTCAACAATTTCCACCCCACCATTAACCTCAGCCTGGACTTTCCACACAAGAGCTACCTCCTGGACACTACGGCTGTGTCTAGACTACATGCCTGTCATCAGAGGCATGTAGATTAGACACATAGGCAAAGTCAAATGAAGCCGCGATTTAAATGATCAGCTGTTTGTCTGCTCAGCGCGCTAGTCTGGACGCTCCCCTGCCGACATCAAAGCCCTTTGTCGGCAGCCCCGTTATTCCTCGTGGGATGAGGTTTACCGGGGCTGCCGACAAAGGGCTTTGATGTCGACAGGGGGAACGTCCAGACTAGCGCGCGAGCCGACAAACAACTGATCAGCTGTTTGTCGGCTCAGCGCGGCAGCCATGTAAATGTAAATGAAGCCACGATCATTTAAATCGCGGCTTCATTTGCCTTTTCCTACAACCCTAATCTACATGCCTCTGCCGACAGAGGCATGTAGTCTAGACACAGCCCAAAAGTCCACTTTTGTCCACAAAACCCTGTAGTCTAGACACACCCTTAGAGGGGGATCTGTCGAGAAGGAAAGCCGTTTGACAGATCTGTAAACCTCCTTGCAGGAAGCATAAGGGATCCGTCGAAAAAGGCTTTCTTTCTCGACAGATCCTCCTCTAGACTGCCACTTTTTGCCAACAAAGTGCTGAGTCGGTAAAACGCGGTGGCTGTTTTTATGCAAATTAGGCACGGGATATTTAAATCCCTGCCTCATTTGCAATGTCGACCTGCCTAATCTGCATCTGTCTGCCGACAGAGGGATGCAGTCTAGACATACCCTACAGTACAAATAAATGTTGGTCACGTAAACACCATTCAATGCTGGAAACTTACCGACCGCTATTCTTACCTATTGGGATATGTAAAATGAATAGGGATCTGGGATAGTGGTAAGAAATTCAATCACAGTAGGCATTGCCCTCGAACACGCTCTTTCCCTTCATTTTTGTGGCCTAGAAACATAGATAAGCATGCCGCTGCTCTTCTGTGTTGTGTCTTTTACCTACCCTCACTGGGGCTGTATAAATATTTCAAGGTCACTTTTCTTGTAATCTCTGTAACCTGCTGATTCGGAAAGTTTGTAGCACAGAAAAGTGTTGATTTAATTAGAAATTCTATAAATAGTAATTGGGGCGGTATAATAATGTCATCATCTGCTTATTAATATTCAGTTCGTGGGAGTTAACATTACTAAATAAGGCTTTAGGAAACATAGTGATAGACATGTGAATTAACATACTAAAACAGATAAAAAGATGTCATTGGTGCCAGGTTGTTGCCACTCGGAGGTTGTGCTGAATGTCCAAGGTTAATGTGTATTGGGTAATAAAGCATTTCTGTTGACCCCATCTGCTCCTGGGTCGCCTGTTTCTTCTCTAACGTTACCTACGTGCCTCCAGCGTCCATCCAGGTAAGGGTGCAGTGTAGATGCAACCAAGAAGGGCAAACTTAATACCTCTCCTTAAAAGGGGGGGCCAAAGAGAACGAGGGGAATTATAGACCAGTCAGCCCAACTTCAATATTGGGAAGATCTGGGAATGAAGGGTTTAACAACCAATTTTGAAAGCACTGGGGGGGGATAATCAGGACTAACCAAGAAGGATTGGTTAAGAATAAATCGTGCCAAGCTGACCGACTTTCCTTCTTTGACAGTGTAGGTGACCAGGAAGCTGAAATGGGATAGACATTGATTTCAGGAAGGTGATGAATATTTTGGCATAGTCCATCACGATAGTCACATAAGCAACTAGGGCATAATGGCCTAGATGAAATTACTCCCAGGCATGTGCACAAATGGAAACTTACCGACCGCTATTCTTACCTATTGGGATATGTAAAATGAATAGGGATCTGGGACTCAAAGAGCAGTTATCAATGGCTTCCTGTCAAACTGGGAGGGGGACATCTCTCTTGGGTCAGTCCTTGGCCTGCTATGAGTCAATATTTTCCTGGATGACTCAGGGAATGGAAGAAATTAATGGAGATACCTATCTCCTAGAACTGGAAGGGACCTTGAAAGGTCATTGAGTCCAGTCCCCTGCCTTCACAGCAGGACCAAGTACTGTCCCTGACAAATATTTGCCCCGAATGTCTAAACGGCCTCCTCAAGGATTGAGCTCTCAACCCTGGGTTTAGCAGGCCCATGCACAAACCACTGAGCTATCCCTCCCCCTGAAGTGAAGAGCATGCTTATAAAACCAGTGGATGACACTATGCTGGGAGGGGTTGCAAGCATTCTGGCAGTCAGGATTAGAAGGCAAAGTGACCTTGACGAAGAGAATTGGTCTGACCTCAATCCAATGATATCACATGAAGATATGTGCAACGCACTTCACCTGGGAAAGAAAAAAAATCAAATGCCCCACTACAAATCGGGGAATAACTGGTGGGGTGGTGGTATTGTGAAAAAAGATCCGGGAGTGATAGTGGATCACAACGGAATGAGCCAGCAACACGAAGGCAGTTGTGAAAAAGGCTCATCTCTTTCTGAGGTGTATTAATTATTAATTGGGGTGTCATAGTAAGACACAGGGGCTGTGTCTAGACTGGCATGATCTTGCCACCTGTCTACACTGACCACGAATATTTGCGCAAGAACACTGACTTTGTAATGTAATCAGTGGTTCTTGTGCAAATACTCTGACGCTCCCGCTCAGGGATAAGCCCTCTTGCGCAAGTATTCTTGTGCAAGAGGGCCAGTGTAGACAACAACGTTAATTTCTTGTGCAAGAAAGCCCGATGGCTAAAATGGCTATCAGAGCTTTCTTGCACAAGAGAGTGACTACACTGGCACGGATGCTTTTGCGTAAAAGCAAATCTTTTGCGCAAAGGCACATGCCAGTATAGACGCTCTCTTGCACAAATACTTTTAACGGAAAAACTTTTCTGTTAAAAGTATTTGCGCAAAATCATGCCAGTCTAGATGCAGCCCCTAGGGAGTCACTGTATTACTCCATTTGGCCCCAGTGAGGTGTCAGCTGGAGTCCTGCATCCCTTTCTGAGTGACACACTGTAAGAAAGATGTGGACAAATTGGAGAGAGTCCAGAGGAGAGCAATACACATGATAAAGGGCTTAGAAAACCTGATCTCGGAGAAAAAGTTTAAAAAACTGGGACTATTTAGTCTTGAGGAAAGCTGACTGAGAAGGGATCTGATAACAGTCACGCTCAGGGCTGTTACAGAGAAGACAATGATAAATTGTTCGCCGTGTCCACTGGCGGTAGGAGAAGAAGCAATGGGGTTAATCTGAAGCGAAGGAGATTTAGTTTAGATTTTAAGAAAACCTTTCTAGCAACAGGAGTAGTTAAGCTCTGGCTTTCAGGGGAGGTTGTGGACTCTCTATCACTGGAGGTTTTTAAGAAGTGGCTGGACAAACACCTGTCTGGGATGATCGAGGGTTTTTTGTGGTCCTGCCTTGGCGCACAGGGCTGCACGTGGTGATCTCTGTGGCTGCGAAACAATTCTTCAACGCTCTGCAGCCGTGAAGAAAGGCTAATGCAGAAGGGAGAGCTGTACTGGTGATCACAGCGGAACAGAAACGGGCCAATGGTAGAACAGCTGCACAAGAACAACGGGACAAGCCGCATCCGTGTGTCGGGAGACAGCTGCATCCTCACCCACAGAGCAGGAATGCCACGCTCGCCAAGTCAGCACTTTCATGGTGAAATGATCGATTTTGCATGATCTTTTCAGTGTGTATTTTTATATTGTGGTTTTTATTTTGACGTTTTCATGGTAAAGGGCTGTGGGAATTGAGTGCTAGAGAAATGCATCGTATTGACAGCTCCGGAGATTGAAGTTCTCTCCTTATCCCGAAAGAAGGCAGCTCTCCGGCAGCACGGAGGTGTGTGCTGCATCCCGGAGTACCAACAACCACGTCCAGGGCAGTGACTGAAGCCTGCTGACCCCTCTGTTGCAACTGGCAGACCAGGGTGGGGGACCAGTGCCCGGGAGATGGGTGGGGATGTCTGTGGTCTTGGCCCCCACCACTGGAAACTGGACTGAGACATACCGACCCTCACCCGTCACCAAATTCCAGGGGATAGTACCAGGCTGGGCAAGATGCGGCCCGGGGGCCGAATCCGGCCCGCCTCCCACTTTGATCCAGCCCACGGACGGCATCTGGATGCTTTCTATTTCTATCCTGCTGCCCATGCCACCACATTTCCAGGCAGTGGCTCAGGCAGCAGAATCCTATTTAAATGGCTCCCGATCGCTGCACTAACCCGAAGCCGTGAACCTTTTAAATAGACACAGCAACCCCAGGCGTCTGCCAGGCAAGGTGGCAGCAGTGGGACCGGGAGCCGCAAGCCCTTTGCTCTGTGTTTACTTCAAAGCCTCCGGCCCCAGACAACTCTGGGGGTGAGGCTAGTCCCATGCCCCGCCCCTTCTGTCCCAGGCCCCGCCCATCCTGGGGGCGGAGTCAGCTTGCGAGATCCCTTTGTAGTTCCGATATACTGGAACCTCGGAGTTCCGAACTCCTCGGGAAGGGAATTGGCCACTCTGAAATGTTCGTCACGCTGAACAAACCATTGTGGCTCTTTTTCCAAAAGCAGACAGTGGAACGGTGACTTACCACGGCATTGACACCTTACCATGCAGAAGAAAACGCCATTCCCCCCCTTTTCTTAGTAGTTTACATTTAATGCTGGATTGTACCGTATTCGTTTTCTTTGTTTGCTTTTTCTTGGTCTCTCCTGCTGCCTGCGAATGTATTTCTGGTCCCGAGTGAGCCACGTAGCTGACTCTGAGGTTCTAGGATGTTCGATTCACATGGGCCAGCGTAGGCCGGGGATGTGTGAGCTCCCCACTGCTTGGCTCAGGGGACTCAAAGACAGAGCAGACAGATTCCAGCCCAGGAGTGGACAAAAAGGAACAACTGAGCATGGGCCACGCTCAATGAAGTGGTGACCTTGGGCTGCTTCCTGGTGGACAGGAATCCACATTACTAATTTGCTGTCAGCCTCATTGATAGGGCGGAGGATGGCGCAGTCCATGCTGAAAGAACCTAGCAGGGGCTGCCCTAGGTCAGCAGAGCCCTGGGATGGGAGCTTGCCCTGGGATCAGTAGAGATCTTCACCTCTCAGGGATCTTCATCCCGCCGCTATCGTCAAATTCATAAAACCTCATCATTGACTGGATGGGGGGGCATTGGCCTTTGGCTTCTCCATGCGTACCACGGTGAGCTCAAGTACCTTGCTGCAAAGGATCGAGTAATAAACGAGCCTTCATCCTTGCCCGGCACCTTGGAATGCATCCCTCCCGCATCCCAAGTGCAGCCCGGTGGGGCAGGCAGCCTTTGAAAGAGAGGACGGCCATAAATCTTTCCCAAGCTATATGGACATTTTACAGCTTGCCGTTTCCACCGCGAAGTGGCTGTAAATAATGGAGTGGGAAATCTGCCACCTGTCTCCAGAGGAGGATTGATTTGGGTGGAAGTGCGATTGAGCTTCATATGTATGCGGCGGCTGTAAATAAGCAAAGTTTAAGCAGTGACCCGGGGTCGCTCTCGCTCTCACACACACAGTCTGCTTGCCACCTGTTGGCTTCCCCAGGCTCCTTGTCGGGCTGTTGGTATGGACGGCAGCACTCCTCCGAAGACCGGCGAGGTACTCCGGGTAGAAGGAGCGGTTGCCGCGACGTAGCCATTTCGCTAAGGATACGGGGGCGGAGGGAAGGGTGAGGCCGTGCTGACACTGAGCTCACGGTGAGACTGAAACATCCGCAACTGTTTGCTTTCCAAATAAATGCTCCTTTGAGTTCCCAGGTTGGGATTTTAATGATGCTGATCCCGCGAAGCAGCATCTGGTTTGCCAGCCTGCTCCGGTCTTTGTTTGGCAGCCTTACGGTCCTATGTCAAGCCTTCCGACGGGAAACCATCTGGAGGGAAGTTAACCGTTCCAGGGCAAGGGCATGCCATTGAGCATGCTGTCTGCCCCAAGTCGAATGCAACGGTGGGCGCACCTCGATATGGAGCAAGCATGCTGGAAGATGGCAAGGGGGGGCAGGGAGAGGCCCATACTGGACGTAGAGGGCATGCTAGTGTAGAACATGGCTGCCAAGACCCTGCCAATCATGTCAGCTTCCCCCAGGGGCAGAACACAGCTGCAGGGCACCACTCGAAATGCAAGACAAGCCTAGGCAAAATAACACCGGCCCCATGCACAGCTGTGCTGCTTAGCACGTCAAGAACAGTGGGTGGATGTTGATGGAAAGTCAATGGCCCGGAGACGGGCGGCAAAGGAGAATTTGAATCCCTTCGCGCCTTCACAGGCAACGCACCCAGTTTCTAACAGTTTCTCATCCGCTGAGAGCCAGCTGGGAGGCAGCTCCTTTCTGGTCTGTATTTACATAGATTTTGGCTCCAATTCCTGGCTGGGAATTGGGGCTTGGCTTTCCCTGAGGTGTGGCGCTCAGTCCCTATGCGGAGCAAGGAACAGTTTGCTGTGGACCGACAGCGTTTCATCAGGAGAAAGAGAGAAGGGAGCAGCCCAGACTCAAGCAGCAGTGGAAAAGGTGTAAGCCTGCTCCTATTGTTATTATTCAAAGTGTTTTCTGTCTGGAGGTTGTCTAACCCTCCCTCTGACTTGGTAGGTGGCACCCTCGCTAGGTGTCCGTCTTGCTAGTCCCCGTCTCCATGGCGTTCCCTCCATGGCCTCTCTCCCCACGCGATGGTGACAGGGACGACAGCTTAGTGACATGGACACCGACTGTCTTGTAACTGGATTGAGCCCTCCTGCTCATGGCATGTGAAGGCTCAGTGGACATAAGAACATAAGAGCGGCCGTACTGGGTCAGAGCAAAGGTCCATCTAGCCCAGTAGCCTGTCTGCCCACAGTGGCCAGCACCAGGTGCCCCAGAGAAGGTGGACCGACGACAATGATCAAGCGATTTGTCTCCTGCCATCCTTCTCCAGCCTCTGACAAACAGAGGCCAAAGACACCATTTCTATCCCCTGGCTAATAGCCTTTTATGGACCTAACCTCCATGAAATTATCTAGCTTCTCTTTAAACGCTGTTATAGTCCTAGCCTTCACAGCCTCCTCTGGCAAGGAGTTCCACAGGTTGACTACTCACTGTGTGAAGAAGGACTTTCTTTTATTAGTTTTAAACCTGCTACCCTTTAACTTCATTTGGTGTCCTCTAGTTCTTCTATTATGGGAACTAAGAAATAACTTTTCTTTATTCACCCTCTTCACACCACTCATGATTTTATAGACCTCTATCATATCCCCCCTCAGTCTCCTCTTTTCTAAACTGAAAAGTCCCAGTCGCTTTAACCTCTCTTCATATGGGACCTGTTCCAAACCCCTAATCATGTTAGCTGCCCCTAATCTACTGGACCTACCTGGAGCCCCACTGACACCAGTGGGTCTGATTCAGGCCTTGAGACCAGAGGCCCCGACAGCCTCCAAGAGCCTCTGGGCAAGGTGAGTGGGAGAGGTGGGTAGGGGCGGGGCCCTGGGCAGAAGGGGCGGGGCCAGGGCAGCCAGCCTCTAGCACTGCCTGGAGCATGCAGAATGGTATTCTGGCGGTGATTTAAAGGGCCAGGGGCGCAAGCCACTACAGCAGTGGCCGGAAGCCTGGGGCCTCTTTGAATCACTCGACTCCAGGGCAACTGCTCCCTTTGCACCCTGCTTGAGACCAAAGTCATCAATGTTCCAGCCACTACCGGTCTGGGAGAGTAGGTGCCGACGCAGTGGCTGACTCCGGAGGCGCTGACGCAGTGGGTGCTCCGAGGCAGGAGCACCCCTGGATAAAACGAGTGCTCCCCACTCCAGCCAGCAAGCCGGCACCAGAGCCTCTCACCCACCAGCAGCCCTGCTGATCAGCTCCTCCCTCCCGCCCGCTGCTCACGGCTGTTTTATGCTATTCAGGAGGCTTGTGGGGGGTAGGGAGGTGCAGGGATGTGGCACAAGTGAGGGAGGGGGCAGAAAGTGGGCCGGGGCAGAAAGAGGTGGGGTGGAAGCTTGGGGGAGGGGGTATATCATAAGCCAGCACCTATGGAGACTCAGAAGTTACCTAGAGCTCTGTGTAAGCTCCCAAACGTGCCTCCCACACAAACAGAAGCAGGTGAGACACAAGAGAATACCTCCGCCATCTTGTCTCTCTCTTGTCCTGGGGTCAACCTGGAGACCGCCGCACAGCACGGAACCGCTTAGCTTCTTTCCTGCCTTTCCCCAATCCCACAGAAAGAAATGTCGACGTGTAAGCCGGACAGTCAGTGGTGGGGTGTCCGTGGTGGGGAGAGCCTAACACGGAGGGGGAGGGGAACCTTTTTTGGGTCGGGGGCCGCTGACCCACAGGAAAAACCAGTTGGGGGCCACACACAAGTAAGAAGCAAAAACGAGGAAAAAACCCCACTGATTTGACTTCCAACTGAGGAGAGAGACATTCCCCACGTTCTCCTCACACACCAGAGCGTAAGGGAGGCCGGACTAGTCGATTTTGTGAGCTCCAGCCCTGTGGGGGAAGTGTGGGGAGGGGGACTGGTGCACCAGCACAGGCTCCCCAGTGCTGCGAGGGGAGGAGCCGTGAGCCTTGGGGCCAGATCCAGGTTAGCCGAGGGCTGCATCCGGCCCCCGGGCCTTAGATGCCCACCCGTCCTAAAAGTAACCACGGATAAAAATAATCATGAATGAATATTGTAGAGCTGAGACCCTCCAGAGGAGAGGGCCCCTTTCTGCCGGGCACCAGACAGACTACATCGAAGAGACACAACTCAGCAGAGTTTACAGCATCTTTTAAAATCAGCATGGAGCTCTGCCCGCTGCCCCACCCTTCACCGCCTTCACAAATTCTTCCCCTGCCACGCACTGCATCTTAAAGAAAACCAGAGAACCGAAGAGCTGAGGAGATGAGACCGGGCACCCCTCAACAAAGGGCTACCCAGTTTTCTTCTGAAGATCCCTGAGTCAATATACAATAGACCAGGCTCCGCCACGTGGGGTAGCTGAGAATGGGGGGTAGGGAGGTTCAGCTATTCCCACATTGACTGGCACATGTCGCCTCAAGGCGTGAGGCAGAGAGAACATTTTGAGGCACCCTTAATGACGGCTCGTGGGCGCAGCTAGTCCTGGAACCTGTGGGATTAGGCAATTCTTGATTTATTCCTATGTAGAGCAAAGATTCTGGGGTGGGGGTGAACAGAGCTGAAACACTCTGGAACAGTGGCTATAATGCAATTAATTTTAACATCCTTGTCGTGGAAAAATGCTAAGGAGTCGACCGCGATAGCCCGTTTAATTAAAAAAAAAAAAGAACTACACAAAAAAGGAGGAAGCGAGTTAAATGGAAATTAAAAGGATCCGTCATGAGAGTGAAATGCCCACAAGCTGCATGGAAACTTTTTTTAAAAAAGGCCATTATAGAGGCTCACATTAAATACCCCAAAATTAAAAACAAGCAAACAAACAAACAAACAAACAAAACCCCTAAAAAACAGAGGGCCAAACACAGTCCTGATGCCTAAACAGAACAAAAGGGGCAGTTAGAGGCAACAGGCATCCTTCAAAAATTGGAAGTCAAATCTTACTGAGGAAAACAGAAAGGAGTATAAACTCTGGCAAGTCAACTGCAAAAGTATAATTAAGCAGGCCAAAAAGAAAAAAGATTTGAAGAAAAGTTAGCAAAAGACGCTGTCGAGGGCGCCTTGCCCATCCCCCGGTCAGGGTGGCAATGGGTCCTTGGATGCCTCTTGAACTCCCTCTCAGGACAAGGTGGCCTAAGACACAGAGTCTATGCACTGCAACCTGCATTTAGGGCAGTATGGCCTAGTGGCCACAAAGTCTAAATGCTCTCCCCTGTGTTCAGGGTAACATGGCCTAGTGGCCACAGAGTCAATATACAATCCTCAGTGTTCAGAGGAGTACAGCCTAGTGGCCTCAGAGTCAATATACTTCCCCCCTCCCGGGATCAGGGTAGTATGGCCCAGCGGCCGCAGTCAATACACATCACAGCCTAACAGCCACAGAGTCGATATACAATCCCTCTGGAGCCAGGGTAGTGTGTCTCAGTGGCCACAGAGACTGGCTACTTCCCCTGTGTTCAGGGTAACACAACCTAGTGGCCACAGAGTCAACATACAATAGACAAGGCTCTCCGACGTGGGGTATCTGAGGAGGCAGATTAGGGGGACCTGGGCCTCTCCACCGGGTCCCAGCCTACATCCGTCGGCAGTGAAATGGTCCACTGCTAGCTCGGTGGGGGATCCCCCTGTAACACACCAAGCTCTCGGGGAGCAATTCCCCACCCTAGGCCACATCCTACCTGCATCCTGTAGGAAGCCCTCTCTGTCTCCTCGCTCTGGTCTGGGGGCTTCTAATGCAGTCCCTCTCGGCCTGGCCGCGGCGGCTTGCTCCAGCTGTGCTTCCTCCCCGGGAGCTCCTGCAGCACCTCCTTCCCCTGCGGCCGTCAGCCCTGACTGAGCCGCTCCACAGGCCTTTATAGCCCCGCCTCCAGTTGGAGCATGCCCAGCAGGGCTGTGGGGGCGGAGCCTCCTCAGCCAGGTCAGTGCGGGGTTGATACACAGAGCCCAGCACGGAGAGCAATTCCTTGGATAGTGCTGGGTCCTGCCGTGAGGGCCGGGGATTGGACTCGATGACCCCTCGAGATCCCTTCCAGTCCTAGTGTTCTGTGATTCTATGATTCACACCCAGAGGCCGGGTGCCCACTAAACACTCAGCGGGGCCACTGGGCAATGGAGGGGCTGGAGGAAGACGAGGCTGCGGCAGAGAAGCCGAATGAGCTCTTGGCATCGCTCTTCATGGCAAAGGATGTCGGGGGATCCCCCCCAGGCTGTGCCTTTGGGTGACGGATCTGAGGGGCTGTCCCAGACGGAGGGGCCCACTGAATTGATAAACTCAACGGGATTCACCCAGGAGCTCTCGAGGAACGTGGCGGTGAAAGTAGAGAACGTGTGTAACGGGCGTGCAAGGGAACGCTGAAATCAGCCCGTGCTACTGGGAATCCACCCCGCCCTGTAGGGCAGGGAGCTGCCCTGGCCCAGCTGGCCGGAAAAGCCCCACCCCCACAGCCCTGCGGGGCATGCTCCTAAGGGGGCCAGGGTATAAAAGCCCAGGGAGCCAGGCAGCTGGAGCTGAAGGAGCACGGTGTGGAGCTCCTGCGCTGCCCCTGAGCCGCCGCCGCCGCCGCCTCAGCAGCCCCTGCAGCAGCCGCCCCAGCGCCAAGCCAGGAGGCCAACGACCAGGGCGCACCCGGCCAAGCAACCCCCGGGGAGGGGAGCAGTTCGTCCGGAGCGGTAGGAAGCAGCCCAGGGCGGGGGATGGGCCTCGGGGAGCTCAGCGCATGTCGGAAGGAATCCCCGCCGAGCAGGCAGTGGAACCCGGTGGAGCGGGAGGGCCTGGGTCCCCCTACTGGCCTACCCCACAGCTGGGGGGGTTGCCTGGTGACCAGGCCTCAGGGCCGTAAATACCCTGCCGGAGGGGCATGTACTTTTGACCAGGCCTCAGGGCCGTAAATACCCTGCCGGAGGGGCATGTACTTTTGACCAGGCCTCAGGGCCGTAAATACCCTGCCGGAGGGGCATGTGCTTTTGACCAGGCCTCAGGGCCGTAAATACCCTGCCGGAGGGGCATGTGCTTTTGACCAGGCCTCAGGGCCGTAAATACCCTGCCGGAGGGGCATGTGCTTTTGACCAGGCCTCAGGGCCGTAAATACCCTGCCGGAGGGGCATGTGCTTTTGACTAGGCCTCAGGGCCTTAAATAACCTGCCAGAGGGGAAGGTAATCTTGAGGGCCTAGACCTTAGGGCCGTATATACCTGGTGAGAGGGGCATTTGTTGTAAATCAAGCCTGTGGACTGTGTGTGCCCTAGAGGAAGAGGGCCTTACACTAGGCTTTGGAGGCTTTCATACCCTCGAGGGGGCCCACCCCTCAACAGTTACCAATGCCTGGAGGGTAACTGATTTAACAGCAATTTTTAAAAAGGGCTCCAAAGGGAATCCCGACAATCACAGGCCAATAAATCAGACTCCAGCATCAGGCACAGTGGTTGAAACGATAATAAAATACCCTCCCTAGGACACAGGGGAAGCGCTGGGATGGGTTCCCTAGGGAGGGGGTGGAATCTCCATTCCTAGAGGTGTTTAAGTCCCGGCTTGACAGAGCCCTGGCTGGGTTGATTTAGTTGGGATTGGTCCTGCTTTGGGCTCGATGACTCCTGAGGTCTCTGCCAGTCCTAGGATTCTCTGATTCTAAAGTATAAAATTATTAGACACATAGGTGAACACAATAAGAGAAGAGCCAACCCAGCTCTTGTAAAGGAAATCATGCCTCCCCAGTCTACAGGTTGGACTTCCCTGGTCTGGCACCCTGAGGACCTGACCAGTCCCAAAGGAGGGAGTTTGCCGGATCAGGGCAGGTAAATTCCACCCCTTTGCTGCTGGACTCCAGCTTCTCCCAGGGTCCATCAACAAAACCAGCCAGGCTCCCCTGCTCCGAGGGCTACTGGGCTCCAGTGTTCCCTCTAAGTTGCAGGGCAGCACAGTTTCACGGGTGATACATCAGCCCAGCCCAGTCAGTCAGCTCCCTGCACGCACTGACCCTCTGACTGGGCGGGGCTGATTAATCACCCATGAAGCTGTGCTGCCCCGCACCTTAGAGGGAACACTGCTGGGCTCCCAGAATTCTCTGGCCCAGCAACATCCATGGTTGCCGGACCAGAGAATCCTGGACGAGAGAGGTCCAACCTGTTCTAGAATTTGTGGAAGGGGATCAGCAGGACAAGACATGGATACAGCGTGGACTTACAGAAAACCTTCTATAAGCTTCCTCACCAACGGCTCTTAAGCAAAGTAAACAGTCGTGGGGGTAAGAGAGAAGGCCGTCTCATGGATCAGTAACTGGTTAAAAGACAGGAAACCCACGTTAGGAATAAATGGAGTTAAATAGCAGGTACCCTGCAGCTCTGAATAGAGACCACTGTTGTTCAACATATTCATAAGTAATCTGGAAAAGGGGGTGAACAGAGAAGTGGCAAAGTCTCGAGATAGTTAAGTCCAAAGCAGACTGAAGAATTCCAAAGGGATCTCACAAAATTGGGTTACTTGGCAACAAAATGGCAGATAAAATTCAGTGGTGATTAATGTAAAGTAATGCACTCTAGCAAACAACCGCAACTATCCATACAAAATGATGGGGTCTAAATTAGCTGTTTCCAGTCTAGAAAGAGCAACTTGGTGCTATGGACATTTCTCTGAAAACACCCGCTCAGTAGACAGTGGTGGTCAAAAAAGCTAACGGAATATTAAGAAAAGAAAAGATAGTAAGATTGTAAATATTGTTGTTCTGCTAGATAAATCCATGGTACGCCTGTACTTTCTACACTGCATGCAGGTCTGGGCACCCCATCTCAAAAGAGAGATATAGTAGCATTGGAAAAGGTACAGAGAAGGGCAACAAAGCTGTACGAGGTACGATTTCAAAGACTGGATCTACACTGCTTGGGAAAGAGATGACTAAGAGGGATCTGATAGAGGTCTATAAAATCATGACTGATGTGGAGGGAGTGAATAAGGAAGTATCACATAACGTAAGAACTAGGGGTCACCAAATGAAATGAATAGGTAGCAGGTTTAAAACAAACAAAAGGAAGTTTTTCTTCATGCAGCGCACAGTCAACCTGTGGAACTCCCTGCCAGAGGATGTTGTGAAGGCCCGGACTTTAACAGAGTTCAAAAAAAGAGCTAGATACTTACATGTCAGGGTGGTCGGGGTGTGTCCCCAAGCCATGACTGCCAAATGGTGGGACTGAATGGCAAGAGATGGATCACTCAATAATTGCCCTGTTGTGTTCACTCCCTCTGAACCCTGAACCGTTGGCCACCATTGGGAGCCAGGATACTGGCAAGTGGTGCCAATGGTCTGTTCCCCTGTGGCTGTCCTTTTGTCCCGTTCTCAGAGCTTTGGGGAGCAATCCTGCTATGCCAGAGGATGTTTGGAGCTATAACAAAGTTGGAGATTTGCAGAGCTGTCATGCAGTCACTCACCCCTCGCAGCGCCTCCTGCTGGCCGTCCCAGAAATTGGCTCTGCCAGGCGTTGCACTCCCCTGCTGGCAGTGCCTTGCCTTGGGGGTATCTTGAATGTTCCACCAATTTTCTTTCCTCACAGCTCTAATTTATATGTCCCCCCCAACCTCTGTCCATAGCTCCCTCCTTCCAGCCCCATAGCCTCTGCCATCCCCCTGCATTCCTTCTGGTTTTGCATGGGAAGGAGACTGACTCCTGCAACGCACCAAGCACTGCCTGGGAGCAGTGGCGCAGGCAGACTGGGCCTCTGGGGTGGGCCCCGATGCGGGGTGGGCGAGCAAGGACAGGAGCCATTAGGGCCACCTCTCCCCACCTCCAGCACCCTGGGGGCCAAGACGGGGCATGAAGAAAAGTGCACCCTCACATATGCTGTCCTCACATCCAGCACTACCGCTGGGGAGCAGGGGGCAGGGCCTTATAAGCCACCGTCCCTAATCCCGCCCCCCAGCAAGAGTGGCGGGCAGGAGGTGCAGGATAAGTCCTCGACCGGGCTCCGTGTCTGGAGCACTGGCTGGGCAGAGCCGGGTAAGCCCCATGTCCCGACCCTGCTCCGCGTCAAGCACACCAGGCTGGCGGAGCAGGGCAGACGCTGAGGCAGGGGTGGGGATGGGGGTGGGTGGGCCTGGATGGGATGTGGGTGGCCATGGCCCATTCAGCCCCACCCGGGGCTGGGCCACTACCTGGGAGCTGAGGTAGCAGGATGATGCACCTCCCACCTCCTCCCTGGCGGCTCTCCAGGGGAGTCTCATCTTGGACCCAATGCAAGCGGGAATGCTGGCCCGTGCCATGGGGCCCAGCTCCCCTCTGCCCTGCCGCTGGTGGAATGCCCCCCACAGCCGTTCCCAGAGGGCTGGGATTGCAGGCTGCTGCAAGGAATGCTGGGAAAGGGAGCATAAATAACACCCCTTGGCTCAGAACAGAGGGAGGTGTGGAAGTAGCAGGATTTTTCTGCTCTCTTCTCTGGAAGGATCCGGGGAGCAGCAGGAAGACATTAGAGAGGGGGCTGCTTTTGGGACCGAGGGCATGGGCAACGGGTGAAGGCCCAGCTGGAGAAGGCAGCCAAAGCCCGCACCTTCCACCAAGACCATGGCCCTTCACAACCTTCTCCCCCCAGCCAAGCCCCGCCCAACCCCAGCTCTGAGCAGGGGGGTGGGCAAGCATGTAGCGCCGCTCCAGCCCCTCCTAGGCAGTGTAGGCAATTTTGAGACGGCAACGCCTCCCCTTGTCTACATTACCCACCCATAGCTGTGGGGAAGCACTGGGAGTTTGCATTAGGTCCCAACCTGCGGGTGACTGGAATGGGGGGAAGGAGATGGCGTTAGGGAGAGGCTGGGGGGGGTCTGTGGCCAGGGGTGGTCACGGGCGGGGGGGGGGGGGGAGAATCTGCGTCCTTTGTAGGAGCCCAACGCTGGAGCTTCCTTCTTCCCCCATCATGCCCAGGGGAGAACTGAATGCAGACCCCATATGCTCTGGGTTGGGCGTTCGGTGCCCATATGCCCCTATGCTGAACAGACACACCAGAGAGGCAGCGTCTGCATATGGACCAGAGATGAGGTGAGTTTTTCTCCCAGCTCTTCCACTGGGCAACTGAGCAGACGTTTTCCTCCCAGCGCCTGATACCCCACTTGTCCATTCAGAGCAAGTTAGCTCCTGTGGCTGGGATTGTCTCTGCCTGCGTCTTTTCCCTCGCCTAGACCATAAGAGCGGCAACTTGCCCCAGGGTTTCTACAAGCTGCCGCCCCAATGATACCAGCTCTCTGCAAATGAACAGAATAGCTCCTGTGACAGGCCACAAACACAAGTGCAAAACGCTCACCGCCTCGTCTCCCGGCCCCTTTCGCTGCCAGATTTTCCTTCGCATTTCTGCTTTCTAACAGCCTCGCCTTTTCTTCCTCTGCCCGATAATTGGATTCCTTAAGTAGTCATGTATCTATATTGAACTTTCTACTGTTACTGCCTCCCTGCGTCTCTTCATTTTGGCATGACATCATTCCGCACCATTTCTCTATACTCCAGCGGGTTCCCTGATCTCCCGCCTCTGTCTCGTTTGTGAATGAGATTTACGAGCAATCTACACCATCCAGATGGCTTTGGAAGATTTTAAAGACCACTGTACCAATAGTCACTTTTGTGGGACCCTCTTCTTCCCAAACGAGATGCTGTATGTGTCCCTGGTAATCACCCCTGGCCAAAATTTACTTCCACTGGAAATCAGAGCTGTGTTTTGTGGTGCGCCTCTCAAACAATATCACCAGGACTTTACTAGAATTAGATGATGAGGTTGGTTCAATAAAATCTAGGCGCATCCCTGGACGAAAAAAAAATCGATAATAACTTGAAATTAAGGTTGTAAATCCCGATCAGTAACTTAAAGGAGAGAAACGTTTTGAAACAGTTTTTTTTTTTAAATAAAAATTGAATCAGAAAGTCAAGAATTCTGAATTAAGATGAGGGAGAAAAAAGAGGGTGAGAGAGAGAGAGAGAGAGAAAAGAGAGAGAGCACTCTGCTGGAGAGAATCCAAACTTCTCATCTGTGTAACATAGTACTCATACTGCAAATATCAAATGGGGATTCTCAATTAGGTAATCTTATACCTACAGTACACAGTGGGTATATTCAGCAGTTAGCCAGCCCTAAAGCAGAACCCAGTACAAAACCCATTAGGGCTGTTTATAGAACAAAATAAAGCGAGTTTCCAGTGCAAACTGGTATTCTTAAGGCCTGTAGCCAACAATTACATTGTATTTCAGCATTACTTAACACAGCAATGGGAGGCTGTAGCAGGCGGTCATCTGCATCTAGACCAGGCCTTCCAAAGTGGAACAGCACCTCTACCTGGGTAGCCACATCCCATCTGCTCACAATATCCGCTGCCCTCTTGTGTCCAATGTGAACACCCCGGCCATTAAATGCCCCGCTTCACTTTCGCTCAAACGGGGAAGGAACCGACTTTCCTGTTCTGTGAACAGTTTTGAGCTTTGGAAAATGTGTCCCATCCCAACACAGGAGAACAACATCGAATTTTGGAAAATCAAAACGGGGAACCAAAAAGCCACACATTGCTAGTTCAGACTTTGTTTGGCTGCCCTGTAAAACAATTACCGGGGGTGTTTGGACTGCTTCCAAATGTTTTGCCCACAAAGCTTTGCTAGTGGGCAGAGCATCAGAACCCGGCCCTTCCCCGCCACAAATTTGAGCTTTGACACACTGAACCGTTTCGGGAGATAACATGGTTGTGCCAACCAGCTCCTCCCTTAACCCTTTGAGCTCCGGAGTGCACCCTGGGGCTGTCTTCCAGCTCTGTCGGTGTCAGTGGAACATGCGGTTTTCACAAGCCACATCAATGGACGGCTGCGCAGGGTGGTTTTTTCTCAATATTACCCACAACTTTACGGCTCTGGAGAGAGCCAGGAAAATGATAGTTGCCTGGGATGCCAGAGACTTTGGCTGAGCCTCTGCCAACCTGTTGGAGTTGCTGTTCCTTCGTGAGGAGGCCCCCTCTGGCTATGTTACCACCTGGCTGGCACTAGGATGTCACCACACTGTTCGTTTCACACTCTGCTTCCTGCCTTTCTCAACGGGCTGTTGATAACCCCAAAGGGAAAAGAGCAAGATCTTTGCCTAGAAGATGTTCTTTCATCCTCAGCAGAGATTCTCCATCCTTCCCCCCACTCCCGTCCGTTGAGATAGCAGAGCGCAAAGTTAACAGGCTCCGGTAATGTCACTTTTCCCCTTCCTTTCGGGGCAATTTATAATTTTGACGGAGAAAGGGAAGACACGCTCCATAAATCAGGAGCTGAGCGATGGCGTCTCAGCGCAGCGTGGCATCGGCAGAAGATAAAGCTGTAAATACAATGCATTTTTAAACAGCAAGCCAGCAAGGCTGTGACATTGGGCGTGTGGCTGCTTCCCCACCTCTTTCGAGAACAGGTGTCGGAGTTATTGGAGCAGTCTCGTTTTGATAGGCCGTCACGCCCACATCATCCACAGCCACAAATCCAGCCTTGCTTGGGCATAAGCAGTGGGTGATAATTCAAGCTACATCTACACTGCAGGGTTTTTGCACAAAAACGGCCATTTTGGCACAAAAACCCGCGGAGTGTCCACACCTCAAGTGTGTTTTTGCACAAGTAAATTAACAGTGAATTGACGGAACATAGGGCTTTTTGCGGTGTAGGTATTCCTCTTTCTACAAGGAATAACTCCTTTTTGCACAAGAGCTCTTGCGCAAAAAGGTGTGTATGGATGGGAAATAGAAGATTTTTGCGCAAAAAAGTTAACAAGTTCCTCACAAACCAGGCAGACTTCAGAGGAGACAAAAAGTTAAGCAGCTCAAAATAGTAAAGAATTCAAGCTTCTGAGTTTTGAAAGGTGGTTTTTCCCCCTAGCAACATAGGTACTGTCTCTACCACCCTTCTGCATCTGCTCAGTGCTTGCATTATTCTCCTCCCCAGAAGCTGTGTCTACACTAGGAAGGCTGGGTGGCGGAAGTGCTGTCGACAGGCAAAAGTTGCCGAAAGTGAAAACTGGTCAAACCAGATTTTCTGCCACCCATGGTCAACATTTCATAGCCAAATTGCTAGCAACCTGTTAACAGAGCAAAGCATTGTGGGTAAACATCCCACAGTACAGTGTGGTGGAAAGGCCAATCGGCATTCCTGGGATTCCCTCTGAGTTCTCCCACAGCCTCCTCAGCTCCTGGGAGCGGCATCATGAGTAGCTCTGGGAGCTCGCCGTGCTGAGGAATTTCAAAGCAGCACAGCTGTCTCTCCAGCCCTCCTCCTGTTGCAGCCGCCTGCCTGCCGCTGTGTTCCCAGCAGGGCAGAACAGGAGCATCCCAATGATTTGTTGTTTGTTTGTTCCCCAAACGCAGCGGCTCACTCAGCCGTCAGATACTTCCTGGAGCTTTGAAAGGGGAGAGGGGTGCATGCTGGCAGGGCAGCAGAGATTACAAAACACTGAGCAGAGCCATCAGGGCAGGCACTGTGGGATACTGACGGAAGCCAGTAACGTCAACAAAACAAACAGCAGAGTCCATGCTGGCTCTTTGTCAACATTGAAGGGAGTAGAAAAGAAAAAAAAAGGCTCTCGCTGGGGTGGAAGTCGTTTGTCACCAAAACTGTTGTTTTTTCCTCCAACAAAAATCACCATTGCAGTGTGAACACGTTAACTGTTTTGTCATCAAAAGGCAGGTTTTGGGAACAAAACGTGCAAGTATTGATAAAGCCAAAGTCTCTGCGTTTCTCTCTCCTGTGCAGTGGGATGGTTTAACATGGTACCTCTCAGATTTAACTCTGAGCATTTTCAGAGAGCTGGGATGGAAGAAGCCACACACACACACACACACACACACACACACTATCCTTTGTACCCACAGCTGCCTGGAGTGAAAGCACAGCAGGGTGAACGTGAGCCAAAGGAAATGTAGCCTGAACATCAGGGAAGGAATGTTCAATCAGCGAGATCTATTTGCCAGTGCAATATTTGATAATGGTGAAACAATGGAGGATCTATCAGTGTAGTCATTGAATGGCTTGGGTATGTGACTTGAAGCACTGACGTAACAGGCGTAAAGGGGGTGAACGCACCGAAATGTTACACTGTAACTATCACCGGTAGGCCCTGCTAGCGCAAACGATGGGCCGGTTTGAAATGGGACTATGCAAACTCAGTACTTTTAGCTCATGGTAGTAGGGTCTACGTGGGGCAGTTACAGCACAATGCTTTACGGTATGTCTACACTGCACACTTATTTCAAAATAAGCTATTCCAGAAGAAATACTCTGAAATAGCTCATTTCAAAATAGCACGTCTACACTACAGGGAAGCCTCAAAATGAGTCTGAGGCAGGCTCCCCTAATGTGGATGTGCTACTTCAATTTAGAGCCCCAGAAGGCGCTGGGGAGTAATTGCTTTTAGTGACTCTGGGAGGAGCTATTTCGAAACACCAATTTTGGAAGCGGCATTATTCCTCATGGAATGAGGTTTACAGAAGTCAGAATAACCCATCCATTATTTCGAAATTTTTTTTGAATTGCTTTGTTCTGTAATTCCACTCGCACTGTTATTTCTAAATAACTGTGCTATGTAAACACACCCTTAGTGGGTGGTGTCATGTGTCCGCACTTGTAGTTTATGCGAATTTCACCCTGTGACAGGGTGCTTGCCCTGCACTGGCCCTTTAAGACCAGGACTCAGGCCGGGAGCTGGGGCTAGAAAGAAAGAAGCCAGCTGGAGCAACTAGGGCGAGGGAGAGCCCAGCTGACAAGGATCCAGCACAGCACTAGTGGCTTGTAGAAGCCAGCTGTAATCATTAGGGCGAGTGTGAGCCCAGCTGAGAGGTATATATAGAGAAGCCCAGGTTGCTTGAGGAGGAGCCAGTGGAGAGCTGACTGCAGAGGCGGCAGGAGCTCCCTGGGAGGGAGACAAGCTGGGGATAGCCAGCTATAGTTGAAAGAGGGCCAGCCAAGGCTCCCCTGGCTAGGGCCTGGAGGCAAAGCCCTGGTTTGGAGGCGGATCTTGATATAGCCTAGGTAAGCAGGGCAGTTGAGACAACCCCGATGCCTATGATGAGCAACCCTTGCCCTAAGAGGGGCTATATGAGGACAGTCAGGGGGCACTGAGGTGCACTGGGGGTGTGAACCCCCTGACACACCCCTTTACTTAATCATGCATTTTTGCTGTCTAGTTCAGAGGCAAAATGCAGGTAGCTCGCCCTGGGGCCAGTCAACCGCTCTGACTGGGCCTTGAGAATCACCTTCGGATGGCGGAGAGGGGGGCCCGGGCCTACCCACTCTCCCGGGCCCTAGCCCAGGGCCTTAACGCAGGGAGCTAAGCTCCCTACTGTTGCAAACAGGGGTGTTGCCCTTAAACACGTTTGCTCGTGGGCTTCACGACCCTGCTCTGGGCCACTGCTCAGCTCTGCGGCATAGGCTCAGATCGCGGGCGCAATATGTGCTCGCTGCACTCCTGCTCCCGCACACCTGTTCCTCCCCGCACCTCTCTTCCTGTGCCTCCATCTCCCTACACTCCTCCTCCTGTTCCTCCTCTCTCCCCTCCTGCCCGGGTGTCCCTCTTTTACCTCCACCCCTGGGCTCGGCAGGTGACATCACCCTCCTCCCCGGCCTTACCCCCTTCCCTATCGGCGTCTCTGGGCACCTGCCTGATGTCACACGCCCGGAGAGTGTGACATTATCCTCCTGTGCTGTAATCTGAGAAAGCCAGAACTGCTGGGGTTTAGTTGAGGGCAAGAGCTGTTAGTGCGCAGCAATCTAATAAACTTCTATTGAAACTGCATCTGGGGGTGTGCACAGGTCTGGAATCACCTTCTTCCAGTCCTCAGGAGACCCTGCTCCTCCTCTCCCCTTTCACCCCAGCCCCCTCTACTCCATTTTACATGACTGGGCATGCAGACAGGGGCCAGAGTTATCTAGACAAATTGGAAAACTGGGCCAAAAGAAATCTGATGAGGTTCAACAAGGACAAGTGCAGAGTCCTGCCCTTGGGACGGAAGAATCGCAAGCATTGGTACAGGCTGGGGACCGACTGGCTAAGCAGCAGTTTGGTGGAAAAGGACCTGGGGGTTACAGTGGATGAGAAGCTGGAGATGAGTCAACAGGGCGCCCTTGTAGCCAAGAAGGCTAACAGCATATTGGGCTGCATTAGGAGGAGCAGTGCCAGCAGATCTAGAGAAGTGATTGTTCCCCTTTATTTGGCACTGATGAGGCCACATCTGGAGTATTGTGTCCAGTTCTGGGCCCCCCACTACAGAAAGGATGCGGACGCATTGGAGAGAGTCCAGCGGAGGGCGACCAAAATGATTAGGGAGCTGGAGCACACGACCTACGAGGAGAGGCTGAGGGATTTGGGTTTGTTTAGTCTGCAGAAGGGAAGAGTGAGGGGGGATTTGAGAGCAGCCTGCAACTCCCTGCAGGGGGGTTCCAAAGAGGCTGGAGAGAGGCTGTTCTCAGTGGGGGCAGGTGGCAGAACAAGGAGCAATGGGCTCAAGTTGCAGTGCGGGAGGTCGAGGTTGGATATTAGGAAAAACTATTTCCCTAGGCTGGTGGGGGGGATTCTCCATCCCTAGAGGTGTTTAAGTCTCAGCTTGACAAAGCCCTGGCTTTGAGTTGGGGTTGGTCCTTCTTTGGGCAGGGGGCTGGACTCAGTTTCCCTGAAGGCTCTGCCCGCCCTGGGAGTCTGTGATTCTCCATGCTATTCTAGAGACAGCCTGGCAAAAATTCCAGCCAACCCCATTCAGCTCCTCTCTCGGGCCGTTGCTGGTTTGTGCTGGTCGGTGGTAGTTTATTCTCCCCTGCTGGGTGTTAGCGGGAGGACTTGCCGACAGGCTGTGAGCTCCACTCCAAAACCTAGTGGTCAACTGCAACCAGCAGGGAGCAGCTGAAAATTTGCAGCTGGAATTTCCACGTGGGCCCCCCCTCCCGCTACCAAGTGGAGCTGCAAACCCTCCTGAAACCAGCAACATTCACATCACAGCTTCTAGTGATGTCTCCTCAGAGGCGGCCTCCCAGGAACATTGCAAGGGTGTGGTGGCTCAGGGCCAAATGAATTACAGTGCCAATAAGACCAGGACTAGCATTCCCTGTAAGCTAAGCGCTTGGGCAGCCACCCAGTGGAGAGTCAGGTGATGCCCAGATGATTAGCAGAGCGCCCACAGCCACCCATAGCTGGCAGTATGTGTTTCTATTGGTGGTGCACATCCACACATGCCTCCGTGCACATGGCAAAATTTATTCTGCACGTGGGTGGAAAATATTAGCAGAAACATTGACCAGATAAGCTCCAGTGTCTCTTCATATCAGATAAGTTAGGGTATGTCTACACAAGCTCGTTAGTTCGAGCTAGGTAGACAAATGAGGGCAACCGGGGTTGCAAATGAAGCCCTGGATTTAAATATCCCAGGCTTCATTTGCATCTTCCCGGGCACCGCCATTTTTAAATCCCCCTTAGTCTGAACTCCATGCCCGCAGCTACATGCGGCACGGAGTAGGTAGTTCAAATTAGGATCTCTAATTCTAACTACCGTTACTCCTCATGGAACAGGTAGAGTTAGCCAGTAGGAATGTAGGTAGGAATCTCAAACTAGGACAAAGGAATTTTGGGGTTTCCCGCCTTTGTCCTGTGAGAGTCCCTGCCAGCTTCTGAGGGAGACAGACATGTCTCTGTCTCCAAGAAACAATTCTTCACTTTCTGTAAGTAGAGTCAGAGTCAGAGTGGCAGGATGGTATGCCTCTCCTGAGCCCTGCGTGACCAAAGGCACAGGGCAGAATTGGTGGGATGGTCTCTGGGTCATGATGGGCTTCTGCTGGGAGCTGTCTCACTTCGTCCGCTAGCACAACAACAATGCACACGTACAACGGCCAGGACAAGGAATAAAGCCTTCTGCCCAGCCATGCTACCCAGGCTCCTCCGAGCCACAAGACTTAGCCTGACTTTGGCTGGCTTGGGAAGGCAAGAGAGAATATTGCATTGGCTTCAGCCGGCGTGATTTATGGGAACGAAATTGCAACGCAACGAGCGAGACTGATGGGAACTTTACAGGAGGCTTTTTATGTAATTAAAACCAGGGCATTGAAGATTGGAAATAACAACATTGGCTCCTGGCCTGGGCTGTTTCTGGTCCTCCGTCTTAGAACTTTAATACCCGCTCACCTCCCCTCTCTGTCGTCTCCCTCCTCCGCGCAGCCCCAGCCCCAGAACTGGCTGCTGGTTTTCCTCTTTCCTGTCTGTACGCTGGACCGTTTCCAGAGCCAATACTTTTCCATCAGAGCCTGGGGGGGATCATGAATGCGTGTGCTCGCTCTCTCTTTTCCATCCGTGTCGGAGCAGGCTGCAGCGATGGAGAGCGGGATGCTTTTCTCATGTTGCCCTGGTGCCAAACGTGGCAGTGCTGATAGGCGGGTGGAAAGCAGTGCATTGGGAAGGAAACTGAGGCAGTAAAACCAGCACAAGGGTGGATGTCGTTTTAATGTTAGTTGGGTGTCCAGAGGTCCGGGTGCTTGTGCTTGTTTTAGCCAGGTGTTTCAGAAATACTGCCATGCCTTTTATTTAGCGATAGAAGCTAACCCAACGGAAAAGCTACACCTAGACTCACCAGTGAGCGCACAGCAGAGAAATGCCTCTCCACAAACTGAGACTGGTCTTTCTCTATTGTCTTCCATCTGAGGCATTCTAACCTGCATCTGCAGCCACGAACTGGTACCGCCGAGTTGCCATTGTCCACGCTACATCTGCAAAGGAAACTGAGGCACGGGCAAATGGCTGCTGCTTCAAAGTGTCACCTGACCCATGGCAGGGCTGGGAGCAGAGTCTGTAGGACACGGACTCATTTTGCGTGTGTAAGCACAAGCTCTCCACCCTAGCTGTATCTCCATCACCGGTTTCTGAGTCATGTGCAATACAAAATGGCTGAAGTAACAACGGCTTTATTGACGCAACACCGAACTCAAAGAACAAAACACAAAGTCCGGGTGTCCTAATAAAACAATGGCTCGAAGCCAGAACCCACAATGCCATAAAAGGAACCTGGGGGCAATACAAATAATAAGGGATCATAGCGCCATCACGACGTTCAGTGATGAAGGCAGGCAGATGCCTCAGGATGGAGAAAGACATGCAAAGGATTAGGCAGGCGGAAGGTCTTCTCTCTTCTGTCTTGTTTCTTCTTTTCTTGACTCGTCGTCCTGCGCCTGGTGTCGGATGCGAAGGCAAATGATGGAAGAGCGTGTGTGAGAGAGAGATCCGGCTGCCGGGTCTTACTGCAGTCCCCTTAGCTTAAACCGAATAGGCTCTGTGCCGGCAACCGCTACAAATGTGGGATG
Source organism: Pelodiscus sinensis (assembly GCF_049634645.1). NCBI lineage: Eukaryota > Metazoa > Chordata > Testudines > Trionychidae > Pelodiscus > Pelodiscus sinensis. The sequence goes on from NC_134716.1 coordinate 127,909,325, forward strand.
CAGGGTTGCCCCCAGAAAACTGACCCAGACATGCTCTCTGGTGGGAGATTAGCAGTCTCTGTGGTGGCAGCAAGCAGCTTCTTGCAACCTATCAAGGCAAACTGCCTGCCCCAGATGCCTGAAGGGGCTACAGAGGTGCTGTCCACAAGCTGAGGCGAGGGTGTGCACGCGGAGAGCCCTGAGGAGCGGGTGAATGCCCCTTATTAGCCCTCTTGTTGTCAGGCAGATAAGGATCAGGTGACCCCATTTTTCCCGCCTTTTTCCCCCTCACCCTTTTCAGTCAGGAGAAGGTGACAGGGAGGCTTCGCCTCAGAGGGAAAAACAAAATGGAGGACATAAACGCTAGCACCCCTCCCCCAACAAGCCAAGAGTCCTTCGCTGTGGGGCAGACGAGAAATAACAAAACCAGTTGGAGAGGCCTCTGTTTCTTCCCTGCTCCCTGCCAGACAGTCAGCCCCACCGAAAGGTAGAGCTGGCTCAGAGCTCATCCATTTCCAGCTGAGGAGAATTGTTCCCTGACTCTCCTTGCCGTTTTTAGGTGCCACTCCTCTCGAGTTTGGACAACATTGAAATCTTCCTCAAGCCTAGGTAGAGCTGGCTCAGAGCTCATCCATTTCCAGCTGAGGAGAATTGTTCCCTGACTCTCCTTGCCGTTTTTAGGTGCCACTCCTCTTGAGTTTGGACAACATTGAAATCTTCCTCAAGCCTAGGTAGAGCTGGCTCAGAGCTCATCCATTTCCAGCTGAGGAGAATTGTTCCCTGACTCTCCTTGCCGTTTTTAGGTGCCACTCCTCTCGAATTTGGACTACATCGAAATCTTCCTCAAGCCTCGCAGTCCATCTCCCCTCGTCAGTGTCCCGTGAAATAACTCCTCTCTCGAGCTGCCTGCCGGGGTGTTCCCAGATGAGAAATCGTCTCGCTCCTGGGACCAAGCACCCCCCGCTGTTCTCCCTGCTCACGGCAGTGACTGCGAGCCCCGGCTGGGACGTACAACTTCAGCAGAGGAACTCCTGACGTCTAGCTGATTAAAGGAGGGGAGAACCAGGGGAAATGTGCATCAAAGAGCAAGAGTGAAGTCAGAGAAAAATCACCGCAGGCCCTGGGGAAGTGTTTCTGCAGAATCCATTCACCTCTACTACTTCTTTGGCTGTTACAAAATGGTGCGTAGGTATAAAAATGCAAATTAGCACATGCGTGAAAGAATCGCAGGTCTGCTCCGCAGCTAGTGGCTTCTGTGTCATTTACTATTTGGACAGCATCTCGCAGGATTAGAGCCAGACCTTTCTAGGGTCTCTCGGCATGTCCACAAAATGAATAAATAACAGTAAAATGGCCAAGCTTCATTCCACTTCAGTACAACAGAGTGAATCTCCCATGCTTGCAGTATTTCCACGTGCAGTGTTGTTGTGGCAGCGTTGATGGCAGGATCTTAGGCCTTGTCTACACTGGCACATTTTATCGCCAAAAACTGCAGTTTGCCGACTAAACAGTGAGGGTGTGTCTAGACTACATGCCTACGTCGACGGAGGCATGTAGATTAGACAGATCGGCAGAGGGAAATGAAGCCACGATTTACATAATCGCGGCTTCATTTAAATTTAAATGGCTGCCCCGCTCTGCCGATCAGCTGTTTGTCAGCAGAGCGGGTCAGTCTAGACGTTCCCTTGTCAACAGAAAACCTTTTTGTCGACCGCCCCGTTATGCCTCATGGGATGAGGTTTACCGGGGCGGTCGACAAAAGGGTTTTCTGTCGACAGGGGAACATCTGGACTGACCCGCTCTGCCGACAGCTGATCGGCAGAGCGGGGCAGCCATTTAAATTTAAATGAAACCACGATTATTTAAATCGCGGCTTCATTTCCCTCTGCCGATCTGTCTAATCTACATGCCTCCGTCGACGGAGGCATGTAGTCTAGACACACCCTGAGTGTGTTCACACAGCAATGCAACTTTTGTCAGGAAAAACACCCAAGTTTGGCGACAAAAACCTTCAACCCTGCAAGAGACGTTTATCTTTCCCTTCCCTTCCCTTTATTGGCAACAAAGAGCCAGTGTGGACTCTGCTGTTTGTTTTGTCTAGAGAACTGGCTTCCGCCAGTATCCCACAGTGGCCTGATGACTCTGCTCAGTGTTTTGTGATCTCTGCTGCCCTGTTGGCCTGTGCCCCTCCCCTTTCAAAGCTCTGGGAAGGGTCTAACAGCTGAGTGAGCTGATGCATTTGGGGAACAACCCAAGAACAAATCATTGGCATGCTCCTGTTCTATCCTGCTAGGAAAACAGCGGCAGGCAGGCTGCTCATGTAGGGGAGGGCTGGAGAAACTGCTGTGCTGCTGTGACATTCCTCAGCATGGAGAGCTCATAAAGCTATGAAAGAATCCCAAGAAGCGCAGGGATCAGCTCAGCCTTCCCACCACACTGCACTGTGACATGCTTACCCACAATGCTTTGCTCTATCTGCCAACAGGAGAGCTAACCATGTGGCCATGAAATGTCGACAATAGGAGGCTGAAAAACCGGTTTGACCGTTTTTCACTTCTGGCAACTTTTGCCTGTCGGCAGCACTTTTGCTGACAAACCCTCCCAGTGTAGACATAACCTTAGCAAGACAAGGCGGGGGATGAGGTAATATCTTTTTATTGGGCCAACTCCTGTTGGTCTCAGGCTACACACAGCTCTTCTTCAGAGAAGAGGTTTGAAACTTGTCTCTCTCACCACCAGCAGTTGGACCAGTAAATGATATTACCTCCCCCATCTTGTCTCTGTGTTCCTTTAGGCGTTTTTTGCTATTACTAGCATAAGCAGACATGCCATTTTAATAATCCTATTAAAATTAATGCTTGTCATTACACTCAGAACACAAGAAGGAAGGGCTAGTTTTTGCTTCCAGCCTACCTGGAAGAGAAGGAAAACATTTGCATTGAAACTTTTTAAAATTGAAAAAGCCTTTTCATTTGAATTGACAACTTTCAGCAACAAAACCAAACCAAACCAAAACCCATCAGCACTGATGTTTTTTCTGACTGTTTGTGAAAAGCTTGCAGGGGAGGAGGGAGCAAAATCACTCCCTTTTTTCTCACTCGAAAAAGGTACGGATGTGTGGGGTTTTTTTGGGGGGTGATCTGTGTTCCTCCCCTTTCAATCAAAATGAAAGAAAACGTCCAAACATTTCATGAAAAATCAAGTTTTCATGTCTTTTTCTTTAATGGTGACACAGTCTTTCTGGTTTTGGTAGCAGCCTTCAACTCCCCGAAGGGGGGTTCCAGAGAAGATAGAGAGAGGTTGTTCTCAGTGGTGGCAGATGATAGAATGAGGAGCAATGGTCACAAGTTGCCATGGGGGAGGGCTACGTTGGACATTAGGAAAAACTATTTCCCTAGGAGCGTGGTGAAGCACTGGGATGGGTTCCCTAGGGAGGGGTGGAATCTCCATCCCTAGAGATGTGTAAGTCCCGGCTTGACCAAGCCCTGGCTGGGATGATTGAGTTGGGGTTGGTCCTGCTTTGGGCAGGGGGCTGGACTTGATGACTCCCGAGATCTCTGTGAGCCTCAGGTTTCTGGGATTCTACAACCTTCTAACAACATAGCCAAACCCTGGAGTAAGAAGCGGCTTAACCTTCTCCCCCATGGCTGTGTAGGACCTTCCCAGATCATGACTTAAGATGAGAGGAGATGATAGGGACTCACATACCCTCCCAGGAACAGGTCAGCCAAGAGGGATAGAGAATAGAGAGTGCATTCACTAGCCTCTGGAGCTATCTGGATGCAAGGGATGGGGTGGGGATTATGTTGCCTCTTGGACAGCATGTACCTTCCCCGACAGCAGGAAAGGGAGCTCCAGCCAGAGACGTTCTGTCGCTGGGGTATGGTCCCTTCTCTTATTGCACTGCCCTGTATGGCCCTATGGGACTTGATCTCACCACTGCACAGATTTCAGGTAGGGATGTAAGGGGTTAACTGATTAGCTGGTTACCCGGTAAGCATCACCCTTACCAGGATGCTTAATGGGGTAACCAGTTAACAGGCAGCTCAGCTGGGCTGGTCCCCTCCCACTCAGGGCCAGCAGGGGGCTGCTCCAGCCTGGCCAGGCCCATTGCGCCCCACACGTGGGATCACGGTTAATCGGTGAACCATCACGTTTAACCGGTTAATGTGTTTAAACGCTATTTGACATCCCTAATCTCAGGCTACAGAAGGAGGGTTCGTTCTGGGGCCATGTGACACCCGGGGGGGGAGGGGGGGAGCCCATCCCGTGTGGGGCAAGTTGGCCCTGTCACAGGCCTTCTCTTTGGGTGCTGAACAGGGAGCCCCAGGGGCAGGCAAGTCATCAGGTATGGCCCTCCTCCAGCAGGGCTGCCCATGTCTGGGGGCTTGGTACTTGTAATGCAGCTGTGGGGTTTCTGCACCAAGTCAAGACTATTCACAGACTGTTGTCATGAGCACTGAGCCATTAAGTTCCTTGAGTACCACTAATGGCCTTCAGTAGCACATCTAAGCCTGGTCTACACTACAGCAGAAGGTCAACGTAAAATACGCAACTCCAACTACGTAAATGACATAGCCGGAGTTGCCATATCTTACATTGCGTTTCCTCACCATCCACACAGCGGGAGGCCAAAGGGAGGAAATGCCCCTGTTGGCTTCCCTTATTCCTCATGAGGAGCAAGAGTATCAGTGGCGACGGGGGTGCCCTCTGAGTTCCATTTAGTGGGTCTAGACCAGACCGGCTAAATCGAACCCTGGAATATTGACCACAGCAGCATCGATCTTCCACGTTGTGTAGACGTGCCTCTGGTTATAAAAACAGGTTTATACTTCATATTTCTAACGTCACATACAGCAATGATACACGTATACAAATAGAATAGACACGTTCAGCGGCTTACAAGCTTTTCAATGACAGGTTACGTGCCACGTTTTGCAGAAATTCAAGTTAAACTTTCACATTCAAACACATATTTCCATAAAGAAAATGGGGGGTTGCAATGTCACACACCATATTTGCTAGATGCCAGCTCTCTGGACCACATACACTGAGGGAACCATATGAGTGGGGTCCCCATACCCTGCTCAGCCCTGTTGCAGGGTTCCACCTGCACGGAGTGTTACCCTTTGTGCAATTGGCAGGACCAGGCAGTGCATGAACGAGGGACACAGACACCCTAGAAAACAAGCCAAACTCAGCAATTCTTTGCCTGGTACTTTTGCATTATTAAGGCTCTTCCAGATCATTGGGAATCGTGACACATTTCCCATTTCCTACTTGGCACAGCTGTTCTGCTAGCGTGTTATTATGCTGTGCAATTTGGTGAGAATAAAACTTCGGAGTAAAAGAAGAAATTGGGTTTCTCACTTCATTCCAGGGAGCAGATTCCGACACGCCCTGCATCCGAGTGTTTTCATCACCATTTTCCAGTCATTAGAGGCCTTAGATTTGGTTGCCCGTCCCTTACTGCTCTCTGTCACCTGCTAAAAACAATTTTGTATTGAACTAAACAAAAACACGTATCCCTTAATGATTTCTTTTTGTTATGCAGATATGCTTAGCTTATACCCAAGGAAATGCATGTATACGTGAGACATGGAAAGTCAGTATTAGATTGTCATGGATTTTAAGGGGAGACTGGACGATTCGATTCTCCAGTCTGCCCTCCATCAGAGGCCAGAAAATTTCACCTCGTTACCCCCGCCCATTAACTTGCATTTGTCATTGAATCTTTTCTCCCAGAAAGCAGCCAGTTTTAACAGGAAGACCTCAGGAAATGGAGAGTCTGTTACATCCTTTGGCATTTTGTTCCGATGGTTAATCACACGCACTGATAAATATTTATGCCTTATTTCTAACTGGAATTTGTCTAGCTTTAACTTCTAGCTCCTCTTGTATCTACTCAACTGGCGCTCCATGGGGCTTATATTAGAGAGGGGGATAAATGGAATATAATACAGATGTCCAGTTCTTGTCTGCTTTTCTCTGCTTGGTTAAAGAACCCTTTAATATCAGGCATGCGCTCCTCATGAAGGTACCTACACATGGTCATCAAATCGAGACTCAGTCTGGTTTTATAAGCTAAGCAGGTACTTAGGTCTCTCACAAGGGCATTTTCTCTGTGGCCTCATTTCATTTTAGGGGCTCTTCTCTGTCCTCCTGCCAATATTTTAAAATCCTGTTTTAAACGTGGACCCCAGAACTGAACATCGTGTTCCAGCATTGGTCTTACCAATGTTGTACACAGCGATCTAATCGCCTCCTTCCTCACTTCTCCTCTGTGTATATAGCCAGCGATCCCATTAGCACACAATGGACCAGTGATAAAGTTTTACAGTGCTGGGCCCTGGTTTTTCCTCATGCCCCAAAAGTGTCATCTAGTGACCTCAGGAGGAATTCTTGTAAACGGTTGGATAACAGATTGGATATTAGGAAAAACTATTTTACTAGGAGGGTAGTGAAGCATTGGAATGGGTTACCTAGGGAAGTAGTGGAGTCTCCATCCCTAGAGGTGTTTAAGTCTCGGCTTGACAAAACCCTGGCCAGGTTGATTTAGATGGGATTGGTCCTGCCTAGAGCGGAGGGCTGGACTTGACGACCTTCTGAGGTCTCTTCCAGTTCTATGATTCTATGATAAGGGGATGGTTGGATGAAATAACAGGATCTTGGTAACTAATTGACCATTCATTATAGGGAACTTTCTGGGTGTCTGGCTGGTGAGTCTTGCCCACATGCTCAGGGTTTAGCTGATCGCCATATTTGGGGTCAGGAAGGAATTTTCCTCCAGGGTAGATTGGCAGAGGCCCTGGAGGTTTTTCGCCTTCCTCTGTAGCATTGGGCACAGATCACAGCTGAAGGACTCTCTGCATGTTGGGGCCTTCAAAGTATTTGAAGGCTTCAATATCTGAGACATAGGTGAGAGGATTATTCTAAGAGGGGTGGGCGAGATTCTGTGGCCTGCGCTGTGCAGGGGGTCAGACTAGATGATCATAATGGTCCCTTCTGACCTTAAAGTCTATGAATCTATGAATCTATGAACTTTCTACTGGTGAAATCTTAGCCCTACACCCATTGACTCCAATCAGACCAGATTTTTACTAAGAGAAGTGCGTTTCAATGTTATTAAAGCTTAGCTAAGGAGCAAAGCAGCATCTATACTAAAAATACAGGAGCTGTGAATGCTTTTCAGCTGGGCTCAGTGGACAGAGCTTACTTTTTAATCCAATAATATACATCCTAATGGATGGACCCAAATTCAGATCTGTTTCAAAGCCCATTGAAATCCAGAGCAAAGTTCCCACTAGATTTGACATGGCCCTTTGGGATGCATACGGGGGAAGTTTACCTTTCCTCTTCCCCCTATAACTGGAGGATTTTTGTGCTGTCTGACGCTTTTTATTGTTCCATTTTATTATTTTTTCTTTAAAATTGAGTCCATGGACCAGAAGGAAATGTCTGGAGCAGGTACATGAGCCGCATTCAATTTGATCATTGCACGGTGGCAGCTGAATGGCAGATTCCTTCATCCTTGTACAGTTGTAGCCCATAGAAGCTTTGTGCATGATAAAGCTTTAGAAGTTTATGGCCAGGATTATATGACATGGTCGCCCGAGAGAGCAGGGGACTGAACTCAGTGTTGCAAGGAGTTCTGTGCACATGTAGGTTCGTTTTTCTCTCAGATAGTTTCTTATATTTCAGGCTAGAAGTGATGAGCGGTGAGTCCTCCTGCATGGGACGTGCCAGAGAACCCTGTGATTTGTGGGGGCACATGGACTCAGCACAGAGAACTAAACAACAAAACAAAGAAAATAACTTGATCACAACTAAATAAACACTTCCCTATCTACTTATGATCCATGCTTCAAGATCCAGTCCATTTCCATGCCTGGTGTTCTTTGTAGGCCTGGTAGTTCCGCCTGGTACAATTGATCTGGTTCCCCCAACTCCTGTCTTAAAAACACACACAAAGAAAACAGCAGGCAGGTATATCTTCCAATTAAAAATCTCAGCATCGTCTCCCATTGGCTCTCCTGGTTCCCTGTTGACACCCCCTGCCTACCTGAGTTTAACCCTTTAGGCACCGAATACTGGCTAGCTCTCCTCCTATCCATCACACACTTAGTCACTCATTTCGGGCAGGGTTACCAGTCCTCAAATTGCTCTTTTAGCTCTTTGTTAGCAGACTAGTTTGAAATATGGAGACCAGAACTGGACACGGTATCTGGTAATAGTCTTACTAGTGTGCTCTATAGAGGTAATACACCCACCCTGCTCTTTCATTCTATTTCCGAATTTAAAAACCCAGAGATTACCCTCATAGCTATGGCATCACACTGGAAGCTTTGTAGAAATGATTATCTGTCCTGAGCCCTATGTCTATTTAAGTATCACTGCTTCAGAGGATAGAGTTCTCCACCTTAATTTGAAGGTTTATTCATATGATGCAGAAAACCTACAGATTTTATGACTGCCTTGGCAACTTGACATGCTATGGGAAGAGCACAGCTCTAACACGGGGAACCTCTTCTGTGAGGTTAATTTTACATCGAAAATATACTCCAGGTCAATTCCTAGAGCTGGAGTAAATTGGAACTGCTCTGCTCCTGACCAGATGGCACTAGCTGTGGATCTAGTTCACACACAGCCAATTTAAGTTTCTTCTAAACAGGAGTGCCTCCCTTCCTTATTGCTCTTGTGGTGTGAGTACCACTATCATTGGGGCTGCATGTCACAGAATATCCCTAACTGGTTCCCCCTTTCTAACATCAAGCTAGTCGATTTTTCATACTGTAAACCGCTGAGGTCTTGATCTACCTTATGAAGTCTGTACCAAGAGTAAACTCATTATGACGTGAGAATACCACTCCACACACTCAGGTGCTTTTTCTGAATCGATTGAAATGCAGAGCTATAGACCTGTGTTTCATCAGTGCATTGTTGGCATCCGAATCTATAATCTCTTGTGATCCTAGGCTGGTTTTGATCCACAACAGGAATCTGTATACAGCACTATGTCACATTAGTGGCCCAAGATTAGCACCTGGAGGAAAAAGGGGATGAAACTAGACTTTATTTGGAAAAATAATATGTGAAGGTAGTTTCATAAATGTGTATTATGAATAATAACTTGTATTACCACAAATGTCGATTATGAATTATAATTTGTATTGCCAAACCAGCGAGGAATGCCTAGTCATTGTCCAGGACCTCATTGTGCTAGGCATTGTGCCAACACAGAACAGAAAAAGGGTATTTGGCTCTATATAGCTTGTAAACATGAGCTAACATATGCATACAGACAGACAGGGAACACGAGGAAACCATGAGGCTCTCTTGGTCACCATGACAGGCAGTGGTGTTAGCTCACCAGCTGCTTAAAAGTTGTCAGGCTTTTTGTAGGAGACAGCAAGAGTGTGATGGAGGACTTAGAAGGAGGAGAATGAGGCAGTTGAGCAGATATTTATGGGGTGTTACTCCCGATGGGGAGGGGTGAAAATGTAACAGGTGGGCAATGGAGGCTGGAATCATGACCCAATCAGGCGGGAGTCGAGGAGTAACGGTAGTTCAGAATAGGAAGCCTAGTCCGAACTACCTAGTCTGTGCCGCGTGTAGCCGCGCAGCACGGAGTCCACACTAGTGGACATTTAAAAATGGCGGCGCCCGGCGAGATGCAAATGAAGCCCGGGAAATTCAAATCCCGGGCTTCATTTGCAACTCCGGTTGCCTACATTAACCGCCCTAGTTCGAACTAGAGTGGTAGTGTAGACATACCCTTATTGCCCTTACATAAATCCATGGTATGCCCACATCTTGAATACTGCGTACAGATGTGGTCTCCTCATCTCAAAAAAGATATGCTGGCATTAGAAAAGGTTCAGAGAAGGGCAACTAAAATGAAGAGGGGTAAGGAACAGGTCCCATATGAGGACAGATTAAAGAGACTAGGACTTTTCAGTTTGGAAAAGAGGAGACTAAGGGTGGATATGGTAGAGGTCTATAAAATCACGAGTAGTATGGAGAAAGTGAATAAGGAAAAGTTATTTACTTGTTCCCATAATATAAGAACTAGGGGCCACCAAATGAAATTAATGGTCAGCAGGTTTAAAACAAATAAAAAGAAGTTCTTCTTCACACAGCACACAGTCAACCTGTGGAACTCCTTGCCTGAGGAGGTTGTGAAGGCTAGGACTATAACAGGGTTTAAAAGAGAACTAGATACATTCATGGGGGTTAAGTCCATTAAACAGGGCTCGACAAATCCGCTTACCTACTCGCCCGTGGCGAGTAGATTTCAGCCGGTTGCCCCATTCACTGGCGGTTCGCGCACGCTCAGTGCGGGTCTCGCACATGTGCAGTGCAGGGCTGGCAAGTGGTTTTCGCTGCGATAGTCGAGCCCTGGCTATTAGCCAGGACGGGTAAGGAATGGTGTCCCCAGCCTCTGTTTGTCAGAGGGTGGAGATGGCTGGCTGGAGAGAGATCGCTTGATCATTACCGGTTCGGTCAACTCCCTTTGGGACACCTGGCATTGGCCACTGTGGGCAGACAGGATACTGGGCTGGATGGACCTTTGGCCTGACCCAGTGTGGCCATTCCTATGTTCTTATTCTGCTGGTTTCTATCTGCGTCTTTTTTTTCCTACTAGTATTACAAAAGTGGCATGCACGCAAAGCCAGAGCACGTGAAGTGAGGTGCACGCTGATTACACACACCGCACTGACTTGTGAGAGTCGTGTGCTCCCTTTGCATCCAATCACAGCGCTATTATGGTCCAATCGGCCTAGCCTGCACGTTCTAGATACGCAACCACCTTGAGCAAAACTGCCCTATCCCAGGAGACCGTCTTGGTAATGACAGTCTTGTGGCCCACTGAGATGAAGGAGAGCCACTCGTACAGCCCACTCACTCGCCTCGGTTGCCCCTTATTAGTCCAGGGTCAGGTTTGGCTTGTCTGCCCTATGGTAGAGGAACAGCAGGGCCAAACTGGAGCACTTGGTGCTGTGACCCTTGGGCCTACAAATTTACCTGAATCACGAGTCAATTGTAAAAAGTGTGTACAAGTTCATATGATGTTATATTTGCCTGCAAAAGCAAACGTTGATGGGAAAAGATACAAAAGGGAGATGAAATAACAGAAGTAGTCTAAACAGAAAGGCCAAGTTGGTATGATTCTAGGACCGGGTGGAACTCATGCTTGTTAGAAGCAGGAGAGGGGGAGCCGGAAGTTAATGAGCCAATATTGGTATGTTGGATATGAGGCTTGATTGGTAGACAATATAACAAAGGGATGAACTGTGGCATCCATCACTCCCTTTATGGGTCCTTAAAAGAAAGATTTTGTGGAGGAAGTATGGAAGAAGAGGAATAGTTGGGGAGAACACAGAGAGGCTACTAGATGGCTGCCATCTGCTTCCATCTCCTCGGATCCTGGACCTCCTTCATCCCAATCCTTGAGAGATGTCTTAACCAGACCGGTCAGGGAGAGAGAGATCCAGATGAGATTGCTACCTCTTCTGGCTTCCGCTGGATCCTGAACACCACCTGGAAGGACACACAATCAGACTTTAACAATAGCAGCAGCAACAGTTTTTAGCCCAACTCAACTAACTTCTCTTTTCCTCCAACAGGTAGTTATTTACCACGTAAGAGACTGCAAACCGCAAGTGGTTTTGTCCTTTTAAGAACCCCCTCCAGCCAAAGAGAATGGGAAAAAGAGATGGTGTTAAAATGACAGCCTTATCGAGCACCTTCCATGTCAAATGCTGTCACTGCTTTGCCTTCTTTTATGGATCTTCACTAAAAGGTTACAATTATTTTTAATAGCATTTGCTGCAGTACAAAACAGGCTGATGCCTCTGTGCACCAAGTCCTGACCCTGGCTGATTAGTGTTCCACAGTAACCAGGTTATGGTAACATCTTTGAGCTATTTTTTTTTCCATCTAAATTAATGTATCCGTGTGGGTTGTGGCCTGGATTGCCTTGGGCGGCCTTCGCTGAAAATGCCAACGTCAGGGCACGTTGCCGAAAGGAGAGTAGATACTCCCCAAAGTGGTGGTTAACACTGAAGTTAAACTCCCCAACCAGTTACAAATTAACACAAACACACACAACCCACACAGCCCCCTTTACTGCATTCCAGTTCTCTCGCGCCCAATCAGCACCTAGGTTCAGTACAAAGAGAAGTTACATAAAAAGCTCTGCTCGTTATATACAATGTTCTGACCCCAAAGGCTCAGCCACGTTACCAGATCTGTATTAGACTGGCTCTTACCCAAAATACCACGCTGCCAGCCAGTCCTTTGGTGTCTAAAGCATAAGGTTTAGTATAAGGAAAAATGAAAGAACGAGAAAAGCATAGTGAAGCGATACAGCACGCAGACACATACAGAAATGTTAACGTCCATATATCAGGTTCCTAGCAGGACTGGTGAGTTTGCTGGCTCAAAAGTCACTCTGGAAAACATCCGCAGCTTGGACGGGTCATTCAGTCCTTTGCTTATAGCTTCATTTATTAGTAAAGTTACTCCAGAGGTCAGAAGCCGGAATGAAGACAAGATGGAGAAGATGCAGCTGCCTTTTTATCTCCTTTGCTTCGTGGTCTTTGTCCCAAGCACAAACTTCCCAGCACACGGCATGGAAAAGCACAGGCTTTGTCTACACCAGCGTTTTTCAAACTGTGGGTCGTGCCCCCGATGGGGGTTCTGAGCAACTTACAGGGGAGTCACAGCTGGATCCGTTTTTTTTATGCAAAAATTTGTCTCTCCCTGGCATCTCAGTTGCCAGGAGTCCGGTTTTCACTCAGACCCCTGCCACGTCTGGCGGGGGCGGGGGAGTGAGGAGAGCCTGAGGGTATGTCTACACTACCCCCCTAGTTCGAACTAGGGGGGTAATGTATGCATACCGAACTTGCTAATGAAGCCCGGGATTTAAATTTCCTGGGCTTCATTAGCATAAAGCCGGCGCCGCCATTTTTAAAAGCCGGCTAGTGCGAACCCCGTGCCGCGCGGCTACACGCGGCACGGACTAGATAGTTCGGACTAACAAGCCATTCCGAACTATCTGTACACCTCGTTCCACGAGGCGTACAGATAGTTCGGAATAGCTTGCTAGTCCGAACTATCTAGCCCGTGCCGCGTGTAGCCGCGCGGCACGGGGTTCGCACTAGCCAGCTTTTAAAAATACCGGCGCCGGCTTTATGCTAATGAAGCCCGGGAAATTCAAATCCTGGGCTTCATTAGCAAGTTCGGTATGCATACATTACCCCCCTAGTTCGAACTAGGGGGGTAGTGTAGACATACCCACAGAGACTAGTGAAGGGAGGGCAGGAGGGGAGAGTTGCCGGGCGCCACACTAGGGGGGCGCCGGGTTGGGTGGGAGCGGAGCATGTGTTGCAGCTGGCCACATGATGCCTCCCCTACAAGCTGCGAGCTGAGGCAGCCAGGCCAAGTGGCAGGAGCAGCCACTTTAAAAGTAAGATTGCTCCTCCGTGCCTGGCTATGTGTGGGGTGGGGTGGGGAGATTTGATTGGAGCAGGGCTCCCGACGCTGAGGATGCCTGACTCAGGGGAATGGGGGAGTGCATTGGGATGGGGAGGAGCTTGGGGGGCCTGGGTCTGAGGCACAGGGGAGTGCACTGGGATGGGGGGGTGCGAGGCTCTGAGGCAGGGGTGAGTGCATTGGGATGGGAAGACTGGGGGGCATGGATCGGGGGAGGGGTGGGTGCATTGGTGGTTAGTGTGCAGTCCCAAACTGGACAAAGTTGTGCAACTTTTGCTTAACAACTTTGGCTCCCATCCCCCCCTTGATGGTGGGGGGGGGGTCACACAAATGAATTTAGCATTTTAGGGGGTAGCACTATCACAGAGTTGGAGAACCCCTGCCTTAGAGTTCAGTGCACAGGCATGTGCGATGTGTCTTGTTGACTCATAAGGTGTAGTCCCTGGCTTTTCAGTGAGTTCATTGTACAGCTGATGACCATTGGAACACGCTAGGTAGAGCCAATGCCAATCAGTCTGGGGTGTCAACCAGAAACACAGTGTGATACCAACAGGCAGAACCAAACCTGGGACCTTTGTAGATTAGTGAACGTGTAACCCACACACTTGGGTGTGAAGCACTGTTCTACAGAGTGGCACTTAGACCACTTACAGAGACAGAGAATGAGTTTGCTCTACAGTCTTATCTGGGCACTAGCTTATTTTTAGCTCAAGCAGTCGAGGCTCATGCACAAAACTCTAGAGGGCCGATACAGTTCTGTCTGTCTGAGTTACATATAAGCCTCTCCCGCTGGAGCTAAAAGCCATCTGGCTCTCAGCTAAGGCTGTCAAGCAGACTCCTTCTTTCTTCTCTAAGGGTATGTCTACATTACCCCGCTAGTTCGAACTAGCGGGGTAATGTATGCATACCGCACTTGCAAATGAAGCCCGGGATTTGAATTTCCCGGGCTTCATTTGCATAAGCCGGGCGCCGCCATTTTTAAATCCCGGCTAGTTCGAACCCCGTGCCGCGCGGCTACATGCGGCACAGAGTAGCTAGTTCGGATTATGCTTCCTAATCCGAACTAGCTGTACTCCTCATTCCACGAATGAGGAAGCGTAATCCGAACTAGCTACTCCGTGCCGCGTGTAGCCGCGCGGCACGGGGTTCGAACTAGCCGGGATTTAAAAATGGCGGCGCCCGGCTTATGCAAATGAAGCCCGGGAAATTCAAATCCCGGGCTTCATTTGCAAGTGCGGTATGCCTACAGTACCCCCCTAGTTCGAATTAGGAGGGTAGTGTAGACATACCCTAAGTGGTCTCAGTGCCACTACCTGGAACAGTGAACCACACCCAGGTGTATGGTTACAATAGCATGGCTACGTCTAGACTGGCATGATTTTCCGCACATGCTTTTAACGTTTTAAAAGTTTTTAAGTTTTAAAAGTTTAAAAGTTTTTCCGTTAAAAGCATTTGTGGAAAAGAGCATCTAGATTGGCACGGACGCTTTTGCGCAAAAGCACTTTTTGTGGAAAAGCATCTGTGCCACTCTAGATGCAGTTTTGCGCAAGAAAGCCCCGATCGCCATTTTCACCATCGGGGCTTTTTTGCGCAAAACAGTCCTGAGCTGTCTACACTGGCCCTCTTGCGCAAATGCATTTGCGCAAGAGGGCTTTTTCCTGAACGGGAGCAGCATAGGATTTGCGCAAGAACACTGACAATCTTATATCAGATCGTCAGTGTTCTTGTGCAAATTCAAGCGGCCAGTGTAGACAGCTGGCAACTTTTTCTGCAGAAAAACTTGCCAGTCTAGACGCAGTCCACCAGTTTAGGAAAAACAGATACATCCTATATATCCACAGCTCATGAAACAAAGGTATTACAAACACATAAACAA
The DNA here is from genome assembly GCF_049634645.1 of Pelodiscus sinensis. Taxonomy (NCBI): domain Eukaryota; kingdom Metazoa; phylum Chordata; order Testudines; family Trionychidae; genus Pelodiscus; species Pelodiscus sinensis. Next base: position 127,924,677 of record NC_134716.1, read on the forward strand.
GAACATCATACTTGGCAAATCTTACCATTTTCACAGGCACCTTACATGGCATATCTGGTCAGATTCCTTGCTCTCTTATAACATCGGTGTTAACGACATCACAAAGCATCTCTCATATTTCATACATAGCCACAATGCCGCTCACTCATATTTGGCCCTGCTGCTGCTCCTGTCATCATGGAGGAGCTGGCACAAACCTAAAGAGCGTTACCACCTTGTGCAACAGTTTGCAATGCGTGGAGTGGGGTACCATGTCCAGCCCCACAAGACAGGAGCTCATCTGGGTGAGTTTTCCCATTGTGTAGGTTTGATTTTGTTTTACTTGGTGCTGCTTTGCATTTTGAAAACCACAGGGCTCTGTCAATAGCGAATGAGAGAGGGAGGGGGACAGGTCATGCAAGCACGTGAAAGTGACGAGAAGAAGCTATGTTTGATGCCAAGAGAACAGGGGAGCCCGCAAAGGGCTTCAAAGAGAGGGGTGATATGGTCAATCAGAGGAGTGATCTTTGCATTAGCATTTGAAATGGACAGCACAGAATTTGTCAAATCTGTTGCACTAAGCGAGACACAAGATGAGAGTCTGGATGAGCGATTTAGCGGTGGCTGGGGAGGAAAAGCTGTATCTTAGACACGCTATGCAGAATGAATTGGCAAGATTCATAGATTTTCAGGCCTATAGGGACCACTACGATAATTTATTTTGACCTCCTGCATAACAAAGGGCACCGAATTCCAGCCAGCGATTCTCACATTCAGCCCAACAGCTTGTAATTGGACGACCGCATATCTTTCAGAAAGACATCCAATTTTGATTGAAAGAATTCAAGCAATGGAGAATCCACTCTGTCCCTAGATAAATTATTCCAAAGGTTAATTACTCTCACTGTTCAAAATTGAAACCTTATTTCCAATTTGAGTTTGTCTAGCTTCAGCTGCCAGCAGTTGGATCTCATTCTGCCTTTATTTGCTAGATTAAACAGCTCTGTAGTAGCAGATAATTTCTCCCTATGTAGATACTTTACAAAGCATGGCCAAGTTTCCGCTTAACCGTCTTTTTGTAAACTAAGTAGACTGGGCTTCTTAAATCCCACTTTAAGGTATGTATTCCAGACCTCAAATTAATTTTAATATCCTTTTTAAAGGTTGGCAACAAAATTGGACATGGTTTTCTAGTGATGTTCTCACTCATGTCACAGAAAAAATGAGTAGTCCTCTAGCATCTTGGGGCATGTCTACATAGCAGGGCAAAAGTCGAATTAAGCTACGCAACTTCAGATACATCAATTGCATAGCTGAAGTCAAAATAGCTTAATTCAGCTTTTGGCACTGTCTACATAGCAGGAAATCGAAGGATGCTAGGAATTATTAGGAAAGGGATAGAAAATAAGACCCAGAATATCTGCCCCTGTATAAAACTATGGTACGCCTACATCTGGAATACTGTGTTCAGATGTGGTCTCCTCACCTCAAAAAAGATATTTTGGCCTTGGAAAGGGTTCAGAAAAGGGCAACTAAAATGATTAGGGGTTTGGAACGGGTCCCATATGAGGAGAAGTTAAAGCGACTGGGACTTTTCAGTTTAGAAAAGAGGCGACTGAGGGGGGATATGATAGAGGTCTATAAAATCATGAGTGGTGTGGAGAGGGCCGATAAAGAAAAGTTATTCATTAGTTCCCTAAATAGAAGAACTAGAGGACACCAAATGAAATTAATGGGTAGCAGGTTTAAAACTAATAAAAGGAAGTTCTTCTTCACACAGCGTGTAGTCAACCTGTGGAACTCCTTGCCAGAGGAGGCTGTGAAGGCTAGGACTATAATAGAGTTTAAAGAGAAGCTAGATAATTTCATGGAGGTTAGGTCCATAAAAGGCTATTAGCCAGGGGATAAAACAGTGTCCTTGGCCTCCGTTTGTCAGAGGCTGGAGAGAGATGGCAGGAGACAAATCGCTTGATCATTGTCTTCGGTCCACCTCCTCTGGGGCATCTGGTGCTGGCCAGTGTCGGCAGACAGGATACTGGGCTAGAAGGACCTTTGGTCTGACCCAGTACGTCCGTTCTTATGTTCTTATGTTAAGAACACTCTTCCTTCGACTTCCCTTACGCCTTGTGAAATGACGATTATAGCAGTCGGAATAAGAAGTCCTCCATCTCGACATTATTTTGAAATAATGGCTTGCTGTGTAGATGTACTCTGTTATTTTGGAATCACATCAATTATGCTGAAATAATGCTGCTGTGTCGATGTAACCTTACGGTGCATCTACACTGCAGGGCTTAACTTGAAATAACCTATGAGTATTGAGCTACGTCAGCTGTGTATCTTATTTCGAAATAGCTTATTTTGAAATAGGGAGCGATTACACAGCACTTTTTTCGAAACAGAGCACTCTCCCCCGACTTCCTTTATTCCTTGTAAAATGAGGGTTACGGGAGTCAGAATAAGAAGTCCTCCGGCTTGACAGTATTTTGATGCTATTTCGAAATATCTGCCTGCTGTGTCGACGTTTACTAAGTTATTTCGGAATAGCGCTAGTTATTTCGAAATAGTGTTGCAGTGTAGACTTACCCTGAAGGTGTGTCAACACTGCACCGTTATTTCGAGATAACTAACGTTATTTTGAAATAACAATGCGAGCATCTACACAGACATTCCGTTATTTTGAAATAATTTCAAAATAACAGACAGCTTATTCTGAAATCTGTGAACCTCATTCTAGGAGGAATAACGTCTATTCCGAAGTAGCTATTTCGAAATAAGGCGTGTGTAGATGCTCCACAGCTGCTATTTCGAAATAACCCCTCACCAGGGCCATCCTAAATTATTCCTCCCCAGTGCCTCCTGGGGCTCTAAACTGAGATAGCACGTCTAAATTAGGGCAGCCGCCTGCCTGGGACTAATTTTTTAGGCTTCCCTGCAGTGTAAACGTGCTATTTCGAAATAAGCTATTTTGGAATAACTAGTCCAGAACAGCTTATTTCGAAATAGGCGTGCAGTGTAGAAGACCCTTAGAGACTAACCATATACAAATAGTACCATGAGCTTCTGTGGGCAAAGAGAAAGAGGTAGTGTGTTCCTGTTTACACATTCAAAGGAAACGTTAGCAAATATGATTTTCAAAACTGACCTTTTTTTCCTTTTTTTTCCAAAGATTTTCTCCAGATTTCATCATTGTTTTGCTTTCAGAAATGGTCATTTTCAAAAATGCAATGGTTTTTACTTCACAATCAAAAATGTTCCCTTTAAAAACGATATGGCATGCGCTTCAGCTGAGCAAACAAAATGGGCAAAAATGAGGAGCAAAACCAGAAACTGGGGGGGGGGGGGGGGGGGGGAAACCCCAGCCAAAAACTGTCAATATGAAATGAAGGAAAATGAAGTCATTCAACCCCAGTAAAACTCTCAACAAAAATTCCACAGGAAGCATTTGGGAGAACCAGGCAAGTCCGAGGCCTTGTCCTCCATGTGTCTGTTCCTCCTGTCATTAAAATGGTGCACAGCACTGGAGTCTTTCATGATTTCCCCCATTATTATTGTTTTTTTTCTTCAAACTTTTTCCATATTTACTTCCCAAGATCAATATTTTTGAAACTGAACAATTTCAGTTGGCAAAAAGTTCGCATTTGGGGTTTCCCCCCCCCCTCAGGAAAACCTCAATCATCTCGACAGAAAGCATACTTATTTTTGTGTGTGAAAATTCCCCTTTTGTTGAAAAGCCACTTTCCACAGAGAAAACATCTTGACAGAATTTTTTAATCAGCTCTAGCATTTGAGCACAGCGTTCATAACCAAGCAGGATGAAAAATCTCAACGGTTTGGTGAGATTCCATATTCCACATCGTGGACACCACAGTAGAGAACGTGAGGGACATATAACGGGATCACTAGCCACTGATGGCAACTAGAATTACATCCAGCGACTCTTTTTCTAGAAGACCCCCAAACCACGGACTCATTTGTGATTTCTAATAATAATGGGTGAATTCAAACCAGCAAACTAGAAGGCCCAATGCCTTCCAAAGAAGACCAACCATGGGGAATATTGTGGGGTCCATGCATTAGGAAATTCAGAGTCTAATGACCCAACATTTGGGAGAACTATGAACTGACGATCCAGTCAAACCATCATGCCATCACCTACCGGGGCCAGCTGTGTTTCTGCAACCTGCCAGAATGGCTGGAAGGAGTTAATAAAAGAGCAGAATAAAGGACACTTCTGGACGTAATTTGCTTGGGTTTTCAAAAGGCTTTTGACAAGGTTCCCCACAAGAGAGTATTAAGGAAAATAAATATCCACAGGGTAAGGGGCAGTATCCTGTTGTGGATCAAAAACTCCTTGAGCAATAGGAAACAAAGAGTTGGAGTGAATGAATGCTCCTTGGAGTGGAGAGAGGTTAAGAGAGGGGGACTCCAGAGACCTGTACCAGGACTGGTGTTATTTAATATATTTATTAACGATTTGGAGGAGGAAAAGGACAGAGAGTTCGTGAAATCCCTCCATGTGACACACAACTATTTAGGTTGTTTTTTTAAAAGAAAAAACAGCAAGTTATGAAGGATTGTGAGAAACTCCAGAAGGATTTAATCAAACTGGAAGACGGAGCGGCCAAGCTGGCGGATGAAATGCAACCGAGATAAATGCGAGGCAATGCACAGTGGGAGCTCTCCTCTGACAAGCTCTGAGCAAGCAGAACCCCCCTCGGAAAACGAGCTTGCGGTCACAGCATGTAGCTTGCGGAAGAGGTTTGTCCAGAGGCCAGCCGCTATCAGAACAGGAAAGAGGATATTTGGGTGAATTCTTGAAAGAAAGAAAGAAAAAAGATAGAGAGTAACATGATGTCAGTGTCCCCGTAGGATGGGAAGAGTTGGACTGGGCCCAAAGAACTGTGACTCAAAAGTGCAGCAAAGCCGAGGAAGGACCTGGAGAAAGGCGGGGGGCGGAGGGAGGGGGAACCACCTCTATTTATAATTCCCATAAGTGGTCTGGGTGCCTTCCCCTTCCAAAGAGATACTGTGTCAGGCCTAGAGAATATAAGAACATAAGAATGGCCAGACTGGGTCAGACCAAAGGACTGTCTAGCCCTGTGTCCTGTCAGTGGACAGTAGCTAATGCCAGGTGCCCCAGAGGGAGTGAACAGAACAGGGACTCATCCAGTGATCCCTCCTGTCGCCCATTCCCAGCCTCTGACAAACAGAGTCTAGGGACACCCTCCCTACCCATCCTGGCTAATAACCACGGATGAACCTAACCTCCAGGAATCTACCTAGCTCTTTTTGGAACCCTGTTAAAGTCCTGGTCTTCACAACATCCTCTGGCAAGGAGTTCCACAGGTTGGCTGTGTGCTGCATGAAGAAACATTTCCTTTTGTTTGTTTTAAACCTGCTGTCTATTCATTTCATTTGGTGACCCCTAGTTCTCATGTTATGGGAATAAGTAAATAACTTTTCCTTATTCGTTTTCTCCACACCTGTCATGAGTTGATTGCCCTCCATCCTATCCCCCCTTAGCCTCCTCTTTTCTAAACTGAAAGTTCCCCGTCTTTTTAATCTCTTTGTATATGGGACCCGTTCCAAACCCCTCATCCTTTCGTTGCCCTTTTCTGAACCCTTTCCCATGCTAAGAGATCTTTTCTGAGTTGAGGCGACCTCATGCGTCCACAGCGCTCAAGGTGTATAGCGTGGATTTGTACAGCGAGGTGCCGTGCATGAGAGGGGATTGCAGAGGAAAGGCCCAGAAGCTGCGTGGCCTGGGGAAGAAGTGAGGAAGCTTTCCTGGCAGCGCCACTGGCTACGAGGGCTCAGTTGCTTGGAACGGGGCGTCTAAACCCCTTGGCCACCTGTGAGTGAAGAAGGCAGACACAGGGTGGGAGAAAGGCGAGGTTGGTGCCTTCAATCTGCCGCTGTCCAACAGCCAGTGGGGCTTCTGCTGCTGTAGGTCACGCCTCACCAGAGCCACCCCTTGAGTCACGGAGCTTCTTTCGCTCTGGTGTTCCCTTTGTCCAACCTAGCTCCACAGTGGCCTACTGGTTCCATGGCTCAGCCCTCCAGCCTGGTCAGCTCTCCGCCCGTTCCCCTCCTGGGCTAGCAGAAAAGCCCCCAATGGGGAAACCCAAAGTCTAGTGGTCGCTAAGCTCAGCCCTTAGCCTTCATCTGGGGCCTGTAGTTCTTGGCCTCGGTCACTCCTGGTATTGGGGGTTTGGAGGATGGTTAGGAGAACCCAGGTCCTTCCTCTTCTCTGGTTTCCCACCCTCCTCATGGCATTGAGGACAGTTCCTCCATCCCTTTGTCACTTCCCCATCTTTGTCCTCTTATCAGCATCTTGCCCAGCTCGGTGGACTCTGCTACCCTGGCCTTGGATTTGTGGTGCCTTAGCCAGCGAGGGATGTGTTTCCTCAGAGCCGCTCCCCTTTCTTTAGCAGCAGCTGGGCTGTATTGCACATGAGCCCAAGCTGGAAGGGGTTGTGAGTGCTTTGGAGGACAGGAGGATAATTCAAACGGATCTGGACAAACTGGAGAAATGGTCGGAGGTCACTAGGATGAAGTTTAATAAGGACAAATGCAAAGTGCTCCACTTAGGAAGGAACAATTAGGCTACGTCTAGACTGGCATGATTTTCCGCAAATGCTTTTAACGGAAAAGTTTTCCGTTAAAAGCATTTGCGGAAAAGAGCGTCTAGATTGGCACAGACGCTTTTCCGCAAAAGCACTTTTTGCGGAAAAGCGTCTGTGGCCAATCTAGACGCGCTTTTCCACAAAAAACCCCAATCGCCATTTTTGCGATCAGGGCTTTTTTGCGCAAAACAAATCTGAGCTGTCTACACTGGCCCTTTTGCGCAAAAGCTTTGCACAAAAGGGACTTTTGCCTGAACAGGAGCAGCATAGTATTTCCGCAAGAAGCACTGATTTCAGACAGTAGGAAGTCAGTGTTCTTGCGGAAATTCAAGCGGCCAGTGTGGACAGCAAAAATAGCTGATTTTGTGGAAAAACTTGCCAGTCTAGACACAGGCTTAGTGTCACACATGCAGAATGGGAAGCGACTGTCTAGGAAGGAGTCCTGCAGAAGGAGATCTAGGGGTCAGAGTGGACCACAAGCTAAGTATGAGTCCACAGTGGGATGCTGTTGCAAAAAAACGCAGTCGGAATCTCCCTCCAGGAGACAGGAGTTGTCCCCACCTCTCTTCCTTGGAAATGGCAATTCACCTTCCAATTTGGGGGGTGCAGTAGGTCACCTTTCTCCTTCTGCTCTGCTATGAAGGAGGAGGCAGCATATATACAGGTCCCCTTCCCATGGTTTACCCCATTGGCTGGGAAATGGGAGCCTTGCTCCGCCCACTCTGCAAGGTTCTTGGTCCTTTAAAGAGACAGTAACAAGATTCCTCCCAAAAGCGACGAGGAGTCCGGTGGCACCTTATAGACTAACAGGTTTATTGGAGCATAAATTTGCAGATGAACTGTAGCTCAGCAGTTTCTTTTTGAAGTCCGTTCTTGAAGTTTTTTTGTTGCAGGATGGCTACCTTTATATCTGCTACTGTGTGTCCAGGGAGACTGAAGTGTTCGCCTCCAGGTTTTTGTATATTACATTCCTGATATCTGATTTGTGTCCGTTTATTCTTTTACGGAGAGACTGTCAAGTTTGGCCGATGTATATATGTATATATATACATCTGTCCAGATGTATGTAGCAGACGGGCATTGCTGGCACACAATGGCATATATTACATTGGTAGATGTGCAGGTGAATAAACCCGTGATGGTGTGGCTGATCTGGTTAGGTCCTGTGATGGTGTTGCTGGTGTAGATATGTGGGCAGAGTTGGCACCGAGGTTTGTTGCCTGGATTGGTTTCTGACACCATCAGTTTAGGATTAAACAGAGACTGTGACTGGCTAGCCAACTACAAAAGCAGTTTCTCCTCTCTTGGGGTACATCTAAACTACACCCCTCTGTCGGCAGAGGGATGTAAATTAGACGTATCGAAAGTGCAAATGAAGCTGAGATTTAAATATCCTGCGCTTCATTTGCATAATGGTGGCTGCTGCTTTTTTTCGAAACAGGGCTTTTTCAAAAAAAACCAGCAGTCTAGACTGGGATCTTTCGAAAATAAAACTCTTTTTCGAAAGATCCCGTAAACCTCATTTTTTGAGGAGTACAGGATCTTTCAAAAAAGGGTTTTATTTCGAAAGATCCCCGTCTAGACTGCTGTGGGTTTTTTTTGGAAAAAGCCCCATTTTGAAAAAAAGCGGTGGCTGCCATTATGCAAATGAAGCGCAGGATATTTAAATCCCGGCTTCATTTGCAATATCGATGTGCCTAATTTACATCCCTTTACTGAAAAAGGGATGTAGTCTAGACACACCCTTGGCGTTCACACCTCCACATCAGCTGCTAGAGGTGGGCCTCATCCTCCCTGACTGGATTGACCTCGTTATCTCCAGCCTTACTCTTGATTGCTATTCTTTTCTTATGCCTGTATATTTATACCTGCCTCTGGAATTTCCACTATATGCATCTGACGAAATGGGTCTTTGCCCATGAAAGCTTATGCTCCAACAAATCTGTTAGTCTCTAAGGGTATGTCTACAGTAGCCCCCTAGTTCGAACTAGGGAGGCTAATGTAGGCATTCAAAGTCACAAATCAAGCCCAGGATTTAAATATCCCACGTTGATTTGCATCTTCCTGGCCGGTCGCCATTTTTTGAAATTTACAAGTCCAGACTAACTGCCCGCGTCTACATGCAGCAGGGACCCAGTATTTCAAATTAAAGCCCCTAAATCGAACTACCTGTTAAACCTCCTTGCAGGAGGAATATTTAAATCCCGGGCTTGATTTGCGACTTCGAATGCCTACATTAGGCTCCCTAGTTCGAACTAGGGGGCTACTGTAGACATACCCTAAGGTGCCACAGGACTCCTCGTCGCTTTTGCAGTTTCAGACTAACATGGCTACCCCTCTGATACAAGATTCCTCCCAAACACTACTTCTTTCCTGGGCTATTTCTCCTCTTCCAATAAGGGGCTACCCCATGTGATGGGGACTGGGTGACCCCTAGGCAGCACTACCCTTGGGGGGGGGGGCAGTTGAGAGCATCACAGCCACACATGCTGCACTTGCGTCATCTCCATCAGTCACTTCCCTGCGTTGGGCTTGACAAAGCTCCTCCTGGAGAAGAAAGGAGTTATTCCCACAAGTTCATTGACTGTCCACGGAGCCACGGCTAGCTTATTTGTTGAAACAAAATAATCAAACAACATATTCCAAGACCATAACATTCTGATTGCATTGGGATTGATTATTTCCTTCAGTCCTGCTACGCTCAACATTTTCCAGCTGGGGACGGAGGTCAGCACATTCGTTTTTCCGACAAGCACTCTTGCAAATCCAGCCATCTCCCTTCTCTCGTTTGTCGATACTTAGCTTTTGGGGGGTCTTGACATTTAGCGCTTGCCCTGCTTCTCTCCACGTGCCTGATGGATTCAGGCCCAGGGACTCTTAAACAGTGACACGCAGGGGAAGGGCTTCGCCAGGACCTCACGTCAGACTGTCCCGTTGCTCCGTGAAAGGTGGGAGAACCTAGTGCCGGGCCTGCTGCCGGGGTTGGGAAGGAGAACTGCCCCTGGACCCAGAGATTCAAAGGGACCAGGGCCTCCCATATTCCGCCACTGCTACTGCAGTTGGAGCCTGGTGGTGGTGTGCTCCAGACCCCCTAGCAGCGTGCTTCAGATGGCACTGAGGGCCAGCGGCCTGGCCCCACCCCTTCTGCCTGAAGCTCCACCCCTTCTGGGAGCATGGAGTCACTCCCCTCCTCCTGCTCTCTGCCAGAGTGGGGGATTCAACCTGCATCTCCCACCTCCCAGAAGAGCACTCTGAACTCTGGCTTAAAATCTGGAAAGTGAGCCCAGTCACCTAAGAAAAAAAGATATTTTGGCCTTGGAAAGGGTTCAGAAAAGGGCAACTAAAATAATCAGGAGTTTGGAACAGGTACCATATGAAGAGAGGTTAAAGCGACTGGGGCTTTTCAGTTTAGAAAAGAGGAGACTAAGGGGGGGATATGATAGAGGTCTATAAAATCATGAGTGGTGTGGAGAGGGCGAATAAAGAGAAGTTATTTATTAGTTCCCGTAATAGAAGAACTAGAGGACACCAAATGAAATGAATGGACAGCAGGTTTAAAACTAATAAAAGAAAGTTCTTCTTCACACAGCGTGTAGTCAACCTGTGGAACTCCTTGCCAGAGGAGGCTGTGAAGGCTAGGACTATAACAGAGTTTAAAGAGAAGCTAGATAATTTCATGGAGGTTAGGTCCATAAAAGGCTATTAGCCAGGGGATAGAAATGGTGTCCCTGGCCTCTGTGTGTCAGAGGCTGGAGAAGGATGGCAGGAGACAAATCACTTGATCATTGTCTTTGGTCCACCCTCTCTGGGGCACCTGGTGCTGGCCACTGTTGACAGACAGGCTACTGGCTAGATGGACCTTTGGTCTGACCCAGTACGGCCGTTCTTATGTTCTTTCTCTTCTTCAGCTGCACTACACGGCTTACGCCTCTTCTGACTGGTTTGTGTGGGGCCAGGCTCCATCTCATGAGAAATAAGCAAGGTGCTGACACTGTCTATCTCCAGGACAGATTCCCAGCTGTGAATCACTAGTCACACTCGGTGCTTGTCTCCAGGAGAGTGGTGAGTTGGTGTCTCCCAATGGCTGGCTTAGGCAGCTGGCTTTTATGGATCCTATTCTAAGGTGCTTTTCTCTGTCCTTAATTGTAAAGGGGATCTAGGCACCTAACTCAAGTGCTGCACTTCTGGGCCTAAGTGATGTGCCCAAGGTCATGCAGGAAGTCTGTGGCAGAGCACGGGTTTGACTCTTTGACTCGTGCTTTAGTCTTCCTCGCCCACATTACAGACCCAGTCCCATGAGCCGCATCTGTTACGATGGTCAAGCTTCTGCCCATTGCAAAAAATGCTCAGGCCAAAATATTTGCACCCAAAACATTTAATTAGCTCGGCTTGCATTGTACCTCCTGCCGTAACCCTTGGGGAAACCACCACTCCTATCTGTGGATTTCTGTAAGTGCTCTCACCTAAACCGAACGAGCATGGGGGGGTGGTTTCTAGGTTCAGTTTTAAATACCTTCACAGATATTCTAGACTCTCGTTTTGAGCAGCATTTTTGCCGCATGGCAACTCCTTAAGTTGCTCCGTGTTTCTCTCTGCTGGAAAAATCTTCAAAGTATCTGCTGAAGATAGCTTTGCACCCTCGGCACATTGCTGTCAGGAAGCGGCATCCCACACAGTGCTGGATGGCATGATCACTGGAAACTTGCAGCAACAAGATTGTAGGAGGCATGACTAAACTTTGTAAACACAGCCGGCCGGTCCTGGAACTTTCCACGCTGGTTCATCACGGCCACTTCTGGGTTCCTCTTTGGTGGGTGAGCAAAGGTTCTGATGGTCTGTTTGAAAGTGGCATGTAATAGCCTGGGTTTGACTCTCTGACGCTCTTGTGTGATCACTTAGCCCAGTAGGAAGCGGGTATAAAATGCTACCATAAAATTTAAGGTCAAATTGGGCCATCTCGTCTGACTTCCTGTATGGAAACCAATAACTTATATCCATTCCAGTTGATCAAAAATTGCCAATTCTTTCTAACTGAAGAAAGCAAGCAAGAAAGAAAGATTGATGGACATTGATCTATCTAACTTTAAAAATTCTTGCAAAAATGTGTTGGTCTGTCAATGAAAACCTGAAACATTTTTGGTTTGCAGTAAAAATATTCAGTTTTTGGTAAGTAAGTAAATAAATAAATAGTTTTCTAAACTTGAAAATATGTACCTTTTTTCTTCTATTACATGCCAGAAAACTGTAACCAACATGAAAAATTTCCAAGAAATGATCCATGCCATTATCTAAATCATGGACGAAGATACTGAGAGAATGGACCCTTGGATCATCTAGTCTGACTTTCTGTATAACCCGGGCCAGAGAATTTCAACCACTTGCTTCTGTAGCGGGCCTAGTCACTCATGTCTGCCGTGGAGAATTGGGCTGGAAATATCCTCTCAGCAGATTCATGGGACTTGCTTGCACTGATCGTCTCAGAATAGCAGGAAAATGACGAAGAAATGTAACTAAACTTTTGGGGTTTTGGGGCTCCGATGGCGCTCTGGACAAAAGCTCAGGTTGGTTCCTATTTTATCTGTTCGGGTCTGATCGTTTCTAATGTCGGTTCCATCTGGCTGTCTAGCATTATGGGCTTTTCTTTGGTTTCCGTGTATCACCTCAAGTAGCGCCCGCTCTTAAAGACAGCACATTGAATTAGAGGATTGCAGTGACCTAATTCAGGATGGTATTTCCTCCATTTACTGTATGTTCATATACATGTGTGTGAGATGAGCTTGAATCACTATATATATTTTTATTTGTCTCCAAGGTGCCACAGGACCATTCGTTTTTTAAATTACAGACTAACACAGCTCCCCCAAGACTTTTAAATGAGCTAGGATGCGACTTAAAGGCACAGGTTAGTCCTGGAGAGTTCCAGAAGGGATGTTTCTTGTGTTGGGGGAAAGGGGGAGACACGATCCTTCCCAGCTCCCTTAGGGTACATCTACACAGCAGCGTTATTTTGGAATAACTGACGTTATTCTGGAATAACAGAGTGGCTACATCTAAACTGGCATGATTTCCTGGAAATGCTTTTAACAGAAAAGTTTTCCGTTAAAAGCATTTTCGGAACAGAGCATCTAGATCGGCATGAACGCTTTTCCGCAAAAGCACTTTTTGCGGAAAAGTGTCCGTGCCAATCTAGACGCGCTTTTGCACAAAAAAGCCCCGATCGCCATTTTCACGATCGAGGCTTTTTTGTGCAAAACAAATCTCAGCTGTCTACACTGCCCCTTTTGCGCAAAAGTTTTGCGCAAAAGGGACTTTTGCCTGAACGGGAGCAGCGTAGTATTTTCGCAAAAAGCACTGATTTCAGACAGTAGGAAGTCAGTACTTTTGTGGAAATTCAAGCGGCCAGTGTAGACAGCTGGCAAGTTTTTCCGGAAAAGCAGCTGATTTTCCGGAAAAACTGGCCAGTCTAGACACAGCCAGTGTGTCTACACTACAAGCCTTTCTTTTGAAATACTGTAATGTCGAGCTGGAGGACTTCTTACTCCAACTCCTGTGACCCTCATTTCATGAGGAGTGAGGGAAGTTGGAGGAAGGGTGCTCTTCCTTCAACTTCCTTCTGTACAGACTGTGGCGGCGCGTCGGGGTTCCCCTGCCTCCTGCACCCCCGTAGTGGCACGAACAGACTCCACCAGCCGGTAGAAGAGAGGGAGTTTATTGCTTCTCCAGGATACAGCACAGCACAGACATGATGTGGTTCCAGGGCAGGCCTAGGATGCCTCAGCCCCCCTTGAGATGGGGGAGACTTGGTCCCCAAATCCCAGCCCCCTGCTTAGGCTGCTTCCTCCATGATACCAGACAGAAACTAAAAACCTCTTTTCCAGCCCTGACCCAGCCACTCCCTCCTCCCTTTGTCTCTCCCTGGGAGGCTGAGCCTGGGTATCTGGGTTAATACACATTTGGGAGAGTCAGAGAGACTCTCCCATCCCAGCGCAGGGGGAGAGCAGACAGCCCCCCCCCCACTACGCCACTGCAACAGCACCAAAAGCCGAGTGAAGCTATTTCGACGTCAGCTACGCAATTGACGTAGCTGACGTTGCGTCGCTTAATTTGACTTTTCCCTGCTGTGTAGACATGTGCTTAGTGCAAAGGAGGACCAGGAAGATGACAACATCTCTGCCCCCGCCCCATTGCATGACGCAAATTCTGCTCATTGGCAAGTGCTCGTGCTCGGTTTGCACGTACAGTCGTGGTAACTGCAGTGCAGGCGTGCAATTGCACACGCATCATTTAGGGACCTCGCGCCCGTTACATAGAATAAAGCGTGGAACACGGCATCTACCCTGTGACTCCTTGGGAACGTCTCCATTCATGGGAGAGGATGAGAGCGAGTGATTTTCCTGGCTCACGGCACCGCCAGGGGATTGGTTTTATTACTAACATCCCACCATGTTGGATCCCGCCGGTCACTGGTTTGCTCCGATGGAGAGAGGTGTGAGGCTTACGGCAGGTGTCGGCAGATTGGCAGCCAACGTAAATGAAGTCATCACAATTAAGAATGAGGAAAGGCAGGCCCAGCCAGAACGGGCCTTCAGTAAAAGTTTTATTGTAGGCGAGCAAGTGTGACGGGGGAGGGGAAACTGGGATTGATTCCATGTAAAGCATTAGATTTACCTTCGTCAGTATCAACCCTCTTTGCTCAATAAATCTCCTTATTGGACAGAGCAGCCTTTAAAATCAAAGCTCCGAGCTATTTTCTGCCAACTAATAGTTCAGCAGAGATCAATTTCCAGGCTGGGAGTTTTCCCTTTCTGCAACCCTGTGGCACCAGGAGTTCTTTCTGTCCCATGCAAAGGACTAGGGCCCCTAAAAAAAGCAAATGATTAAATGGGGGAAGGGCAAAAAACACCATCAAACTCCTGGAGGGTATTAACTCAACTCTAACACTTGTCTCTTCATTCTAATTCCTGGACAGGACCATGATAATCCCATTCTAGAAGCCAGGGAACATGGATTTTATTCTCGACTCTGGTTGCTGACTTCCTGTTGTGACCTCAGGGAATGTCCTTTAAGGATTCGTGCCTCAGTTTCTCCATCTGCAGTGGAACTAGCTTGCCCTCCAGGAAGGTTGTAGGGCTAATCTCATTAATACTGGTACATTACTTTGAGATCTCTCGAGTAAATGGTAACATGTGTTTAACAGGACAATTTATTTTGCAGACATGCAGAAGGTAAAAGCGGAAGAGCAGAGACATACATCAGCTTTGGCATAATTAATAATAATCTCGGTGATGTGCATTTTTAAGAAGAGTAAGCATAAAACATCACCACAAAAATGCTCAGCTTCTGAAGACCAGTGTTGTTGCTGGATAAGCAGTAATGAGAGAATAAGGTAACAGAACCATCCAAATAAGCATCCCAATTTATATAGCATGGGAATGTGGGGATGCAACAACTAAACTGACAAATGCCGCAGCACCCCAAAAAGACCAGCCAATCAGAGGACTGTGCTGCTTTTCAACCCCTATAATTTTAGCTACCAAACCCCTCCCACTCACAAACATTCTCTGTCCCAAGAGAATCACAGATGAGAAACCAGCAGTCCTGTGGCACCTTAGAGTATGTCTTCACTAGCTTGTTAATTCGAGCTAGGTAGGCAAATCAGGCAACCGGAGTTGCAAATGAAGCCCGGGATTTAAATATCCTGGGCTTTATTTGCATGTTCCCTTCCGGCTGCTATTTTTAAAGCCCCCTTAGTTCGAACGAACTGCTCCCGGCAACACGTGGCAGTGTAAAGTTAATCGGAACTAAGTCCTTAGTTCGGATTAACTGTTACTCCTCGTGGAATGAGGAACCAGGAAGCATATTAACTTTACCAACCGAAAACCAGACTTGGTTTCTGAGTCTGGCCCTGCCTCCTCTGGCTGGTGACACCAATATTTGACGGCTCAAACCCAACACAGGAATTGTCACACTGGATCCAAATCAGGACCCATCTAGACTAGTGTCCTGTCTCTGACTGTGGCCTGCTGCAAACGCTTCAGCGAAAGGCGTAAAAAGCTGCACAGCAGCCAAGGTGGGACAATCGGCCCTCTGTGATCTCTACCCGAGGGTTGTTTCGACCCTGAACCATGAGAGCTTACTTACCTCTCCCTAATGGGAGATCCCGACGGGCTAGATCTCACAATTGGTTCCTACCTTGGGTGCAGCGTGTGTAGACAGCAAGGGCCCATCGTGGCTCTATTACCCAAGGTGTTCAGAACCCTGAGCCGTGGTCACTTACCTCTTTCACGGGAAGCAGTGGCCGAGGGAAGAGCAACCCAGGGGAATGTGCTCTTATCCGATCCTCCTGGGTGTTAAGAGTGGAGCACGCAGGCAAAAGCAGTCAGCTTAGAACAGCTCAAATAATGATCTAAAATCCGAGGTGGCATCGAGGAATTAAAAGGAGGTCAGCGATGGCGAGTCGCTTGCCTGCCCGCGAGTATGGTGTCAGGAAAACATCTCTCAGGATCGCTTCAGAGATGGGCTCCAAGAGACGCGCTCTATCGTCTACTCTTTTCATAACGAGCTTTTACAACATGCAAAGCTCCTCGTGACCCCTACGGGGTCGTCACCTCTCTTGACTTCAATAAACTGCTTGATCAACAAAACATTCCTGACAATTTTAGCCATAATAAGCTTTTAGAGCAAAGGCGCCCAAATTCAAGGTCTCCATCCACTTCTTTTCTCTCAGGCTCATAATTGTTTGAGTCTTTTCTTGCCTCCTCCCATTCTCATCAGTGGAAAGCGCGAGTCTGCAGCTGGCATTTGACCTTGCCTCCTGCGTGTCCAAATTAACCCTTGACGAGGTGGTGTTCTGTTTAGTAATGAGTGGTGGCTGAAGACAACAACTAGCTGCCACCCTCGGTGTCTGTCAGGGCTGGAAGACTGTGAGCTGCCATGGCAACCAGAGTTGTATGCAAACACTGTCACAGGTCCAGGCTCACACTCCATCTTGGTCACTCACCAGACTGCCATGAGGGGTTCCAGCCACTGAATTTCCAACTGTTTTAAGACTCTGCCCTCTGAACAGTGTCCAGGCACCGTCCTTACGCTAACGCCTTGGGGCACACTCATGGGATGCTTCCAGTATTCTACCCATGTGTGGAATAAATTTTGTTATGTGCACCGAGGCATGTGTGAATGTGCACCACCGGTAGAAACAAAAACTAACTATGGGTGCTCTGCTAATTAGCTGGGCAGCACCTAAATCTCTCCTGGGTGGCCATCAAAGCGCTCGTCTTGCCAGGAACTCAGGATGCAGCTCTCCTCTTAGGCATCCCCTCCTGAGAGCTCAGACCATGTCATCCACCTGCCGAGTCCACAGAATCGGTGCTGCCTGCTCAGACTCCTCCCTCATGTGAAAATACCCTCTCCCAGATCTCCAGACGATGAGAGTCCAGATTACCTCCTCCGGGGTCATGTGAGAGAGTTCAAGGCGAATCCCCACTGACTTTGCACACAGTGCGAACACACGCTTGCTCTTTCGTAACATCAGAACGACACAGATCCATACAAAACTGATAACCCCTATGTGCATTGCCTGCCTTCCGTTTCCTCCCGACAGCAATCAGGAACCAGAGCCCAGCATTTTGTCTAATGAAACAGGGTGTGCTCAACTTGGTTCTTTTCTCCTTTCAATCGCCTGCTCAATTTTCTTTATGTGTCTCTTCCCCGTGACTCCTCCAACAACTTCCTCCATTGTCACCTTTCTCTTTGACCTGCTTGGGAACCGTCCACCACTCCAGGGCCCTCATGCCTGCAGACCAACTTGGCCAAACTGGTTTGCTACTCCAGGCACCCGCCTTAGCGTAACTATTTTGATGTCAAAGTTTGGTCATTAAACAATCCTGATTTCCCCCAGGCTGTTGTGTGCCTCCAGTCGGGGTGCATCCCGTATTTAGAATCCTAGGGTTGGAAAAGACCTCATGGGTCATCGAGTCCAGCCCCTGCCCAAAGCAGACCAACCTATGAAGGCATGCAGAGATACAGCAATTTTCATGGGCAACAGCATCATACGGTCAACCAGAATTCATAAGTTGCACAAAAAGATTTCCCAAATTGACACAGAGACAAACTGGGGTGATGAACCAACGGCGCCCCTTAATTTAAAACTCATCTCAAACTTGCAGCATGGCCAAAGCCTCTGAGATCACTCAGATTTAAGGAGTTGAGCTGTCCCCGGCCATTAGAAAAACAAACCAACTTGCCTTCCTCAAATCCATCTTGCAGCTCTGTCCCGGTGAGAAGCACTTTTGCAAGCTTGCCGGGCTAGTTTGTGCCTTAGCGAGTCGATCATGCAGGTTGGGAATAAAATGTCGACTTAATTTTAAATCAAGGGATTATCATTCCACCACCGCGGCGGCCCTGTAATAACCCAGCTGCATTCCCAAGCAGAGCTGAAGAGATATTTGTGAGGAAGCCTATAATGAAGGCTTTCGCCTAATGCTGTCGAGGAAGAGGCAGTCACATATCACCCTGGAGCCGTGGGAGCACTGGTGGACCCAGGAGGGAGTTTCAGGCCTTGTGTCGATTTCCCTAATGATCAGATGCGGGGGGCCCTTATTGCATATAGTGATGCAAGGAGTTTTCTTCTCATTAGCTGGTTCGCAGTGGCTACGAGGCAGCACTGCTGCATCTGAATATGTTGGTTTATAGGCTGGGAAAGACCGGTTCTTTCAACAATTGGTTCTACGGCTGGTTTTGTTCAACACAGAATCATAGAATACTAGGACTGGAAGGGACCTCGAGAGGCCATCAAGTCCAGTCCCCTGCCCTCACGGCAGGACCAAGTACCGTCTAGACCATTAATAAAGAACATCCCCTGGCTGAGGGGATGGATTGCACCCTCAGCAAGTTTTCAGAGGACGCTAAGGTAGGGGGAGAGGTAGATACATTGGAGGGCAGGGATCGGGTCCAGAGTGACCTAGACAAATTGGAGGATTGGGCCAAAATTTGGGAGTGGAAGAATCCCAAGCATTGTTACAGGCTAGGGACTGACTGGCTAAACAGCAGTTTGGCAGAAAAGCGCCTGGGGGTTACAGTGGATGAGAGGCTGGATATAAGTCAACAGGGAACCCTTGTAGCCAAGAAGGCTAATGGCATTTTGGGCTACATTAGGAGGAGCATTGCCAGCAGATCTAGAGAAGTGATTGTTCCCCTTTATTTGGTGCTGATGAGGCCACATCTGGAGTATTGCGGACAGTTCTGGGCCCCCTATTATAGAAAGGATGTGGACGCATGGGAGAGAGTCCAGCGGAGGCAACCAAAATGATTCGGGGGCTGGAGCACACGACCTACGAGGAGATGCTGAGGGATTTGGGTTTATTTAGTCTGCAGAAGAGAAGAGTGAGGGGGGATTTGAGAGCAGCCTTTAAATACCTGAAGGGGGGTTCCAAAGAGGCTGGCGAGAGGCTGTTCTCAGTGGGGGCAGGTGGCAGAACAAGGAGCAATGGGCTCAAGTTGCAGTGGGGGAGGTCTAGGTTGGATATTTAGGAAAAACTATTTCCCTAGGCAGGTGAGGAAGCGCTGGGCTGGGTTCCCTAGGGAGGGGGTGGAATCTCCATCCCTAGAGGTGTTTAAGTCCTGGCTTGACCAAGCCCTGGCTGGGATGATTGAGTTGGGGTTGGTCCTGCTTTGGGCCGGGGGCTGGACTTGATGACTCCTGAGATCTCTGCCCACCCTGGGATTCTAGGACTCTGAAAGAGGGGCGAGGCGGGTGGGCAACAAAAAGGAATCAGGAAGGTCTCTTGGATACCAGTGCTGCCACCAGATCTGCCTGCCCAGACTGAGTGGCCAGCTCCTGAAACAGCACTGGGCTAAACATACTGAAAGCCTAACGAGGAATTTGTGCAGAATTAGGTATGTTTGCAGAGTGACCCCCCCCCCCCCTCCCCAGGGCCGTTAAAGCTCCCAATACAGATTGTATAGACAATCCCTAGCC
Organism: Pelodiscus sinensis; assembly: GCF_049634645.1. Classification (NCBI taxonomy): domain Eukaryota; kingdom Metazoa; phylum Chordata; order Testudines; family Trionychidae; genus Pelodiscus; species Pelodiscus sinensis. The sequence continues at coordinate 127,944,261 of NC_134716.1, forward strand.
CAAACACAACAGGAGGTGGGAACCTCAGAGTAAAAGTGGCCCATTTCCTGTCGCCGACCCTGGAGGAGAGAAATCCAGAGAGCAAAGGGTCATGGCAGAGGGTGAAAGGAAAACGTTCATTTTTTAAAATCCAAAGCCAAGGAACTTCGAGTGACATGGATGCTTTTAAAATTGCGCTGCGACTTCTTCAAGCACCCACGTTCTGATTCAAATTTCCAATGGAGCCAGCTTTCCAGTCTGCTCTTTGCTTTCCCCAGGAAAAAAAAATCCAGGTTCTTTTGGGTGTAAATTTCATTGTTGCAATCTAAAGGAAACACTCCGATAATAAAACCATTTACAGTCGGCAGCCCCAGGAAAGGACACAATTTGGAGAAAAGCCCTGTTTCGGCCTCGCGCCGAGGGAACATAACGGCGAAAGGTTTTGTTTAGAGGGTCCCATTGGACAGCATATAAAAGTTCAGTTTAAATATTATGGAGATGGGATTCTTGGAGGTTGGGGAGAGGGGAGAAGGAATTGTAGCTACAGCGTGTAATAGAGAGAACACTAGACACAGAGCTAGAAAATAAAGGACTACAGGGAAATAAGAACAGTTCATTTACCACACAAGTGTGCAATGTTTGTAATACTAACACAAAAACAGTAGGAATTATTAATATCCAGGGATCCCTCCTTATCTGGCAGCATTATTGCACCTTTCACGCCTCTCATGGATTGCCTTGAGAACATGAGAAGAATGAGACGTTTAATAAGAACGGCCAGACTGAATCAGACCAAAGGCCCAGCTAGCCCAGTATCCTGTCTGCCAACGGTGGCCAATGCCAGATGCCCCAGAGGGAGTGAACAGAACAGGGAATCATCCAGTGATCCCTTCCCTGTCATCCATTTCCAGCTTCTCACAAACAGGCTCGGAATAATTTTCCTGCCCATCCTGGTGAATAGCCATTGATGGACCTAACCTCCGTGAAATTATCTAGCTCTTTTTTGAACCCTTGTTAAAGTCTTGGCCTTCACAACATCCTCTGGCAAGGAGTTCCACAGGTTGACTGCATGTTGTGGGCAGAAATACTTCCTTTGATTTGTTTTAAACCTGCTACCTATTCATTTCATTTGGTGATCCCTTGTCTACACTTGCAGAGCATTAAGTAAACCCATCAACACCTCTTAGCTGCCCATAAAACCAGACACCAGCTAGAGGTGGGGGAAATGTAGAGTTGTTATTACAACATACACAGGAGACAGGTGCAGAATCCCAGCTGGGCTCTCCCATCTCTCTTCTGGATAAGAAAATAGTCCAGGGTGTGAGATCACACTGGTGCTGCACATACAGGCACTGTGCGGTTGTCAGAGGGCTTTGGTGCTTGCCTATGGAAATAAGATTCGGGATCAGGGCTGGGGCAGACTATTAGGGTTGGGGGCAGAGCATTTCCAGCAGCCACAACCAGGCTGTGGTCCTCCTTGTCCAAGCTGGCTAGTCTCAGATCAAAGTGGCTGATGCAATTTTGGAGGCAGCCTTCCCCAGGAATGAGGCTGGTGAGTCCGTCCAAAACCCATCCAGAAATACAAAAAACGAGACCCAGGCCAATCATGCTGACCAATGTTCCTAGAAATGAATCACAGGAATGTAGAACTGGAAGGGACCTCAACCAGGCATCTAGTCCAGTGCATCTCAAGCTTTCCAGAATACTGTACCACTTTCTGGAGTCTGATTTCTTCTTTTGACCACATAATTATACAATAAATCCACTGGGATATAAATATTGCACTTACATTTCCGTGAATAGTGCACAGAGCTGTACAAAAAAGTCATTGTATCAAATTTCAGTGTGTACTGACGTAACGTGGCCTCTTGTGAAACTAGGCAAATATCTAGAGCAGTCGTTGGACCCTCTGGAAGACGTCTGTGTACCCCCAGGGGTATGCATACCCTGGTTGAGAACCACTGAGAGATCCTAGTCTCCTGCATTGATCATTGTTCCCTATGGGTACATCTACACTGCATGGCTATTTCATAGAATCATAGATCGTAAGATGCTTGAACTGGAAGGGACCTCGAGGGGTCGTCGAGTCCAGTCCCCTGCCCTCATGGCAGGATCAACCACCATCTAGATTGGGGTGGCCAACCTGTTACAGGCAAAGAGCCAAAATAGTGGTGGACATAGCATAAGAACGGAGGGGAAAAAAGTTGAAGAGTAAAAAAAAAAAAAAAACACAGCTTCCGCGTTTGATCTGGAGTGGGTGGGGGAGGCGGGGGAAGAGGGGGGAAAGGACACTGCTACTTTAAATGAAAACTCCGGTTTGGCTTTCTGGCCACATCAGTTTCCCATTGGCCGGCACCATCTTACTGGTGCCATTTTGCCGGACGGCTTCCCTGCAGCCAGTGAGCACAGGCGGCCGGGGGTCCTTTGTAGGGGTGCAGGGGTGGCTTCGCGGGCCACACTTTCTGTGGTGAAGAGCCACATGCGGCTTGCTAGCTGTGGGTTGGCCAACCCGATCTAGATTATCGCTGATAGATGTCTATCCCACCTGCTCTTAAATATCTCCAGCAATGGAGATTCCACAACCCCCCCAGACAATTTATTCCAGTGTTTCACCACCCTGATAGGCAGGAAGTTTTTTCTAATGTCCAACCTAAACCTTCCTTGCTGCAGTTTAAGCCCATTGCTTCTTGTTCTATCCTCAGAGGCCAAGGAGAACAATTTTTCTCCCTTCTCCCTGTGACACCCTTTTAAATACTTGAAAACTGCTCTCATGTCCCCTCTCCGTCTTCTCCTTTCCAAACTAAACAAGCCCAATTCTTTCAGTCTTCCCCTGCAGATCGTGTTTTCTAGTCCTTTCATCATTTTTTATTACATCCACCAGAACCCTAGGTAAGTTTCTCCAGTGGTTAATTACCCTCAGGGTACGTCTAGACTACAGGGTTTTGTCGACAGAAGTTTTGTCAATAGATACTGTCGACAAAGCTTCTGTCGACAAAGAGCGTCTAGACTACATTCAGTTCTGTCGACAAAACAAGCCGCTTTGTCGACATGACAGCGTGGACACAAAGGACAGTTTAGATGCAATAATGCCTTCTGTCAACAGAACTCTGTCGACAAAAGGCGTTATTCCTCGTAAAATGAGGTTTACCAGCGTCGACAAAACTACTGAGTTCTGTCGACGTTACGTCGACAGAACTCAGCGGTAGTGTAGACGCAGGGTTAGTTTTGTCGACAAAAGTCCACTTTTGTCGACAAAACCCTGTAGTCTAGACACACCCTCAGGGTGCATCTACACTGCACTGTTATTTCGAGATAACGAGTGTCATTTTGAAATAACAATGCGAGAGTCTGCACAGCCATTCCATTATTTCGCAATAATTTTGAAATAATGGGCGTCTTTTTCCAATATCTGTAAAACTTCATTCTACCAGGAATAACGCCTGTTCCGAAATAGCTATTTTGAGATAAGGCGTGTGTAGATGCTTCACTGCCGCTATTTCGAAATTGCCCCATCTCCACGGCCATTCTAGGGGCTCTAAATCGAGGTAGCACGGCTACATTAGAGACGCCTGCCTCAGACTAATTTTGAGGCTTCTCTGCAATATAGATGTGCTATTTCGAAAGAAGCGTGCCGTGTAGACGTACCTGCACTGTTAAAAATATCCATCCATTTCCAGTCTAAATTTCTCTAGCTTCCCACTGCCAGCCTTTGGAGCGTGTTAACCTTCCGCTGCTAGACTGAAGGGCCCATTATTAAATATTCTTCCCCCATGCAGTTACTTGTCACCCCTTAACCTTCTCTTTATTAATCTAAATAAATGGAGCTCCGTGAGTCTGTCACTGTGATGCATCTTTTCCAGTCCTTTAATGATTCTAGTTGCTCTTCTCTGAACACCCTGCAATTATCAACACCCTGTAGACACAAGAATTGGACACAGTATTCCAATAACATCCGTCCATTTTCCCTTCCATTATACTCACAGGCTACATCTAGACTGGCATGATTTTCCGGAAATGCTTTTAACGGAAAAGTTTTCCATTAAAAGCATTTGCGTCTAGATTGGCACGGATGCTTTTCCGCAAAAGTACTTTTTGCGGAAAAGCGTCCGTGGCCAATCTAGACGCGTTTTTCCACAAAAAAGCCCCGATCGCCATTTTCACGATAGGGGCTTTTTTGCGGAAAACAAATCTCAGCTGTCTACACTGGCCCTTTTGCGCAAAAGTTTTGCGCAAGGTGCCCGAACGGGAGCAGCATAGTATTTCCGCAAGAAGCACTGATTTCTTACAGTAGGAAATCAGTGCTTTTGCGGAAATTCAAGTGGCCAGTGTAGACAGCTGGCAAGTTTTTCCAGAAAAGCGGCTGATTTTCCGGAAAAACTTGCCAGTCTAGACACAGCCACACTGTAAGCTGTCAGGGGCAGGGACCATATCTGCTCTGTGCTGGTACAGCACCACGCATGGCTGGGATTCCTAGCTACTATGATAATACCGATAATAAATAACACTCATCATCAATAAATGCATAGCGCTATATGCACATGTAACCCACATACCTAGGCTATGTCTACACTGGCATGAACTTGCGCCAGAGATATGCAAATGAGGCTAAGCGTGGAATATCGCCAAGCCTCATTTGCAAATCTAATGAGCCGCTATTTTTGAGGAAGAGGCTCTTGTGCTTGAAGGAGCGTCTACACTCCCCCTTCTTGCAGAAGAAAACCCCTCTTGCGCAATGCCGTTATTCCTGAAAATAATCAACATATCGGCATTGCGCAAGAGGGTTTTTCTTGCGCAAGAAGGGGCAGTGGAGATGCTCCTTCTGGCGCAAGAGCCTTTTCTGCAAAAATGGCGGCTCATTAGGTATGCAAATGAGGCTTGGCAATATTCCATGCTTAGCCTCATTTGCATATTTCTGGCGCAAGAACCTGCCAGTGTAGACAGAGCCCTATTTGCGGTTACTAAGCAATGCAAATGGTACCTAGACCACAGCAACAGTTAAGCTCAAGAGACCTCTACAGCATGGGCTGGGAACTAGCGGGTTTTTATTTAGCTCAGAAGGTAGAAGCTCTTCTACTCAGCTCCAGAGGTCCCAGGTTCAAATCCACCTGGTGATGGTTACACACGCATGCCTATAATCTGTGGAAACACACTGAAGACACCATGCAGTCTGAGCAATTTTGGCTCCTCATTTTATCTGCTGCGGAGATGTCTGCAGGTACCTCGTAGATACCATAGGCAGAGAGAGGAAAGAACCACATAAACCAGGGGATACTCAACTTTGGAAGCCCCAAGGGCCACAATGATACTCACAGCACATACCGAGGGCCGCAACTTAAGTGTGGTTGCATAGACATGCACATATATATGCAAATATATGCAAATAGTTTCTTTCACACCGAAGGGCATGAATACAAAGATTAAGGCAAGACTACACAACATGCAGGACCCATTTAAGTCAGTTCTGCAGATATTAATAACATGCAATATTTACCCAATTTCCACCCCTATGCCAGCACTTTTAATGAGCAACGACAGTCCAGGAATGTAACTACTAAAACGCAGATCAACAGGAGACCAGTCATTCTGCCGCTCTACTCTGCACTAGTTAGGCCTCAGCTGGAGTACTGTGTCCAGTTCTGGGCGCCACATTTCAAGAAAGATGTGGAGAAATTGGAAAGGGTACAGAGAAGAGCGACAAGAATGATTAAAGGTCTAGAGAGCATGACCTATGAAGCCAGGCTTCATGAACTGGGCTTGTTTAGTTTGGAAAAAAGAAGATTAAGGGGGGACATGAGAGCGGTTTTCAAATATCTAAAAGGGTGTCACAAGGAGGAAGGAGAAAATTTGTTCCTCTTGGTTTCTGAGGACAGGACAAGGAGTAATGGGCTTAAAGTGAAGCAAGGGAGGTTTAGATTGGACATTAGGAAAAAATTCCTAACTGTCAGGGTGGTCAAATATTGGAATAAATTGCCAAGGGAGGTGGTGGAATCTCCCTCTCTGGAGATATTTAAGAACAGGTTAGATAGACATCTGTCAGGGATGGTGTAGACGGAGCTTGGTCCTGCCTTGAGGGCGGGGGGCTGGACTCGATGACCTCTTGAGGTCCCTTCCAGTCCTATTATTCTATGATTCTATGATTCTATTGACGACTTTTGGTTTGGCACCCACCCGCGGGCCGCAAACAAACAGGCCGTGGGCCGTGTGTTGAGTAGCCCTGACATAAACCATGAAGGACATTAAAGGAGACATGAGAATTGTGGCTTACATGTTGGTTCCAGACAGTTTTTATTGACTTTGTACCATTGTTGGGGAGGTTGGAAAAATGCTTTTACGCTGGATTTTGTGCTCATGCCATTGTTAGCTGCAGAGAGTAAAGTCTCATTTTTTATCCTCAGAACAGAAACACTTTCCAGCCACTACACAGTTCTGTGGCCTCCTCCAGAGGGAATTAGCAGGTTCCAAAGCCGTGATCCATTAAGTCCATGACTCTTCTGTTAACAGGAGACCTAGTCACTGCTAGCTGTGACTTTGACTCCTGGCCTGCTCCATCCAATAGGGAGCTTGCCCAATAGGAAGGGGTTGGAATGCTAGCCTGAGACTTGGCAGGCCTGTGGTCAACTCTATGCTCTGCCACTGACTTCCCGTGTGACCTTGGGCAAGGCATTTAACTGCTCTATGCCTCAGTTTCCCCATCTGTACAACGGGGATTATAGTCCTGCCCTGCTTCACATGGGAGTACGGGAGGTGAAAATAAATACATTTTGAAAGATTGCAAGGTGCTAACGTTCATTTCACTGCCTTTCCCCAGTGCCTAAAAAAGTAAATCCCAGCTCCCATAGAAAAGTTGCTGGAGACCCATAGTCCATTCTTGCAGGCTTTTCATCAACGACTGCACAGGGTCAGCCTCTCCACATTCAAGTCCCAAAAGGAGCCACAGAAAGGAATGTAATGAAATACTATTATAGAATCTTACAATAAAGAAAAATAACCTGGCTGGGTTATAATCCACAGACATTCTTGTCATACATAGGCATAAATAAAGAAAACAAATTAAAATCTGAACAGATCAGTCCCCACAGAAACCCAGTGAGAAAAAACGGAGAGTTCCCAAAAACGTAGGGTTAGTTCACCTAAGTCTCACTTACACTTCGATCACCAACTCTGCAGAGTCCACTGGGTCTGAACCATCTTCCCATCACTTGCTTTCAATGCCCCGCACGGTCCTGGACAGAGTCGGAAGTAGCCCAGGGTGGGGACTGGACCCCTAAGGAGCTTAGCGGGTTTTGGATAGACCCCCCGCTGAGCTAGTGGTGGGACATGCCCACCACTGGAATCTAGGCAGATTTCCTTGGTTGAAATCTCTGTTAAACCCTCAGTTATGTCTACAAATTAAAAAAATACCCTGTTACAAGGAAACAGAAGAATTTAGACCAGCGTGAGGGGGTGGATCAGCCCGGCACTGAAGAAGCCCCGCCCTCATGACCCTGCTGGGCATGCTCAGGTATAAAAGCCTGGAGGTCGCGGCTCAGTCTAGGCTGCCTGCTGAGGAGGAAGGACATACTGCCCAAGAGCCTGCAGGGGAGCTGCCTGAGAGACCCAACCTAGAGGCCAGCTAGCAGGGACCGGCCAGGGAGGCTGCCAGCCCGGAGGAGCAGCAGATGGATGCTGCAGCTGAGGCCAGCCAGCAGAGATCCGATACAGAAGGACCCAGCTCGGAGGACACAGGTGGGGATCATTGTCTTCGGTCCACCCTCTCTGGGGCACCTGGTGCTGGCCACTGTCGGCAGACAGGCCACTGGGCTAGATGGACCTTTGGTCTGACTCAGTACGGCCGTTCTTATGTTCTTATGAAGATGCCAGCAATCCTGGACAGTCGGAAGTAACCCAGGGTGGAGACTGGACCCCCCCAAGGAGCTTAGCGTGTTTTGGGTTGACTCCCCGTTGAGCTAGTGCTGGGAGATGCCCAACACTGTCAGGGCCCTGTGCTGGGATCTGGTGGAGTGGAAGGGCCTGGGCTCCCCTACCCCACCTCCTTATCCCCCAACAGGGATGCTGTATTTGGACTTCAGGTTTGGCCGCTAGGCTACACTGCCCTGGTGAAGGGGGCGTTGCTAGAGACTCTGGCCACTAGGCCGCACTGCCCTGGGGAAGAGAGGCTCCGGGGGTATAGCTGTATCTGGGTTGCAGAAGATGTGGGGTGTGGTGCCAGGAGGCCCAGGTGCTCAACAGCGCCCCCTGGGTGAGGGTCAAGGGAACTACCCCGCGACAACCAGGAAAATAGAAACGACACTTTCCCCATTACTCCATGTATAGAAAAGTCGGTGAATCCCACTAGTTCCGACAATTTCCCTAAAGACTTTGGCCAGAATAAAAAAAAATCCTTGCACACGATTAAAATAGCTTCTACTTTAATTCTAACAATTATGTTTCCCTGTTTCCCCTTGCTGTAATTACCACAGAATACAGGTTGAACCTCTGTAGTCCGGTACTCTGGTCTGGCACATCCGTGGTCCAACATGGTTTCAGTGAGCCGGATGTCCACTTAGCAGGGGTGTGGCCAACTTTCCCACTGGCCCATAAAGTTTGTTCGCCGCCACCGGTCCTGGCTCTCAGGGGTCTGTGCGGCTGCTCGGCTCTCATTTACCCCGACATGTCTTCTCAGAGCCCAGCAAGCAGTGGAAGTGTGGGTAATGCTGCTAGATAATATTGACCTTTCCTGGTCCAGGAAATTCTCTGGTTCGGTACCGGTAGGCTAGAGAGCTTCAACTTGTGCAAGAGCTGGACGGGACCTTGAGGGGTCATCAAGTCCAGTCCCCGGCCCTCCCGGCAGGACCAAGCACCATCTAGACCATCCCTGACAGGTGTTTATCGAACCGGCTCTTAAATTGCCCATGGTTCCCTGCTAGAGGGTTAGCAGCATCACTACCTGCTGCACGATGCTGAGAGTTCGGGCAAACAGCCCGCTGTCTGGTGCTCAGCATCTCCCCTCACATGGGGCACGCGGCCCCTGGCAAAGCAGCCGCCTGCCCACTCACCCTCATGGCCCAAGCAACAGGGAACCTATTGGAGCGGACTCTCAACCCCGCCCCCCCGATTCCAAATGCTTCGGGATGTGGGGATGTAAATCTGCCTAGCAACAGCAACCCGGATGCAACTCACACCTGCCCCTCCCCAGAGACTCTCTTAAGGAGCAATCACCCTATTAGGCACGAGGGTTACACTATGGAGGCAAGAGCCTAAGGCAGGGGTGGGGAGCCTAGGGCTGGGGGCCAGAATCGGCCCCTGGATTGCCTGATTCCGGTCCCCAAGCCTCCCCCCCAGCATTGGGGAGCTGGCGCTCCAGCCCTGCAGCCCCCCCAGCCCAGATTCTGCACCCCCATTCTGCTCCTGCACCCCACCCCTCCCAGACCCCCCAACTCTGAACCTACACCTGCACCCTTCCTCCTTCTCCCACCCTGCTCCTGCACCCTACCTCACACACAGCCCTCCCACCCCACCCTGCTCCTGCATCCTACCTCCCACACAGCCCTCCCACCCCACCCTGCTCCTGCATCCTACCTCCCACACAGCCCTCCCATCCCACCCTGCTCCTGCATCCTACCTCCCACACAGCCCTCCCACCCCACCCTGCTCCTGCACCCAACCTCCCACCCCCCCACTACTTCTGCACCCAACCCCTCCCAGACCCACCAACTCCCAACCCACGCCTGCACCCCCTCTCCCACCCAGACCCCCAGCCCGCTTCCCAGCTATCCCCTCCCACACACTGAACTCAATTTTGGCTCCATCCCAGAGCAGAGGAGGCCCACAAAATCCACTAACCCAGCCCCCCCCCCCCCCACGGCTCTAATGTGTGAGGGGCATGAGGGTGGGTTTTCTGTGTGTCAGCGGCTCGCAACCCAAAAAAGATTCCCCACCTCGGCTGAAGGCATCTCTACCTATAAACCGAAATAGGGGCTGAAATATCCCCTAATTGCACAGGTAGAAATTACTCCCTCCGTGGGGAATTCATACAGCATCATGACATGGCTAATCCAGTCAATATTTACCCCAGAGCATCTGGTGGCTCAGGATAACTAGTTGCAGATCCTTTCATCGCTAGGATGTTCATTCAACTCCAGCCTGGCTCGAACATAAGAACGGCCACACTGGGTCAGACTAAAGGTTCATCCAGACCAGCATCCTGTCTGCCGACAGTGGCCAACGCCAGGTGCCCCAGAGGGAGTGAACCGAACAGATAATGATCAAGCGATCTCTCTCCTGCCATCCATCTCCACCCTCTGACAAACAGAGGCTGGGGACACCATTCCTTACCCATCCTGGCTAATAGCCATTAATGGTCTTAACCTACATAAATTTAGCTAGTTCTCTTTTAAACCCTGTGGATATGTCTACACTAGCCCCCTAGTTCGAACTAGGGAGGCTAACGGAGGCATTCGAAGTTGCAAATCAAACCTTGTATTTAAATATCCCGTGCTTGATTTGCATCTTCCCGGCCAGTCACCATTTTTGAAATTTACAAGTCCGGACTAACTTCCCGTGTCTACGCGTGGCAGGGACCCGGTAGTTCGAATTAAAGCCCTAGTTGGAACTACCTGTTAAACCTCATTCCAGGTGGAATAACAAGTAGTTCGAACTAGGGATTTTATTTGAACTACCGGGTTCCCGCTGTGTGTAGACATACCCTGTTAAAGTCCTAGCCTTCACAACCTCCTCAGGCAAGGAGTTCCACAGATTGACTATGCACTGTGTGAAGAAGAACTTCCTTTTATTTGTTTTAAACCTGCTGCCCATTAACTTCATTTGGTGGCTCCTAGTTCTTATATTATGGGAACAAGTAAATAACTTTTCCTTATTCACTTTCTCCACACCACTCATGATTTTATAGACATCTCTCATATCTCCCTTTAGTCTCCTCTTTTCTAACCTGAAAAGTCCTAATCTCTTTAATCTCTCTTCATTTGGAATCGGTTCCAAACCCTTCATCATTTTAGTTGCCCTTCTCGGAACCTTTTCTAATGCCAGGATATCTTTTTTGAGATGAGGAGACCACATCTGTAGGCAGTATTCAAGATGGGGGCGTACCATGGATTTATGTAAGGTAAATAAGATATTCTCCGTCTTATTCTCTATCCCTTTTTTAATTATTCCAAACATTCTGTTTGCTTTTTTGACTGCTGCTGCACCCTGTGTGGACGACGTCAGAGAATTATCGACAATGACTCCAAGATCTCTTTCCTGAGTAGCTGTAGCTAAATTAGCCCCCGTCATATTATATGTCTAGTTTTGCTTGTTTTTTCCAGTGTGCATTACTTTACGTTTATCCACGTTAAATTTCATTTGCCATTTTTTTGGCTTATCACTTAGTTTGGTGAGATCTTTTTGAAGCTCTTCACAGTCTACTTTGGTCTAAATTACTTTGAGCAGTTTAGTATCATCTGTCGACTTTGCCACCTCCCTGTTGACTCCTTTCTCCAGATCATTTATGAATAAACTGAATAGGATTGGTCCTAGGACTGACCCTTGGGGAACACCACTTGTTACCACCACTAGTTTTGCTCCAATGTCATGGCACGTAAAAGCGTTTGGTGACTCTCGAGGGCCTGGTTGGAGGGGGTCCCCCTGTCCGAAACCCCTCTCTGAAGTGGCACCCCTGTATTCACAGCCCACCCATTACTGCAATGGCTTGGGTACAAAGTACCCCTTGTGAGGTATCATAGGAAAGCTAACACCAAACTGGCTACTAATACCATTGCAAAATGCATGATACAGGTGGCATTATGAATTCCTGCTGGACGATGTTACTAGAATCATAGAATCATAGAATAATAGGACTGGAAGGGACCTCGAGAGGTCATCGAGTCCAGCCCCCCGCCCTCAAGGCAGGATCAAGCTCCGTCTACACCATCCCTGACAGATGTCTAGAATATGTTGAAGGCCAGACAGCCTCGGTAAAGGCGGCAGACAGGCCTGTCCCAGACAAAGGAGCATGCATTTACCTCAGCTTGCAAATTAGCTGTAAACAAACCTACCAGGGGTTGTCTTGAGCTGGCGCTCGAAAGACCGTGAACACGGCACCTGCACCCTGGACAGACACTGGAGACTGAATTGCCAGCAGGCCTTTGTGACTTGTCAGATTTTGTGACAAAGGTGTCCCGTTGTGGATACGAGGGACAGACACTCCACCTTTATCCTACACCTTACGAGACAAAGGAACCAGGCAATCTGATCTCTCGGATGGGTCCCAGACTGGCCAGCAAGTAAAAGCTGGAAAAAAGACTAGCAGTGAGAGAAACCATCTGGAACAAAGACTGTATCTTGCTAGGTTAAACTGTAGTCTTTAGGGCACATCCTTTAGGGCAAAACTTGATTTAAGCTATGTAACTTCAGCTACGTCAATAGCTGTCTATGCAGCAGGAAGTCAAAAGAAGAGCACTCCTCCTTGGACTTCCCTTACTCTGCGTGAAATAAGGGTTACAGGAGTCGGAGTACGAAATCCTCCAGCTTGCCATAATTTCAAAATAATGGCTTGCTGTGTAGACGCGCTCTTTGTTATTTTGGAATAACGGCAAGTTATTCCGAACTCACACTGCGGTGTAGACATAGCCTTAGAGGGGAGTGTTCCGTTTTCTGTGATCGTAACCCTTTCTACCTCTGGCTAAGCTGACACTGTCACTTCACTGCGCTGCAACTTTCTGGTGCAGGGGTGTGAAAAAACACCCCCACCCCAAGCACAACAAATTACAGCTCGGTAAAGTGCCCGTGTAAACAGGCTCCCGGCACAGCTAGTACTCTGCTGGTGAAGGTGTTTTGTGTCTAAAGCTGGGAGAGTGTTGCCTGAACTCAGATTGCTTCTGAATTTCTAGTTACTACTTGTCATGAGTCAGCGTGGCCTCCTGCTCACCCAGAAGGGGAAACACTCCCTAAAGCCCCCTGATGGGCGGTGCCAGAGCAACCTGGCCCCACCCACAGGAAGCAGGAAGGCGGGGCCGGGAGTATAAGAACCAGGGCTCAGGGCTCAGTTTGGCCCCACTATGCCTGAGCTCCAGAGGAGGAAGGCTCAGCCACGCTGCCCTCAAAGCGGGGACTGGGTTGGGCCGCCAGGGCCGATGCCGGGCCCAGAAGACTGGCCAGGGCTGTCGAGACTCCTGCCAGCCCCGAAGATGGGTCAGGACCCCCAGGACTCCCTCCAGGCACTGAAGACGGGGCTAGGGCCATCAGGACTCCTGCAGACCCCGCAGAATCGACATAGAGCCAGGAGCCCTGCCACTGTGGGGCCCTGGGCTGGGATGCAGTGGAGCGGGTGGGCCTGCATCCCCCCTGCCAGCCCTCCCCTGGGGTGGCAAGTTCCCCCCCCCCCCCCACGCTTGTCAGCTCTCCACCAGTGAGGAGACCCGACTCCTGTTCCGCCTGCAGACAGGCCTGAGCCTTAAACTGGCTAACTCTTTGCGCTGTTTGTCTGTAGCCCGCCCTGACCACAGGCTGGGCCTTATAAACCGTGATGCAACCAGGAGAGAGGCTTGAGCCCTGTGACTGCTTGAACAGTTTGACATCGCCCCGCCCTGACCTGTGGCATAGGGTTGCCAGATGGTTGAACCAAAAATACCAAACACCCCCCCCCCCACCACCACCCTCAAAAAACCCCCCAAAAAAACAAAAAACAACGCTGGGGAAAAAATTCTGTTGAGGAAAAAAAAGTGGGTGGGGGGGGTGAAGAGACCAAAGTTGTTGAGCAAAAGAAAATAATAATAATAATAATAATAATTAATAATAAAACAGCATTAAAACAGCAGAGTGCCTGCAGAGTCAGAATAGGGATAGGAACAGGGGGAAGGTTGAGCACTAAGACCCAGGGAATGCATTGCTTCCCGTTGGTCTTTAGGCTTTTTGCTGACGGGAAAGCTAAGGGGTCTGGGGACGGGGGGCTAGGGGTGTCGGAGATGGGGAGGGAGGTGGGGGGGAGAGGCTGGGGGCTGGGCCCAGGCTTGGGCGCTAGGGTTGCCAGGTGTCTGGTATTTTCACCTTCTGGCCGGGAAAAAAAAAAAACAGAAAGTACCGGAGATTTTAGGTGTCTGAATTTTTTTACCAGAGAGGAGGTGAAAATAGCGGACTGTCCAGGTCAATACTGGACACCTGGCAACCCTACACGGGCGTGGCCTTTATAAACTGCTGCTTGGCCTGCAGTCAGTCCCGAGCCCCCGATTTACGCTCCTGTTCGTTTGTTTGTGGCTCCGCCCAGCGTAAGGGTCCGGGCCTATAGACAGCCGCTCCTCCTGCAGACCGGCCTGGCCCTTACCTGGTCAACTGTTTCTGGAGTGTTTTGTTCTCCACCCTGGCTGAGGGTTTGACTTCACGGACTGCTGCTCAGCCTGCCGCCTGAGCCCCTGAACTGTTTAGAACAGAGTGGGGGACCTCTTTGGGGTCCGGGGGGCTGCTGACCCACAGAAAAATCAGTCGGGGGCCACACACAAATGAGGAGCAAAATGAGACACTTCTGACTGAGGAGGCAGAAGACCTTCCCCACATTCCCCTCGCACACCAAAGCCACGGGGGGGGGGGGGGGGGCAGGCTTGTAGATTTTGTGTGCTCCAGCCCTTCGAGTGGGTGGCGGGGGGGCTGGAGCACCGGCACAGGCTCCCCAGTACGGGGCATCCCTGAGTCTCGGTGGACGGATCCTGGAAAGCTGGGGGCCAGATGCAGCCCCCGGGCCTGCGGTCCCTGACCCCTAGTTTAGAGCCTCTCCCGGAGCTAGGACCTGAACTTGGAAACTGCTATATAGCTGGGCTGTTGGCTAGTGACCCCCCTTATCCACCAGTGGGTCACCCCTGGAGCAGGGCTCCTTGGGCCCAGTAAGGGGTCCGACTGAAATGCACCAACCCCACTGACCTAGACCAGTACACCACCTTTCCTCTGTCCCGGGATCAGGCCCAGTCTTCGATTATTCTGTGGTTGGGAACCCTGATGTAACCCTCGCTCTACAGGAACCCTTGCATAGTTGCAAATATCAATGCATTCAGCACCATCTCCTCTGACGTCTTCCACGGCTCAGGCCGGAGAACTGGCCCCAAAATAGAGTGGAACTTTTTGAAAACAGTCCCATCTCGATTTTCCAGTGGCCGGTGATGGGGAATCCTGGCACCAACGGTTCATTTCCCTCCTTGTTAAAAACGTGCCTCTCCTTTCCCATCTAAATGTGTCTGGGTTCAACTTCCATCTGCTGAAACTCCTTATCCCTTGCTCTGTCTGGCTGAAGAGCCCCTGTGACCAAATATGGTTTTGTCCTGCAGGGGCCAGACTGCAATCAAGCCCCCTCTTAACCTCCTCCTGGTTAAAGTAAACAGAGCCAAGGAGCTTAATGTATCCCAAGAGGCCTGTTGTCGCCCTGGGTCCCTTTGAACCCAAAGCTCGCGGTAACGCTTGTTAGCCGGGGTTCCACCAGACCCCAGGTTCACGGTAATTTTACTCTTTGCAAGTTGGAAAAGCAGCACCTCCATATGCTACAGGGCTGATGCAAACCATGTGTTTTCACTTACAGCCCGTACTTTCCTAGTCTCCGGTATTCCCAGCAGAACACCTTCCCTCAAAGCCATTGTTTTGTCTAGTTTTCAGCAGGCACAAATACAAGTGGTTCTGGTGCACCCCAGACTGCAAAAAAACCTCGGGACTTTGGAGTGTCTTTGGAGGATTTCGGCCGTGGAGGTCCAGCGGCCAGCTGAAGATCTGGAAGCATTCATAAAGCCATCTGCTTGACCCCGACTCCCAGTTCCGATACCCCAAAACGTACGAACACATGCTGATCCACAGTTGGACATAGCTCATCAAATGCAGCAAAAGCGAAGGTTCCAAGGTAAGCCCAAACCAGGGCATAAGAACGGCCAGACGGGGTCAGACCAAAGGTCCCTCTAGCCCAGTGTCCTGTCTGCTCACAGGGGCCAATGCCAGGTGGCCCAGAGGGAGGGAACAGAACAAGGAATCAAGTGATTCCCTCCCCCTGTCACCCATTCCCAGCCTCTGACAAACCGAGGCTAGGGACACCATTCCTGCCCATCCTGGCTAATAGCCATTGATGGACGTAGCCCCCATGAATGTATCTAGCTCTTTTTTGAACCCTGTTGAAGTCCTGGTCTTCACAACATCCTCTGGCAAGGAGTTCCACAGGTTAACTGTGCTGTACTGGGTCAGACCAAAGGTCCATTTAGCCCAATGTCCAGTCCTCTGACAGTGGCCAATGCCAGATGCCCCAGAGGGAGTGAACAGAACAAGTAATCCTCACGTGATCCCTCCCCTGTCATCCATTTCCAGACAGAGGCTAGCGACACCCTCCCTGCCCATCCTGTCTAAGAGCCATTGATGGACCTGACCTCCATGAATATATCTAGTTCTTTTTTGAACCCTGCTAAAGTCCTGGTCTTCACACCATCCTCTGGCAAGGCGTTCAGATCTTGTGGCTTCGGGTTATTAATCTGGTGGGTGTACAAATCTCCAGGCGGCCTGTTTTTCACAGATTTTCACCCCACGCTCAGGAGAAAGGGCAAGGCAGGTCAGGTTCACCCTCCTCCCTTCCGCTTTGCCGTAGGGACACTGGGCTAGATGGACCTTTGGTCTGACCCAGTACAGTCAACCTGTGGAACTCCTTGCCAGAGGATGTGGTGAAGGCCAGGACTATTCCTAGCAAAGAGCAAAACAATTGAGCTTTGGCAGTGGCTTTGGGGCCTGATTGGTTGTTACCATCCCCCTCTCCTTGGTGTCTTTTTGCAAATGCCAACTGGAACAAAACACAACACGGACCAGGGACAACTCACCCTGCAGTGGCAGGCCCTGTACCTCCTGTTCCGAGGGGCTGGGCTCAGCTCACCGGGACATGGGGTTGCGATGCGGTGAAGGCTTGGCTCGGCCATGGATGAAGGGACAGTCGGAGTGAGTGGCGCTGTGACCTGGCGGCAGGGGTGCAGCATTGCACAGGTTTGGGCTGGGCGTCCCTTTGTCGTGGAAGGGCAGGGCAGCCAGGCCACATTGGAAGGGTCTTAGCACCACTCCCTCGCAGCTGGCCTGGCCGCCCCTCCATCACCGCAGCCGAGGGGTGCCCAGGCAAAACCTCCATGGTGTTGTGTGCCAGGTTGCGATGCTTGCAACAGGCAGCTGCGCCCAGTCCTGCAGGACAGGGTGACTGTGCGGTGGGGTGCCTGCCCCACACGGGCTGGAAGGGGTTAAAGCAGGTAGGAGGGAGCCTGCACAGCGCTCTGGCCAATTGGGGAGAAGCTTTTAAAGAGTACAGAGGGTCCCTGTGTCAGAATACAGAGTAGCAGGCCTGTGTCCCGCCCTCTTCTCCCTTGCTCCACGTCTGGCCACCACGTTTGTGTGGCCTGGAAGGACGGGGGCAGGGCTCGGAGGCCACAGTTGGCCACCAGGGCAATCGAGTCTCAGGACTGCCGATAAACTCCCAGAAGGGGGTCGAGACTACCGGAGTGGGCGTTGCTGGAGGGGCAGTGTCCTGAAGAGGACGCCGTGGTGCAGGGGAGACGTGGGTCCGGAACACAAGCATGGAGCGCAGACGGGTGAGACGCCAGCCCGAAGGAGGCGCCCTATTGAGAGTGGACTCATTCCCCAGAGGTACCAGTAGAAGAGGCCGCAACGGTGAGTCCTGCCCCATGACACTGGGTAGCAGGTTTAAAACGAATAAAAGAAAGTTCTTCACACAGCGCATAGTCAACCTGTGGAACTCCTTGCCGGAGGAGGCTGTGAAGGCTAGGACTATAACAGAGTTTAAAGAGAAGCTAGATAAATTCATGGAGGTTAGGTCCATAAAAGGCTATTAGCCAGGGGGTAGGAATGGTGTCCCTGGCCTCTGTTTGTCAGAGGCTGGAGACGAATGGCACAAGACAAATCGCTTGATCATTGTCTTCGGTCCACCCCTCCCCCCCGGGGCACCTGGTGCTGGCCACTGCTGGCCATGCCCCTGGGGGCAGAAGCTGAAGCCCTACCCCAGGGGGGCTAAGATGAAATAATACAAAAGTCCTCTACATTTATAAAATCAAAAGAATTTTCAGGGGCTCTTTCCCAATAAGGCAACGAGGTGCAACTCCATCTGCAAGTGGCCTTCCCTTCCTGCAGGCCTGTACAGCGCCTAGCACAACGCGGCTCTGATTGGAGATGGAGCTTCTGGTTGCTCCCAGGATACAGCCAGGATACAGCTAAGAATTTGGAGGCTGAAACCCATCCTCTCCGCCCCCCCTCTCGCCCCCCGCAAATAAAAGACGTTAAAAAAGCAGCCACTTGAAAACCAGTGTGGCCAAAAGACCAACCAGCTCCACCTTTCGGCTCTACAAAGCGGCTCCTCTTTGAGGGATGCTTGCGCAGGCTGCTGATAGCGGCAGCCAATTTATTAGCGACTTGCAGTGGACGCTCATGGGCAAACGAGATAAACCATCTTCTGAGGGAACACTTGCAGATCAGTTGTGACCTAATCAAGAGAGGAGTTTCTCGCGGCTCGGGGGATGCTGGGCCGGGCTCTTCATTAATCAGAGATAAGCCGGAATTACGGGGTTATCGCCATTCGCCAGCAGTGTCGCAACCGATGGTTAATTGTTCCATTTGAAGAATTATTTATCTCTTTCCCTCAGGAGCATCCTCCTTCTCGGCTCTTTCCCATAAAAGGCAATGACCCCAACAGGCCTTTAAAAGGTAACTTACAGAGCAGGACAGATGCTATCAGTCATTATTATGAGCTACCAAGCAGCTGGATGGAGAAAAAAGTTCCCCGTGATGCACATGATTGTGTCTAGTTAGTGGGACTAGGTGCGGTGTAATTTTAAAAGAGGAAATCGGAGGGTTTAATGCACAGGAAACTAGGCTGCATTTTCCTCTCTCTGGCGCTCGGTAACATGGGATGAGGGACCTGTGTGACGCATGGAATAAGAGTTAGCGACCTGCATGTGCTAATTTGGTAATGTTGGTCGCACTGGGGTCCTGGCAAATAGCTCTGGTCTTCTCCTGCTGCTTGGCAAATTAAGTGCAGCTGATTTTGTGATGGAGAAAATTTGTTGGGATTTTACCTTTGCTCCAGGCCAAAAAAATGCGTGGGGAACACGTCGTTTTTAACCCTGTCCTCGGTGAGCATGGAAAGCTGGGAGACACTTGGGAGGAAGGCAGTGTTCTATTATTGAGAGCTTTTCACTGGCCGCGCTACTAACAAATCTCCAACTTCTGAGCCGCCAGTCCTCTTTATGCGCCCTCGCCATGAGGGGGCCTCGTTGGGCACGGTGCGCTCCCGAAGGAAAATTTGCCGGGCGTATAATGAGAATTTCTGCCTCATTTTGCATGTCCTGCTTTGCATGGCACAGCACGTGGCCTTGTACTGCGCTATTGGAAGAATTGTTGTGTGGTATCTGGGGTGTGAATCGCCCCCACATGCCACGCCGATTGCTGCCTGGACAAACTGTTAATTTAAACACCTGGCAGAGACTTCTGGGAGTTTCCATGGTGTGTGGAAGGTTATGCTGCTGGGTGTACTGGCAAGGACGGTTAAAACACAAGGCTATTAGCCAGGGGATAGAAATGGTGTCCCTGGCCTCTGTTTGTCAGAGGCTGGAGAGGGATGGCAGGAGACAAATCGTTTGATCGTTGTCTTCGGTCCACCCTCTCTGGGGCACCTGGTGCTGGCCACTGTGGGCAGACAGGATACTGGGCTAGATGGACCTTTGGTCTGACCCAGTACGGCCGTTCTTACGTTCTTATGTAAGGCTGGGAGCCAGGAGGCTGGATTGTGGATTCCAGTGATGCTGGAACAATGTTTAGGGTGGGGGTGCTGAGTTACACCCCCCCTTACACCTGGTTCATGCCCTATCGATGTTTGCCAACCAACTGGGCGCCGTTTGCCACAAGGGCATGCCCTCCATAGGCTCCTGGGAGAGTTGGCCACCTTAGGCTAGCGTCATAGCTGGGAGCAACTGCTGAGGGCAGGAGCAGAGCCCCGGGCTGGTGAGGAGACCTCGGGTGGCAGCAGGACCCCAGGGCCAGCAGGGCTAGCAGGCTGCAACACCCACGGGGGCGGGCCAGTGGGCGATGGGACTCTGAGGGCCGGCGGAGTCTGTGCAGACTGGCAGATGGTGATAAAATCAGTGAGGCCGGGGAAATCCAGAAGCAGGACCGGGCGGGGGCTGCTGAAACCAGTGCTGGGTTGGCAGTGGGGCTGGCCCCCAGGCACGGGGAAGCTGGGTGCAAAACCTAGAGGTGCTGCAGCACCCCCCAGAACCCTGCTTCTCATGCCTATTGTGGGCTCTGCGAAAGTCCAACCCTCTTCTGGGGAATTTAGCCAAGCCTGTGGCTGGCCAGACCCCATTTATTAGGAATCTGGAGCATATGAGCAGGGAGAAAAGAGCTCAGCGACATAAGAACTAGGTCTCTGAGGGGGAGCCGGGTTAGTCTGACTAAAAAAACTTAAAAAACAACCATGGTCCTGCAGCACCTTAGCCCTGGTTGACACTAGGGAGTTATTTCGAAACTGTGATGATGGACCTAATCACATCAGCGGCTCATCCACCTGCACGTTGTCTAATGCGATCTGTGCCACCATGCCCCTCTGCCATGGAGATTGGCCAGACTCCAGAGTCTCTCCGACAAAGGAATAAGGGACGCAAACCAGGTTTTTGAAATGGCCACACGCAGAAACCGGTAGAGGAACTTTCTAACTTGCCCAGGCACACATCAATGGAGTGAAAGGGGGCTATTCTCATACAAAGCAATTTCAGAAATCAACTAGAGGGAAAGTCCGTGGAACCAGCCTTCATATGCAAATCTGTTACAATCTCGCATGGCTTGAACAAAGACGTGAACTGGAGGGGCCGTTAGAGTCAACACCCAAATGATACCAACTGCTAAGTATTGGGCAATTAGCCCCCTTTATTAGCCTCATTTAGCACGGACACTTTAATTGACAGAGTTTTTTTCCTTCTCCCCCTCTCCTCTTTTTCCACTTTATAATTCAACCTCTGTGACTCTTGTTCCTTATTTGTCATCTGAAGAAGAGGGCTGTGCCCATGAAAGCTCATGATATCTCTCTCTATTTTTGGTGAGTCTCCAAGGCTACGTCTACACTGGCATGATTTTCCGGAAATGCTTATAACGGAAAAGTTTTCCGTTAAAAGCATTTTCGGAAAAAGCACGTCTACATTGGCAGGATGCTTTTCCGCACAAAAAAAACTTTTCCGCAAAAAAGCCCCGATCGTCATTTTCGCAATCGGGGCTTTTTTGCGGAAAAGAAATCTGTGCTGTCTACACTGGCCCTTTTCCGGAACAGTTTTCCAGAAAAGGACTTTTGCCTGAATGGGAGCAGCATAGTTTTTCCGGAAAAGCACTGATGATTTTACATTAGATCGTCAGTGCTTTTCCGGAAATTCAAAGGGCCAGTGGAGACAGCTGGCAAGTTATTCCAGAAAAGCAGCTGAATTTCCGGAATAAGTGGCCAGTGTAGACACAGCCTAAGGGTGCGTCTACACAGCACCGTTATACCGGAATAATGGACGTTACTCTGGGAAACACAATACTACCCAGCAATTGTGTAATTTCAGAAGAAAATTGAAATAATGGAGGGCTTTTTCCGACATTCGTAAACCTCAATCCACGAGGAATAATGCCTCTTCCGAAAAAATTCTTTCAGAAGAGGGAGCGTGTAGATTCTCCACTGCTGCTATGTCGAAATAGCTCCTCCCTAGAGCTATTCAGAGTTATTCCTCCCCAGTGCCTCCTGGGGTCTAAATCGATATAGTGTGTCCACATTAGTGGAGCCTGCATTGGACTAATTCTGAGGCTTCCCTGTAGTGTGGATGCTCTATTTCAGAATAAGCTATTCCAGAAGATATTTTCTGGAATAGCTTTTTCCTAAATAAGCTTGCAGTGTAGATGTACCCTAAGGTGCTACAGGACCATAGTTGTTCTTTAGGTTTTTATAAGAATGCCAAACTGGGTCAGACCAAAGGTCCATCTAGCCCAGGATCCTGGGAGTGAACAGAACAGGGAACCATCAAGCGATCCCTCCCCTGTCATCCGTGCCCCCCTGACACACAGAGGCTAGAGACACCATCCCTACCCATCCTGACTAATAGTCATTGATGAACCTCACTCTATCCTGCATTGATTAGGCCTCAATTGGAGGATTGTGTCCAGGTCTGGGCCCCACATTTCAAGAAAGTGGTGGAGAAACTGGAGAAGGTCCCGAAAACAGCAACAAAAATGATTAAATGTGTAGAAAAAATGAGCTAGGAGGAGAGACTGAAAGAACTGGGCTTGTTTAGTTTAGAAAAGAGAACACTAAGATGGGACATGAGAGCAGTTTTCAAGTATCTAAAAGGGTGTCACAAGGAGGAAGGAGAAAAATTGTTCTTTTGGCCTCTGAGGACAGGACAAGAAGCAATGGGCTTAAACTGCAGCAAGGGAGGTTTAGGTTAAACATTAGGAAAAACTTCCTGCCTGTCAGGCTGGTGAAACACTGGAATAAATTGCCTGGGGATGTTGTGGAATCTCCATCACTGGAGATATTTAAGAGCAGGTTGGATAGACATAGATCAGGGATGATATAGATGGTGCTTGGTCCTGCCGTGAGGGCAGGGGCCTGGACTTGATAATCTCTCCCTTTCAGTTCTAGTAGTCTATGATTCTATCCTCTATGAATTTATCTAGTTCTTTTTTGAACCCTGTTTGACCCTGTTCTGGTCTTCACAACATCCTCTGGCAAGGAGTTCCACAGGTTGATTGTGCGCTGCATGAGGAAAAACATCCTTTTGTTCGTTTTAAACTTGCTACCTGTTAATTTCATTGGGTGACCACAGATCATGACTCAGGTCCATCTTGCTGAGATACTCAGCTCATTAGTGGTTATGAGCTTCAAGATCTTTGCATGGAAGAATCTATACGAGGGTGAAGAATTGTCAGGAACAATTCCCCCTCATGGAGCCTGTCTTCCTAATTTACCTTTAGAAAATAAGGTTTTGGAGGAGACAGCTGGAATGGAAGACGCTACCTGGGACCGATCAATTTGACGGCCGTAATCATCTGGACTCGTTGCATATCCCAGACTAGAGGACTGAAGAGGAATTCCGCTCCTCAGAATTCTTTTGCTTGGGGTTTGGTTTTCAAGAGCCTGCCACTAAGACTAGATTTTTCCCGAGCCCAACCTCCAACATTCACCCAATGCACTGAGCACTTTTGAAAATCTGGCTGCTCATTGAAGTGTCTGTGTAGGAGCTCGGTGCTTTCGAAAAAGGTAGTCCTTAGTCTTCGTCAGTGCTCCCTGTAAGCTGTGTGCTTGGGCAGCTACCCAAGAGAGATTCAAATGCCGTCCAGCTGATTAGCACAGAGCCCACAATTGGCAGCAGGTGTTTCTCCTGGTGGTGCACGCTGCACAAGCCTTGGTGCACAGAACAACATTTATTCTGCACATGGATGGAAACGTTAGAGGGAACAATGGTCTCTGTCGGTCCAGAGATGTGGAAATAACCCGCCTCCTCTGCTTAAAACTCAGCGTGAATGCAACTCATTCGGAAACATTTCTGGGGATTTGATATTCCTTTATGTATGTGGATTCTGCTACCTCCAGAAATGACTCTTCCTCCTGGATTTCCACCCTCTTGGGAGCAAGGGGTGTACCAGGAACCCCAGCAGAAGGGATATTTACTGTGAGTGCTATGACTCAGCAGAGGGGAACAACGCCAGCTGTATACCAGAGCCCCCGCTCACCCTGCCCTAAGTGTTCAGTGCCAGCCTGTGGAGCCGACAGCCCCACTGGGCCACTGGGCAAGGTGAGGATGGGCATCTCCTTGCCCCCAGGGGGGGCGGGACCTCAGGCAGAAAGGGAGGGGCCTCACACAGAAAGAGGAGGGGCCTCAAGCAGAGGGGCGGAGCTAGAGTTCACTTTTCCCAGCCTCAGTGCCTCCCAGAGCATGCAGCACAGGGACGCCAGGGGATTTCAATGGCTGGGGGCTCCGACTGCCACCATTACCACAGCAACGGCCACAGCCTCCCAGAGCATCAGGCCCCCTTGAATCGCTGGGTTCTTGGGCAATTGCCCCCTTTGTAACTCCCCCCTTAGCGGGCCTGGTGCCGGCTGCCATTCGTCTGGCCAGGTTGGTGCTTCAGTGGCACATTCTGCTCTTGGTTCACTCAAGTCTCGGTTGAACAGGCATGACCGCCAACAAGAGAGAGCAGCAGAGGAACTGTGACAAGATGGAGGCAAATTCATTGGCACAAAGTCCTGGGAGAGAGGAGGGGAGAGAGACGAACATCCAAAGACCGAAAGGAGCCCACGACAGCATATCGATCCTGTAGAATAAAATCAGCTCACACTTCAAAGGAAACCAGAGAAAGTTTCCTTGTGAATGACTTCTCGTGTCTTGCTCACAACACACCTGTTCATGCAGCCCAGAAGCATGTTTGCTTTTTTTGCAACAGCATCACACTGCTGACTCATATTTAGCTTGTGGTCCACTATAACCCCTAGATCCATTTCTGCCGTACTCCTTCCTAGACAGTCGCTTCCCATTCTGTGTGTGTGAAACTGATTGTCTACACAGCATCCTAAACTCAAAATAAGATACAAATTGCGTATCTTATTTCGATTCTATTTTGAAATTTGGTGCAGCACCAAATTTTGAAATAACACACTATGGTGAGACATCCCTTAACCCTCATGGATTACAGGGATGCTGAAATAGTGCACCTGTTATTTCAAAAAATATTTTGAAATAACGAGTGTCTTGTTAAGATGTGGGGTAGCTATTTCAGGATACCTCCAGTATCCCTAAATAGCCATGCAGTGTAGACATACCCTTTGGCTGTGTCTAGTTTTTGGAAAAACTTGCCAGCTGTCTACACTGGCTGCTTGAATTTCCGGAAAAGCACTGACGATCTCCTGTAAAATCATCAGTGCTTTTCCGAAAATACTATGCTGCTCCCGTTTGGGCAAAAGTCTTTTTCCGAAAGACTTTTGTGCGAAAGGGCCAGTGTAGACAGCATAGTATTGTTTTCCACAAAAAAGCCCTGATCATGAAAATGGCGATTGGGGCTTTTTTGCGGAAAACCGCGTCTAGATTGGCCACGGACGCTTTTCTGCAAAAACTGCTTTTGTGGAAAAGCATCCTGCCAATCTAGACGTGCTTTTCCGAAAATGCTTTTAACGGAAAACTTTTCCGTTAAAAGCATTTCCAGAAAATCATGACAGTGTAGAAGTAGCCTATGTGTGAAAGTGATTGTTCCTTCCTAAGTGGTAAACCCATTGCTTCTTGTCCTAATAGATGATGAGCTTTCATGGGCCAGACCCACTTCCTCAGATCAATTTACATAACATAAGAACATAAGAACATAAGAGCGGCCATACTGGATCAGACCAAAGGTCCATCTAGCCCAGTAGCCTGTCTGCCGACAGTGGCCAGCACCAGGTGCCCCAGAGAGGGGGGACCGAAGACAATGATCAAGCGATTTGTCTCCTGCCATCCCTCTCCAGCCTCTGACAAACAGAGGCCAGGGACACCTCGTGGGTCATATGTTCTCAACCTTGGATCCTTTTTCCTGCTCTCTCTCCAGTTAGTCTATAATCAGGTAGGAAGCTTTTCCTAATGTCCAACCTAAACCTCCCTTGCTGCAATTTAAGCCCCTTGCTTCTTGGCCTATCCTCAGGTTAAGGAGAACAGGTTTTTTTTCTTTCTCCTACCTGTCATGGCGGCTAAACACTGGAATAAATTGCCGAGGGAGATTGTGGAATCTCTATCACTGGAGATATTTAAGAGCACGATAGACATCTATCAGCGAGGATCTAGACGGTGCTTGGTCCTACCGTGAGGGCAGGGGACTGGACTTGATGACCTCTGAAGATCCCTTCCAGTTCTACTGTTCTAGGATTCTAGGTCAGGGACACAAAGCCAGTGGCCCAAACCTAAGAGGGCAAAGCAGACACATCAGCCAGCAAAACACCTCGCAGGGCCAGGCCCTAGAGACAGGGCGTGCCTAGCGGCGTGGGCGTGGGAGGAAGAAGAGATTGGAACCGGCCAGTTGTGTCAGGTGGGAGCGTGGCAGGAGCACCCAGAGTACTCAAAGCGGAGTGAGTAAACCAACAGCACTGTTGGCTCCAATCTCCAGGATGGCGACCACCACAGAAACCACGTCCCACTGCAGGGAGAGGACCAGCCGGGGGAATTGCAGGTTTGACCCACGGGGGTTGCGTGGCCTCCTGCCTCCCCAATTTACCAACAAGTCCTCCTCGTGAATGGGGAGTTTCCTGCCCAGGAGGCGGTGCTGCACGTAGCAATAAAAACCTTCCCCCGGCATCTGCTCAACGGCGGCAGCTGCTTTTTATGGGGACAAGGCCCAGAGCAGGGCTATTAAGATTTTTATGGACAGGAAAGAGACTTTAAAAGGTAGCTGCTGCAGGGGAAGAGGGGGAAGGCCAGGCTTCCCTTCCCCCACCCCTTTGAAGAGAAGGCAAGAGCAGCCGCGGCTGCCTCCCTACGTTCCTCGCAGGGCCCCGCTCTAAGGAGAACCCGGAGTCTTCAGCAGGTTGTGAAGCATCAGGTCTCAGCCTGGTGGGTGTACTGCAGCTCAGCCCCGTGGCTAGGACCGGCCCATTGGAATAGGAGTGGGAGCAGGAAACACACTCCTTCCCCAAAGCCCTCCCATCGTGTCTGCCTTCGCGCCAGGGGACTCCGCAAACTTCCCGAAAGCCGCTGAAGGGCCGAGCATGCTCGGGCAGCACGGGAGAGAACTGTCCCTCCCCCGGGCCTGCCCCCCTTCCCTTGAGATCTCAGGCTTTCATGCTATCAGCCCTGCCCACAGCCCGTCTGCAGACGCTTGGCTCCTCTTCCTGGGGGAGGCGTAGACCGTCTCCATCGCGGATGTGCGGAAGCAGACGTGCAGATGGCCGGACCAGGGTCCCCACCTGGAGGACACGGGAGTACGGCTGGAAAAACGCTCAGGCTGCTGGAAGGAATGGCGCAGTTAAAATGGAAACGCCGCCCGCGGAAAATAGCTTGTGCATTGTAGCTGGCGGGCGTCTGCTGAAAGCGAGAGCCCGGCGGGACTTGCGGAGGGGACAATGGGACCCCCTGGGCTGCGCAGCTGGGGCAGGGGGGAGGACTTTCCCAGCCTTAGAAAGGTTTTGACATTTCAGAAAATGTTCCCATCCCAAATTGGGGTAAAACAGAGACCCCCCACAAAAAACCCAGCCATTCCCTACTCCCCTACTCCAGCCATAAACTGGGTGGGCAAACCCATTGCCACGCCCAGGAGAAGCCCAACTTGACTGGAAGAGCTGTGTCCACACCTCTCCCTGGATCCTCCATTTTCAGCAGAAGGCCTGAGAAAAAGTCGCCTTCCTCCTTCCCTCTGTGGGCGCCTCGCACCCAGCCACACCCGCACCAATTCCCGTTTGGATTTAGCTCTGCTCATGGAACCTTCCGCATTTCCAAGCGGCGGCTGGCGGTTTCCCTGCCTTCTGCTTCCTTGACTTCACTGCAGTCTGTGGCCCTGCCGGCTGTTCAGCCCATCCTCCTGTCACGTTACTGGATTTTAAGGGGAGCAGCCAGATCACATAGCGGGGTGTTTGCCCCAAGTGTATACAAAGGGGGCCATGTGAGGTGTCACATGAAAGCTTCTGTTCTACTGATTCTGTGTGTGCTCTTCATGTACTTGTATGAGATCTGTGTGTGGAGTTAGAAACATGGACTCTGTGTGGATGCCAGAAAATTCTCTGTCTGGGCAAAGGCAAGGAATGCTCAGCTAGCGGCTCTGCGAAGTAGCAAGGCTCCAGGGCCAATAGATCTCTAAGTGCCAGAGACACACTGGAAGGAATGTCTGGATATCTGCAAGCCAGCCAGAAAAATGGCTGACGACTTGGGACACAAGGATAGGTCAATGGACCGCGTGACCTGCAGGAACCTGCTCTGGCCAGGAAGATGCCAGGGGAGGTATATAAGTGCCATGTGGCACCCTCCATCTTGGTCTTGAGTTTTGCTCCTGATCCCAGGTGCAGCCTTGCAGGGAACAATGAACTGGAAAGAACCGTGGACCCATCCTGACATAGGATGTACACCAGAGACTTTTAAGACAGCAGTTACAACATCTCTGCTACGAGCCTGCATTGAGAACTGGGGGATTCGATGCATGTAATGTATTCTCCTTTAACAATCTTACTCTCATGCTTTTCTTTCTTTTAGTAATTAACCTTTAGGGTATGTCTAGACTACATGACTCTGTCGACAGAGGCATGTAAAATAGGCTACCCGACATAGTCAATGAAAAGGGGATTTAAATATCCCCAGATTCATTAAAATAAAAATGGCTGCCGCGCTGTGCCGGATCAGCTGATTGTCGGCACAGCGCGGCCGTCAAGACGCAGATCGGTCGACAGGGGCAGCCTTTGTCGACTGCTCCTGTAAACCTCATTTCATGAGGCATAAGGGAGCAGTCGACAAAGGGTTCCTCTGTCGACCGATCTGCGTCTAGACTTGCGCGCTGTGCCGATGATCAGCTGAGCCGGCACAGCGCAGCGGCCATTTTTATTTTAATGAAGCCGGGGATATTTAAATCCCCAATTCATTGACAATGTCAGGTAGCCTATTTTACACGCCTCTGTTGGCAGAGGTATGCAGTCTAGACGTACCCTTCGATTTTTAGATTCTAAAGGATTGGTTCAGCGTGGTCTTGTGAGTAAGATCCCGGGACCTGTGGCTGGTTTCTTGGGACCGGAAGAACCCGTTCGGGGAAGGTGAGAGTGGGTTCTAGAACCCCTCACCTGTGTGTTAGGCCTGGGGCTGATTGGGGCACAGGGAGAGCTGGGGTGTGAGGCGTCTGGCTGGCCAGGCTGGCAGCTGAAGCGCTCGGTGCGACTGGTTTGTGGCCTATTGGGGAAGGTCTCCAGTCTGGAGCTGTAAGGAGCCCCGAGCATGAGCAATTCGCCCTGAGCAGACGCCCTCGGCTGGGCCTACACCCGGCCCGGTCCGTCACACCTCCTGCAGCTCTTCTGTCATGGCTCCACTCCTGCTCATCTGACTGTCCCTGCCCCAGTGACCCCTCTCATCTGTGGCATCCCACGAAGCTCAGCTCCCCGCTCTCCAGCATCTCCCTGCTACTGTAGTACCTCAAACGTCCACCTGAGCCGCTGGTGCTGGGTGGATGAGACCCAACCATGGTTGGTACCCAGCCGCGCTCAGACCCCTTAATGGCACCGCCCTGTGCCTTCTCTCCCGGCCTTTCCTGCTCCTGTGTCTCAACCCTGCTCAGCCCCCTGGACTTCTCTGTGTCAGTTAGAAGCGCCCGGGGCGTGCGTGAGTCTTGGCACTCCCAGCCCATCCCGTGACAACGCGGAGCATCCGAGATGGGCGTGGGAGGCAGCTCGGAGCTACCCGCAGCCCTCCCGCCGTCTTCGCCGTGGTCCTGTGTCATGAAAGAGCCGAGCGGTGCAGTCATCAAGTGAGAGGTTGAAACCAGCGTGCACAGATACCCCGGGGCCTTCCAGGAAAAGCACCAAACGGGAGGCAAAGCTGCTGCTTTTCTCCTGTGCGTCCAGGGAAGTGAAAGCCCTCGATCGAGGAGGGCACACGCGGTGCCGTGGGGGTCACAGAGTGCAGTCGCGGCTCATCAGCCCCCCCGGAACAGCGTCCGTCAGAGCCGTGCAAGCCCCGATGCTCCTGCTGTTCTCCGCTTTGAAAAGGCATCCCGTCCCGCTGCCAGGGGCAGGCCGATGTGCCCAGCATCAGGTACGTAACAGTCAGGTGGGTACCCACCGTGCAGGGATGGCAGCATCTCCCTGCTGGCAGTGCCTCACCTCTGCTTCCAGTGGGGGGAGCCATTTAATCTTGGGCACCTCTGCAGCACGGGCCAGGCAGGGGCTGTTGGCAGGGGTGGTTTGCCAGCAGGCAAGGGCTAGAAAGGAGGCAAACCGAAACGGTTGTTGATCGTATTAGTAATGATTTGTAGTACTGTTGTGCTTTCTGAGATTGGGGTCTCGCTGTGCTAGGCACTGCACAAATATCATAGCGAGAGGCAGCTGCTGCCCTACGTGGGCTTACAATCCAAGTCGACAAGTCAGCTGGGAAACTGAGGCACATAGCGATACCACGACTGGCCCCGAAGCACACAGTGGGCAGAGCCAGTAATGAAATCCAGCTCTTCTGATTCCTCCTTCTGTGCTCTATCCACTAGATCACACTACTTGCCCATCAGTGCAAAGCCTCCTTGCTTTGCTAGCTCATACACTTGCCCCCACTGTGTGTTTCATCCATCACCTGTCTCTTGTCTTAACCCTAGACAAGAAGCCCTGGGTGCAGGGGCACTCTCTTTATTCCTTGTTTGTACAGCTCCAAGCACAATGGGGACCTGATCCTCGCTTGGTGCCTCTTTCAGTACTGGGGAAGACAGGGGAACCAATAACCAAGCAATCAATGTACAACAACCTGATAGCTTTTCTTGAAAGGATAACCTGCCTTGTGGAGGGGGGAAGTGGGAGATGAGGTATATCTTAAGTTTAGAAAGGCTTTTGATACTGTCTTGCATGTTCTTCTCATAAACAAACTAGGGAAATACAACTTAGATGAAGCCACTATAAGGTGGGTGCATAACTCATTGGAAAACCATTCCCAGAGAGTTGTTATCAGTGATTTACACTCATGCTGGAAGGGTATGTTAAATGGGATCACGGAGGATCAGTTCTGGGTACGGTTCTGTTCAGTATCTTCATCAATGGCATAGAGAGTATACTTATAGGCTGTGTCTAGACTGGCCAGTTTTTCCAGAAAATCAGCCGCTTTTCCAGAAAAACTTGCCAGCTGTCTACACTGGCCACTTGAATTTCTGCAAAAGCACTGAAGATCTCATGTAAGAAATCAGTGCTTCTTGCGGAAATACTATTCTACTCTCATTCAGGCAAAAGTCCCTTTTGTGCAAAGCTTTTGCGCAAAAGGGCGAGTGTAAACAGCTCAGATTTGTTTTCTGCAAAAAAGCCCCGATGGCTAAAATGGCGATCGGGGCTTTTTTGCGCAAAAGTGCGTCTAGATTAGCACGGACGCTTTTCCGCCAAAAAGTGCTTTTGCGGAAAAGCGTCCGTGCCAATCTAGACGCTCTGTTCCAAAAATGCTTTTAACGGAAAACTTTTCCGTTAAAAGCATTTCCGGAAAATCAAGCCAATCTAGACACAGCCATATAGTTTGTGGACAATCCTAGAATCATAGAATCCTAGAACTGGAAGGGACCTCGAAAGTCATTGAGTCCAGTCCCCTGACCTCTCGGCAGGACCCAGCACCATCTAGACCAGGGCTACTGAACACGTTTGTTTGTGGCCCGCGGTGCACTTTGGGTTTACGTGGGGCTCAACACGTGGCCTGCGGGTGGGAGCTAAAACAAAAAAGTCATCAATACAATGGTCTTCTGCATTTTAGTAGTTGAATGCCTGGACTGTCATTGCTCAGTAAAAGTGTGGGTGGAAATCGGATAAATATTGCATTTTATTAGTATCAGCAGAACTGACTTAAATGGGGCCTGCGTGTTGTGTAGTTTTGCCTTAGTCTTTGTATTCATGTCTGTCAGTGTGAAAGAAGCTATTTGCATGTACGTGCAACCACACTTAAGTTGCGGCCCTCGGCATGTGCTGTGAGTATCATTGTATCACCCAGGACTTCTAAAGTTGAGTAGTCCTGATCTAGATTATCCCTCAGAGATGTCTATGCAACCTGCTTTTAAATATCTCCAGTGATGGAGATTCCACAACTTCCCTAAGCAATTTATTCCAGTGTTTAACCACCCTGACAGGTGGGAAGTTTTTCCTAATGTCCAACCTCAACCTCCCTTGCTGCAGTTTAAGCCCTTTGCTTCTTGTTCTATCCTCAGAGGCCAAGGAGAACAATTTTCTCCCCTCCTCCTTGTAACACCCTTTTAAATACTTGAAAACGGCTCTCATGTCCCCTCTTAGTCTTTTCTCTTCCAAACTAAACAAACCCAATTCTTTCAGCCTTCCCTCATAGGCCAAGCTTGGCGCTACAGTAATGAATAATAATAATTAATAAAACAACTTACATAAGAAACTCAAACTCAAATCAGAAATGAGAATCGCTCAAGATACTCCTCCTCGAATACCATGTTCATCTAGATTTGCATTCCACTGCTGTGTCATCACTCCTCACATCACTGTCTATTTACTAAGACACAATGCGCCTCGAGTTACCTCTCCTAGAGGACTGTCTAACGAGGCATCCCTCGTTACCAGACCCTGTCCTGCCTCCAGGGGAGATCTAGGGTATCTACTGCACCAGACGCCAGACAGCTCAGCTAGGAGCAGATACACGGCCGTGGTGGTGCCTGAAGTTTGAAAATGAAGCTGCCTGTGTTTTCGCCATGCTTCCCCTTACGTTGCTAAGAACTTTGCCTGTCGCTACAGGCTGCAGCCATTTTGCTCCCAGCATGCCATGCTCTCTCGTGGGAACGTTGCTTTTTTCCATCCGCGGTTCCCTGACAGTGTCTCTAGGACAGGGGTGAGCGAAAGGGCCTCCGTGGGCCGGATCCGGCCCGCCAAGCAGGTGGATCTGGCTTGTGAAGGCCCTGCCCCCAGGCCAATTACGGCCTGGGGATGGGGGGAAGTGCATGAAGTTTCCTCCGCCTTGTAAGGAGCACGTGGTGCTTAGAAGCACCACATGCTCCTGGCAGGGGAGGAGGATATGATGAGGAAGAGTTTCCTCTGCCCTTCCCCCGCCCTGCCATGCTCTCTTTGCAGGGTGGGAGGAGATTTTGCATACTCCCCTGCCCATCCCCAAGCTCTGATTGGCCTGGGGGCAGAAGGAGGAATGCACAAAGTCTTCTCCCACCACCGCCGAGGGGGAAACTCTGGGGGGGGCAAAGACTTTACTTGCTCCCCCACCACAAACCAATCATGCTCTGTGGATGGAGAAGCAAGGAAGTGTCCTGGCTCCACCCCTTCCACCTGAGGCCCCGCCCCTTCCGGTGCAGCCCATGGCCGCCTCGAAAACGAAGGTGAATTTTCGAAGTGGCCCCCGGTAAAGAATTACTGCCCACCCCTGATCTAAGCCGTGAGCTAAGGGAGTGATTCCCTGTCTGCACAGACATCCTCGCGCTAGCTACCAAGTGAGCTTGTGTGCTAAAAAACAGCCGTGCGGCTATGGTGGTGTGCATGCCAAGTGCTTTGAACCCGGGGGGCAGAGACGGATGGATTTTTGCTGTCGCCGTCTGACCTCAGAACAGGTCTGGCCAGTCACCTCTAAGGAATGAAGAACATTGTCCGAAGCAGAGAAAACTAGGCAGTGTGACAGAGAAAGTCCCGAAAGAATCCCCCACCATCCCTCCACCACCAAAGGAACAGCCAGACTTCGGGGAAAGGCTAGACCGAGATGTCTCTTTCACTTTTCACATCTTTGGCAGCGATCACGGTTGTGGAAGCAAAGTCCAGAGCGCACGTAAGATCGCCGGGTACAGAGCGTGTGAAGCTCTGTTCCGAGCCCTGCCCGCTTTCATACATGGGCTGTGATTTATGTGCGGAAACATGAGCCTTCCTGGTGACTATCCGATGTGTGAGGGGACCCTTCGCATAGACGCCTGTGCTAATGTGGCCCCCATAGAGCTGTCAGTGCTGGGAGGGGAATTCAGAGGAGAGCTACAGAGTTAAAGGGGCTGATTTATAGGGACAGCGCGAAAGGTCGAGCAAGACGGGACTGAACATTTGTAAGAGGGAAGGGGGTGATTAGGGTGCCGGGCGGTGGGGGAGGAGGTCGCAGAAGTTCCACTTGGAGGAGTGGGATGAAATCAAGCAAAGAAAAATTCAGACGGTCAGGAAATGCTTTCTGTCTCTTGGGAATGCTCTCCCAACACAATGGAGACTTACACAACTAGACAATTTACACAGCTGGAAATCGGACGAGAGTCCTCTGTCAAGAAGAGCCCTAATCCGGCTCCCAGAAAGAGCCTGTTCCATTTTCAGTCTCCATCGGTCACCACCAGTCCCCGTGTGGCTGGTGCTACACGGTCTTCTGTGGACCCAGCTACCACCTCCGGGACGTGAATTAACCGCAGCAGTGGGAGAATCGCTTCTGTCACTGTCGTGCGCGTCTACACGGAAGCTCTGCACTGCGCCATGGTAGCGTTTTAGGGGTAGACGTAACCTCACTCTCTTTGTTATGTGGGGGGATATGATAGAGGTCTATAAAACCATAACAGGTGTGGAAAAAGTGAATACGGAGAAGTGATTTACTTGTTCCCATACCATAAGAACTAAGGGTCACCAAATGAAATGAATAGGTAGCAGGTTTAAAACAAACAAAAGGAAGTTTTTCTGCAACCTGTGGAACTCCTCGCCAGAGGATGTTGTGAAGACCAGGACTTGAACAGGGTTCAAGAAAGTGTTAGATAGATTCATGGAGGTTACGCCCATCAATGGCTATTAGCCAGGATGGGTAGGAATGGTGTCCCTAGCATCTGTCAGACGCTGGAAATGGGTGATGGTCGAGGGATTGCTTGAAGATTCCCTGTTCTGTTTATTCCCTCTGGGGTATCTGGTGTTGGCCGCTGTGGGCAGACAGGACACTGGGCTAGATGGATCTTTGGTCTGACCCAGTCTGGCCGTTCTTATGTTCTGTTTCCGGGTCCTCAGCTGGGCCCCGCATCTTCAGAGCATCCGAGCCCAGCCGATGACTAAGTGCAGAAGAGTCAGGAAGGGCAGAGTGCGGACCATTGCAGAGGTGCTATGGGGTCGCTCTGCTTGCTTGCTCCATGTCAGGAAAACCAACGTGAAACTAAACTCTCCTTCGCTGCATTTCTTTCAGGGGCTAGGCCATTCCGGGTCAGGGGAGCAGGGTCGCTCTGCTTTGAACCCCGCCCAGAGACACAGAGGCATCTGCGGGGGGACAGTCTGAGGGTGGATCGAGCGTGTCTTACCTTAACAGGCTTAGTCACTATTGGTCTCCTCCAATGAGCACCGGCTCTTCCTTCGATAAGAGCGTCCCTTTCCCCACTAAGCCCTGTCTCTTATCTCCTCGCCTCTCTTTTCTTTTCTTCCCTTTGGCTTAGAATCTCTCCCTCCCTCGCCCACCCTGGAGTTATGTCATTTCCATGGTTACCACTTACCTTTAAGAAACACATTTTCCCCAGCCCGGAGTACGGTTCCTGTGCATCCCCCTCGGCACAGAACCGTCTCCCTGTGAAGTGGCACTAATTGAGCATGAAATGCTGTGCATTTAAATGATGCTATAATTTATACAGAGCTAAATGGCTGTGAGCAGTCATTGCCGCGTGCCGGGAATGAACTCCTCCTCGGAATGGCACTGGCAGGGCCTCTCCCGCGCGCTTGGCCTGCGCTGAGTCAGGAAGGATGCTCAAGGGCAGCTCCCGCTGAAGGACTCTGCGGATCCGCCCCCTACGAAGGAAGAGAAACTGGGTCGGACAGTTGGATGTCTTATGTCAGATCCCGGGGGCGGGGGGTTAGTCCCTCTAGCACAGGGGTTATTTGGGGCTGGCCAACCTAGGGGAAGCTGGGATAAAAGTTGCAGAACCCAAAGAAACATAAAAACGTCTATTATGGGTCAGACCAAAGGTCCATCTAGCCCAGCGTCCTGTCTGCCGACAATGGCCAATGCCAGGTGCCCCAGAAGGAACAAATAGAACAGGGAATCATCAAGTGATCCTTCCCCTGTCATCCATTGCCAGCTTTCTGGGAAAGAAAGAAAGAAAGAAAGAAAGAAAGAAAGAAAGAAAGAAAGAAAGAAAGAAAGAAAAAGAGGTGAAAAGAGGTGAAGAAAGAAAGAAAGAAAGAAAGAAAGAAAGAAAGAAAGAAAGAAAGAAAAAGAAAGAAAGACGTGTGACATCAGTGCTAATTAAATTCGAATGTTTGTGGCTCATTTCCAACAGTGGTGGGAAGTCTCAGAGGGTACGTCTACACTAGCCCCCTAGATCGATCTAGGGAGGCTAATGAGGGCGACCAGAATTGCAAATCAAGCCCGGGATTTAAATATCCCGCGCTTGATTTGCATGTTCCCAGCCGGTCGCCATTTTAGAAATTGACTAGCCTGAAGTAACTGCCCGCGTCTACACGTGGCAGTGAAACGGGATTCCGATTTAAAGCCCCTAATTCAAATTAATTGGTAAACCTCATTGCAGGAGGAATATCAGCTAATTCGAGTTAGGGCTTTAAATTGGAATCCCGTTTCCCTGCCGCGTGTAGAGGCAGGCAATTACTTCGGGCTAGTCAATTTCTAAAATGGCGACCGGCCGGGAACATGCAAATCAAACGCGGGATATTTAAATCCCAGTCTTGATTTGAAATTCCAGTCGCCCTCATTAGCCTCCCTAGATTGATCTAGGGGGCTAGTGTAGACGTACCCAGAGGGGTCGCCGTGTTAGTCTGTAACTTTAAAAACAAGTGGTCCAGTTGTGTAGCTTAATTTGACGTTGTCCTGTGGTGTCCAGGTCTCCAGCCCAACCTCGTCCACTAGGCCACATTGCCTCCGACGTGTTATCGAACGCAGGGCGTCCTAGCTGGCCTGCTCTTGCTCGAGCCAGGGGACGACATTCCTTCCGTCGCTGGATAACACTGCCTCCCCGCCGTGGAATCACCCCTCGCCCTGCACGCTGACCCCCTTCCCAGCCCAAGGTCTCACTTCGCTGCCTGGAGAGCCTAATCCGCCTGAAGCACTGTGAAACTTGGCGACGATCGCTTGAACATCTGGCTGATTTTGAGAAGGCTGCCGATCACCCAGGGCCAGAGGGCTTGCCTGACTCTCCGAGAGCGTGCGTGTGTGTGTGTCCACAACACCAAAGCAATTTGCCAACCGGTCCAAGCTGGGCCCTGGGAAAGTTGGCTTTCCCTCTCCTG
This sequence comes from Pelodiscus sinensis, assembly GCF_049634645.1. Taxonomy (NCBI): domain Eukaryota; kingdom Metazoa; phylum Chordata; order Testudines; family Trionychidae; genus Pelodiscus; species Pelodiscus sinensis. Next base: position 127,981,087 of record NC_134716.1, read on the forward strand.
CCCGTGATCCGACGTCTCACAGCGGGAAAGCGGCTCTGAGTCCATGTAAGGGATCCTGGAGCGCTAGGTCTGCTCCCGGGGCAATTCCTGCATGAGCTCCGGAACAGCCAGAGCTGTCACAGCTGTTATCAGAGTGTCTGCCCGGAGGCTACGGCCTTGGTTCATTTCAGTCTGAGCTGAGTGAATAATGGCTGGAAACTGACGCTGGACTGGCAGCTCGGGGCCCTGCTGGAGCCGGATCAGCATGAGCAAGAGGAGATCCCCATGTCACCCCCAATGCGCCGGCCTCTTCCAAACCGCCTCTGGGGGAGGAAGAGGGTTCCTGCCCCACGGCTGTGCATTCCTGGCCACTCTGCTGAGTTCTCACCGAAGCGGGGCTGGAGCTGGGCAGGGACTGGACTTTTTGCCTGATGGGGGACGAGCGCTTTGGCGATTTTGAAGTTTCTTCCCTGTGGGGATGGAACAGATCTGAACTTTTTCATGCTCTCCTGCCAAATCAAAACCCCCGGGGGAAAAAATCATTTTCCTCACGTAACATCAGAGCAGCCAGACTGAGTCAGACCGAATGGTCCATCTAGCCCAGCGTCCTGTCTGCCCACAGTGGCCAATGCCTGATGCCCCAGAGGGAGGGAACACAACAAGTAGACCTCACATGATCCCTCCCCTGTTACCCATTTGCAGACAAACAGAGGCTAGCGACACCATTCCTACCCAGCCTGGCTAATAGCCATTGGTGGGCCTAACCTCCTTGAATTTATCTAGCTCTTTATTGAACCCTGTTAAAGTCCTGGTTTTCACCATATCCTCTGGCAAGGAGTTCCACAGGTTGACTGTGCGCTGAGTGAAGAAAAACTTCCTTTTGTTTGTTTTAAACCTGCTGCCTATTCATTTCATTTGGTGACCCCTCGTCCTTATATTGTAGGAATAAGTAAATAACTTTTCTTTACTCTATTTTCCAACACCCGTCATGATTTTGGATCGGTCAGAGCGTTTGCTTTTCCAGTTGCCGTTTTTTCTCTTCCATTGGACACTGTAACTTTCAGCTACTGAAGCAAAGCCCTTTGGAAGCAGAAGCGGCAGTGTTCGGCTCCAGCAAGGTCGCAGCGGACCCTTTCCACCTTATTGGCACCTCCTTTTTGCTCAGCTGTCACTTGGAAGGTGCCCTGTTTCCATGGCGGGTGTCTCTTCGGACGTGCTGGCGTCGGCCGGGGGGAGGACGTTGTTCGGGGCTAGGTTTGTAGCTCCCGGTCGGCCCGAGAGAGTGAAATGTTCAGCCAGGCCTGGGCTCTGTGGACGCTGGAGGCTTCCAGGCAGGCTGTTCTCACGGGAGCCGCGGGTGGGTTGTGTGAGGCGAATGCCTGTCCCACGGGGAAACGGGCTGGGTCAAGGATCACCCCACCCCAGCAGCTGGGTGCTTATGTGGGTGCTCCATGCCCCCGCCTCCCCCACCCCAAGGTTAGAGCACCACCGCTGGCTTCCCGCTGCAGGGGAGGGGCAAACCTCGCGGGCTGGATCTGGATCGCGGGGAGAGGAAACAACCCCTCCCAGCTGGGGGAACGGCAGTGCAGGAGACTGCTCGCCTGGAGGCTTTCCCCACTGCTCCCATTGGCCGGAATAACAGCCAATGGGAGCAGTTGGAGGCGGTGCCTGGGAGCAGCAGGAGATGTGGAGCCAGGTAAGCGCCCTCATCCCACTCATGCACCTTCCTCCTACCAAGCCCCCCACTCTTAGCTTGCTCCTGCAGCCGCCCTCCCTCCCACACGCCCCACGTCCACCCTCAGCCTGCTCCTGCAGCTGCCCTCCCTCCCAGACCCCCACGTCCACCCTCAGCCAGCTCCTGCACCCGCCCTCCCTCCCAGACCCCCACGTCCACCCTCAGCCTGCTCCTGCAGCCGCCCTCCCTCCCAGACCCCCACGTCCACCCTCAGCCAGCTCCTGCACCCGCCCTCCCTCCCAGACCCCCACGTCCACCCTCAGCCTGCTCCTGCACCCGCCCTCCCTCCCAGACCCCCACGTCCACCCTCAGCCAGCTCCTGCACCCGCCCTCCCTCCCAGACCCCCACGTCCACCCTCAGCCAGCTCCTGCACCCGCCCTCCCTCCCAGACCCCCACGTCCACCCTCAGCCAGCTCCTGCACCCGCCCTCCCTCCCAGACCCCCACGTCCACCCTCAGCCTGCTCCTGCACCCACCCTCCCTCCCAGACCCCCACGTCCACCCTCAGCCTGCTCCTGCACCCGCCCTCCCTCCCAGACCCCCACGTCCACCCTCAGCCAGCTCCTGCACCCGCCCTCCCTCCCAGACCCCCACGTCCACCCTCAGCCAGCTCCTGCACCCGCCCTCCCTCCCAGACCCCCACGTCCACCCTCAGCCAGCTCCTGCACCCGCCCTCCCTCCCAGACCCCCACGTCCACCCTCAGCCAGCTCCTGCACCCGCCCTCCCTCCCAGACCCCCACGTCCACCCTCAGCCAGCTCCTGCAGCCGCCCTCCCTCCCAGACCCCCACGTCCACCCTCAGCCAGCTCCTGCACCCGCCCTCCCTCCCAGACCCCCACGTCCACCCTCAGCCAGCTCCTGCACCCGCCCTCCCTCCCAGACCCCCACGTCCACCCTCAGCCAGCTCCTGCACCCGCCCTCCCTCCCAGACCCCCACGTCCACCGTCAGCCTGCTCCTGCAGCTGCCCTCCCTCCCAGACCCCCACGTCCACCCTCAGCCTGCTCCTGCACCCGCCCTCCCTCCCAGACCCCCACGTCCACCCTCAGCCTGCTCCTGCACCCACCCTCCCTCCCAGACCCCCACGTCCACCGTCAGCCTGCTCCTGCACCCGCCCTCCCTCCCAGACCCCCACGTCCACCGTCAGCCTGCTCCTGCACCCGCCCTCCCTCCCAGACCCCCACGTCCACCCTCAGCCTACTCCTGCACCCGCCCTCCCTCCCAGACCCCCACGTCCACCGTCAGCCTGCTCCTGCACCCGCCCTCCCTCCCAGACCCCCACGTCCACCGTCAGCCAGCTCCTGCACCCGCCCTCCCTCCCAGACCCCCACGTCCACCCTCAGCCTGCTCCTGCACCCGCCCTCCCTCCCAGACCCCCACGTCCACCCTCAGCCAGCTCCTGCACCCGCCCTCCCTCCCAGACCCCCACGTCCACCCTCAGCCAGCTCCTGCACCCGCCCTCCCTCCCAGACCCCCACGTCCACCCTCAGCCTGCTCCTGCACCCGCCCTCCCTCCCAGACCCCCACGTCCACCCTCAGCCTGCTCCTGCACCCGCCCTCCCTCCCAGACCCCACGTCCACCCTCAGCCAGCTCCTGCAGCCGCCCTCCCTCCCAGACCCCCACGTCCACCCTCAGCCTGCTCCTGCACCCGCCCTCCCTCCCAGACCCCCACGTCCACCCTCAGCCAGCTCCTGCACCCGCCCTCCCTCCCAGACCCCCACGTCCACCCTCAGCCTGCTCCTGCACCCGCCCTCCCTCCCAGACCCCCACGTCCACCCTCAGCCTGCTCCTGCACCCGCCCTCCCTCCCAGACCCCCACGTCCACCCTCAGCCTGCTCCTGCACCCGCCCTCCCTCCCAGACCCCCACGTCCACCCTCAGCCTGCTCCTGCACCCACCCTCCCTCCCAGACCCCCCTTACCCCAGCCTGCTCCTGCACCCACCCTCCCTCCCAGACCCCCCTTACCCCAGCCTGCTCCTGCTCCCATTTTGTCATTGTGGGTGGCGGGCTGTTGAGCAGGGTGGGCCGCAGGCCAAAACGTTGGGCCAGCAATAGCCCCAGTCCCTGCAGGTTACCCCCAGCGCCGCGCAGGGTGGTTCTGCAGGGCCCTGAAACGGTTTTTCTTTGGACCAGAATAACTGGGACAGGCTTGTTTTCAATGGGAGCAGATTCCGAGGGCGCAGCCGACTCATCATCCCCGGTTTGCTGGGGGGGATCCGAATGTGGGGAGTTATTCCCCTCCCTCCTTGGATAATTTGGCAGCAGGCCAAGTGGCCAAGAAATCTGTGCACACGCCACGGGCACGGCCACGTTACAAAGAAGAGATGCAGGGCTTCACGCTGAGTGCCCAGCGCTGGCTGGATGCTTTCGACAGCAATGATGAAAGTCCAGCCCGATGATTCATCCGCACTAAGCCAGGGCACATGGCTAGGGTTACCCCTGGGGTAGTGTCACTGGGACCCAAGGTGCCACAGGACTAAAAGTTACAGGCGAACAGGGCTACTTGTATTTAAAGCTACAGGCGAACAGCGCCCTGCCCTGCTCCAGCGCCACCCCCGCCCTCCGCTTCCTTCCCTCGCTGGGCACCCAAAAAGTTCCCAAGCAGCGGGAAAGGTTCCAAGCAGCTCGTGTGAATCAGGAGCCCCTTAACCCAGCGACCCGCTTCCCTTTGATCCCCTTCGCTCCCCTCCTCATCACATTAGCCTAAGTGCTTACTGGAGGCTTTCATCTTCCCTCTGGTTAATTACTGCCCATTTCCATTGTCAATGCTTCCCAGGAAACGCAGACTCTGCAGGTGGAATTCAGGGCACTTGAAAGCAGGGCTGTTAAAGGCAGGCGTGTGGGTTGCCGGGCCAGCCTTCCACTAGTAGCCCCCGCTGAATGCAGGCAGACTCCAAGGAACGGGCACTCGGGAAGCAGGGCTCAAACCCACAGCAGACGGTCCCTGCGTGGCATCTTGAGCCAGCCACAGGGGTGGGGAACATCCGGCCCCCGAGGCTCCTTCCCACCCCCACCCCAGACTGTTTCCTGGCATCCCCCTTCCATACACTGAACCCCTTGTTTCTACCCCACCCCAGAACTTCAGAGAGCTGTGACAGGGGTCTGCTCTGCACTGGCCCTTTCAGGATTAAAACCCAGCCCTGACAGAGGGCTGGGGAGGGGCGTGGAGCCCACAGCTGGGGCAGATACAGCCCAAGAGGACCCAGCTGGGCTGTATAAATAAAGGCTCCTGGAGGGGAACCTTAGACTTGCTCTTCCTGGGGAGCAGGAGGGGCTTGGCTGCCAGGGAAGCTGGAGGCTTCTTGGGACAGAGTGGGGCTGGGGAGAGGCAGGCAGGGCTGGGGAGCTCTGGCTAGCAAGGCCTGAGGGTGCTAGGACTACAGGGGGGGCAGCTAGGGGAGAAATGGCAGCTGGTCCACACCCCCTGCCAATGCTGAGTGGCCTTGTGGGGTGGCAGCTTGCCCCAGTGGCAGGGGCTAGAAGTTGACTGGCTGTGGGACACTGAGGCAGGGGGGGCTGGGGGTTCCCAGAGGGGCTGGACCCCGGAGTGTGGGTGCCCTGCGGCAGGGCAGTACCCACCGGGGGGGATGCCGCCATGTGGGAGGGACGTGGGCCCTAGCACAGAAGTGGAGGAGAAATAGGCAACAGCAGGTGAGACACCAGCCAAAAGGGGGCGCTCCGGGCTGAAAAGCGAATTCCCAGAGTGTCCAGCAGGAGGCGCCCATGGCTGTGAGACACACCATGTTACAGGAGCCCACAAAATCTGCTAGCCAGGCCCCCCAGGCTCTGGTGTGCGAGGGGAATGTGGGCAGGGCCGTTCTGCTTCAGCGGGAGGCCACGTCAGTGCCTTTTTTTTTCCTGTGGGTCAGTAGCCCCTCACTCAGAAAAGGTTCCCCCCCCTCTCCCACGGTCAGCCCCTGTCTGCAAACCATTGGGCACCACCGCGCCCTCGCCTCGGTGCTCATGTGCAAGCCTGGGCTTGCGCCCTCTGCCCTTACTAACTTGTTCGATGTGGCATCCCCAAAGGGGCGGCGCATGCCCTGCACTCGCTGAGTTCGAGCCGGAAGGCTGAGAACAGCTGGCGGAGAATCAGAGCCGGAGGTGGTGCTCCGGGTCTGTACCAAGACATAGAACAGGGTGATTTTGTTCACAGTGATTTTATTATTTATTTATTTATTTATTTATTTTGGGAAAGGCTGTTTTCCAGCCTCCCTCCCCCCCGCCCGCAGCATGCTCAAATGACCCTGGATGTAGACCACTCCCAAAGAAGATATCCCGCGCATAAAGAATCTATAGGGCGAATACAAGAGATGGCAGAGGGACCAATAAAGCAGATGCCTCACTATGTTACTTCTCCAGCATGGCCAGTGAAAAAGGCAGCAGATGAGGGGAGATTAAACTATCCAGAGATATGAAGGGTAACAAAAAAGCATTTTCCGCATACACGAGGAGCAGAGGGAAGACGGAAGATGGGGCAGGCAGAAGGGAAAGATAACACGGGCATGCAGTAACGGCCATCCTGTTAAATGCCTCTTTTTGTTTCTGTTTTTGTCAGAAAAGTTGCCAGTGATTAGATGACTAACACAGTCAACATCCGTACAAATGAGGCTCAAATAGGAAAAGCGCAAGTTGGGAATTACTTAGACAAGTTAGATGTCTTCAAGCCAGCAGGGTGGGATGAAATACGCCCGAGGATACGTACGGAACGGGCTGAAAAGATCTGAGCCATTAGTGATTATCTCTGAGAATTCATGGCGGAGGAGAGAGATCCCAGAGGACTGAAAAAGGACAAAGATGGTACCTAGCTATAAAATGAGAATAAGGACAACCCAGGGAATTACAGACCAGTCAGTTTCACTTCAGTTCCTGGAAAGATAATGCGGCAAATAATCAAACCATCAATTTGTAAGCACCTAAAAGAAAATAAGGCGATAAGGACCAGTCAGCATGGATTTGTCAAGAACAAATCATGTCAAACCAACCTAATTTCCTTCTTTGTCAGAGTAACAAGCCTTGTGGCTAGGAAGGAAGCAGTAGACATGATATATCTCAACTTTAGTATGTGTTTTGATACAGTCTGACATGTCCTACTCAGAAAGCAATGAAGGAAATGTGGCCTGGACTATTATATAGCGGGTGCACAACTGAGTGGAAAACCGTACTCACAGGCTGCGTCTAGACGGGCATGATTTTGCGGAAGTACTTTTAACGGAAAAGTTTTTCCGTTAAAAGTATTTTCCGCAAAAGAGCGTCTAGATTGGCAAGGATGCTTTTGCGCAAAAGCATCTGTGCCCAATCTAGACACGCTTTTGCGCAAGAAAGCTCCAATGGCCATTTTAGCCATCGGGCTTTCTTGTGCAAAAAATTAAGGTGCCTGTCTACACTGGCCCTCTTGCACAAGTATTCTTGCACAAGAGGGCTTATCCCTGAGCGGAAGCATCAAAGTATTTGCACAAGAAGCACTGAATTCTTACATTAGAACGTCAGTGCTCTTGCGCAAATTCAAGCGGCCAGTGTAGACAGCTGGTCAGTTTTTGTGCAAAAGCGGCTGCTTTTGTGCAAAATCTTACCAGTCTAGACGCACCCCCCCGACTAATGATCAGTGGTTCACAATCAAACCAAAAGGGCGCTTTGGGGTCCCACAGGGAGCGGTCCTGGTCAATAGCATCAAAAATGACTTGAAGGGGAAGTGCGCTGATAAAGTTTGCAGATGATACCAGGCTGGGAGGGGTTGCCGGTGCTTGGAGGACAGGAGGAGAATTCAAAATGATCCCGGACTGCCTGAAGAAATGGCCTGAATGACAGAGGATGGAAGTCAGGGAGCACAAATGCAACGTGCATAAAGTGCATCCCAAAGTTACTTCCGAAGGCACAATCTTTCCAGGGGCCGTGGTCACCGGAGGCCACCGGCAATCATTGCGCGCTAACGCAGAATTCAGCATTAGTTCCCCTCTGGGAGAAAGCTCCAAGCCCATGAGTAAAGGTGCCTTGTTGGGTGTCGGTAACACAGCAAGGTGTCTCGTGTGTGAAGGCAAGAGATGGTACGGAGAGTACCAAGTGATATTCAGCAGGATCACTTGGCATAGCGACATGTCTCAACTTGGGGTGGTCATCTTAATTGGATGCAAGCGCAAAAAAGCTTGACAAGAAACAGGACGATGGCCCAAACGGGAGCAGGATTTGAATGAGCATCTTAATCCTTGCCTTGTTTGTGCTAGATGCTATTCAGCAAATAGATAATGCTCGAATCCTGGGCAAAGTCTCAGAAGGGTCCCACAGGGAAACGACCCCTAACCTCCCAAGGGAACACATACATCCTAACTGCAGCAGACTCCTCCCATTGGACAGGGGCATTCTCGACTAAGAATACACTGACAAGAGCTAAAGAATTGGGTTACATCTACGCTGGTAGATTCTTGTGCAAAAACTCTTCCCCAAGCGCGCGTCTACGCTGCCATGTGCTTTTGCTCAAGAGCATCCGTGGTAGTGTAGACGCTCTCGTCCGCAAGAAAGCTCTAATGGCCATTTTAACCATAGGGGCTTCTTGCGCAAGAAATTCACGTTGCCTGTCTACGCTGCCCTCTTGTGGAAGAGCTCTTACGCATAAGGGCTTATTCCTCGTGGGGAGAGGAATAACTCTTCTGGAAGAAGCCCTGTTTTACAACGCTATACAGCCGCTCTCCGAGTTACGAACAAGTTACGGACCAACACTTGGTCCGTAACTCGAACCCTATTGAGTTACACACTACCGTGCTGTTCGTTAGCGCGGGTTGCGTTCATAACTCGGGGACTGCATTTACGACCGCTCCATGGGAGCTTTGGTCGTAAGTGCGAACGGTTGTAACTCGACCGTTCGCAACTCGGGGAGTGGCTGTACTGTAAATTTACTTCTGGAAGAACACTCGTGCAGTGTAGACAGCCGGCAAGTTTTTGCGCCAGTGTAGATGTACCTTTGGTGTACAATTGGCGGGTGACTCCTGAGGTCATAGGTTCAGACAATGGTCGTGCATGTGTTGGCTCGGTGGTTACGGAAGTACGGGCACTGTTGGACCTAGATCAGTGATTCCACATTGCTTAGCATCCCAAAGCAGCCGGACAAGGGGAAAGAATGAATCAAAACGGAAGTCAGGAAGCATGGGTAATAACGGGATGAAATGGTACCAGTGCTCCAAATGCGCATCAGAGCTAGCGAATGCAGATCCGTGAAGGGGAGACCAAGAGCAATGACTACGATTAACCCTGTCCCAGGCCATCTGGCTATGGTAGCTTTGTTGGAGGTCCAGACAAAGGACTTGCAGAAGCCGATTTTACAGGTTTAGCAGTGTGTGGTTTCAATATGAGACAGATGTACTGAAGACGAAGGCGTGGTACGCCCACATCTGGAACACTGCGTGCAGATGTGGTCACCTCATCTCAAATATGGTTTCTTGGCATTGGAAAAAGTTCAGAAAAGGGCAACTAAACTGGTTAGGGGATTGGAACAGCTATCATAGGAGGAGACTGGACTTTTCAGCTTAGAAAAGAGGAGGCTGAGGGGGGATAGGATAGAGGTCTATAAAATCATGACAGGTGTGGAGAAGATAAACAAGGAAAAGTTATTTACTTGTTCTCACACCCAAATGAGATGAATAGGCAGCAGGTTTAAAACAAACGGTGCTGTGTAGACAGCACCAAATTACAAAATAAGCTATTTCAAAATAGCATTGCAAAGAAGCTCTGCAATTTGCATCGTGCAAATTGTGTAGCTTATTTCGAGCTCAGGGTGCTGTGTAGATGCACCCTAAGGTAGCCACGTCTCTGCTTATTTGGGATTTTATAACATTGCTTGAGACCTGCCCGGCCCTCTCTATGAAACAGTTTAGTAATAATATTAAATTCCAGATCAAACCAGGGCAGAATCTGCTGGGCGGTACGCAACAAAGGGATAGAAATGCTACCAAGAAAAGGGCAGCACAGCGGCTGGGGTTTCATTGAGGAATTTTGCAGACACTAAAGGGCTACATCTTAGAATTAATTCCGTAGCCAAAGGTTTCAGAAGAGCAATCGGAAGAGGAGGTGGAACCGGTAGCCCAACGCTGCAGCAACAGGCTCTGGCTAGCAGCAATAGGCATGCTTACTGTGCAGACTTTGAAATGCATTAATATAGCTGTAAACACTGTGAGTGGTTTAATAATGTTTCTCAAGCAGCGCATCAGGTACTCAACTCGTTGTGCCTGTAACGAGAACTTAAGTGGAGGGGGCTGGTCCAGACTGCTAAGCAGCATTCTAACCTGTCCCACGCTAGCGAAGAAGGGAGTTTATAATAGCAGGGAAGAAAATATTCAGTCTGCGAGGCTAGCCGGTCCCGTGCCTTTGGCACCACGTGACATGAATAACGAGAACAGGCCGGGACTGCTACTCCCAGGAAGGGAGACGGAGAGGATTCGTGGGCGTTCACAGCATGAGCACTTTGGAGAAGGGAGACTACGGACCACACTATGCTAGAATGAAGCTGTCCACAAGATCAGTGCAGAGATAAACATCAGGGCTACATCTAGACTGGCATGATTTTCCGCAAATGCTTTTAACGGAAAAGTTTTCCGTTAAAAGCATTTGTGGAAAAGAGCATCTAGATTGGCATGGACACTTTTCCACAAAAGCACGTTTTGCGGAAAAGCATCCGTGCCAGTCTAGATGCGGTTTTGCGCAAGAAAGTCCCGAGCGCCATTTTCGCGATCGGGGCTTTTTTGCGCAAAACAAATCTGAGCTGTCTACACTGGCCCTTTTGCGCAAAAGGACATTTGCCTGAACAGGAGCAGCATAGCATTTCCGCAAGAAGCACTGATTTCAGACAGTAGGAAGTCAGTGCTCTTGCGGAAATTCAAGCGGCCAGTGTAGACAGCTGCAAGTTTTTCCGCAAAAGCACCTGCTTTTGCGGAAAAACTTGCCAGTCTAGACACAGCCCAGGGTTATGTCTACATTGGTGAGTTGTTCTGCAAGAACATCTTGCGCAAGACTTCCTGCGCCATGTGCTTTTGTGTAAGAGCATCTTATGCAAGAAAGCTCTGATGGCCATTTTAGCCACAGGGCTTTCTTGCACAAGAAACCCCTGCCATGCGTCCACACTACCCTTTTGTGCAAAAGCTCTTACACAAGAGGGCTTACACCTGTTAGGAAAGAGCGTAGCTCTTGCACAAGAAGCCCTCTCTTCCGACGCCCTACTGAAAATCTTCTTGCGCAAGAGCGGGCGGGCAGTGTGGACGCTCTGTGGGTTCTTGCACAACAGCCATTCTTGCACAAGAACCTGCCAGTGTAGACATAGCCCAGGCGTTGCCAACGAACCCAGCAGAGATGGTTGGGTCTGTGAAGGCATCTCTCTCCAAGGAAGAGTGGGGCCCAGCTACTCACCAAAGAGAGAGGGAAAGAGCTGGTGTGGCTCGGTAGCACCATGTGTGTGGTGGGTGACCCTGGCATTCCAGTCGGGACAATGCCACGCCAGGGGACCCTGGATCTGCTTTGTCTGACCCTCGCCTCTCCAACTCAGATTGGGACCCAAGCCCTGTGGCCCCAGGAGACTGGGCACAGCGCGGCGCAGGCTGTGGAAACAGGCGGGAGGGTCACCCCAGAGAAAGTGAGTTTGTACCCCCTGGTGCATGCTTTGAGCTTACGCGGAGTGGGAGCTCATATGCGAATAACTGGTGCGGTAACAAGCAAGTGGAGTGAGATGATAAGAACATAAGAAGATCAGAGCGGTCAGACCAAAGGCCCATCTACCCCGGTGTCCTGTCTGCTGACAGTGGCCAGTGACAGATGCCCCAGAGGGAATGAACTGAACAGGGAATCATCAAGTGATCCCTCCCCCACCCATTCCCCACCTCTGACAAACAGAGGCTAGGGACACTCTCCCTACTCATCCTGGCTAATAAGTATTGATGGACCTAACCTCCATGACTCTATCTAGTTCTTTTTTGAACCTCGTTAAAGTCCTGACCTTCACCACATCCTCCGGCAAGGAGTTCCACAGGTTGGCTGTGCGCTGCATGAAGAAGAACTTCCTTTGCTTTGTTTTAAACCTGCGGCCTATTCAATTCATTTGGTGACCCCTAGTTTTTGTGTTATGGGAACAAGTAAATCACTCTTCCTGATTCACTTTCTCCATACTGCAAAAGCAAGCACGGAATACCCCCCCCCCCTCTCTTTTTCTGGCAGTGGCCCTAGTCCTTCCAGGCCAATCTGCAATAGTATATTGCTACCCCAAAGCCCACTTCTGCCAATGCACCTGTAACTCTCCCCCCCCCCCCCGTCATTCTGCTGTTGAGCCTCCTCCACTGTCCAGCCAGGCTGTGCCTCTCTGCTTATTCACGGGGAGAGCAGCTTGCGACTTACAGCTAGTCGTGATAAGCTGTGAATATAGAACCTGGGGCTGCACGTCTGAGCCCCGCAGGTATTCGGGGAGTGGGGGTGCAGTGAAATTCCTGAGGCAAAAGGCGTGGGGAAAAGAAGAACAAAAATCAGGTGAGTGGCTGTTTCAGCCCTCGGCAGACAGTGACTGTGTCTGCATTTTTAAGGCTCTCTTCCTAGTGTACTGGCCTTTGTGGAAGCAAGCCCATCGGAAAGGTGGTTTTGACTGACAGTTCGGTTAGCCAAGGTGGGTGGGGCAAAACCAAAATGAAAAAGAAGAATAGAGCAGTGCGGGGGAGGAGACCTAATTATGATCTTATTCACACAGTCATAAATCAACATTAAATCCACTGGAGTGAATGAAGTGTCAATAAAATGGTTTGGAAAGTGAGGATTTTTTTCCCCCTTGGGGAATATTTCAATGAAAATAAAACTGCTTCTTTTGGGCAGACTTTCCAGTAGAAAATGTGACTGTTGAAATAATTTTTAAAAAGATTTCTATTTTTGGCAACCAAAAAACTTCATCTTGGGGGCAAAGCGACCAAAATAATAACAATTAAAAATGTATCCGAGGGGTCGCCGTGTTAGTCTGAATCTGCAAAAGCGGCAAGGAGTCCTGTGGCACCTTATAGACTAACTGAAGTGTAGGAGCATAAGCTTTCGTGGGCAAAGACCCATTTCGTCAGATGCATCTGACGAAGTGGGTCTTTGCCACGAAAGCTTATGCTCCAACACTTCAGTTAGTCTATAAGGTGCCACAGGACTCTTCGCCGCTTTTAATTAAAAATGCAGTCTTCTAAAACCCAAACTTCTATCAAACCCCAAACTTCTAAAATATACACTTCTGTCAAATCATCTATCTTCTATCAAATCTTCTATGTTCTAAAACTCAAACATCTATCAAATGTAGTCTTCTAAAACCCAAACTTCTAAAACCCAACATTTCTAAAGCCCAAAACTTCTAAAACTAAAAACATCTATCAAATTTAGTCTTCTAACATTCAAATTTCTATCAAACCCAAAACTTTTAAAATCCCAAACTTGTAAAACCTATACTTCTATCATATCTTCTATCTCCTATCAAATCTTCTATAACCTAATCGTCTGTCAAATTTAGTCTTCTAAACCCAAACTTCTATCAGATTTGACCAGTCCTAAGTGTTAAATTAGCAAGAGTAGACTCCAAGCCTCATATCCCTGCTGCTGGGCAGTAAGACATTATCATGTACAGTAGACTTCCAATAATCCGGAACCTATGGGACCTTGGGGGTGCCGGATTATCAAATATGCCGGCCTATCAGGAGGTACTATAAACTGGTTATATATATACTGTATACATTATATACTGTACATAAAGTGTTCTTACCCCTTTTTATTGTACATACTGTATACAGTATACTGTAATGTTTTAGTTTTTTTAAGCCTTTTTTACCCTTTTTGCTCAGTTCAGCTGCTGCCGCTGTTACCTTGTGACTCATTTTTTGCTGAATCACATTCACTAGGCTCTTGCCATTTTGATGCCGGACTATCAGGAGTGCCGGACTATTGGATGCCGGACTATTGGAGTTTTACTGTACTGCAATAGTAACTACGGGCACTGATCCTGGATCAGAGCCCTATTATGCCAGGCACCGCACACAACCCCTGCCAAAAAACATGGGGCCTTCTGTAATGCAATTTTCACCTTCCATTTTGTCGTTCAAAAAAAATCTAACGGCAAAAGTGATGTGAAAACAGCAGCAATGTTGAGACTCTGCATTTGTAAGGTCAGTTCCGTCGAAGAATCGATTCCTCCCTGAAAGAGAACATGCATCTCTCACCTTCGGTGCAAACCCCAGTTCGTGAAACTGCACAATAAAGCCAATTGATCCAAAACAACAGCGGAAAAACTGTCCTGCCCAAACTGCAAGGTCATTTTCTTGCCCATTGGGCACGAGGTGGAGGGGTCAGACCAGCTGTTTTTCTAGGATGTTTTGTCTAAGAGTTTTCAGAGCCCAGCTGAGCAGCCTTTCGTCATTTCAGAGCTTTGTACTTTGTCCTCAGTTTCTTAAGAGGGGCTGCTCTCTAGCCATGTCCACACTTGTGCAGATAGGGAAACCGAGGTACAGTGCGATCAAAGGATTTGCCCAAGGTCACACAAGGAGTTTGTGTCAGAGGGGCTGATGAAGGCAGATTTCATGCACCCTTGGCCACTGTTTTAACTACTAGTGAATTCTTCTTCTCCCCAGCTGGTGAGACATTGGGTCTAGCCAAGGTGGAAGGGCTGTTCTTTGAAGTAGCTTGCTAGGGATGTGTTCCAGTTAGTGCAAACAGGAACATTCAGAATTTCTTGTGGTTTATTTGGCCCTGAGTACTTGCTGATGAGAGACTTTCACCAAGCTAAAAACCACACAGAATCATAGAACCCTAAAACTGGAAGGGACCTCAAGAGGTCATCAAATCCAGTCCCCTGCCCTCACGGCAGGACCCAGCATTGTCTAGATCATGGGTGGAGAGCATACGGCCCAGGGGGTTGCCTCGATCTGGCCCCTAAGGCTTAGGGACTTTCCCAGCATTGGAGAGCCCATGCTGACACTCCAGTCCCCCCACCGCTTCCCCACAACCCCTGGTCCCCAGCTGATTTTTCTGTGGGTCAGCGGCCCCCCAATCAGGAAAGGGTTCCCCCACCCCGATCTAGATCATCCCTGACAGGTGTCTGTCTAACCTGCTCTTAAATATCTCCAGTGATGGAGATTCCACAACCTCCCCAGGCAATTTATTCCAGTGTGTAACCACCCTGACAGGTAACAATTTTTTCCTAAAGTCTAACCTAAACCTCCCTTGCTGCAGTTTAAGCCCCTTGCTTCTTGTCCTCAGAGGCCAAGGAGAATAATTTTTCTCCCTCCTCCTTGTGACACCCTTTTAGATACTTGAAAACCGCTCTCATGTCCCCTCTCAGTCTTCTCTTTTGCAAACTAAACAAGCCCAGTTCTTTCAGTCTTCCCTCACAGCTCATGTTTTCTAGACCTTTAATCATTTTTTGTTGTTCTTCTCTGGATTCTCTCCAATTTCTCCACATCTTTCTTGAAATGTGGTGCCCAGATCTGCACACAATACTCCAACTGAGGCCTAATCAGTGCAGAGCAGAGTGAAAGAATGACTTCTCGTGTCTTGCTCACAACCCTCCTATAAATGCATCCCAGAATCATGATTGCTTTTTTTGCTACAGCATCACACTGCTGACTCATATTTAGCTTGTGGTCCACTGTGACCCCTAGATCCCTTTCTGCAGGACTCCTTCCTAGACAGTCGCTTCCCATTCTGTGTGTGTGAAACTGATTGTTCCTTCCTAAGTGGAGCACTTTGCATTTGTCCTTTCTTAACTTCATCCTGTTGACCTCAGACCATTTCTCCAGTTTGTGCAGATCATTTTGTATTTTGACCCTATCCTCCAAAGCACTTGCAACCCCTCCCAGCTTGGTATCATCTGCAAACTTAATAATTGTACTCTCTATGCCGATATCTAAATAATTGATGAAGATATTGAACAAAATCAGTCCCAAAACAGACCCCTGCAGAACCCCACTTGTTATGCCCTTCTAGCATGACTGTAAGCCATTAATAACTACTCTCTGAGAATGGTTATCCAGCCACTTAAGCACCCACCTTATAGTAGCCCCATCTAAGTTGTATTTCCCTAGTTTATTGATAAGAAGATCATGCAAGACCATATCAAATCCCTTACAGTCTAGGTATACCACGTCCACCGCTTCTCCCTTATCCACAAGACTTGTTATTATTTCAAAGAAAGCTACCCGATTGGTTTGACATGATTTGTTCTTTACAATTCCATGCTGGCTGTTCCCTATCACCTTATTATCTTCCAGATGTTTGCATATTAATTCCTTAATTAACTGCTCCGTTATCTTCCCTGGCACAGAAGTTAAACTGACTGGTCTGTAGTTTCCTGGGTTGTTCTTATTTCCCTTTGCACTAGATGTGCCCTTTTCCAGTCTTCTGGAATCTCTCCCGACTTCCATGATTTCTCAAAGATGAAAGCTAAAGACTCAGCTACCTGCTCTTATCAGCTCCTTGAGTATTCTAGGATGCATTTCATCAGGCTCTGGTGACTTGAAGACATCTAACTTTTCTAAGTGATTTCCAACTTGTTCTTTTTTTTTATTCTAACTTCTATACTTACCCCTTTTCCGCTAGCATTCACTATGTTAGGCATCCCTTCATCATCAAACTTCTTGGTGAAGACCAAAACAAAGAAGTCGTTATGCACCTCTACCATTTCCGAGTTTCCTGTTATTGTTTCTCCCTCCTCATTGAGCAACGGGACTACCCTGTCCTTGGTCTTCCTCTTGCTTCTAATATATTTATAGAATGTCTTGTTACCCTTTATGTCTGTAGCTAGTTTGAGCTTTTGTGCCTTCGTGTCTTCTCTTTTCCAAACTAAACAAGCCAAATTCTTTCAGTCTTGTCTCATAGCTCGTGTGCTCGAGACCTTTAATCATTCTTATTGCTCTTCTTTGGACCTTCTCCAGTTTCTCCACATCTTTCTTGAAATGTGGTACCCAGAACTGGACACAATACTCCAAGGTTGTGTCTACACTGGCAAGTTATTCCAGAAAATCAGCCGCTTTTTCGGAAAAACTTTCCAGCTGTCTACATTGGCCGCTAGAATTTCTGGAAAAGCACTGACGATCTCATGTAAAATCATCAGTGCTTTTCCGGAAAAACTATGCTGCTCCCATTCGGGCAAAAGTCTGTTTCCAGAAAACTGTTCCGGAAAAGGGCCATTGTAGACAGCACAATCGTGTTTTCCGCAAAAAAGCCCCGATCGCGAAAATGACGATTGGGCCTTTTGCGGAAAAGTGCGTCTAGATTGGCCACGGATGCTTTTCCAGAAAAAGTGCTTTTCCAGAAAAGCGTCCTGCCAATCTAGATGCGCTTTTCCGGAAATACTTTTAACAGAAAACCTTTTCCGTTAAAAGCATTTCCGGAAAATCATGCCAGTGTAGATGTAGCCCAACTGAGGACTAATCAGTGCAGAGCAAAGCGGAAGAATGGCATCTCGTGTCTTGCTCACATCATCCCCTTGACCTTGGGCTATGTGGCTGCCAGAGGAGGGGGGAGGAATCAAGCTTCATGCTTGTCGCTGGGGTAACTTAGAGCTAAGTAAGTTCTTCCGATCAGACTCATGCTGGTGCAGGGGAAGGGCTCTTCTTGGTCCTCCAGCAAGGTGGTGCTTCCATTACACTACCGTTCATTGCAACAAGAACATGGCAGCAGCTTTGCTGACCCCCTCAAGCTAGGACCAGACCCAGGGGACGGAAGTGGAAGCTCGACAAACACGGGCTGGAAATAAGCTGCAGTTTTGAAAGGGAGAGTCACTACCAGAGACGCTTCATCCTTGGCCATTTTCAAACCAACCCTGGATGTGTTCATCAGCGATCCCCTTGAGTCCACCTGGGAATTATTTCAGGGACATTTTCCGGCCTGTGTTCTCCTAGAATCTTAGAATCTCAGGGTTCGAAGAGACCTCAGGAAACATCAAGTCCAGCCCCCTGCTCAAAGCAAGACCAACCCCAACTCAATCATCCCAGCCAGGGCTTGGTCAAGCCGGGACTTAAACCCCTCTAGGGATGGAGATTCCACTCCGTCCCTAGGTGGTCAGACTAGATCAGGGTCTCAAACTCCTGGCCCATGACCTGTCCTGCCTGGGGCAATTGTGTCATCTGGCCCGGGATTCTCTGTGGACTAGAGGGGCCTGTCCGTTACCGGCCCCCAAGTCCCACCCTTTCCTACCATCCCCCATGGCTCATTATCCTCCAAGCATGTGGCTTTGCGGATCCCCAACTGTGCCTGCTCGGCGTGCTCCACTTCTCCCACAGCTCCTGTCACCGCAGAGAGTGCGGGGGTGCGGTGGGGGTGTCCCCTGCCACCATGCTACGCCACGACCCTATGTGACCCCCAAAGCCATGTGCTTGGGGGGGGCATGAGGGGGAGAGGACAGGACAATGGCATGAAAGGGTGAGGCTTGGGAGCCAGTAATGGATACCCCCGGGAGTCCTGGGCTGGAACGGGGCCACGGGCCAGAAGTTTGAGACCCCTGGAGTGGACGATCACAGTGGTCCCTTGTGGCCTGAGGATTTATGGTCCGATGAAAGTATCCAGCATTGGTATCCACCTGCGGCCAGCTCTACAGTGCAAACTTTTGCCAGTATAATGCTGGTAAGAGCTGTGATTTTTTTTCCATGCAGTTTTAATACCAGCCAAAGCCCTAGTGCAATTCTACTATGACCACTTTTATAGACTAGATAGCGGGGTAGATACTTTCATACCTCCCAAGACTTGACTAAACACAGCACTAGATCTCCTGGAAAACCTGGAGTTTTTCTCCTTCCCGTGTTCCCGGGGCTTGCGAGGGGGGAAGAGCATGGGACGACACTGATTTCTTTTAGCAGAGGGGTCGCCGTGTTAGTCTGAATCTGCAAAAGCGGCGAGGAGTCCTGTGGCACCTTAGAGACTAACCGAAGTGCTGGAGCATAAGCTTGCGTGGGCAAAGACCCACTTTGTCAGATACATCTGATGAAGTGGGTCTTTGCCCATGAAAGCTTATGCTCCAAACACTTCTGTTAGTCTCTAAGGTGCCACAGGACTCCTCGCCGCTTTTACTGATTTCTTTTCACACTCATAAATTAAATTAAAATCAAGAGCCATCCTTTGCAACGAAAGGCAGCAGACCAGACCCTTGGCCTAATCAGCTCTTGCTACAGGGATTAAATGCCAATCTATTTTAAAATGCATTTTGCTGAGGGCTTAACGAGGGCATCCAGGGAAAATCAATTGGTCGTGTGATTTGGAATTTCAGAACATAAACAATAAATGCTAATTAGAAACATTCTTATTAATGGCCTACACTTTCTCGATAGATTATAGACACATCGAGTTGATAAAGCTGCTTTTGCAATGATGGAAGCAGCAAACAGCTCCCACCTTTGGGAAGCCCCATGACCACAAGGCCCTTCTATGACTCCTGGGTGATTTCAGAAGGCTGTAGCGGGTTGGAAGAACTCAGTGCCGAGTTTCCATTGTTTCGTGGAGATGTTGGGCATCAGCGGCTGCTGTGAGTCTTGGGAAGTGGGAACTTTGCTTCAACAGGGAACAGAACACAGCTCCTTCTACTCCAAAAACATAGGCCCAGAAAGGAGAATCGCTGCTCGCACTGTAGGGTTTATGACACATAGTCGGGCAGTTCTGATTCGATCCAGTAGAGGGCAGTAGGGCATATCTGCCTGAGCCAGCCCATTCCTGAACTAACACTTGCCCAAGGTTACGGCAGAGCATCTGCCCTGGCACAGGAAATGGAAACCGGGTTTCCTGCACCCCACTACTCGTCCCATCCATCCTGGCCAATCTAACGTGAGGATGACCAAACAGTAGAACCCATCAACATTTTTTAGAGTGAGGAAAAAGGTTTTCCATCCTCTGAAATTTTCCTGATTTTTTTTTTCTGAATTAGCTGGGTATTTGCTGAACAGAAAAAATGGGGAGAAAAAAGGATCTCCTTTTTCGGTCGTCAGATTTTTGATTTATCATTGTGACATTGGCCCCTCTCTCTTTCTCCCCTCCCACCCCCCACGATAGAGCCCCAGACAGTAACAGCTGATCTAGAACTCTGACCCCCACAGCTTTGTAGGACCCAATTAACACAGAAGGTACAAAGGCCCACGGCAAGGGAAGGCAGAGAGACACTGAAGGAGCGGGAGGCCGGGAGAACTAAGGACACAACGAAGGTCTCTCTTCTGCTGGGCTCAGGAGATTTACAGCCCCAGGATACGGTTGAAGCTACGGCATAACCTACAAAGGTGCAGAGAACAAATTCTGCAAACACATCAGTGTGGGTTCCACCTGAAGAAGCTCCCTGAATAGATTGTTGGTGGCACTGTCATGGGCACCGGAATGGGGGGTCGGGGGCCCATTGGCCCCGCACTTTTAAAAGCCCCTTTTTACCAAGCATAAGGGTGAGTGAAGTGGGAAGGGACAGAGAGGAATGGGGAGAGAGTTGGGTGTTGGGAGGGGAAGAGGCGGTGTGAAGACAAGGCCTTGGAGAGGAAGGAGTAGTGTGGGGGCGGGGCCTAAGGAGGAGGGGCTAAGCAGGGGTGGGGCTAAGCGGGGGCGGGGCTAAGCAGGGGGTGGGGCACACCTTGAGGGCACTTCCTTCGCTCCGGGGCCCGGTCATGTCCCGTTTCCTCCCTGTTTTCAATGGCCACAAAGAGAAAGGGGAAGAAGAGTTGGGGATAGAGGAAACGGCAAGGCAAATCTGAAACAAGGACTTTGGAAAGCGAGCCCTTCCCCTGAAGCACTTGGGGAACGTTTTCCTAGCTCGCTTGGCCTCTAGGCCCGTAGGGACGGATGCGGCGTCGACAGCCCCGAACGCTTCCCTCCACAGCGGGTTTCTGCCCTAGCTGCTCCGGTTTTCCGCGGGGGACGCAGCCGGAGGAGGAATCAGGGGACTTGTCGTCGTTACAGCCAGTGGGAGAGGAGGGGCCTTGGGATGCAGTTGAGTTCTGATGTCTCCACAGCGTAAGTCGGGCAGCCGTGGAGAACGCCCGCACACAGACACAGCCTGCGGGGCCCGGCCCTGGGACGACGCACCCTTCGGCGCTGAAAGAGCTTTTGTTTTCCACAGCGCTGCTCCTCTTTGCCCTCTCCGGGGACAGCCGGCAGAGACCTCGCCGTTAGGAAACAGATTGAGAGCCAGCTGCTTGTTTCAGACAGGTCATGGCCAACCTAGGGCAGGAAAAAGCTTCTTGGTCAGGAGAAAATCGACTGGAATGCCCCACCTCCTGGCTCTCCCCAAGACTCACTTGCACAGCACGGAGCACGGCCAGGCCTGTGGGTTTGCTGCGAGACAGAGCGCGGGAGCATGAGTGACGCCCTGGTCTATTTGTCTTTTATCGTTTCCCCCGACGAAGCTCGAGCGGCAATGCCCATCATGAGCCCTTCCCAGTGCAAGGCCTCGTTGGCTTTGATTATCCCCCTCGTATTTCTTCTCCTCCTCTTGAAAGGCGAAGGGAAAGTTCGGCATTCCTTGAGCACGAGGGGGGCGCCCCGCTCTGAAGGAAGCGAAACAGGCAACTCGGGGGTTTTACACCCTCCCCCCCACCAGGAACCCCCACCTTCAGGACCGAGTTAAGGACCCGACATGTCCATGAATTGATACCATGTGCTCCCCCCACCTCCCGGAGATTAGCCCCATATGGGGAAAGCGCTGCGTTCCCATCCCTCTGTGCGGGGGTTTGATCTAAATTTATTGCAGGCGTTTTTAAAATATATGTAACAACCCAGGAGATAGACTTCAAACGGCGCCGGAATTGGCCGCGTCGCCTGATCTTTAAAATATACGGCGCAGTTCATTACGTTGTAAATATATGGCTAGCCCACGGTGATAGATACTTACAATATGTTCCTGCCACGCTCTCTTTCCCTCTGGTCTCCTGACAAAACGTTAACCACAACCATGGCTCCCAGATTTAGAAATGGGTCCTGCTGTGGGTGGCGCCGAGCCGTGATGCTGTCAAGTGGGATCCGTTGTACTCCAAATCGGGCCGTCACATCCTTCAATTCTGGCCTCTGAAATGTGTTGCCACTCCTGTGCGCGCACCCCGTCCATGACACCACGAGCGTGGGTAGACCCCCTTTCGCCCGAGGCTGGTCAGATTCCTGTGGGATGTTCCAGCTGGGAAGAGAAATTGACAAGGACGTCTGCTGTGTTTGGGTATTTTGGATGCAATCTTGTTTGAGAGGTGATAACTTCCTGAGGTCTCTTCCAGCTCTATGATTCTAGATTCTACAGGAGGTACAAAGTGCTGCTTCTCTGAACGCCGGAGGAACCTGAGCCAGGCACGGCTTTTCCTGCTCGCAACAAACTCTTTCAGACACATGATTCATGCCGCATGTGCCATCTGCTTCTCTCGGTCTTAAAAAAACTTTAAAAAACAACAAGGGGTCCTGTAGCACCTTAGGGCTCGTCTACACCACATCGCGATTTCGAAATAACTCACGTTATTTCGAAATTACAAGGCGAGTGTCCACACAGCAAGCCTGTTATTTCGAAAATATTTCGAAATAGACGGCTTCTTATTCCGGAATAATAAACCCTCATTTCGAGAGGAATAATGCCTATTCCGAAATTGCTGTTTTGTGTGGATACTCGGCTGCGGCTATTTCGAAAACACGACTCTCCAGAGTCACTCAAACTAATGACTCCCCAGTGCTTCCAGGGGGTCTAGATCAAGGTGGAGTGTCCACATTAGGGGAGCCTGCCTCGGACTAATTTCGAGGCTTCCCTGTAGTGTGGACGGGCTATTTTGCAATAGTTATTTTGGGAGCTATTATTCCCAATATACCCTTGGGCTACGTCTACACTGGCATGATTTTCCGGAAATGCTTATAACGGAAAAGTTTTCTGTTAAAAGTATTTTCGGAAAAAGCGCGTCTAGATTGGCACGGATGCTTTTCCGGAAAAGCATCCATGCCAATGTAGACGCGCTTTTCCGCAAAAAAGCCCCAATCGCCATTTTCGCGATCGGGGCTTTTTTGTGGAAAAGAAATCTGGACTGTCTACACTGGCCCTTTTCCAGAACAGTTTTCCGGAAACGGACTTTTGCCCGAACGGGAGCAGCATAGTTTTTCCGGAAAAGCACTGATGATTTTACATGAGATCGTCAGTGCTTTTCCGGAAATTCAAGGGGCCAGTGTAGACAGCTGGCAAGTTATTCCGGAAAAGCGGCTGATTTTCCAGAATAAGTGGCCAGGGTAGACACAGCCTTGGAGTGTAGACACACCCTGGGGGTGTGTCTAGACTACATGCCTCCTTCGACGGAGGCATGTAGATTAGCCAGATCGGAAGAGGGAAATGAAGCCGCGATTAAAATAATCGCGGCTTCATTTAAATTTAAATGGCTGCCCCGATCTGCCGATCAGCTGTTTGTCGGCAGATCGGGGGAGTCTGGACGCGATGCCCCGACAAAGAAGCCTTTCTTCATTGACACAGGTAAGCCTCGTGAAACCAGGTTTACCTGTGTCGATGAAGAAAGGCTTCTTTGTCGGGGCATCGCGTCCAGACTCCCCCGATCTGCCGACAAACAGCTGATCGGCAGATCGGGGCAGCCATTTAAATTTAAATGAAGCCGCGATTATTTTAATCGCGGCTTCATTTCCCTCTTCCGATCTGGCTAATCTACATGCCTCCGTCGAAGGAGGCATGTAGTCTAGACACACCCTGGGAGACTAACACAAATATATAGATAGTATCATGAACTTTCAGGAGTACAACCCACTTCCTCAGAGGTGTGGAGCAAACGGGAGAGAACCCCCAAATGTAAAGCAGAAAAAGAAAGGGGGAACCCTGTCAATTATAGTGCCCATGCTAACGGAGGCCCTTCCCCCCTTCTTTTTCTGCTTCAAATTTGGGGACTCTCTCCCTTTTTCTCCACCCATCTGAAGACGTGGGTTGTGCCCATGAAAGCACACAATACTATCTATAGATTTTTGTTAGCCTCTAAGGGTACGTCTACACAGCAGCGTTATTTCAGAATAACGGGCGTTATTTTGAAATAACAAAGAGCGCGTCTACACCGCAAGCTGTTATTTCGAAATAATGTCGAGCTGGAGGACTTCTTACTCTGACTCCTGTAACCTCGTTTCATGAGGAGTAAGGGAAGTTGGAGGAAGAGTGCTCTTCCTTCGACTTCCTGCTGTGTAGGCAGCGCCAAAAGTCGAGTTGAGCTATATCGACTTCAGCTACACAATGGACGGAGCTGAAGTTGTGTTGCTTAAATTCAAATTTAGCCCTGCTGTGTAGACATGCTCTAAGGTGCTACAGGACCACTCTTTTTTAGGGGGTTTTTTTAGTTACAGGCTAATATGCTTACCCTCTGAGACTGTTCTCTCTGTCTTATTTATCCTTTTCCTCCAAAAGTGCTCCAGTCTCTCTTGCTCTTTAAGGCAATGTCTACACTAAGTACATTACCGTGTTGCTAAGCTGTGTTGCTGTACCGTCTCGGGTGTAGCTATTCTTTAACAGCAGGAGAGAGCTCACCTACCAGCATCATAGAGCACCCACAATGAGTGACAATCACTTTGTTGGCAGAAGAGCATCTCTTGCTGACAAAGTGGTGTCCGCACTGAGCTTTTTGTTGGCAAAACTTTTTTCAGGCGGGGGGGGGGTGCTTTTTCACACTCTTGGCCGACAAATTTTGACCGACAAAAGTGCACTGTAAAGTTTTTCAGGCAGGGGGCTGGTTTTTTACACTCCTGACCGACAAAAGTTTTACTGCCGAAAGTACACAGCTATGCAGACCAAAACAGTTCCTCCAGACAGAACCCTTCTCTCCATTTGAATCCCCTTAACTCAGCCCTTCCATGTGTCTGGGTCTTGGATGCGCCTGCTATTGTTCCAGCCACCTGATAACTGTGGGTTCTTTACACTTGTTCTGGAGGGAAGGGGGTGGCTGCCGTTGATCCATAAGAAGAAGGTTTAGCTCAGCCAACAGCAATGACATCCGAGGATGGTCTGAGAGCTTCGTCCCTCCAAGCAGGGCAGGGTTCTGGGTGGAAAGTCAGCAATAGGTCTGCTGTAGCCTGGGATACAGGTCACGTGTTATAGGTTGCTGTATATAAAGGATGTGAAAGGGAAGGGGAGGAAGTGGGAAAGAGAGAGGCAAGGAAGGCACGATGAAGTAGGGACAGAAGAGAAGGAAAGTAGGATGGGCAATATGGAGGGAAAGGGGTACCACAATTCTACCGACTTTTATGTTTCTTGCAGGTGCCTGCTAATCCGCTGCAGCTCACACAAGGGTGGATTTTTCCAGAGTTTAGCTCCCACGCAGGCACCTAAATAAGGACCAGATTCACAGAAGCACCCAGCAGCTCCGATTGTGAGATGTGTGCGCAGCCAGTTTGCTCTCAATGCACCAATCTGGCTACTTATTTAGGTGTATAGATAGGAGCTGAGCATCTTTGAAATCCTGCCCCCTCCCCCAGAGTGAGTGTTTAACATTCATAAACTGAAATTGCAAAGTGGGAAATTCAATCTGATAAAAGGAAATATACTTTGATGACATTAGACGGCGGAACTCACTGCCACTGGAAGTCATGAAGAACAAGAATGTAGCATGATTCGGAAAAGGCCAGATACTTATGTGCATCACAAAAATATACAGAGTTTTTAATGACTAACAACAATTTGGCAGGGACATGAAACTGTAACTTTCTAACTGTGCATTTTAAAAAAAAAAAGATATCTTAGAATTGAAAAAAAAAAAAGGTTCAGAAAAGGGCTACAGAAAATGATTAGCGGCCAGGCTGAGCCCTACTGTAGAGGAAGAAATGGGGACAAAAAACCCGGCAGAGTTTTCCCACCTTCCACTAAAGCCCCAGGGTTTGACATTTTCAGAGGCAGAGGGACCGAGATCGGAGCATGTCTGGCAAGTCGTATAAAAATTCCAAGCTTAGTAGCAAATCTATTTTTCAACTAAAATCCCCTGAAACGCTGCTGAAAAGATCAACACGCCTGAGCTGAGCCGAAGCATGGCGATTTTCTGCTCCTGAGAATTCTTCAGAACGGTCTGAGGATGGACAAATAGGGGTTATAGTGCCAGTCCAGAGGTAACCGGCACTGTAGTGGAAGCTCTGAAGAGCATAAAGGGGGATATAATATTGCTGTGATACTGTTAACCTTCAAACTGCCTGCCCTGTGTTGTGTTTATCGATGTTGCCTTAATGTTGCACTAATGGAATTGTTATACGCCGAATTTCTTCCTTTTATTTTAGAGCGCCAACCCGTAAGGAAGGGCAAAAGGCACCTGCCACGCTTAGCATTTTGGCTTTGAAATTCACACAAGGGGGCCGTAGAGGGAGTGGTTTTACTGTTTCTGTTGGTGTGCAGGGCAGCAAGACTAGACGGGAAGGGTAAAGCTTAGGGAAGCAGTAGCCAAAGGCAGACCTTTCGCCTCTGATCCTGACAAGCACAGCAGTGTCTTCAAAAAATCATAAGTCTCCGGCCCTGCAAAATCATGAGATCGGCCCAAAATCATAGAGTTGGGGTTTTTTTCCAAAAGAAAAGGTTGGGTTCGTGTGTCCTCCTTCGGGGTGTGGAGCCTAGGAAAGGGGGAGTCCGTTTTCAAATGTTCCCCCACAATCGCACGTGCAAAAAGTTTTCTTTTCAGAGTGAAAGCTGGAATTTTCCCGTGACTCCAGGCTCTGGGGCTTTACAAAACCACAGCATGTATGTGGAGAAGCATAAGGGAATCGCGAGAGCTGGCCACACTGGTCTCAGGCATGTGCTGGGGTCTTCATTGGGACCCAGGACTGAGCTGTTAGGTGCGTGGCAATGAAACATTTTCGGCCTCCTCCCTAGAGGCTGCCTTGCTGGGTCTGCAGGGGAGTGGATGTGTCACAGAGGGGATTGTATTCACTCTGTTTGCTTGTTGGGTTGCATGTGACTTCTGCTGTCTTGTATTAATTCTATGTGTGTGCCTCAGTTTCCCTGGGCACTGCACTACAGGCAGTCCCCGGGTTACGTACAAGATAGGGACTGTAGGTTTGTTCTTAAGTTGAATCTGTATGTAAGTCGGAACTGGCGTCCATATTCAGCCGCTGCTGAAACTGACCGCCAGTTCTGACTTACATACAGATTCAACTTAAGAACCCCAAGCGTCCCCAAGTCAGCTGCTGCTGAAACTGATCAGCGGCTGATTTCAGGAAGCTCGGGGCAGAGCAACTCTGCCTCCGGCTTCCTGTAGTCAGCGCTGGTCAGTTTCAGCAGCGGCTGACTTGGGGACGCCTGGGGCAGAGCAGCTGGGGTGCTGCTGGGTTGCTTCAGTAGCACCACTCCTCGGCGCTACTGGACCAACCCAGCAGCACCCCAGCTGCTCTGCCCCAGGCGTCCTGATTCAGCCGCTGCTGAAACTGATCAGCAGCAGCTGAATCAGGACTCCTGGGGCAGAGCAGCTGGGGTGCTGCCGGGTTGGTCCAGTAGCGCCAAGGAGCGGTGCTGCAGGACCAACCGGCAGCGCCCCACCTGCTCTACCACAGGCCCCGGGCTTTGCTCCACGTCTCCCTGGTCTGCTGGGGGGGGGGGCACTATCTGCGTCCCCCCCCCAGCAGACCAGGGAGATGTGGAGCAAAGCGGCGGAGGACCCGGGTTGGACCGCGGCGCTTCCAGATCAGCACCACGGTCTGGCCCGGGTCCTCCGTGGCTTTGCTCAGCATCTCCCTGGTGTGCTGGCTCCCCCAGCAGACCAGGGAGACGGGGAGCAGCTTTTCTCGCCCCGGAGGAGGCGGGCGGCGGGACCAGGCGTCCCGCCGCTCCAGAACTCCGGGGCGAGAAAATCCCCGTTTGTAACTGCGGATCCGACATAAGTCGGATCCGCGTAACTCGGGGACTGCCTGTATTACCTAGATGGGGATGGGAATTCCGGGTGTGGCTCATGGATAGAGGATGCTGAAGCCGGCACATTCACAATGGCCCAAGCTCACAGGAACCCAGGAAGCTTGGTCCGGTGGGAATGAGTGAGCCAAGGGTGCTAGAGATGGGGCTGGGAATGTCATACTCCAACCCCCTCCGCTCCCCGCCACTCACACGCAGGGCTGGAGCACATAAAATCTACTAGCCTGGGCCCCCCCTTATGCTCTGGTGTGCAAGGGGAATGTGGGGAGTGTCTTTCTCCTTCTCCGTCAGGGGCTCTTCACTTTGCTTCTCACTCGTGTGCAGCCCCCAATTGATTTTTCTGTGGGTCAGCGGCCCCCAACCCAAAAAGGTTCCCCGCCCCCTGCAATAAACATTCTGTTCTACCTGCTGGCTGAGAGTCACATCTGGCTGCAGTTGGGGGTGCAGGGCCTGGTGGCTCCCCACGCCTCCAGAACAGCTGTGCATAAAGTCCCAAGAATCACTAAGAAAGGGTTAGAGCAGTGTGTCTTAAACTGCGCTCAGAGGCATACCGGTGTGCCGCGAGGCAGTCGGAGGTGTGCCGCGGGGAACAACAGAATTCAAAATGGCTTCCTTTAAAGGGGCAGGCAAACTTTTTTTTTTTTGCTCAATAATTCACCCCCCCACCCCCACCCCGACCTTTTTTGCTCAACAAAAAATCCTTGGTGTTCCTCATAAAAAAATTTAAGAAACACTGGGTTAGAAAATAAGAGAGAAAATGTTACATTGTCACCATCCAATCCGTGAGATGCCTACAGCGTGAACGCTGCGTGCTGACGTGGTTGCCTCATCTCAGAAAAGATCTCTTGGCATTGGAAAAGGTTCAGAAAGAGGCCAAATAAATTATTAGGGGTATAAGATGGCTACCTTGTGAGGAGAGATTAATAAGATTGGGACTTTTCAGCTTGGAAAATTGGCGACTAAGAGAGGATATGACAGAGGTCTATGAAATCATGACTGATGTGGAGAAAATAAGTAAGGACATGTTATTTGTTCCTTCTTCTAAAGCAAGAATCAGGGGTCACCCAATGAAATTAATAGGAAGCAGCTTTAAAACAAACAAGAGGAAATATTTCTTTGTGAAATGCACAGCCAACCTGTGGAACTCCTTGCTAGAGGATGTTGTCAAGACCAAGATTATAACATGGTTCAAAACCAACTAGATACATTCATGGAGGGTAGGCCCATCAATAGCTGTTAGCCAAGATGGGCAGGGCTAGGGTCTTTTGTCAGAGGCTGGGAATGGGTGACAAGGGATGGATCCCGTGATGGTTCCCTGATTTGTTCACTGCGGCTGGGGTACCTGGCACTAATTTTTAGCCCCTTGGAAGAAAATCGAGTCTGAAAATAGCCTAAGCGTGTAATTTTCCTCCCATCTTCCAATAACTCAAAACTAGCAGAAAGGATTTTTTGGGGGGTAAAACTTTAGAAAATAAATCATCGCTTCTCGCCTGAAACAAAGTGTGGAAAGTTTTATTCCTGGCAAAAAAAATTTCCCACTGAGTTATGAGCATGCGGAACTGAGAGGTTAGACTGAAAAGCCCCGTGTAAGCGTAACTAGTGCTTTTGCTGTTGTGGAAGCTATAATAGGTGAAGCACAATAAATCTACAGGAAATAGATTCTTTTCCATGAAGCGAATTGTCAGAGCCCAGTGTCTAAGTACCAAGATTGATGACAGGGGAACTGGTTTTCCAGTTGACATTTATTTTGCCGAGATATTAATGAGAAAACTGTTTCTTTTCCTGGAGTTCAATTTTAGGGCATTTCCCAAGTCTGTTACCAACCAGGCCAGCCCATCTGAATCTGACAACTTGAGATAAGCCCTACCATGCCTTGGAGAGAATACTTAAGGGGCTGTGTGAAGTCCAGATTTTGACCTATTTTTAAAATTCAGTAATCGGATGAGATAATGTTCTCTGCTGAAAAGTGAAAGATGCTGCCGCAGAACAAAACTAGAGCCATTATTTATCTAGGACCTACAATATGGTATGGCTCTCTGCAGCAGAGTCTTTTCATCTAGCCAGCAGAAAGTACAGATAAGACCAATGTGTGAGAAAGGAAGTAAACGGAGCCGGTGTTGGTGTGTGGCAATGAATGCCACGCGGGTGTAATTATGATTGCTGGTCCTTGGTGGAGTGCCTCAAATCTCTAAGGGTATGTCTATACTAGCTCGTTAATTCGAGCTAGGTAGGCAAATCAGAGAACCGGAGTTGCAAATGAAGCCCGGGATTTAAATATCCCAGGCTTTATTTGCATGTTCCCATCCGGCCGCCATTTTTAAATACCCCTGAGTCCGAACGAATTGCCCCTGTCTACACGCGGCAGTTTAAAGTTAATCCGAACTAAGTCTTTACATTTTACTAGGACACTTGCAGATTCTCCAGCCAGGCTCACTTAGCAGTGTGTCTCATCAAGTTCCTGTGGCCTTTCCTGCCTGCCCGACTGCTGCCCCATACTCCCCACCATGGCTGGCCCCCAGCTGAGGTATCCTTGAAAAAACTCTGCCGCATCCAGAGAATGCATCTGCTCTTCTGAAATTTTTTCGGGCGAGCAGATGCGCTTTTTCGGCATCCCTGTAAACCTCATTTTACGAGGAAGAAGGGATGTTCTGAAAGAGGGTTTTTTCCCGACGTTTGGCTGAATGTAGACAGGCCAAATGTTGGAAAAGCCTCTTCCGAAAAAAGAAGCGGAAAAAGCTATGCAAATTGCAGATTGCAGTTTGCAATTTGCGTAGCTTTTTCTGGAAGAACAGTGTAGTGTAGACATGGCCTGAGAGGGGACATGATAGTGGTTTTCAACTATCTAAAAAGGTGTTACAAGGAGGGAGAAAAATTATTCTCCTTGGCCTCTAATGATAGGAAAGGAGCAAGGGGCTTAAATTGCAGCAAGGGGGCTGTGTCTAGACTGGCAAGTTTTTCCGCAAAATCATCTGATTTTGTGGAAAAACTTGCCAGCTGTCTACACTGGCCGCTTGAATTTCCGGAAAAGCACTGACGATCTCCTGTAAAATCATCAGTGCTTTTCTGGAAATACTATGCTGCTCCCGTTCGGGCAAAAGTCTTTTCCGAAAGACTTTTGTGCAAAAGGGCCAGTGTAGACAGCATAGTACTGTTTTCCGCAAAATAGCCCCGATCGCGAAAATGGCCATCGGGGCTTTTTTGCGGAAAACCGCGTCTAGATTGGCCACGGATGCTTTTCCGTAAAAAGTGCTTTTGCGGAAAAGCATCCTGCCAATCTAGACGCGATTTTTCCGAAAATGCTTTTAATGGAAAACTTTTCCGTTAAAAGCATTTCCGGAAAATCATGCCAGTGTAGATGTAGCCGGGAGGTTTAGGTTGGACATTTAAGAAAAGCTTCCTAGAGGTGGTTAAACACTGGAATAAATTGCCTACGGAGGTTGTGGAATCTCCATTACTGGAGATATTGAAGAGCCGATTGGACAGACATCTATCAGGGATGGCCTGGAGGTGCGTGGTCCTGACGGGAGGGCAGGGGACTGGAGTCGATGACTCTCGAGGTCCCTTCCAGTTCTAGTGCTCTAGGATTCTAGGATTCAAAGGCCGGTCTCTACAGAGCAGGGCTGATGCGGTGTGGGAAGCGTCTCGCTGGTGCCTGCGCTGCGCCTCCTTCTCTCGGGACACCCTGTGGAATGTGAGCTGAGGATCCAGCCCTCGATTCCCTTCCAAGGGAGCATGAAGGTGCTCAGCTGCCCTGCAGGTTTTGCAACGTGACATTCCCAGCCCCATCTCCGGCGTCCTTGGCTCACTCATTTCTACCAGGCACTGGGCACACGCTCCTCCACGTGGAAACTAAAAAGGACCAAGCCGCTGTCCCTTAAAGTCCAGATCCGCCAGGTGGTTTTTATGGCTGACAAGCACATCCATCTGTTTGTGCCTCCCAGAACGGGCGTGTCGAGAGCCGGACTGTGCGCACCCGGCACGGTTTGAGCATGGGTAGAGGGGCAGGGCAGCCCCGCCAAACACACAGGGACCCCCTTGTCAGGGGATGTGGATGTGCAAAGCACAGGGATCCCCTTGTCAGGGGATGTGGATCAACTGCATTGCACTGCACTGGGATCTAGGTTCTATTTGGGTGCACGGGTGCCAATCCGGAGCAACCCCTCTGGCCCCTTATTTCTCTTGTCATTCCTCCTCGCTCTCCTCTCCTGTACTTCAGAAGCTCAGCAGGCAGCCCACGCTGTGCCTGGCAGTTGTGCTTACCCGACAGCTGCCCCGTTCCAGCTGTCTGTTAACTCGGCCAGAGAAAGGTAGAACAAAAAGCAGGGAACGAGATATACGGCACCGTTTTTCAACAGCGAGGACGATTAGCCATTAGAATCAACAACCAAGCCACGTGACGGATTCTCCAAGGCCACCGATCTGGACTAGATGCATTTCTGGAAGATGTTTATTCAAAGACAAGTTGTTAGGCTTAAAACAGGAGTAACTGGGTGAAATTATCTGGGCTGTTATAACCAGGAGATCAGAGGAGCTCTGTTCTGGCCTTAAAAGCTACGTGTGGTTTGACTCTCGGAAGCTACTTAAAAAACAACAAATGGTCCTGCAGCACCTTAGGATACGTCTACACTACGAGTTTTCTTGGCAAAAAATATGCTAACGAGGGACTCATTTGCATGAGTCGCGATCTCATTTGCATATTTTCTGCCGATCCGTTTGTGCGCTGGGGTTTTTGCGCAAAAACAACCAGTGTGGATGTTCACTTTTTGCACAAAACCCCCTTTTTTCTGCAAGATCCTTATGCCCCCCAAAAGGAAGTGTACCGATCTTGCAGGAAAAGGGATTTTTGCGCAAAAAGAAAACAGTTTCCACACAGTTTGTTTTTGCGCAAAACTCCCTGAGGCAAAAACAGATGGGCAGAAAATATGCAAATGAGATTGTGACTCATGCAAATGAGTCCCTCGTAGTGTAGACGTAACCTTAGAGACTAGCCAAAAAATGGAGCTGGTATCATGAGGTTTCATGGGCACAACCCATGTCTTCAGATGAATGAAGCGAGGGGCCCAGAATACAAATAAATAGCAGAGAAAGAGAGGGCAGGAGGAGGGAAAGAGAAGGAAAAAAATAGGGAAAAAAAAGTCAGCACTATGTGAGGCTAATAGATTGAGCGGAAGTGCCCCATGCTTGGCTTTTGATGTCATTAGGGTTGGAATGTAGCGGCCTGTGCAGGTCAGGTCTTTGTTCAGACCTAGTCCTGTCTAGTGCTGCCTAGTCCTGTCTTTCGTTTCAGCTTGATTACAGGTGTCACACTTGGAAATGAAACCGAGTTTACTCGAGTGGGTGCAAAACTGCATGGAATTCATTTAGTGGAACTGACTATGCACCCAGCCCCCTTTCCTCCACTTCCTCTCTACTTTCCTCTGCCGACACTGAGGTCATTGACACCGTGATCGAACGCCACACCAGGGACGGCCTCGGCTAGGAACGGGTGGGATAGCCAGGGCTTTGGCGACAAGGGGCGTAAGAAACATGTCCACTGTCAACGAAACCAAAGAGACCCCAAATCGGGGGGGCAGGTCTCTGATCAAAGTGGATGGTGCTTCTGATGAGCTTTTCTGCCGGGAGCCAGCTGGCAAAGCCCGCTCGGAACACTGGGAAAAAAAGAACCCTTCCTTTTTCTTTGTTCTGCCAACATTGGGTCCACCCATGCCCTCCATGCTATTACAGAGATGAAGCTAATCAGATGATTAGATGTCTGAGGCAGGTCCTGAGCCTTATTTTGTCTGTGTCCCATGCCAATGGGGGCGGGTCCTGATGATCACCGTTGAGCACTACTCCGTGCCTCAGTTTCCCCATATGGAAACGGTGTATAATGACATCACTCTCTCTTTGCACGGCACTTGGGGCTCTGCGGAGGAAAGGTCTTTTATCAGAGCCAGGTGCCGTCCTGTGCAAAGTGATCTTAGGGCCTCCCTGAAGTCGTACTGCCGTGAGTAAGCGCCCCTCACTAGGAGGAGAGTGTCAGGGCTGGACCCCGGGTGGGTGAGGAATGGGACCCAGGTGGGGAAGATGTTTTGCTGTTTATGCCATGGCTACGGGCAGGCCAGTGGAGGGCGCTCACACATTGCTCTTTTGCTGTGCCACGCTCCTTGGTTCTGTTTTAAAAAAAAAAATCCCCCAAAATTGTGACTGGAAACCCAACCAGAGCTGCCTTCAACAGAGGGCTGTGGAACCGGGGACCTGTTGCTGCAAAACCCCCAGATATGTGGGCGGATGAACAATCAATTATGTCCCCCATGCCCGGCATGGGTGAGACACCCCACAGAGCAGAGGCTGACGCCGGGCCATGCCCTGGGCAGCTGAAACAGACAAGGAGGGAGGGCGGAAATCGTGTACTGGTGAAAGAGACAAGCTCTTGAGCAGCAGAGATCTCTTCTGACCGCTGGTGGCTTAGACACAACGTGGGCACGTCGGCAGGAAGCTCTCTGAGCTGGGGATTGGCCTGTCCTGTGGGACTGTACAGCACCTTGCACTGTCCATGCTTAGAGCCTCTCGATATGACTTCCGTACAAATCTGCAATAAAAGGGCAGAGGCAAGAGAGGAGCACGTGTGAACGGATGGGGTCACACAAACACACCCAGCGCTCACTTCCTAGGGAACGGGCTTTCTCACAAGTTTTACAGTCAACTCGCAATTCGATCACGTCCTCCAGACTTGGCAGCAGGAAGTGGGAGTCTGTAGCAGGAGGATGGGACAGCGGGAAGGGTTCGTAGAGTCGGAGCCGCACAGACGATTAGGGTGCGAAGAGCCCTCAGGAGGCATCGAGTCCAGCCCCTGCCCAAAGCAGAACCAACCCAACTCAATCAGCCCAGCCAGGGCTTGGTCA
This sequence comes from Pelodiscus sinensis, assembly GCF_049634645.1. NCBI lineage: Eukaryota > Metazoa > Chordata > Testudines > Trionychidae > Pelodiscus > Pelodiscus sinensis. The sequence continues at coordinate 128,015,509 of NC_134716.1, forward strand.
AGCCGGGACTTGAACACCTCTAGGGATGGAGATTCCATCCCCTCCCTAGGGAACCCAGCCCAGCGCTTCCCCACCCGCCTGGGAAAATCGCTTTTCCTAATCTCCAACCTAGACCTCCCCCACTGCAACTTGAGCCCATTGCTCCTTGTTCTGCCACCTGCCCCCACTGAGAACAGCCTCTCGCCAGTCCATTTTGAATCCCCCTTCTGGTAGTTAAAGATTACTATCAAATCCCCCCTCACTCTTCTCTCTTGTAGACTGAATAAGCCCAAATCCCTGAGCCTCTCCTTGAAGGTCATGTGCTCCAGCCCCCAAATCATTTTGGTTGCTCTTTGCTGGACCCTCTCCAGTGCATCCACATCCTTTCTATAAAGGAAGGGAAAGAGAGGAGAAGAATTGGATGCAACACTCCAGGGCTGTGTCTACATTGGCACCCTTTTCTGGAAAGGGGATGCTAATGAGACACTTCGGAATTGCAAATGCCGCGGGGGATTTAAATATCCCCCGCAGCATTTGCATGAACATGACTGCCGCTTTTTTCCGGCTCGGGGTTTTGCCGGAGAAAAGCGCCAGTCTAGACGGGATCTTGCGGAAAATAAACCCTTGAAATTAGGAATAAGGGATCTTCCGGAAAAGGGTTTATTTTCCACAAGATCCCGTCTAGACAGGTGCTTTTCTCCGGCAAAACCCCGAGCTGGAAAAAAGCGGCAGCCATGTTCATGCAAATGCCGCGGGGGATATTTAAATCCCCTGCAGCATTTGCAATTCCGAAGTGTCTCATAAGCATCCCTTTTCCAGAAAAGGGTGCCAATGTGTAGACAGCCCAGATGTGGCCTCACAAGAGCTGAATAAAGGGGAATAATCGCTTCTCTAGATCTGCTGGCAATGCTCCTCCTAATGCACCTAATATGCTATTAGCCTTCTTGGCTACAAGGGCGCCCTGTCGACTCATCTCCAGCTTCTCATCCACTGTAACCCCCAGGGCCTTTCTCTGCTGAATTGCTACTTAGCCATTCAGTCCCCAGCCTGTACCAATGCTTGGGATTCTTCCGTCCCAAGGGCAGGACTCTGCTCTTGTCCTTGTTGAAACTCGTCCGATTTCTTTTGGCCTGATCCTCCAATGTCTCTCGGTCACTCTGGACCCGATCCCTGCCCCCCAGCGTATCTACCTCTCCCCGCAGCTTAGTGTCATCCGCAAACTTGCTGAGGGTGCCACCCATCCCCTCCGCCAGGCCATGAATGATGTTGAACAAAACTAGCACTAGAACCAACCCCTGGGGCACCCTGCTTGATACTGACCACCATCCAGACATCGAGCTGTTGATCACTACCCATTGAGCCCGATGATCTAGCCAGCTTTCTATCCACCTTACAGTCCATTCATCCAATCCCTACTTTTTTAGTTTGCTGGAAGGAATCCTGTGGGAGACTGTATCAAAAGCTTACGGAAAGAGAGAAGGAGTTTGCTCCACAGCTGGGGTGAGGAACCTGATGCCCGGGGTCTGGATGCAGCCCCTGGCTTGCCTGGATCCGGCCCACGAGGCTCAGGGTTCCCCATCCCCCCACTATTGTGGAGCCGGTGCTGGTGGTCCAGTCCCCCTGCTATCCCATCATGAGGCTGGAGCCCACAAAATCTTCTAGGCTGGATCTCCCCAGGCTCTGGTGTGCAAGGAGAATGGGGGGAGGGTCTTTCTCCTACTCAGCCAGGGGCCACGTCAGTGAAGGGTTTTTTTTTCTCACTTGCGTGCAGCCGCCGATTGATTTTTCTGTGGGTCAGCGGCCCCCCAACCCAAAAAAGTTTCCCCGCCCCAGTTCTACAGCCTTAGCTGGGATCCAGCTGGCTTTTGGCTCAAGCCGTACAGGCTCATGTGCCAAGCTCTGGCGATCCCAGCTTCGGTTCTTCCTGTTGGTGCTACCCTCATCCTCGTGCAGCTTGGCCGGATGCATGTTTGTGCCCCCACCCTGGAACTCTGTGCCGTCCTTTTCCACAACCCCCCCCCCTTCCAAACAGAACTGTGCCCCCATGACTATTTGCAGAAAGCAAGCGAGGAGAGCCGCACGCACCATCAAAACCCAGCCCCCTGCCCTTACTCGGATGAACACTGGTGCTTTCGTTGCCTGAATCGCATCTTCCCTGGTGCTGGGATATGAATCTGTCTCTATAGGTTTCCATTCGAGTCCTGAGAAACTCTGCCAATTCCCTCCTGCTGCCTATGAGCCAGGAAGACTATACAGGAAAATAATTAATACAAACAATGGTTCGGCCCCAACCTGACTTCTCTTTTCTAGGGATGGCCAAGGCGCACAGATGTCGAAATATTATTGAATTCCTTTGGCTACATTTGATCTCCTCAGCCAAAGAAGAATGTGGGACATTTCAGCTTATTTTTAAAACACCCAGCTACAAATCGGTAATTCAATTAGCTCTAGAACCATATGATATCACCTTCCCGCTTCAGACGACGGTGGAGGAGTTTCCTGGCCGATGAACACACACGTGCTGCCTCGGCGTTACAGCTATTGTAAAGAAAAAGGCCTGTGAAGTCTTTGATGATTAAAAGCAGAAGGTTTTTACAAAACAGAGTTTGTTGAGTTCATTGACTTCACCCATGTGCAGATGGAGCGCATTGAGCCACTTTGTCTCACTTAAGGCTCATTTGAGGTGGTAAGTGGTGCATAAGCCATAGGCTGGCCCTCTGCACGGAGATAAATTTCACCCAATTTCAGCTGCACATTCACTTCCTTGTACTTTGCTCACTTTCCATAATGAAAATAGGTGAGTCAATTTCACGTCGGCAGCTAGTCCTTTCTGGTCAGTTTCACTTGTAGGTTTTCAAGCATTAGCTCTGTGCGGTGACTAGGCTGCAAACACCGCAGGGCAGAGTTGTTTTTAAAATGTGCTTCCATTGGAATAAAAAACCCCACAAGCCCCACGACCTCAGGTTTCGTAAAAAACAGCTTTTTTTTCTTCTTCTTTTTTGATCAAATGGAATCTGACAGCTTTCCTTGAAGGCAACATTCAATCTGAGAGTTTAATCTCATAGAACTCAGGAAATTCAGAAGTCAAGCTTCCCACAGAAACCTTAACTCTGCCCCGTTGCCCATATGTTTCACAATACAAGCTTTCATTCTATTATCACCTAAAATAGTGTCTATGCAGGATCACAAAACCCTATGGATACAATCTACACACGTCTAAGGTTACAGAGGAAAGTTCCTTTTAAACATAAGACCGAGCGGACGATTAAGGTCATTTAAAAAGCAATATTCGAGACACACTATTAAACATCACTTGGGATCCGTCATGGACTACAAAGGCAATCTGATCCTTAAACACTATTGGGGAAGCGCCTTCAAACTGATTAGGTAGGTTGATTAGATAAACTAAGAGACCTCTCCAAGGGTTGTTCAAATGCAGACCAGATTGAGAGAGGCTGAAAGCTGCTCAGTGATTTCTGCAGGATGAATTGTCGGGGTCTTAGTTGGGCTCGCACTGCACAAGCATCGCTATGCCACTTATAGACCTCTTTGCACGCAGTCTCAGCACAAAGATAGAGGCCTGGCCGCCCCCTCCCGTCCTAGGATGAGCACTGGCTGTGGATCTAGGTCGGTGCACCCCCACTGAGCAATGGAATGGATGGCTTCAGCTGCCTCAGGTGCCCACAAGTGAGCCACTGGCGCTGCGGATGGGGTTAAACGTGAAACGCAACCATGCTGGCCATTGGCTGGCGGGCAGCCAGGGTGATGTCACTGTTCGGCCGCCCAATCCCACCGCCGGGGAAATGGACCTGGGGACCTTACTGCAGGAGAGTGGGGAGCTGCCTGCTCCGCTAAGGCTACGTCTTCACTGCACAGTTCACCCACGTCTGAGCACTTGCCTTCGCCCCCACTGCAAAAATAAACAAGCAAGCAAACAAAACCGAGATGAATTCCTGGAAGACGGGTCCATAGAATCCTAGGGTAGGATGAGGCCTCAGGAGTCATCGAATCCAACCCCCTGCCCAAAGCAGGATCAACCCAACTCAATCATCCCAGCCAGGGCTTGGTCAAGCCGGGACTTAAACACCTCTAGGGATGGAGATTCCACCCCCTCCCTAGGGAACCCAGCCCAGGGCTTCCCCACCCGCCTAGGGAAAGAGTTTTTCCTAATCACCAACCTAGACCTCCCCCACTGCAGCTTGACCCCTTTGCTCCTTGTTCTGCCACCTGCCCCCACTGAGAACAGCCTCTCTCCAGCCTCTTTGGACCCCCCTGCAGGGAGTTGCAGGCTGCTCTCAAATCCCCCCTCGCTCGTCTCTTCTGCAGACTAAACAGACCCAAATCCCTCAGCCTCTCCTTGTAGGTCGTGTGCTCCAGCCCCTGAATCATTTTGGTTGCCTCCGCTGGACCTCTCCAATGCGCCCACGTTCTTTCTATAGTGGAGGGGGGTGGGGCCAGAACTGGACACAATACTCCAGATGTGGGCTCATCAGTGCCAGATAAAGGGGAATAATGACATCTCTGGATCTGCTGCCAATGCTCCTCCTAATGCAGCCCAATATGCCATTAGCCTTCTTGGCTACAAGGGCGCCCTGTTGGCTCATCTCCAGCTTCTCATCCACTGTCATCCCCAGGGCCTTTTCCTCCAAACTGCTGCTTAGCCAGTCAGTCCCCAGCCTGTAACCTTGCTTGGGATTTTTCCGTCCCAAGGGCAGGACTCTGCACTTGTCCTTGTTGAATCTCATCCGATTTCTTTTGGCCCAACCCTCCAATGTGTCTCGGTCACTCTGGACCCGATCCCTGCCCTCCAGTGTATCTACCTCTCCCCTAGCTTAATGTCTTAGCTTCTCCTACTGACCTTCCGTGTGACCTCGAGTAAGTCACGTCCCCTCTGTTTATGGCCGATACAGAAGGACAGCTCCTTGGTCGAGGGTCTTTTCCTCACCGGGTGTGCACTACACAGAAAGTACGTCTCTGTAGCAGGTAAAAACTCACAGCACTGACTCTCCGAGACGGGTCATTTGACTCAGCCACGGGCTATAGGGCTAAAATCTCCTCCTCCCCCCCAGGGACTCCACGTGGCGAGAGCGGAGATGGGAGAGCTGGAGGGAGGGTGGGGCCTTGTGTGGGACGAGGACGAGGGTTGAAGGGAGGGAAGATTGCAGGCCTGGCTGTGCTTTGGGTGGCAGCTCCTTCCCAAGGGTGGTAGGCTGACTGTTTGGGGAGACTTAGCCTCCCTGGCCTTTTACGCCTGCCTCCATGACAGCCCTTGGTCCGGCTCCAGCGCCTCTCCCCTCGCCCTGTCGGCTGCGACGGGTGTCTCTGTTATGAAGAAGATGCTGCCGGAGCTTGCTGCTTCTGCTGCAGAGATAAAAGCACCCAAACGCCCATCCGTGCTATTTCCCGTGTAATCCGAGCAGGGAGAAGACGCTCAACACCATTAATACCTGACGAGCGGGAGGGGGAAGGGACTAAAAGGGAGAGGAGCAATAAAAAGTCCATTAGATAATCCGCCTTCCCAAGCACGGGCCTGTAAGTGCTTGCTTTACCTCTGAGGCACTCGCGGCAGAGCCAAAGAGCCACCGTGCCCCTCGGGGGCAGGCCTGGGCACCTAATGCAGGCAGGCTGCAAGCTGGCTTCCTTCAGGCCTTCAATTAACGCCCCCAAAGCCCCGCTCCGCAGGCCGCCAGCATCACCGCGGCGATGGCGGATTTAGAGAGCGCGATTCGGGAGGCCGTTCGCATAATCAGAATGGATGAACCCACCTGGGGGAGAAGAGAGGCGGCTTTTAATAGCGCCGTAAGTGCAAGCCTGATGAATATTTATCACGCGTTGCCTTTCCGAGGGGCGCGATGAAATATTCAGTCAGAGACGGGCCAGGCGGGGTGGGGATGTGGCAGGGAGAGGGGCTGCTGGCTGAAGAGAAGCCGGAGCTGGTATCTATACTCCCACCAGCTCAGAGTTTGGGCCACTAGGCCCACCGAGTCACAGGGGGCTGCCAGAGCAGAAACTGGCTGTTTGTCGCAGCTCTGGGGGCCGAGGCAGGGCTACCTTAGTCCTGGCCACCGTAAGCAGCCGGCTTCAGCGCCAACAGCTGCCATGGCCCAGCAGACATCAATTCGTGGCCAGCATCGGTCCACGGACCGGTGGTTGGGAACCGCTGGCCTAGCGCACAGAGCACTGGCTGGGAGTTAGTTATCATAGAACCCTAGAACTGGAGGGGATCTCAAGGAGTCATCGGGTCCAGTCCCCTGCCCTCACGGCAGGACCCAGAACTGTCTAGACCATCCCTGGTAGACAATTATCTAACCTGCTCTTAAATATCTCCAGAGATGGAGATTCCACAACCTCCCTGGGCAATTTATTCCAGTGTGTAACCACCCTAACAGGCAGGAAGTTTTTCCTAATGTCCAACCTAAACCTCCCTTTGCTTCTTGTCCTGTCCTCAGAGGCCAAGGGGAACAATTTTCTCCCTCCTCTTTGTGACACCCTTTTAGATGCTCGGAAATCGCTCTCATGTCCCCTCTCAGTCTTCTCTTTTCTAAACTAAACAAGCCCAATTCTTTCAGTCTTCCCTCCTAGGCCCTATTTTCTAGATCTTTAATCAGTCTTGTTGCTCTTCTCTGGACCTTCTCCAATTTCTCCACATCTTTCTTGAAATGCGGTGCCCAGAACTGGACACAATCCTCCAACTGAGGCAGAGTTGGATCGGAAGAATGACTCCTCATGTCTTGCTCACAACACACCTGTTCATGCCTCCCAGAATCATGCTTGCCTTTTTGACAACCACAGTCACACTGTTGACTCTTATTTAGCTTGCGGTCCACTCTGACCCCTAGATCCCTTTCCGCAGGACTCCTTCCTAGACAGTCGCTTCCCATTCTGTGTGTGTGAAATTCATTGTTCCTTCCTAAGTGGAACACTTTGCATTTGTCCTTATTAAACTTCATCCTCTTTACCTCCAGCCATTTCTCTAGTTTATGTGGAAGTGTAACCGATTTTCAGCGGTGACAGTTAATTCATTAAACCCGTTTTAACGTCCCTACAGGGAGCTAGGCGACACAAGTTATCTCTTGCTTGTGTCAGTAGCTTTACGCTTTTCCATGGGGCTCTGTTTCTCCTCCCATCCCCTTCCTGCTCCGGGCTCAGCCTGCATGCAGTGAGCACTGGCACATAAAGCAACCCAAGCGTGGGCTGACCAGATAGGAAGTGTGAAAAGTTGGGATAATTTGGAGGGGGAGGAACGGGAGCATAGCTGTCTATATAAGACAAAGCCTCTAATATCAGAGTGGTGCTGACAATATCAGGAGAACTAGCTACCCTAACCCCAACCTATTTTTATTCCACTGGACCAGGGTCCACGCACAGACCTGTGCCAAAAATCAGCTTTAATTCATGCTTGGTCCTGCTGGGAGAGTGAGGGGCTGGACTCAATGACCTCACGAGGTCCCTTCCTGTTCAAGTGCTCTAGGATTCTGTGCCTTTTACTTGTGTCTAAACCAGGCCCAGCTTGTGAACTCTTTGACCACAGCAGTCTATGTACTGGGTTTAGGCACAATGAGCCAGGACCTCTCTTGGGGGGCTGGGTGCCCCCAAACTCTGCAGGGATTGGGCTAAGAATTGTGACCGTCCTGGTTCCACCCGTGGCTGACGAAAGCCCCTGGATTCCAGCTACATGCTCGTGTGAGACCATGTGTGATGGACAGGAGGAGTGTTGACCAGTCCCCCATGACTAAGGGTTTAAACTCAGGGTACGTCTCGACTACAGGCTTTTGTTGACAGAAGTTTTGTCAACAGATAGGGTACGTCTAGACTACACGGTTTTGTCGACAGACGTTTTGTCGACAGATACCGTCAACAAAGCTTCTGTCGACAAAGAGCGTCTAGACTACATCCAGTTCTGTCGACAAAGCAAGCCCTTTGTCGACATGACAGTGTAGACGCAAAGGACAGTGTAGATGCAAGAATGCCTTCTGTCAACAAAACCCTGTAGTCTAGACACACCCTCAGGTAGCTAGCAAAAGTGTTGGCCGGGGGCAGGGAGAACTAATGGAGATAGAGGGTTGAAATGTGAGTTGGATATAGATTCCCTACCTGCTTTCTTTGTGTGGGAGAGTTAAACCAGGAGTTGAGACACATAGAGGGTGTGTCTGGACTACATGGCTCCGTCGATGGAGCCATGTAAATTAGTTAATTCGGCATAGTCAAAGAAATGGGGATTTAAATAATCCCTGCTTCATTAAAATAAACATGGCCGCCGTGCTGTGCCAACGATCAGCTGATCCGACACAGCGTGGCAGTCTAGACGCGGCGCAGTCGACAAAGGAAGCCTTTGTCGACTGCTCCGGTAAACCTCGTTTTATAGAGGTTATAAAATCATGAGTGTTGTGTAGCAAGTGAAAAAGGGAAAGTGATTTACTTCTTCCCAAACCACAAGAACTAGGGGTCACCAAATGAAATGACTAGGTAGCAGGTTTAAAACAAACCAAAGGAAGTTTTTCTTCACGCAGCGCACAGTCAACCTGTGGAACTCCCTGCCAGAGGATGTTGTGAAGACCAGGACTTCAACAGAATACAAAAAATTGCTAGATAAATTCGTGGAAGATAGGTCCATCCGTGGCTCTTAGCCAGGATAGGTAGGAATGGCGTCAGAGGCTGGGAATGGGTAACAAGGGAGGGATCACATGAGGATTCCCTGATCAGTTCATTCCCTCTAGGGCACCTGGCATTGGCCACTGTCGGCTGACAGGACACTGGGCTGGATGGACCTTTGGTCTGACTCAGTCTGGCCACTCTTATGTTTTTGTGACAACAGATAGGAGGTACGGCTGCAAATTCCAAGTCTCTGAGTATTTGGAGGGAGATCCCAGCTCCCATGGCATTAATGGCAAAACTTCCCTTGACTTCAGTGGGAACCAGCATTTCCTCCTTGGACTTTAAATCTTCTTCCCCCTCTCCTGCCCCTGTCCAGAGCCTAGTAGGAGCTATGAGACGGCGGGAGGAGAGAGTTGACGTCTCGGTGTCTGTAGACTGCGAAGGAGAGAACTGGAGAGCCGCGCTGCTGGATTTTCGCGATGGAAACCAATGCACCAGCGTCAAGCCAAGGCATTATCTGTGTGTGCGGGTGACGTCAGAGGTCACAGAAGCAGGATAGTTTGGTGAGTTCGATGAAATATGAAATCAGCCCAGTTTCTCGGGGGAAAAACTGTTTCAAATGCTTCTTCTTGCAAAAACTAGTAAATATTTTGCTGGGAAAACTACCTCAAAACGTCAGTGTATTTCTGGAGATCCGATCAGGCAATGTTGGGAGATGAAACCAGATCTCTAAAGTGTGAAACAGAGGGGACTGAGCACTCTCTTCAAAGCGCCAAACTTAAAGCAACCTGAAGTCTACCAAAGCTGCGTGTGTCTCTGTTTAAAACATGTATCTCTGGGCTTCTTTGCATGTATTTGCATAGGATCGTAGGACCGGTAGCTCTGGTCTACGCTAGGGAGTCATTTCGAAATGACCCC